>NC_062574.1:20356229-20971943 GCF_022837055.1 Prionailurus viverrinus
AGTGTCACAAAAAAATTTTTTTTTGGTCTTTTTTAAAGTTTATTTTTGAGACAGAGAGAGTGTGAGTGGGGGAAGGGCAGAGACACAGGGGGAGAGAGGGAGAATCCCAAGCAGGTCTCATGAGGTCAGTGTGCAGAACCTGACGTGGGGCTCAAATTCATGAAACCATGAGATCATGACCTGAGCTGAAATCAAGAGTCAGACGGCCCAAACCTTGGACTGAGCTGGCTTCTGGACACCTCCTCTTGGGTAGGAGGCCGTCGGGGTTACTGTGCAACCACCCACCCAACTGCTCAAGCCTGATGCCTCCAGATGCTCCTTGACTCCACCTTCTTTCTTTCTTTCTTTCTTTCTTTCTTTCTTTCTTTCTTTCTTTCCTTCCTTCCTTCCTTCCTTCTTTCTTTCTTTCTTTCTTTCTTTCTTTCTGCAGCAATCCTGTAGATTTTTACCTTCTAAATCTCGTCCAGAACCACCTTTCCTCCCTTAATCCTTACTGCCACCTATCCAGACTTGCACCGCATCTCACCAAAATTCCCGTAACAGCTTCCTCTCTGCTCTCCCTGCCTCCCAGCCCCTCTTCAAGCTGCAACCAGAAGGATCTTACTAAAACACGAATATGTGAGTTACAAATCTGATCTCTTGCCTGAAACCCTCCTTCTGTTTCTCATTGGCCTCAGGAAGGGGTCTGAACTCCTTCCAGTGTCTCTGGGCCCTGCTTCCCTCTCCAGTTACGGGCTTGTCACTCTCTGCCCAGCTGGCTCAACTATTTTCAGTTCCTCCATGCACCAGGCGCTCTGTCCCCTGCTGGATTTCACACTTGCTTGTCTGTTTGTTAGCACACTCTTTCCTCTAAGATCCTTCCCTAGTTGAAGTTCATGCTAAGGAAATAATCTGCAATGTCAACAGATACTTACTACAGGATGCTCACAATATAATATAATATAATATAATATAATATAATATAATATAATATCCTGCACATATTATAACAAAAAATTTGGAAACTTCCAAAATGCCCAGAAAACACAGAGCATGAACAGGGCAGGGAGGCAGAGAGAGAGGGAAACCCAGAATCCGAAGCAGGCTCCAGGCTTTGAGCTTTAGCACAGAGCCTGATATGGGGCTTGAAGCCACCAGCCGTGAGATCATGACCTGAGCCAAAGTCAGATGCTCAACCGAATGAGCCACCCAGGCGCCCCCAGAAAACACATTTTATAAACAATTTTAAACATTTGCACAAAGTTTTGTGTTAATGGGAAATTACTCGAGTCATGTAACTTTCCAAAACTTCATAGATATTAAAATAAGAGTGCAGGGGTGTCTAGGCGGCTCAGTCAGTTAAGTGGCTGACTTTGGCTCAGGTCATGATCCCGTGGTTTGTGAGTTCGAGCCCCGTGTCGGGCTCTGTGCTGACAGCTCAGAGGCTCCAGGCTCTGATTCTGTGTCTCCCTCTCTCTCTGCCCCTCCCCTGCTCATGCTCTGTCTCTGTCTCTCTCTCAAAAATAAACATTAAAAACAATTTAAAAAATAAAGTAAGAGTGTAGTTATTTTTGCATGACAACATTATTGGTGATTTAAATTTTTTCTTTAGATTTTTTTGTTTTCCAAAATTTACCCACGAACATGGAGCAATTACTTTCATAATCTAGAAAACACACACACACAGTTTTTATAGCTTTGTATCATTTTTAAAAAGAACATCTATGAGCAAGGTTATATGAATGTAGATGTAAACAAGGTGAAGATCCCTTTTCTCAGGGAGAATGTGGAAAGTTGAAATCCTTAACTAGGACGGTATCTAGAAGCTTTCAGTGAGTCCTGCAATAATCTGTTGCAAAGGGGGAAGTAAAAAAACAAAAACAAAAACAAAAAAACCCAACACGGCTGAAGAGTTTGGGGGAAGTTTCTGCTAATGTACCACGGACAAATGCTAGGGCTAATATTAACTCCTCATTTTGGGACGTGTGTTTCAGTTACTGAAAAAAATCCCCCCCCTTCCTTTTTACCCCCTGTGGATATGGGCACATGTTTTGGTGGTGTTGAACCAACCAGCTGGAGGGCCACAAGAAGAAATGAATGGAGTGAGCAGAATATGGTGAACTCTCCAAATCCCCAGCTGCGATGCTTCAGTCAGCAGGGAACAACAGGTGTCGTCCTTGTCAGTCTGTGTGACCAACTACAGACAGAGAATGGAAAGTTAACACACAGAAGTTTTTGTTCTCCAGAAAAATGAAAATCATTCAGCCAAGTCCATACAGCTGTATCTCGTGGCCATTTGCGATCTGTTAGTCTTTGCAAAGTAACGGGAGGCATTTAGTGTGGGCCTGAGAATATTACATACAAGGGGGAGTTTCCCACTGAAATAAGAAGCATGGATGCTGTTTCCATGGAAGGTTCCTGTCTAAATTAAATCTGGAGTTTAATCCACAAGCAGTGGTAGAAGAAAATGGTATACTTTTGGGAAAACAAGACAAAACTTTTAGCTTACACAAAGATGGCATTTTAAAGCATAAAATGAAAATACAGCAACTTTTGCTCACTTGACTGCTGATTAAATTTTCACTTTAGGGGCGCCTGGGTGGCTCAGTCGGTTAAACGACCGACTTCAGCTCAGGTCACGATCTCGCGGTCCGTGAGTTCAAGCCCCGCATCGGGCTCTGGGCTGATGGCTCGCAGCCTGGAGCCTGCTTCCGATTCTGTGTCTCCCTCTCTCTGCCCCTCCCCCGTTCATGCTCTGTCTCTCTCTGTCTCAAAAATAAATAAAATGTTAAAAAAATTAAAAAAAAATTTTTTTCACTTTATACGCTGTGGAAAATGGTATGGAGTTTCCTCAAAAAGTGAAAAATAAAACTACTCTCTGATCCAGCAATTGCGCTACTAGGTATTTACCCAAGGAATACTAAAATACGAATTCAAAGGGATACACGCACCCCTATGTTTCTAGCAGCACTCATTACAACAGCCAAGATATGGAAGCAGCTGAAGTGTCCACCGACTGATGAGCTGGCAAAGATATGGTGTACCCACAATGGAATATTATTCAGCCATAAAAAAGAATGGAATCTTGCCATTTGCAACGACATGGATGGAGCTGGAGAGCATAATGCCAAATGAAATAAGTCAGTCAGAGAAAGAGAAATACCACATGTGGAATTTAAGAAACAACACAAATGAGCAAAAGGAAAAGAGAGAGAGAGAGAGAGAGAGAGAGAGAGAGAGAGAGAGAGAGAGAGGCAAACCAAGAAACAGACTCTTAACTGTAGAGAACAAACTGACGGTTACCAGAGGGGAGGCTGGTGGGGGCATGGAGGAAATAGGTGACAGGTATTAAGGAGTGTGCTAGTCGTGATGAGCACTGGGTGATTAAGATGCAAACTTTAAAAAGTGTTTTTAAAAGTGAAAAAGATTCACTTTCTGACCTACCACAGAGCATTTGCTGCAAAGCATATAGTAAATAACTAAGTAATCGAGTAACTAATTTAACAACAAAGATTTCAGTCTCTTTGAAGGGAGGGAAACAATACATTGTGCTTATACAGTATTTATATAAAAGCCTATAACATTGAGATAATACTTTTGGGGATCTCAGAGTGTTTCCCTCCAGAAGCAAGGTTGTAGCAACTCGAGGGGGGAAGGGCAAATTTCTTTCTTACACTTAACTCTCTTCCTGCAGTCTGTACTCAGTCCTGAGAGGCAGAGCCCAGCGAGAGGCAGGGGAGCAGAGCGGAGTTAAGGTCTCCAAGGCTACAGACTTGGGTTCTGCTATTTTCTGGGCCTGGTGCAAATGAAATCACAAGTCATAACTTGATGAGGGGAAACAAAAGAAGATCCTAATGTGTCAAGTCATTTAAAACTGCAAACTGAGTTTTATTATTGCAGCTGGATAAAATGAGTAGGCTCTTATAGGTTTAGATATTAAAAGGAACCATAAATATGGATGTGTGGGTTAAGTAAGTGATGAATCGTCAGGCTGGCTTAATTTCTCAGATTTTTTTTTTTTAAGTTTATTTTATTTTGAGAGAGAGAGAAGGTGTGAGCAGGGGAGGGGCAGAGAGAGAGGGAGAGAGAGAGAGGGAGAGAGACAGAATCCCAAACAGGCTCCGCACTGTCAGTGCAGAGCCCAATGTGGGGCTCGAACCCACGAACCGTGAGATCATGCCCTGAGCTGAGATCAAGAGTTGGACGCTTAACGACTGAGCCACCCAGGCGCCCCAATCTCCAGATTTTTATTTATGCATTTATTTATTTGTTTATTTATTTTTAATGTTTATTTTGGAGAGAGAGACACAGAGAGAGAGAGAGAGACAGAGACAGAGACAGAGAGTGAGCAGGGGAGGGGCAGAGAGACAGAGAGACACACACACACAGAATCCAAAGCCGTCTCCAGGGTCTGAGCTGTCAGCACAGAGCCTGGCACGGGGCTTGGACCCACAAAATGTGAGATCATGACCTGAGCCAAAGTCAGATGCTTAACTGACTGAGCTACCCAGGTGCCCCTCAATTTCCCAGATTTTCATATGGATAATTCTAAAGGCAAGGCCAGTTTATTAGCTGCTTAGGATTACATGTGAGTTGGAAAAAAAATGATAGTATGAATAAAGAAAATACTAGTATGCCATATATATTTCATTATCAAGTTTGAATTATATCTTGGAATCTGATCTGGGTCTGATCTGTAGAATTTCCCACTTGACACCCTTAAACATTGGCAATGTTCCAACAATTGTTACTGACTTCTTTTAAGCTTCATTACTCAGGATTTCATTTTGGTGGTTTGAAAAAAAAGTCCCATGAATTGCATCCTTTCACAGTTAGAAATCGAAGGGTTCACACTTCTTGTCAGCAGGAAGTGGAGGTTGGGAAGAATTCTATTTTTGGAGTTGAAAGGCCACCTTTGACCCAGAAATGTGCGGTTGGATGAAAGCTGTTTCTCTGTTCTGTCTTACTTGATTTACCCAAGAAATGGAGAAACGTACAAGAGTACAACTTCAGCAGACTTGTTTCCTCTTAGGGCTCTGACATAGGCCCATATCAACCACATCTCAAGAATTTGAGATTTTCAGGTGTTTATTTTGGTCTTGTGTGACCCATGTAACAGTCATTTAAATTATTCAAAAGCTTCCAAATTGAAATCCTGACTGTCTTCCAAGATATAAAGGTCAGAATTTATTCTTCTAAGTCAGGGGATGGGAAAAAAAGGCCCATGGGCCAAATCTGGCATACTTCTTGATTTTATTAAAAAAATTTTTTTTAATGTTTATTCATTTTTGAGAGAGAGACATAGCACAAGCAGGGGAGGGCAGAGAGAGAGAGAGGGAGACACAGAATCTGAAGCAGGCTCCAGGCTCTGAGCTGTCAGCACAGAGCCTGATGTGGGGCTCAAACCCACAAACTGTGAGATCATGACCTGAGCTGAAGTCAGACGCCCAACCAACTGAGCCACCCAGGTACCCCTACTGCTTGATTTTAAACAAAGTTTTATTGGAATACAGATATGTCTGCTATTCATTTACATATTATCTATCGATGCTCTTTGTGCCCTAATGGAAGAGTCAAGTACTTGTAATAAAGATTGCATGGTCTGCAAAGCCTAAAATATTTACTATCTGGCTCTTTACTGAAAATGTTTGTCTACTCCTGGCCCTGATGAGAAATTGAGGGATTAAAGAGAAGGTCTATAGAAATAGTGACGTTAAAGAGCAGGCGCTACAAATGCCAGTATCATAAATGATTAGTTTTGGGGGCACCTGGGTGACTCAGTCAGTTAAGCACCCAACTTTGACTCCGATCATGATCTCATGGTTCATGAGTCTGAACCCCATGTCGGGCTCTCTGCTGTCAGCACAGAGCCTGCATCAGATCATCTGTCCCCCTCTCTTTTTGCCCCTCCTCTCTTGCTCTCTCTCTCTTTCAAAAATAAGTAATTTTTATTTATTTTTTTACTAAAAAAATTTTTTTAACGTTTATTTATTTTTGAGACAGAGAGAGACAGAGGATGAACAGGGGAGGGGCAGAGACAGAGGGAGACACAGAATCTGAAACAGGCTCCAGGCTCTGAGCGGTCAGCACAGAGCCCGACGCGGGGCTCGAACCCATGGACCGTGAGATCGTGACCTGAGCCGAAGTCAGATGCTCAACCGACTGAGCCACCCAGGCTCCCCTCAAAAATAAGTAATTTAAAAAAAACGTTTAGTTTTTAGAGTCTAATTACTTCATATAATGGCATGAGATGTATCTGTGACAAATAAAGTCTTTTTAAAAGTTTATTTATTTTTAGAGAAAGAGAGCAAAAGAGAGTGAGCACATGAGTGGGGGAGGGGCAGAGAGAGAGAGAGAGAGAGAGAGAGAGAGAGAGAGACAGAGGGAGTCTGAAGCAGGTTCCAGGCTCTGAGCTGTCAGCACAGAGCCCAATGTGGGGCTCCAGCTCATGAACCGTGAGATCATGACCTGAGCCGAAATCAAGAGTTGGACACCTAACCGACTGAGCCACCCAGGTGCCCCTGAAACGAATAGTTTGGACTGAGGGCCACTAAGTAACACAGGTGTCAGGAGAGAAAGAAATGACTCCATAGGGAAGGAAATGTAATCCTAGTATACTACTTGGCACCAAAAGAAACAATGTTTATAAAATTATAGAAATATAAATCCTAGTTAGGGGTTTCAGCTTTAGAGTCAATCATCAAAGTATAAAACAATGTAAATATTAACGATGTAAACCTGTAGGTGTCAAAAGTTCAAGCAGGGACAGTTACATCTTCCTCCTTTGACACGGTGGTTGGTTAAGAGAGGTCATGTCTGAAGTTGATGGAGCATGAAAAAGAGATTCTTGTATGTTTTTGTATTTCACCGATTCCAAAACTCATACTTTTTTTCCTGGCCTTTAATATCTTTGAAACCGGAATGCTCCTTACTCTTGGCAATACTTTAATGTTTCTTTATTAAAAAAATTTTTTTTAAATGTTTATTTTTGAGAGACAGAGACAGAGCGCAAATGGGGGAGGGACAGAGAGAGAGAGAGAGAGAGACAGACAGACAGACATAATCTGGAGCAGGCTCCAGGTTCTGAGTTGTCAGCACAGAGCCCGACGCAGGGCTCCAACTCACGAGCCATGAGATCATAACCTGAGCCAAAGTTGGACACTTAACTGACAGCCATCCAGGCGCCCCATTGACAATGCTTTAAAAGTATAATTGTTTCTCAAAAATTAAACTTAAAAAATAAGGTATAATTGTCAGCATTATTTTTCCTTGGGGGAATATAAAATAGTGGTGCATCTTATAACAGATGGCATCTTACATCTGATTATATGGTATTTTGAACTGTAAAAGCAACAAAGAATAAACCGAAGGTAATGAAAAAACTAACAATAATTGGAAGGAAATAAACCATCATCTTTTACAGTCAAAGGTCAATCTTATGTCTAAATATGAGAAATTAAAAAGATGACAGTATAGCATGTTGTTTATATATTCATTTTATTTCATTATTTTTTTAAAGATTAAAGTAATGTCTACAACCAACGTGGGGCTGGAACTCCCAACCCTGAGATCAACAGTCCCACGTTCCACAAACTGAGCCAGCCAGGTTCCCCTTTCACTTTAAACCCATCCACTATTTGATTTTTTAAAAACCACATTGTATTAGTTTCTTGCAGCTGCTGCAACAAATTACCACAAAGCTGCTGGTATACATGCATTCTCTCCAACGGTTCTAGAGGCCAGAAGTCTGAAAGCAAGATGTCACCAAGGCCACGTTCCTCCCAAGGCTCTAGGGTTCCCTGCCTCTGCTGGATTCTGGGGGCTGTGTCACTCCAACCTTTGCCTCTGTCCTCACCACCCCCTCCTCTGGGTGTGTCAAGCCTCCCTCGGCCTTTCTCTCATAAGCACATTTGTGGTGGCATTTAGGACCTGCTTGGATAATCCAGGGTAATTTCCTAATTTCAAGATCCTTAATTTAATTATATTTGCAAAGACCTTTCTTTCAAGTAACTAATACTCACTGGTTCTAGGGATTAGGACATGGACATATCTTTGGGAGCCATTATTAGCTTACCCATGCATTAGTTTGATTTTTTAAAAATATAAATCTTGGGGCGCGTGGGTGGCTCAGTCGGTTAAGCATCCGATTTCAGCTCAGGTCATGATCTCATGGTTTGTGAGTTCGAGCCCCACATTGGGCTCTGCATTGACAGCTCAGAGCCTGGAGCCTGCTTCGGATTCTGTGTCTCCCTCTCTCTCTGCCCCTCCCCTGCTCATGCTCTGTCTCTTTCAGTCTCTCAAAAATAAATAAACATTTAAAAAATTACAGAAAAATTATAAATCTTGTCATTCTACAACTTGAAGTCCTTTGGTAGCTACTCATAACTTCTAGGATCAAGTTCAAATGATGTATTGGTTAAAATTAGTCTCTACACCAAAAGCAAAAAACACAAGAGAAAAACAGATCCACTGGACTTTAAAATTAAAACTTTTTGTGCTTTAAAGGACACCATTGAGAAAGTGAAGAGACAACTCATAGGAGTGAATATTTGCAAGTCATATCTGATAAGGAACTTGTATCTAGAATATACAAAGAACTCTTTAAAAATTTTTATTTATTTATTTTGAGAGAGAGAGAGAGAACGAGAGAGAGAGAGAGCGCGCATGCAAGTGGGGGAGGGGCAGAGAGAGAATCCCAAGCAGGTTCCACGCTGTCACCTCAGAGCCCGATGTGGGGCTCGAACTTACAAACAGTGAGATCATGACCTGAGCTGAAACCAAGAGTCGGACACTTAACTGACAGAGCCACCCAGGTGCCCCAGGATATACAAAGAAGTCTTTGAGCTACATAATAAAAAGATACAATGATTTAAAAATGGGCAAAGGATTGGGGCACCTGGGTGGCTCAGTCAGTTAAGCGTCTGACTTCGGCTCAGGTCATGATCTCATAGTTCATGGGTTTGAGCCCTGTATCGGGCTCTGGGCTGACAGCTCAGAGCCTGGAGCCTGCTTCAGAT
This sequence comes from Prionailurus viverrinus, assembly GCF_022837055.1. NCBI lineage: Eukaryota > Metazoa > Chordata > Mammalia > Carnivora > Felidae > Prionailurus > Prionailurus viverrinus. The sequence goes on from NC_062574.1 coordinate 20,365,226, forward strand.
TCTGTTTCTTCCTCTCCCTCTGCCCCTCCCATGCTCGTGTTCTCTCTCTCTCTCTCTCTTAACATTAATAAATTTATGAATGGGCAAAGGATCTAAATAGACATTGCTTTAAAATGATATAAAAATGGCCAATAAATCCATGAAAAGGTGCTCTACATCATTAGTCATCAGGAAAATGCAAATAAAACCACAAAGATACAGTTCATACTGACCAGGATGGTGGTGATAAGAAAGACAGTACCCAGTGTTGGTGAGGAATAGAGACACTGGAACCCTCCTACACTGTTGGTGGAAATGTAAAAGGGGTACACCTGCTTCGGAAAATAATGTGGCAGTACCCCATAAAGTTAGACACGGAGCTACCACATGACCCTGTAATCTCACTCCTAGGTATATACCTGAGCAAAATGAAAACAAGTCCACACGAAAACTTCTACAGGAATGCTCACAGCAGCATTGTTCATAATAGCCCCAAAGTGGAAACAACTCATACGTCCACCAACTGACAAATGGATAAACAAAATGTAAGTATATTCATACACTGGAATATTATTTGGCAATAAAAAGGAGGTACTGACAGGACACACTGCTACGGCATACGTGGACCCTGAAAACATGATGCTCAGTGAAAGAAACCAGTCCCAAAGGACCACATGTTATACGACTCCATTGGATGAAACGTCTCGATAGGCAATCTATAGCGACAGAAAGCAGACTGGTGGTTGCCTGGGGTTGGGTAGGGGTTTAGAGGGAATGGTGTGTGGGGGGTGACGGTCAAAGAGTATGGGCCTTCTACTTGGGGCGAGGAAAACATTCTAAGTTGATAAGTGGATCGTGCACAATTCTGAACGTACTAAAACCCACTGAATTGTAGGCTCTGAATGAGTGAAGTGAATGGCCTGTGAGTTACAGCTCAGTGGAGCTCTTCATGGCCAGATAGACAGTCTATAGCCTCAGAGGGTCCACACTCCAGTCCCAGCCCCAAGAGAACGTGCAGGTGGACAAGAGAGGGCATGCGTGCAAAGCCTTCACAGTCTCTGGCACGAGGTAGATCCCCTACACGTGCGGCCGTTACCCACCTGACATTTGAAGCTTTATAGCACTCGGCCCCTGCCGATCCCTGGCCCCCTTCCACCACTTCAACCCTCCTTTCAGGCAGTCTCCACACCCCCTCCCACCCCACACGAAGTTATCCTTAGAGCTCCCTGAAACAGCGTCAGCACATCCTGCTCTTACTAGAATGCTCCTTTCCCCCTGCCTCCCCCCGCTAATTCCTCCTTTCTTCCCCTTCTGTTTCCTCAGCTTTCTCTCTTCTAGAAGCTTCCCCCCTGTAGGCTCCGAAGACCGCCCTATCCTTGGCTCCGGGTCAGCCGTTGTTTCTCTCGGCTCCCACAGCTGCCGGCACACCTCTGGATGACGGCGCTTACCATTCTGGATGGCATCTGTCCACCTGCCTCAGGTCTCATTCGTCTTTTTAAAAAAAAATTTTTTTTCAACGTTTTTATTTATTTTTGGGACAGAGCGAGACAGAGCATGAACGGGGAAGGGGCAGAGAGAGAGAGGGAGACACAGAATCGGAAACAGGCTCTAGGCTCTGAGCCATCAGCCCAGAGCCCGACGCGGGGCTCGAACTCACGGACCGCGAGATCGTGACCTGGCTGAAGTCGGACGCTTAACCGACTGCGCCACCCAGGCGCCCCTCAGGTCTCATTCGTCTTTACGTGCTCGGGCCCAGCACAGCGACACAGGGTAAGGAATGGCAGTGCCAAACAGCCACCAGGACTACACAGACTCATCGTAGCAGCCGGCAGTCTGGCAAAAGCTCTCCTAGGGAAAGGGGAGGTTTCCCCCTCGCTCTCCAGACTGGAGAGCTCCCCTGTTTCTCTGGCACAACTGCTCTGGTGCCCGGGCTTACGTGCACGTGTGTGCAGACTTGCCCCAGGGCCCGCTTCCCACAGAGTGGCAGGGAAATGGGGCACACTGCCTTTCCTGTGACACCGGTCAAGCCCTCTCCAGCTGTGCCCCTGTGAGTTTATTAACACTTTACTGACGCACGTGTTCAGACGTGTGTACTTAACGGGAAGGGACGTCTGAAGAGCACACACAGCATGATGTTTACACCTTGCAGCATATGGAAAATACGTTCGCAAAGCCTGTAGGAGGTAATGCTCAAAAAGAGCCGACAGTCTGGGGACAAGAAGGAATGACTACTTTCTGAATACTCCCCCCATCATAAGCACAGTCAGTAATCCGCCCGGTGAGGTCTGTGTGAAATGCCCCGTGACACTCAGAAGCGGCGGGTGCCCCAGCCCAGACGCATCCAAGCCAGGGTGGCATGGTGTGGGCAGCAAATACCACGGGAAACTGGGTGCAGTGATCTTTATCTTCACTCCAAGATGGATTTATCTATCCCTGAGAGTTTAAACACAAGGGCTGCCATGTTGCACGGCTCCAGGGCTGCCCTTCGTATCACCGCCGAGGTGACAGGCGCCCGTAAGATGGTGCATGGCAGTCTGTGTAGCCGTCAGAGGTGGCCTTGTTAAATCTTGATCACATACTGGGGCGCCTGGGTGGCGCAGTCGGTTAAGCGTCCGACTTCAGCCAGGTCACGATCTCGCGGTCCGGGAGTTCGAGCCCCGCGTCGGGCTCTGGGCTGATGGCTCAGAGCCTGGAGCCTGTTTCTGATTCTGTGTCTCCCTCTCTCTCTGCGCCTCCCCCGTTCATGCTCTGACTCTCTCTGTCCCAAAAATAAATAAACGTTGAAAAAAAAAATTAAAAAAAAAAAATCTTGATCACATAACCCTGTGTGTATTAAAGCAAAAAGGGCATGCTTATTTTCATATGGCACTGGTCTCTTATTTTATTATTTTCTTAACACTGTCCAAATTGTCCACATGACTTAATGAAACAGTGATGTATTTTAAAGGAACCTCCAAACATGAGGAGGGTGTAGTTGGTAAAAACTTGCGTTATTAGCCACATTGTAGGGCAGCATTCTTAGCAAACGCAAGCAACCTTCTCCTGTCCCATGTATTTTGTTGGTTAGGGTTAGAAAAACAGTGAAAGGCCACTGAGCTCTCAGGCACCCAGGAAAATACGATAGATGTCGTTTCTGAAAGTCAGCACCTTCGCATCTCGACAAATGAGAGTCAATGACACATCCTTCCAAGGTGTGCCAGTCAGGCAACTGCTTGTCCTTATCTTTATTAAAACACAAAAGGATCAATACTGGCACGTGCATGTCACATCCCCCTTCTATGTTCTATGCTATTCTAAGAGTATTTTTAGTTCGCTGTGATTTTCCTGTCTCTAAACTGCCTCTCCTCCTTGTAACTGTGTGCAGACTGGTCCACCGGCCTCAGGATACCTACCTGGGGTCACTGCTTAATGTAGGAGGGGGAATCTGTCCACCTTGTGAGGTCCCATTAAGTCGCACCTCCTCTCTGACCTCTTCCCCCCGAAGGCCCTGGCCTGGACTCTGCACCTCTCTTTACGCAAAGCAGATGAGAACATGGGCCGAGTTGGAGAGGATGAAGCAGAAATCCTGACTCTGCCACTTACTAACCACGGGCACCTCTGGCGAGTGATGTGGCTCTCCAGGTCTCAGTTCTGTCATTTGAAAAGTGGGGGCAACACCCATCTCAGGGGGCTCTTAGAGGGCGCAAGGAGAGAGCGCATGTAAAGCAGGTGGTACGGTGGTCATGCCCGGCAGTCAAGAAACCGCAGCACGTCTCTTTCCTTCTGAATGTATTCTGTCCCTGTTACTGGACTGTGAACACTTTGAGGGGTCAAATATTTACCCAACTAATGGGGAAATGGATGTGAGAGGAATGGAGTACCATTCTGCTTCCTGCCACCAAGGCGCTCCCGAGGAATCATGGCCACTCCCTCACTTGTGTCCCGACCTGGCCCCTAGTTGATCGACCAGACTGCGGCTGTGTTATCCTGGCAGCCAGATAGTAGATTTACATTAGCAAAGACAGCAAGGTATGGAAGGTTAATTATGATTCATTCTTATTGTGATACATTACCTCTCAGTTCAAATTTTATATGCAATTGACCAAATGAATGACACCACTGATTTCTGATGGTATCCACGTGATTGTGTTTTTTGTTCCATATTCTCTCTCTCTCTCTCGCTCTCTCTCTCTCTGTACGACACTGAAGAATGGAAGTAGGGTCACAAGCTCCCCCCCCACCCCCCACTTCTGTTTGTATGCTCTGTGAATTTAAGGTCTGTTTCCTTTTCCTTAGATTTTTCTAAACGACATGGGATACTGGGGCGGTACGGAAGCCCCTGGACTAGATTGCTATGATCATTAATTTCATTAGGCTGGATCAGGGCGAGCTTATAATGAAGACTCTCGGGATTCTCACACTCTCAGAATAGCAGGCACTGAGGCCCTCACAGACCACGTGGCTGCACGTTCAGGCACGGATTCCCTCCCCTTGGCACGCCCGCCTTGCAACACCCAGCTTGTCTGCGTGTCGGCCCTGGCTGCATGGACAGAAATGGCTCTCCCACTATGGATTTAGGCACTTTGGGGGCTGAACAGGAGCTCATCCGCTCTCTGCTTTTCCTTTGGAATTCAGTAATGAACTCATTAAATCGCCAACTTGTTGTGACAGGAAGTCATTCAGATGCTGATGCTATTGCCATGGAAACCATCCCTGGGCTTGGAACTCTGTCTGTCTCTGCCGAGGAGCACTCTGGCTCCGTAATTACTGTCATCCCCAAATAACACGGAGCCATCACGGTTCTGAGCAAGTCCAGAAGCAGGGGCATACACAGACTCTCTTCTGCTTTCAGATGAATCCTTGTTGGTTTTAGTATTTTTAGCACACATTTCTGTTCTGTGCCAGTTGTCTTTTTCTTTCCTACATGCTGGCTCCTTTCCAGCACCTTTCCTAGAGAAGCAGACAAAGGATTTTTTCGGGGATGATAGCTGTCAGGAATACTGTTTAAAGAGAGCCTACCGCTTTCCCCAAATCTCTGTGCTTCCAAATATGGAAAAATGAATTCTCCTGCCTTTTAGGAGGAGCCCCAAGAAAGGAAAGCCAAAGTCCATTATAGTTCATATTCTATAAAACTTCAACGTTTATGTTTATGGGTAGGTCAGTAATGCCCAAATGCAAATTCAGAGATGCAACACAAAGTACATCGTGATGTTTCCTTTCCTTTGCATTATGGAGAGTCCTGTTGAGCTCTGTGACTAAAGGCTGACCAAACCACCAAGAAGGAGAACCCATCCATCCCAGGCAGCAATCAAATCATTCTTGTATATGTTATGGCACCTGGACTACAGCAAATCTTTAAACATAACCGTCACTTATGCAGTGCCTGAGACACTGGGCCAGGCATTTCATATTCTGTTTCATGATTTAAATGAATCTGCATGAAAATCCCACGAGGCAGGTATTTTCATTCCAATTTTACAGTGAAGGAATGTGCAGCTCAAAGCAATTAGGTACATTAAATAAATGCCATACCTTCCCATACGGCACAGGTGTTACCACACCACACCTCCTGTGCTCCTGTGTCCACAGGCATCCAGGTGACTTCCACTGCCTTAGAATCATAGATGCTCAGATTAGGAAAAGTCTTTTGTGATTCTCCTTCCAACTGACACCTTCTAGGACATCCCAAGCGTAGTCTGGTTTAAGCTTATGTGTCTCCAGGGATGGAGACTTTACTAAGAGCAGCAGCATTTGGACAGCCTGGCGTGAAAGCCCCTCTTAGTCTACTCCTGACACGAGGAAAGAGCAATTACTGGCTCTTCTACTGAGCCCCAAAGTGAGAAAATCTGGCTCTGGCCAAGTTTGTCCTCTACAACATCCAGGTACAGATGGGAGAAGAGGGAAATGGGGAAGGGGTCAGAGCTATGGCTGGAGCTGGCTTCGGGCCTGAGCTGAGCAAGAAGGTCTGGGCAGGTCATGGACCGAGGTTGTTCGCCCCACAGGAAAGAGACCTGCTCCCTAGTGCTGGAAGGAAACTGCCGTTTCGGATGAGACCATGAATGGATGTCTGGCCCTTTCTTCAGTGTCATTTTTTATTTCTGTATTTACACATCATACACACACACTCTCCACAAGCTGCATAACTTTTTACAAATATGAACACCGACATTTAGAGAAAGGCAGTGAGCAGAGACCTCTGGGACACCTTCTGAAAATGTCAGCAAGGTCATGGGAGGAGTTCAACAGGGACCTTACAACTTTACAAAGCCCTATGGTAAGTGGTGTTAAAGGTACTGCTTTCTGCTCATGGGAATGAGATTTACTCTTATAAATGTTCATTTGTCCCTGCCTTAGAATATAAACTCTTCTGTGGCAAGGTCTGGGAGGTAGGCAGGTTATCTACTGTCCGTGTGACCTGGGGTACGTCTCTTTCATCTGAGTGCCTTGATATCCTCACTGGTCACGTGGAGGAGACCATTAATTCTGTTACCCACCTTACGGGAGTACATTGAGGTTAAAATGCAAAGTGCAAAAAAAAATCTACAAAAATCTTTCTAACTTAGTATTCTACGAGAGTGAATAGTTTACAGAAAATGTAATTTAGAGCCCAATATTTACAATATGTTAGGTCAAGTCTCTTTACAGTTACCAATGAAACAAAATGATTTTCAAAGCTTCCAGCAATGATTTAAGCAATATTCAATATAAAAAATTTTCAATAGTGGGTTTTTGTTTGTTTGTTTGTTTGGTGTTCACGGTCTCATGATCTAACCTGTTGCAAAGATTAAAGCAAAATTTTCCACGCTTAATCACAAAGGATTAGTAAGGCCCCTGTAATACTGCATCATGAAAAACAAGCAGGTCACAGAGCCCAACATTTTTAGTCTTTCTGGATTTGTTTTCTAAGTAATTTTAAAAGGTACTTGTAAATACATCCTGCCTTACTTCTAAAAAAGCATCTGGGGATAGCCTATAATAAAAGGAACAGATATAATAAAAGTGAAGTCATTTAAAAAGAATCTTTTATTCAATTCACAGCCATTTCTTCTTAATAATATCTGTGAAACAGATATGAATGTAGAGTTACAAATGAGATCTCCTATAGTTTTTGATGCTGAAAATATTTTAGGCACTGTAACTAAGCAGGGAGTGGCCAGTGTCTGGTGACAAATGACTTCTGGGCGGTGGGGATCTGTGAGATGGTCTAAACTATAGGACTCAAAGAGAATGGACATTAATGTGATTACAAAATGGATTAAATCAATGTGTGGTCCATTCCCAGATCCTGTGGCTTATTTCTCTTTGGATGTAACAGCTAGTCTCAGGCAGAATATGTTAAGAAAATCGCACAAAGGGGAAATGAGTCACTTACTAAAACCCAGAAAAGCTTAGGCTAACCAGCTAGACAGAGACTCGACCATGTCTTTTTCTGCCTCTGTTCTACTTCTACATCCCGAGAGCATCACCTCATCTGAATCATGGGAGAAAACTGTTTTTGGCAAATACACGTTGGACATATGCAGACTTCCTCTTGCTCTTTCTTCATGACACACACACCCCATATCCAGTACGCTTTGCAATGCATGTGGTTTTTAAGAAATTCAGCAGTCTCACCTCCATAATTATGTCTGACCTAGACCAACATTAAAATATTTTGTTCTCCCTGTGAGGGCAGCAGTAAGCGTGAGGTTCCACCTTTCCTTGGATGACAGCCCATTATCCTTTCCTGCTCTCTTGCAGTCCTGCTGAGAGGAGACCCCTGGCAAAGGAACTCTGTTTTGGTCACATATCGGTACAGTGCCTAGCACATTGTTGCTACTTGATAAATAGTTCTTTCTCGAGGGAGTTGAATAAATATTTCCAGTCTCTCCTCCACTGGCTATTACTTTTTCCTCAGCTTACAAACACGTTCAGGTCTTCTCCGTTACATAAAAGACCAAAAAGGCTACCTGTTCATTTTTTCCCCAGCAGCCATGAAATGCCCCAAATTAAGATAAACTATAATGCTGGTGCCTTCTCGCTACTGCTTTCTCTCTCATCACACCCTCCAGTTAAGCTTCTTACACTGGGGTGTGATTCCCTTGATCCTCCGCAGTGTGCTATAGAATGAGGAGCCACAGAAGAAACACAGAGAATCTTCTGGGAAGATTGATTCCAAGTATGTAACTGGAAATAATTTAACACGCGTTTAAATTAAAGCCAACATCTGGAATGACAGAATGAAAAGTAGCGTTGATTATTAAAACAGGATTTTGAAAGAGACATGCCAGAGGCCGCCTCAGTGTCTGATTCTAGTAAACGTTGAGTTTACTCTGTGATGGCGAGGGGAGTTCCTTAGAAAAGCCTGAAAAGCACTGGTAAGTAGATGACTATCACAGCAGGTGACACATTAGCCTAGAGGTAAGCACTACAGGTGCTGTGGGATCTCTGAGGACAGACAGGACAATGTTGGGGAGGGATGGACAGTATTTCCTTTACAGAAGAGCTGATATAGTAGCTCTTGAAAGATGAGTGGCTAACCACATGGGGGGGGGGGTGGGCTATCGCTGTGGGCAGAGGAAGCAGTATGGACAGCTCTAAGGTGTTGATGGATCTGACATGTAAGAACAGGGAGTCTAACGGTAGCTGAAAAAGGAGGTGGGTTTTGACTGTCCGGTGAAGAACCCAAGTATCGTGCTAGAAAATCCCAGTGCTGGAGACCATTCTCTATCTTTGAAACTCTTTTTCTCTTGGCACCTCTTGGAACATTCTGGTCCTCTGGCTTCTTTGACAGTTTCTTGGTTCCTTTGCTTATTTTTCCTCTTCAACGCCCCCTCTCTGACTCCTTGAATTCTGGTGTTCCCCCTGAGTTCCTGTGTGGCCATGTTTTTCTTCTGGTTCTCCACACAAGGACTGTTTCATTCCCTCTCTCCGCTTTGACTTCTGTGAAGCCACAGGCTTCCAAATCTTTTTTCCCAGGGCAGACATTGCATGGATATCTCCACCTGAACTGACAGATAGCCTTTCAAAATGAGTAAGTCCTAAGCCTACATCATTTCCTGTGCTCCTCCCTCCCCTCCATTCTAAGGCCCTGTATCTACTAGTCTCTACAGTCTGGATTAAAAGAACCACGATCTACCTGGTCACCCAAATAAAAAGTTGGGAGTCGCCAGCTCCTTTGCTCATGACCCACAGCCTATCAGCGGCCGCTAACTGGCCTCTGTTAAATAGATCCTCGCCTCTCAGTCTCCACCAGGGATTCTCAACAGACCAGAGGTTCTCCCATCCCCTGCACCCCAGTTGAGAATCACCGTGCAGAATGAGAGAGGGGGCACAGGCTGTGCAACTGGACCATGTCAGGATGGAAAAGGTTAGAATCACTGGCCTATGTCTCTCTGGGCCACAGCTGCAACAGCTAGTTAACCGGTCTTCTGGATACCAGCTCCTTCCCCTCTAAAGCCTCCTCCACAATTCTGCACTTATCTTTTTAACACAGAAATCTCATTAAAGACAAGGAGTTATTGAAATTGACAAAATAAAATGAATACGGAATAAGAAGAAAACATCAGTGAATATTTATCTGGTCTTTAGATGAGTGAGACTTTTTAAATCATTCATGCAAAAGTTAAAGGAAAAGGCAGATTTGACTACCTACAAATACAAAGCTTCTCTAGAAAAAAATACTGTAATTTAAAAAGATGGGCCGGGAAAACATGTGTAACGTATACGAGGGTTAACAGTCCTAATATCTAAAGCGCTCTTACAAATTAGTAACCAAATGATAAAGGCACCAAAAGATAAAAAGAGGCAAAGGAGGGGCGCCTGGGTGGCTCAGTCGGTTGGGCGTCCGACTTCGGCTCAGGTCATGATCTCGCGGTCCGTGAGTTCGAGCCCCGCGTCGGGCTCTGTGCTGACAGCTCAGAGCCTGGAGCCTGTTTCGGATTCTGTGTCTCCCTCTCTCTGACCCTCCCCCGTTCATGCTCTGTCTCCCTCTGTCTCAAAAATAAATAAACGTTAAAAAAAAATTAAAAAAAAAAAGAGGCAAAGGATATGAACAGTTCACAACACATATACAGATAACAAGTACTCAGACCGATGGGAGAAAGTATTCAATCTCATTTAAGAAAGGTAGATGAAGAAGCGCCTGGGTGGCTCAGTCAGTGAAGCATCCAACTCTTGGTTTCAGCTCAGGTCAAGATCTCATGGCTCGTGAGATTGAGCCCCATGTTGGGCTCTGCACTGACAGCATGGAGCCTGCTTGGGATTCTCTCCCCTACTCTCTCTGCCCCTCCCCTGCTTACGCTCACTCGCTCCTTCTAAAAATAAATAAATAAAATTAAAAAAAAAATGTCGTACTAGAAAAGAATACTTAGTGACCCAGGAAGACATTTCAGAATGTTTGCTTCATATGCTTAAGTGAAATCACAATGATAAAACAGAACGTATTAAAAAAATCTCATTTTTGGAAAACTACATATATCTGTATGCGAAGAGGATATAAAAATGTTAACAATGGTTTGAATGTGTGCTTACAGATTGTTTTTCAATGTCTCGGTGTACATTTTCCAAAATTTCCAACATATAGAGTTACTTTTGTTATCTGGGAAAAAAAATGTTTTTAACTGGAGACACAAAATTCTCCTGTGTTTGGGCTGCCTATTGTCTACTTGGACGGAGCCCAAATCCTGTGCCTGATAGGCAAGCCCTGTCACAATCTGGCTCCTCCGTGGCTTCCTAGCCTGCTCTTCCTGACGGGAGTCCCACATTGGAGGCCTCCTCAGTCATGCGCGTGTCCACCAACAAGCCTTGTTGTTCTAAGCCTCTGCCCGCACAGCTCTGCCCCTCCTTCCTCTGCACCACACTCCCGGGATTGGTTAATTTCTCATTCTTCTAACTGGTCCACCTGTCCTACTCCTGCTCTTTCAACTCCTCAAGCTCACCAAGTTCTCTGCTGCCTCGGGGCCTCTAGATCAACTATTTTTCTGCCTGGACAGGTCTCCACATGACCAGCTCCCTTTCATCTTTTCAGACCCTAAATGACACCTCTTCACTTGGCCTTCTCTGATCACTCTATCCCTAAGTAAGTTCTCTTTCTCAGAGCCCTGCTCACTCCTCCTGAGCACTTACTACGAATAAAATTATTTTTATTTATTCGTTTACTTGGTCTCAGTGTGTCTGCCCCACTTGAGTGTAAGCTCCGGGAGGCGGGGGCTGTGACCCAAGGCCTCACAATTTAGCCGCACACAGTTGTCTGTGGAATGGACAGACAATGGAAAGACCAACTGTCCTGAAAAGCCTGCCTCTATGTTCCTGTGGGACCTTGTATGCACATCTCTGCCAGCTTCTCCCCTCTCTAGTTGTCCAACAACAATGTGGTTGCTTCCTTACAGCTGCTCCCTGAAGTGGTCTGCAACTGCTCTGAGAGGAAGACGGGGTACGGTGTGCAGGCCTGGAACGCCACAGGCACTCACCAAGCGTGCGCTCTGATTGAATGCACGAGGGGGGTTTCTGTGGGGTTTCAAGCGGTCGAGGAACCCCTTCTGGGACTGAGCAATCACTACAACACAAGCAGATGATGAAACGCTGCCTGGGGGTCAGCCTCAGCTCACAGAAGGTCACCAAAAATTAGGCAGACACGTGGGGTTTGTGTCTATGAAAAGTTTTAACTGCATTAAAAATTTTTTTTTAAGGTTTACTTATTTTTGAGAGAGAGAGAGAGAGAGAGAGAGAGACAGAGAGAGAGAAAGGGGCAGAGGATCCAAAGCAGGCTTCGTGCTGACGGCAGAGAGCTGGATGTGGGGCTCAAACCTCTGAACCATGAGATCATGACCTGAGCCGAAGTCAGAAGCTTAACCAACTGAGCCACCCAAGCACCCCATTTTAAGTATATTTTTGAACAGATTTTAGCAACTAGTTAGCAACTAATTCTTGAGCTTCAAAAGAAAAAAAAAGGCAGGGCAAATAGGGACTTTACAGTGTTTTTGAGTCTGTCAGAAAGTACATTACGTAAATTCCTTAATCTGAAGAATTTATAGGTTCCTTGTGGAGCCTGATAATTGATGATGTTTCTTTGAAAATGTGCTCCCATTTAAAAAAAAAAGGGGGGGCACCTGCGTGGCTCAGTCAGTTGAGAGTCCGACTTTGGCTCAGGTCATGATCTTACGGTTTGTGAGTTCGAGGCCCCCGTTGGGTTCTGTGCTGACAGCTCAGAGCCTGGAGCCTGCTTCAGATTCTGTGACTCCCTCTCTCTCTGCCCCTCCCCAACTTGTGCTCTGTCTCTCTATGTCTCTCAAAAAATAAATAAATGTAAAAAAAAAATTAAAAAACAAAGTAAAATGAATTTCAGGGGCACTTGGGTGGCTCGGTCCATTAAGCGTCCGACTCTTACCTCAGGTTCATGAGTTCAAGCCCCGCGTTAGGCTCAGCACCTGGTGTGAAGTCTACTTTAAAAAAAAAAAAAAATGAGGGGCGCCTGGTTGGCTCAGTCGGTTGAGCGTCTGACTTCAGCTGAGGTCATGATCTCACGGTCTGTGAGTTTGAGCCCCGCATCAGGCTCTGTGCTGATAGCTCAGAGCCTGGACCCTCTTCGGAGTCTGTGACTCCCCCTCTCTCTCGCCTTCCCCCTTGCTCTCTCTCAAGAATAAATAAACATTAAACATTAAAAATAAATAAATAAAATGTGTTCCCAGAGACCCCAAATATTTTACAAATAGTGCAGGGAGTCACTCCAACTAAGCAGCTGATGAATGACTGTCCAGTTTCACTCTGATGAGTGTACAGATGGTTAGTGACTCATGGGATAAAACATCAAGTCCAAGATCTGAACAGTGCAGGTATCATTCAGTAGGCTCACGTGATCCTTTCACTCACTGGCCTTAACCTACTCTGTAAAAGTGGGCCCAACCGAGATGCTCTGTTGAAGCTTGTGAGGGGCTGGCAAAGTTTTCCTGTGAAGGGCCAGGCAGTAAACATTTCAGCTTTGCAAGCCACACAGCCTGCCTTGTAACTAGTCGACTTGGTTGTTGCAGTGTGGATGCAATGAACGGACATGGTGGTGTTCCTATAAAATTTTATTTGTGGACAATGGATTTGAATTTTATAGAAACAGGTGTCACAAAATATTTTCTTTCTTTTCATTTTTTTCCTCCAACTATTTAAAAATGCAAAATCATCTTGGTGGTGAGCCAGATTTGGCCTGTGGGCCAGTTTGCTGACTTCTGGGTTAATTAAAAAAAAAAAATTAATGTTTGTTTATTTTTGAGAGAGAGAGAGAGCACAAGTGGGGGAAGGGCAGAGCGAGAGGGAGACACAGAATCGGAAGCAGGCTCCAGGCTCTGATCCGTCAGCACAGAGCCCGATGTGGGGTTCGAATTCACAGACCGTGAGATCATGACCTGAGCTGGTCGGACGCTTAACCAACTGAGCCACCCAGGCGCCCCTGGGTTAATCTTTGACAGTTTATCTGTGTGGGCAGCTGTGGGACACTGAGAGATAGGGCTCTGATCTCAAAAGACTTAGGTTCCAACACCCAAGTGCCCAGGCCTGACAGAAACAATTTATTTCTGAGTCCAACCAAACTAGAGTGATGTCAGGCACTAGACAGTTAACATTTAATTTGAGATGGAGTGACAAGGAAAAAAGACTTCACCCTTGGAGGTGGAGAGAGTTCTTTGAAGTTTGATTAAAAGTGATTTATACACACTTTATGGGAGCACATTATATTAGTGCTTTTTCACTGCAGGATAAACAGAAAATAAGTAACGGGCCACTCTCATCACATGCTCGCACCTGTGGTTCGAAACAGCCAACAAACACTCTCCATTCAAGGGCTCATTGTCAGATAACCACCGCTGACAGGAAGGCAGCCCAGAAATGTCTGCTCTTTTCAAGAGAAAAAAGCTTCCTCCGCAATTCTCACTGGTTTCTATAGAATGAATTCCCAGGGAGATGAGAGGAAATAGAGGTCATCTACAAGGTCCGTCTCCTCTGCCCCTCTCATTTTCTATTTTAAAATGTGCTTCCGTTCTAGATATTTCACGCCTCCTGCGCTGGGTGGTACCGGTACCTTACACGGTGGGGTAGCAGGGTCCAGAGCACAAGACGCAGAGGGTACAGACACTGGAGCCGTACTGCCTGGGCACATGTCCGTTACGAATTAGCTGTGATCTTGAGCAAGCTACTTAACCCCTCTGTGCCTCAGTTTCTTCAGCTATAAAATGGGGATAATAATAGCACCCACCTTCAGAGCTGTTGTGAGGCTTACATGCGTGAGCATATGCAGCACAGGGCTTTGAACAGAGCCTAGCATGGAAGAAGGATCGGGTGAGTGTTAACTCTGTTTAGTACTGTCTTCACGTGCTTACCAAGCACCGCATGCACGTGTAAGCACACACACATGCTCACACAGTCTTAATCTGATCCTCAGCTTGCCGGGTATCACCCCCTTGTTATAGAGAATAACAAACTGAGGTTTACTGGCCCAAGACCAATCGGCTATGAGTCTTCTGTGAGCCAAAGTGTCCTTCAAGGGCTTCTAAATCACTGAATGGGATCTTAAATTTCCTTCCCTTTACCTATTGGGGAGGTTCCTTAGAGAAAAGATTGTATAAAAAAATGTTGTGAAAAAAAAATCACATACCTGTCAGCCATATGCAGTAGGGATCGCAACTGTTCAAAGTTTATCTTCCCCGGGTTTTATTACCATTATCTTTTTCTCACATGTCATTATTTCCATCCTCATACTCTTCCTGCTATCTTAAGCTTCCTTCTCTTTTTACTGACTACCCATCTTCAGTTTCTGGGAATGTAAATAAATTATGTCCATTCCTAGCCCCAGAACTTTAAATGAAGGATTTCTTTTGTCACCTTCTGTATTTATCACTTCTGTGCTGTTGCAATGCGATGACCGAGCAGTCACCCTGTAGTAATCCTCCTTCAACTGCAAGAGTGTCTGCAACAAACTGAATGTTCCTGTTGTTAAAATATTAAACTATCTGGGGAAAAGCCTCATCCCTCCTTTATGCATAAGTATGGTAATTGATTCACATGGCCATGGTTGGCCAGCAGAGACATGGTTTCTAGTCTGTACACACTGCTGAGGCAAAGCCAAAGAGAAGAGTAGGGAAATTTGCTGCACGTACGTTAGGGAGGGTTTGAATTAAAAAGAAATTTGAATACGCACAGACGTACGATAAATGATCCATATGTAAAGCTTTTACACATCAAGTTACAATTCTGACTCTCAAGATGAGCTGGTGGATCATTCAGAGGAAAGCTACATTAAACAATTTTTAAGTTTATTTATTTACTTTGAAAGAAGTGGGGGAGGGGTAGAGAGGGAGGGAAAGAGAGAATCCCAAGCAGGCTCCGAGCTGTCAGCACAGAGCCCGATTCGGGGCTCAAACTCTCCGGTGGTGGGATCATGACCTGAGCAGGTCTGACTATAACGCGCAGCTGCTCAACTGACTGAGCCCCCCACGTAGAAAAGCTACACTTTTGAAGATACTGACAAGCAAACTAGCATCATTGAGAGCCACTATTGCTAACTCAGTCTTGTAAGTTCTGCACTTTTCATGCTTTCATTTTTCCAACTTTTTTTTCTTTCTAATTCCCAAATTTATGCATGTTCATTATAAAAATTTTGGAAAATGGGGAAAGTATAACAGAGTAGAAATAAAATTTTACTCATGACTATCTCACCATCCAGAGAGAGAATCACGGTTAATATTTTGACATAGTAACACGGTAATATTCATATTTTACATATCCTTCTACTAATTAACTTGTCAATAAAAAGTTAAAATTATTTTTTCTTTCAATTTCCCCTTGATTACCAAGCAATGGATGGTCACTGAAATAAAGCCAGAAAGCACAGAAAAGTTGAAAGAAGTATAAACTAAAGCACCTAGCATTGTCCACTTTGGTATATTTTCTTCTACACTTTTCATGACTTAAAAAAATTTTTTTAATGTTTATTTATTTATTTACTTATTTTTTTGAGAGAGAGAGAGGGGGAAAATGAGCAAGGGACAGAGAAAAAGAGAGAGAGAGAGAGAATCCTGAGGGGCAGAGAGAGGAGAGGGAGAGAGAGAGAAGTGGGGCTTACTCGGGGCTCATGTTTTACCTGAAGCAAGGCTCAAACTCACCTGATGTGGGACTTGAACTCACAAACTGTGAGATCATGACCTGAGCTAAAAGTCAGATGCTTAGCAACAGAGTCACCCAGGTGCCCTAATGTTTATATATTTTTGAGAAAGAGAGAGAGAGAGAGAAAGAGAGAGAGCTCGTGCATGAGTGGGGGAGGGGCAGAGAGACAGAGGGAGACACAGAATCTGAAGCAGGCTCCAGGCTCCAGCTGTCAGCAGAGCCTCACGTGAACCGTGAGATCATGAACCCGAGCTAAATTGGATGCTTAACCGATTGAGCCACCCAGGCGCCCCTATGACTTTTTTGAAAATGTTTTTTAGTGTTTATTTATTTTTGAGAGACAGACAGAGTGAGAGCAGGGGAGGGGCTGAGAGAGAGAGAGAGAGAGAGAGAGAGAGAGAGAGAGAGAGAGAAAGACAGAAAGACAGTATCCAAAGCAGGCTGCAGGCTCCGAACTGTCAGCACAGAGCCCGATGCGGGGCTCGAACGCACGAACCGTGAGATCATGATCTGAGCCGAAGTCAGACATTCAACCGACTGAGCCACCCAGGTGCCCCAACACACCTTTGATTACCGATGAAGTTGAAATGTTTTCAGATGTTTATGAACCATTTCGTTTTTTTTTTGAACTGTCCATTTTCTTTGCTGTATGAGGTATTTTTAAATACATAAATAATGAAATTACTGGAGAGGAGGTTAATCTAAAGCTCGTAAGTATGAGCCCCAGCCATTCCAAACTTACACGGGAGGAGCCAGAAGGTCTATCAGGTCTTTCTCTCTCCTCCCTGCCCCTCATGGCATGCAGTCAATCCCATCTTAAACTGCTATGCATCGACCTGAGCTGCTTAATATCTGATTTAATGTATTTAGTTTCATAAACCCTTTCTTGATTAAGTATGATGCTTATTTTGGTTTACTGTTTTTCCTGGGTGCAAGGCCACATGGGAATGTGGGAGTAGCAGCAGCTAGTGAGATGGACCAACAACAGATTAAAATCTGCTTTGCTTTGCTTTATCTGTAAGAATCTGGAAGTCAACTTGCTGCCTCCAGCCTGCCCACTGACGACAAGTGGACTGTTGGGAGAAGCCCCTCCCATGTTAACAGTGGCGGCTTCCAATGACCCACGTGGAGTCCTCACCACTGTGGGCCATGCAGCTCTTGCGTGGGGGCTGTGAGCAGAGCCCAAGCACAAAATGAGTGGGTCCTCGCACCTCTCCCGTTTCTTTACCTTCATGATTTGGCCACAGTGGGCTCAGAAGGGGGCTATCGAGTAGCAGGTAGCTTTTTCTTTGTTTTTTTAAAAAACTTTTAAAAAATGTTTATTTTTGATAGAGAGAGGGAGAGAGTGAGCGAGTGAGCACAGGCAAGGGAGCAGCAGAGAGAGAGGGAGACACAGAACCTGGAGCAGGGTCCAGGCTCTGAGCTGTCGGCACAGAGCCCGACGCGGGGCTCGAACCCAGGAACCCACGAACGGCATGATCATGATCTGAGCCAAAGTCATACGCTCAACCACCTGAGCCACCCAGGCGCCCCGGCAAGGTAGATTTTTCTTAACCTGCGCTCTGAAGATTCTAATTACTCACACAAACCTGGATATGAAGCTGACATCAGCTTCCTTCAGAGTCACTTAGAAAATCTCGGTCAGCGTGAGTCCCTTCCCTTTCTGAGCTGACACCCTATACTTAGCAATTACAGTTAAGTGGCCACGCAGGCAGTGCTGTGGTGCAGGAACACGCCAGGGTGAATTACACACCCTCCCTCCCGTCTAACCAGAGCCTACTGACTACCTGCTTCCTTCTTTCCCGCCTTGGATATTTATTTAGTGCTTCTTGTGTTAGGTGCAGTGGATGACCCAAATACATGCATGGCATATCCCCTGCTCTCAGTGAGCTTGTAGTGCAGTGGGGGAGACACACGAGGCCTACGGCTAACTATAAAATGAGAGGGAAAGTGACAATGACCGCAAGAGATAACGAAGAAAAAGCCACAGAGGCCCTTCCATGTATCCCACTTTCAGGCCTTTCCCTGAGGAGCCATCAGAGACTCAAAGCCATGGACACTGCCAAAAGCACTGAGCGAAAGCACAGTAGTGAATCCCAAGGCCCGTGTGCATTGCTGTCACACTTATACAGTGATATGTGATCACGCTAGAGACAACATACCCCCCAATCTCACAATTACCCTTGATGGGAGGTATCCCTTCCTACTTCATAATGTGTAGAAACTAGAAATAATTTCATTAGCCAGAAAATACACTCATGTGCTAAACCTGTTCCTTAAAGAGGAGATTCTTCTTTCTAGCAACAGAGGGCATCTTGGTAGTGTCCACGTTTACGGTGTAGCTCCCAGGTCTGTGCCCCTGAAACTGTGTCCCCGCCGGGCCCTGGACACCTGACCACAGGGAGCAGTGGCCGACATTCTGTAATCTGTTCCACCCTTAGCTCTCGAACCTCTGCCTTGCCGCCGCTGCCCCTGAGAGCAGCTGTCCTTTACCTGCCCAGCAGCCCTCTGGTTGTTGTGGACATCGACCTATTCAGGACCAACCTGAGCTAGAATGTGGCCATCAGGAGACACTCTCACCTAAGGACTCTGTTACCGGTGATATCGGAACAGGGAACCCAGAGTTGAGGGTCAATTCCATGCACCTGCTCTGGTGTGTTTCTAACTAAGATCAAACACATTCAGTGCATAGAAGTCCTTTCATAGCTTCCCAAATAAATACTCATTTAATACGTAATTACTGAGCCTCCAGAATGTAGACACAGTCCTTCTTGTGGAACTCACCACAACTTCCTGAAAGGGACAGATGCACCCCTTCCTTGAGAAAGTAAAGGCAGCCGGTGTGGCTCTGCAGGTGAGTGACAAGAGCAGAAGGTACAGCTGCTGGCCTTTTATATAACATACCTAACAGGGCGAAACTACCGAGGAGACAGAAGGTTCTCGGCGAGGCTAAGGGACACTGAGAAAGGGCCACGAATGGAGGGGGGTGGGCCGACAGAAGTTAATAAATTAAGAAGCAAATGAAGAAGGAAGACGTGAATCTGGGTGTTTGTCTAAGCATCCTGAAGACAGGAACCTTGTTTATCTTGTTCCTGGCTGCACCCCTGGTGCAGAGAACACTGCTCAGCAAGCAACAGGTGCTCAAAAGATACATTTTAAGCGAATGACTGTTGGGACAGTAAGAATCATGATGACAATAATAAGGAAATTGGCCACTATCAACTGAGCACCTACCCTGTGCCACACCTGTGCCAGGTGCTTGGCCAGACTAACCTGAATCCAACAACATGCGAAGCTGGCATTGTTCTCCTCGCTTCACTGATGAGGCATCGAGGAATTAGGAGGTAGACAGAGGTTCATAAAACACCCAAGGTCTCTTGCGCACAGATGGACTTAAATGCATACCAGTGTCTGTCCGGAGCCTGTGTTTTCCCTGCTGTGTCACTGCTTCTCAAGCATGAATGTACTAGTAACTCAGGCCCTGGGCCCTTCCAGATGACTGGGCCACTGTGGGGTCTCCTGCTGTCATCATGCTTAGTCATCAAGCCCAAGCAGCCCCACGGGAAGGAAGCGCAGGTGCGCCACAAGGGGGCCAGCACGGGTGCACACCTATGAAGCATGTTGACTGAAAGCGCCTTGTGTATTGAGGCCTGCTTGGCCCAGTGGTGCGAACGAGGCCACTGTGACAGCTTCCGTCTCCATGTCCAGTGAACTCATTTCTGTGGCTTAGAGATACACCCGGTCCGAGGCAGCCATGTCAGAGATGCATTTACTAGTTTCAGAAAAGGTAGCTGTGAACCGTGGGTGGCTCAGTAAAACCGGTTGGTGACACTAGGAAAGCAATCCAAGCATGTCGCAATAATGGCCCGCAGCAGCTTCCCAGGACAAGACCATGCCACCTTCTAACCCAAACTTGGGTGATCAGAGCTCCTCGACCTCACTAAGATCTTTTCTTCAAAAAAAAACCATTAAAAATTCTCCCCTTAAGACTTTCTCAGAACCTTCTCCCCATCTCTGTTTTTTTTTAAAGGCAGGTTGATAAGGTACATAGCTACTATTATTTCTGAAAATTACTAAGACCTTAAAAGACTAGGGCCACATTCAGAATATCTATGCAACTTTCATCCTGTTCAGAAAATTACAATTGGGCACAGAGGTATTCTTAGAACCAGCACTTAAGCAAGTTTGTGTTTAGAATATGGTTAGAATATAGTTTGTTTTCAAGGCAAATAGTTGCTAAATCTCCTTCCCTCTCGGGGCGCCTGGGTAGCGCAGTCGGTTGAGCGTCCGACTTCAGCCAGGTCACGATCTCGCAGTCCGTGAGTTCGAGCCCCGCGTTGGGCTCTGGGCTGATGGCTCAGAGCCTGGAGCCTGTTTCCGATTCTGTGTCTCCCTCTCTCTCTCTGCCCCTCCCCCGTTCATGCTCTGTCTCTCTCTGTCCCAAAAATAAATAAACGTTGAAAAAAAAAATTAAAAAAAAATCTCCTTCCCTCTCTGTGAGAGTCTTCTCTGCCTCTAGACTCTTCCGTCTACAAATTGTCATCTTCATGGCATAGAGCTGTCTTTCCAGAACACAAGTCTGATTAGTTCGCTCGCTTTATACAACCTACCAACTTCTTCTATATAGTACATGTCAGGTGGCTATGGGATTTATCATCTGTCTGGGCCACTCCTGAGAGTTAAAGGGACAGCTCTATCAATTATTATGTTGGGGCAACAGGCCTAACCAGGCCTGTCCCTGGCAAGCGAGGATCTATGGTCATCCCACAAAGAAGGTGCCTGTCAGCTCTCCCTGACCCTTCCCCACCCACACCAGCTTCCCAGAGGTACCTGCCCTTCCTGCACTTCCCAGAAGCACACCTCAGCTCTGGTTAACTTCTCTGCTGGATGAGTGAGTGTTCCTGCTCCCAGACCAGCTCCCAGAACAGCCTCACACATTCTCCGAGGCAGAGGTTAGTGGGGGGGGGGAGGCATGCAGTTTTAATAAGCCTTTCCTGGATTATCAGTATTTGTATTTATACACACTTCCCTCTCTAGGTTGTGAGCTCCTAAAGGTCAGGGGACTGAAATCACCCTGTGGATACTCCCAGTGTATAAAGAAGGGTGTTTCATCTGTCTTAGGTGCTCAGTGAATGTTAGCTGATAATGAATGAACAAATTCCATGACTAGAGAATGTTGCCTTTCCAATAAATACAGAGTTCTGGGTTATAAATAAATGTTTATGACTATCGTGTTTTATTAAGAGTCACCGACTGTCTGGCAATCATGGAAACTTCAGTCAATTTCCACATACGTGAGTGTATGGAAAAATAGTATATGAGTAATTTGTTTTCTCGGTGGTGAAGACGGTAACAGGCATATTTCATTTCCATTGTTCACTGGGGATCGTATTGCTCTGGGCCAAAATGCTGAACCTGCCGAGTGGTGACTAATGTCAGAAGTGCTCTGAGTTGTGTTGGGCCCAAGGGCATGCAGGGCTCCTAGCCTTTAACTCACATGTGGTGCTCTCAGACCCGCGACAAATTGCGGATCACTGTTTGCTACAGAGAAGACACGGTGTGAATTCTTGTGTGGCCCTTCCCTATCCAACCTGTTTCTTACAGTGGTGAACACCCAAGAGAAGTGGAAGGAAACTCCCCAAAGAAGACTGAAAAATGTCACCTCCCACGGGGTGAGCAATGGAGTACACACCCAGCAGTGTGAATTCCCTCAGTAATGTTTTCCCTCTCCCAAAGCCTTAATCTTGAAGTGATGAGCAATGATTGGTAAACTCTTAAATCTAGAGAAATCTGCATTTCCAGTTACTTTACAGAGTGAAGAAGAAAATGCCCCTCAGTAGTCATCCCCTATGACAGCTTTTTGACTGGCGTTGATCCTTGGCACACCTAACTGCATATAGTAGAGAGGCAGAGAGTAAGATCCGTGAATAAAGGAGACACGAAAGGTCAGAGGTGAGTCTATGAAAGTGTCACAGGTGAGTCACTAGGTGGTGGTGGCTGTTCCCACAGCCCCTGAGAACCAGAAGAAACCACAGCACAGGGAATTTTGGTTTAGAAACAGGACAAAATTTCCTGAGTGGGATGTTTAAGATCATTAAATAAATCACCAAGGGAGCTGGAGGTCCTTTAAAACAGAGCAGTTACCAAGCAGTCAGGGATGAGTTCTGTTTAAACCTGACCACTGCCTTGAACTCACGGGGATCATTAAGCTCTTCCCAAACCCACAGTCTCTCACGATACTCCATTAACTGCCAGCGAAAGATGAGCAGAACTCAGAACCAGAGGGGCCTCAAGAGGTCGTCTGACTGGCTCTCGTCAACCAGTATTTTTAGGGTTCACTAAGGACAAAAAGCAGTAATACCTGGAGGTGCCATCATTTCACCTGTCTCTGACAGTCAAGAACTTGTCCTAATGTTGAGTCAAACTTTCTTGGTTTAAGATGGGGACAAGACATGTAAACACTTATCCACAATAAGCTAAGATCATCGCACTTTCTCAGGCTTTTCTAGGCTCCTCATGCTTCCAAAGCCATTGCTGGAAAGTTCAAGAAAATCTAAAAGACTGGGTGAAATCTGACTTTGACATGACTGCTCTGTACCCAGGTGGATTCTACAGTGCCAAGTTTTGGGGTCTGAGGTATTAAATATTAAAAATTTTTTGTTTTAATGTTTTTATTTTGAGAATAAAATATTTTTATTTATGAGAGAGAGAGAGAGAGAGAGAGAGAGAGAGAGAGAGAGAGAGAAAGAGCACGAGTGAGGTAGGGACAGAGAGAGAGGGAGACACAGAGAGCAGGCTCCAGGCTCTGAGCTGTCAGCACAGAGCCCAATGCGGGGCTCGAACTCATGGACTGTCAGATCATGACCTGAGCCGCAGTAGGACACTCAACCAACTGAACCACTCAGGTGCCCCAATATTGAGGAGTTAGGGATGGAACATGGATGGAATTTTTGCACATTTCTGCTCCACACACACACACACACACACTCTCTCTCTCTCTCTCTCTCTCTCTCTCTCTCTCTCTCTCTCTCAGCCATAGCTAGGCTTCCAAGAACACAAGCCACAGGGGGCACAGCTCTGTTGCTGGGGAGGTAAGGGAAAGAAGTAACATACTTTTTACCCCAGGCTCCAGGGAGGACAGCGTCTGGGAGGCAGAAGGTGGGGCAGAAGGAGAATCAGAAGTCACAGCAGTAAACAGGCTAAGAGGATGGAGGGAAAAGGGAATAAAAACACACAGAAGAACTTCTCCTGAAAGTAACCCCAACCACTTGGAGGAGGCCTTGGAAGGATTTTTCTCCTGCTCCTGCTACAGTAGGTGAGTCAGCAGGACGCGTGCTAGCTGGGATGGAGAATGAACGCAAAGGGGTGGGAGGGGGTTGGGACCTGCTGGGAAGGTAGGTCATTGCCAATGAACTGACCACAGGTTTCTAGCTAAAACATTATACTTGCAGCCCCCACCCAGCCCTCCCTCAGCTGTCACCTTCTCAGTTAGCACCTATCCCTATGGCTGCCGTCCTTCTGGTCCTTCTGACTGGCTCCTTCAGCAAGCCTTTCTTCCTTGCCTGGAGCTCTCCGTTCCATCAAGGTTGCCAAATGGCCTAGAAAAACCGCAAAGGCTGGTAGAGACTGGGGTGGTTCTCTAGAAGGTGAAAGAGGACAGGGAATTTTTTTTTATGTTTATTTATGTTTGAGAGAGCAGGGGTGGGGGAGGGGCAGAGAGAGAGGGAGACACAGAATCCAAAGCAAGACCCAGGCTATGAGCTTTCAGCACAGAGCCTGACTTGGGGCTCGAACTCACGTGAGATAAAGACCTGAGCCAAAGTCGGATGCTTAACCGACTGAGCTACCCAGGCACCCCTAAATGCAAATTAAATTAAAAAAATGTTTATTTATTTTAAGGGAGAGACAAAGAGCCTGAGTGCAAGTGGGGGACAGATGGAGAGGGATGGAGAGAGTGAATCCCAATCCCAAGCTGACAGCACAGAACCCAACGAGGGGTTCGAACCCATGAAACTGTGAGATCACGATCTGAGCCGAAACCAAGAGTCGGTCGCTTACCTGACTGAGCCACCCAGGAGCCTCTCAAATTAAATTAAATTAGAAATGTTCAAACTCCTACAGGTCAAGAAAGGAACTGACAACTAACCTTTTCTTTTGCTACCTGCTGGCACATTTTAACGTGGAAAATTCTTGGTATTATTTTGACAAAATAAGACTTTTAACATCCTCCCCCCACCAACCTACCACCGTTCAATTAATTTGGGGGAATCAAAAAGCACTTCCATTCCACATGCAGAAAATCCGACGCTGTTGAAGTGACTGAAATCATTACCCTTTTATTCTTTAACAAAGTAACCCACGCAGAGGACTGGAAAAACCCCACAAAACTAAAAGCAACGGTCCCTTGACCCGCTGCTCCTTTCTTTGGTACTTGTTTCAAATCGCTTCTATTTCTAGTTCTTCAATCACTGAATAATACGCTTAGGCTGTTCTTTCTGACTTTATCAGGTTTAGACGTTAGCTTCTGTCTTCCTTTCATGGCAGATCTGCATGTCTATCACTAGGAAGCCCCTCTCTCCTCCTCATCTATACCTTCATCAATACAGCTCTATCACTCTTGATCATCTTTATTACTTTAAATAACAGATGCATCCTTTTCACTTTATTCTGTCAAGAAACCATTTCTTTCTGGCTCACCATGTGAAGTAAGGATATCGGCATCCAGCTCCTTTTAGCGCTTCTGGCTTCCCTCCAGCTCCTGCCTCCTGTCAGCTCTACTTTCATATGCTTGGGGGCTGAGAATGCTTCTTTTGTGACATCTCCCGGCATGGGCTCTTGACTGTACCTCCAAAAGGTGCTTCTGTCTCAGACACCCCTCTCTCAGTCAGGGCTACCCCAGCTACCAGGGGCTCCGGCCAGGTATCAGTCCTGTGGTCCCCTTCCGTCTCATGTGAGCCCTGTCATTCTCACTGTGTCCACTGCTAACATGCTAGTGCAGGTGACCACCTTTGATGTTCCGGACCAGCCATGCCCTTGTCCCTGCTACAGTCCATCCTCTACAAAATGGCCGGGGTGATTTTCTTTCCTGAAACATAAATCAGCTCACATTGCTCCCCTTGCTAAAAAAATAGTCTCTCTCCCTGCAACCCCCTCACTGTTGCCCATAAGGCCTTAAGTGATCTGCCCTGGGCTATCTCTAACTTCCATTCCCTGCCCTCCCCCCTCAGGCACACTGCTCCAGCAGGACTGGCCCTTATCTTTTGACCATCACAGAGAATTCCAGTTTTAGGATGTTTGTTCCTGCTTGGGAGAACCCCGGGTCTTTTCCCTGTCATTATTTAAATCCTAACTGGAGCGTCCCTCCTTCTGAGAGGTCTTTCATGACAGCAGAGAAACCTCCTGACCCCAGCTATGCTCTATCATCATGTTATCCTTCTTCTTCATGGACTCGAGACATTATTTTACTGATTTATGTCTGTTTATTGTTTACCTCCCTTCCTAGAATGTGAGTGCTGAGGGCTACTTTGTTCACTGCCTGCATCCCGGTCACCTAGAGGAGTGCGCCTGGAATATAAAAAGCATTAAAAAGATTCATTATTACCAACTCGTGTTTTGGTAGGGTCTCTATGCTTTGTGTAAGATTAAGTTCAAAAGCTGGAAATCAAGCAGTGTTTTATTATTGCAACCATGTATTATTCATTACTTAATGGAGTGCGTAAGTAATGTCCCCAAATACATTCTCTCTTAAACTCCACCCTCCCCCCATTTACAAATTGCCTTTTCTCTTTCATGATCTAGTTTTTACAGTTAGATAAAACCCTCTGAATCCCCCTTTCCCTAGGTACCATTCATTGAAGTCCTCTACCTCCTTGCTCTGAGCTACACTGATTCCACACCCGCCACTTGGACTTTATTTCCCTCGTGATTTGGACCTACTACCTCTCGGCTCTCATCTCTTCCTGCTTCTTCTTTTATTACCGTAGTTTGTTGGAATACATCTTCAGAACATTTCCCAAGAAAGGGTGTATGAAAAGTCCCTGTTTGTCCGATTGTGTTGTTTCCCTTTCTCACCTTTTCCTTTCTTTTTCTTTATTAAAGATTTTATTTTTAAGTAATGCCTACACCCTACCTGGGGCTCGAACTCACAGCCCTGAGATCAAGGGTCACAGGGTCACAAGGGTCTACTGACTGAGCCAGCCAGGTGCCCCCTGTTTTCTTTCTTTCTTTGCTTGCTTGCTTCCTTCCTTCCAACTTCACACTGGACTGACACTTCCCTGCTGGGTAAAGAATTATCTGGTTTGACAACACTTTCTCCTCAGGGCTTTAAAGACAATTTTCCATTGCCTTTTGGCACTCACTATAAGGGGAGAGAATTCACATGTCCACACTTTTAGGTATAATTCCAGTCTCAATTAAGACTTCGCACAAAAGATGTTTACAGTAGACAGAGGGAACACAATTGTATCAGTCCTGGCAAGGAATGGTTGCTCAGACTGGTGCATACAAGACAAAATTACGTCAGGTTAGCAAATTTAACTGACTCTGTTTGAGTTAGTATGTTAAGCAAATAAACTCAGTTTGATTCCTTCCAAATGTAGGCACTGCGTCTACACATTGTTCTCTTGATCAGGCTACCTACCGTCCTGCGTCATTCCTAATACTTTTCTTTTTTTTTTTTTTTAAATTTTTTTTTTCAACGTTTATTTATTTTTTTGGGACAGAGAGAGACAGAGCATGAACGGGGGAGGGGCAGAGAAGGAGGGAGACACAGAATCGGAAACAGGCTCCAGGCTCCGAGCCATCAGCCCAGAGCCCGACGCGGGGCTCGAACTCCCGGACCGCGAGATCGTGACCTGGCTGAAGTCGGACGCTTAACCGACTGCGCCACCCAGGCGCCCCCCTAACACTTTTCTTAGCAAACCTCTTCTTTCCAGTACTCCCAGTTCACTTTCATGGCCTTTGGCACAAGTGCAGCTGCTTTTCGTTACCCATTTGCACACTTGGTGTGGTAAGGAACGGGGTCTGGCTTACTGCTGGATCTCTGGCACCTAACTAACCTAGAGAAGGCCTGGCATTTTTGAGCCGGGGCTCATTGTCATAGGCTGGGAAAATGAAAGCAAAGGCATGCAAGGTGAGCTGCTGTTGAAGCCCAGAGAAAGTCAAGACGCTTACCCCTCTCGAGCTTTTTAGGCCCCTGGTCCTAACATAAAGGCAGTGGCTCTGAGAGATCATGAGCTTTGGAGTTGGAGAACTTGAATCTGACTCTGCTTTGCCACTTATCAGCTGTGTCATCTTGGGTAAATCATTTATATGTTCTGCTTTTATTTATTTTTAAATTTTAATTCATTTATGTGTTTGGAACCCCACTTTCTTCCTGTAAAATGGGGGTAAGTACATCTACTTTGTTGTAGAGGAACTTTGAGGATTAAATCACATACTTTATATAAACTGGCACAATAGTAGGATCTTTTTTAAAAAAATTTTTTTAGTGTTTATTTATTTTTGAGAGAGACAGAGACAGAATGCGAGTGGGTTAGGGGCAGAGAGAGAGGGAGACACAGAATTGGAAGCAGGCTCCAGGCTCCGAGCCGTCAGCACAGAGCCCGACGCGGGGCTCAAACTCATGAGCTGTGAGATCATGACCTGAGCCAAAGTTGGACGCTGAACCGACTGAGCCACCCAGGTGCCCCCACAATAGTAGGATCTTAAGAAGCAGTTGTTGCTATTATTGATACAAATAAAAGCCATAAAAAGTGGACACATAGAAATCAAACCTAAAGCACTAATTTGGATGAAAAATCCAGTCCATATTCTGTGAAATAAGACTAAGCATGACAAAAATATTCTAGAGTAAAACTGAAATAATTAACAAGTATCTAAATGATCTGAGGTTCCTTTCAGTCCAGACCAAATGTCCTTCATGTTTCCTGTGGCTCTGCCCCTACCACCATCGACTGATCTGGTCTATATAGCTCCGTCCATTAAAAAATCATTAGGCAGAAGCCTCAAGCTACCAAGTCTTACATTCGATTTCTTTTGTATCCTTTTACTTAGTGATGAACATTTTGAGTAAAAGGTAGAAATTAATAAGGTGTTATTATAAGTTTTACATTTATAATATGCTTTGATTACACAAGATTAAATATACATGTGGTGTGACTGCATACAACACGGGAAGTGACTGTTGGGGTGATTTACGGATATCGACCTCATTATTTTAGTCCTATTGGATGTGGTGAGTGCTCTGTCTGCCCAGGGGCTTCCTCTTTCCATCCCATTCCCTTCAGGTGGTCTTCCTTCTATTACCTTTTTAGGGTTCCTGTTCCTTTCCTTTGGAACTTGCCCAGATGGCTGCCCCTTGGGGAGATGACAGCTAGCCTGAAGGATCTGGAATGAACTCATCACACAGACTGGAGGATTCCCAGGCTGCCTCTCTGCTCAACTACCCCGAGTGGCAGCCAGCCCAGAGTGTGTTCATGTACCCACAGCAATGGAAAAGAGAAGAGGACTTTTGAAAAGGTAGGTTCCCATTATGCTTAACCTCAAGGAAGCGTCGTTTTATTTTGGTTTGTGGTCAATCAATGCCCTCCCCTGAGAGACGCGGCAACAGGGGAGGTGCAGAAACAAGGCAGGCAGGAACCTCAAAGCCACAAAAAGCCTTACATTTGATTCCTTTTTGCCTACTAAAGGGAATCCACTAATAGAATAAGAGAACAAAATTGCAATACACTTAGCTTGCTGCCAGGCAGATCAGGGGTGAGGCAAGGAGAAGGAAGAGGAAGCTTGTCAAGCATCTGTTTTCTCAAATGTGCAAGACAAAGAACAGCATGGAACCGGCAAGCTTGCCACTCTGCCCTATTTGCTATTTGGGTTCCAAGGACTGGAACTGATGGCAAAGTTTTGAAGCTTTATATTTAAAGGAACGTGGGTCCCTGACCCTCTTACCCCTCTGTCCAGGATGGACACAACACAGGACAGCCGCTTTAGAAATCTGCATTAGCCACCTGCCAAGGCTTCCTGAGGACAATGTGATGTTCTAACTCTAATCTTTTATATAATAAAGGTGGAAGAGTTTTCTCAATGGTACAAAACTCTAAAGAAAATTCGGTAACACATATCAAAGACACCTCACACCCTGTTCAAGATATCAAAATCACTTATCGGACTAAATATGATGGTAGTCTGTGTGCCTAAGAAGTGTGCTTCTACAAGTTAGTATCCGTATTTTCTCAATCTGATAAACATCAGCTTTGATTTATTACTGCTGCTCCTTTAAAAAGAGTCAGTGACTCAGAGCAGAGATAATGTGCAATATCTAATAGTTAATCAAGACTTGTCAGGTGCTCGGATGTTTATTTTATACCTTTCATTTTGCCAAAGGTGTCCTTTCAGGTTTGAGTTCTGTTCTTCTGAACAGATGGCTATCATGTAACTAACAATGCTGAGTTTATTTACCAAGGATTTGTGGTCTAGTCACACGAAAGTGAATATGATTGACCTTCCACTGGTGACAGGTGAAAACAGAGCCTAAATAAGAGGCCAGCAGATGGAACTTTGAACATTCAGAAAGAGGTTTCAAAGAGACCCTAGAGTCGGTTGTTAGAATGCTTCGGTTTATAAAACATAAGAAATGCTTGGCAGAAATTGTATATAAGAAGGTAACAGAATATGGCTTTGAAATTTCATATACATAAAATAAGTTACTTGGTGAAAATATTTCCCTTTGTTAGTGGTCCTAAGTTCTTTTTTCAACCACATGAGAGGTCCAGTAAGCTGCCATCAAATGACAGGCGGTTCCACGGGTAGCGAGTCTCAAGACTATCAGAATCCCTGTGTGCACAGGGTTTAAGAACTGCACCCTGGTATTCTCAGGACCCCTAACTACTTCCCAATGACAGAATTACTGCTTTTATGGCCAGCAGAGTAACAACTGTAGAACTTTGCTCACCCGGGAATCGGGATTAGCCAGCTGAGTTTAGAACACATCTGCAACTGGTTTCAGGTTCTTACACCACACACGGCGGGAACTGGTCTTTTTGAAAATGTATGGTACAAAAAAAATTAAACTTTTGAGTTTAAAACCATAGAATTTCACATAGAAAGAGAAGGTAATATTTTAAAGATCAGACTATACTTCCATTCAATCTTATTATTATTTTTTAATAACTTGGCTTTTGCCCCCAGTGCTTTAGTAACGGCACTTCCAAAGGCCACCAAGTCAAATGGACTTTTCTGGGGCTTAATCCCCTTCACTGGTGAGGCATCTGGCCATGTTGCTCCTCTTCTTTCCAAGAGATGACTTCACCCAAGCCTCCTTCTATCCTGCTGACCTCCCACCCATGACACCCAGGAGTTGCCTCGGGTTCCAACCTGGTCCCTCTTTTCAGTCTACATGTTCTCCTTGGTGACTTCTTCCAGCTTTGGCATCAATTCAAACTCATTAAACTGCCTTCCAGTCTTTGATGATCTGGTCATTCTTCCACACCTTTCTGGTAGTATTTCTTTTCTTTTTAAATGTTTATTTATTTATTTTGAGAGAGGGGGAGAGGGAGAGAGGCAGAGAGGGGGGAGAGAAGGCTGGAGAGAGAGAGAGAGAGAGAGAGAGAGAGAGAGAGAGAGAGAGAGAGAGAATATATATCCCAAGCAGGCTCTGGGCTTTGAGCATGGAACCCGACTCGGGGCTCGATCTCAAGAACTGTGAGATCATGACCTGAGCTGAAATCAAGAGTCAGAGTCATGACTGAGCTCCCCCAGGAGCACCCTTTCTGCTAGTGTTTCTTGCCACTCCCATCCACACAGCCTCTCATGCCGCCACACGAGACTACTTCTCACTGTTCTCAGACAGGACCCACATGCTTTCAAATATTTCCTTTATGGCTTTGTTTATGCTTTCTTCTACCCAAAATACACTGCCCCATCTCATCTGCACATCCCTCCCCAGGCCCCAGATCCCAGGCCCACGTTTGTTAACTGCGTTATTGACATATCACTGATATACGATAAATTCCACATATTTCAAGTATGTAACCTGACTAGTTTTGAGGTGTGTGTATACCTGTGAAAGTATCACCACACTTAACATACCCATCACCGCCAAAAAAAGTTTTTGGTTTTTTTGCAATCCTGTCTTCCTGCCCCTCCCCGCTCACTCTCTTTTCCTAGACAACCACTAATCTGGTTCCTGTTACTATAATTTGTTTTTCCTAGATTTTATATCAATGAAGTCATAGTATGTACACTTTTCAGGTGGACTTCTTTCACTAAGCATTTGTTTTGAAATGAATTTTGAAATTCACCCATGTGGTAGTGTGGTTGCACAGTTCATGTTTTTCATTTCTGAGTAGGGGTCGCCTAGATGGACCACACTTTACTTATCCATTCACCTGCTAATGGACGTTTGGATTGTTCCTTGGTATTTGGTTGCTACAAATAAAGCTGCTGTGAACATTTGTGTGTAAGTCTTTACGTGGACATTTGCTTTCATTTCTCTTGGTTAAATACCTCACAGTGGCATGACTTGAAATATATGGCAGGCATGTGTTTAAACTAAAAAAAAACACACTGCCAAATTATTTCCCAAAGTGATACAATAAAGGTGACAATATAAATTATTCAATTAATACAAATTTCCCAAATGGACAGTACAGTTATCCAAAAATTGTTCAATAGCGCCAAATCCTATCTTAGGGAGAAAACATTCAGTCTTTCATTATTAAATACAGTAGCTTTAGATTTTTCATAGATGCCCTTTATCAGATTAAGGAAGTTACTTCTATTGTTAGTTTGCTGGAGTTTTTATCAGAAATGAATGTTGAATCTTGTCAAGTGCTTTTTCTGCATCTACTGAAATATCTGACGGTTTTTCCTTTTAGTTTTATTTATATGGTAAATTACATACATTGATTTTTACATCTCCATTTCCAATGAATACTGCTGTAGTTGTCTTTCCTTATCATATTTGCTTCTGGTTTTGGTATCAGGGTAAGGCTGGCCTCAGAGGATGAGTTGGGAAGTATCCCCTCAATTTTCTGGAAGAGTCTGTACCAAACTTGTATAATTTCTTTCATAAGAATATAGAATTCACACCGGTGAAGCCATCTGGACTTGGAGTTTTCTTTGTGGGAAAGTTTTAATTACTAATTTAACTTCTTTAAGAGGCACAGAACTATTCTGGTTATTTATTTCCTCTTGTGTGACCCTGGGAAGTTTGCTCCTTGCAAGGAATTTGTCCATAAGTCATCAGACTTACGGGCATAAAATATTAATAAAGATATTCCTGGTTATCTTTTTAATATCTACAGAATCAGCATGCATGTCTCATCTTGGTATTGGTAATTAGTGTCTTCGGTTCTTCCTCATTACCTGACTAGATGCTTATCAATTTTATTTTGGTCTCATTGATATTTGCTCTTGTTTTTCTGTTTTCTGTCTCATTGATTTCGGCTCTCATCTTTATTATTGTGTTTCTTCTGTTTGCTTTGGTCTAATTCGCTCTTATTTTTTCTTGTTACTTGAAATGGAAGCTGAGGTTACTTATTTGAGACCTTTCTTCTTTTCTATTCTAGGTATTTAGTGCTATAAATTTCCACCTGAGTGTTCTTTGAGCAGCATTACACAAATGTTGATATGCTGTGTTTTTATCTTAATGCAGTTCAAAATGCTTTCTATCCGTCCTTTTAATTACCTCTTTCACCCCTGGGTTACTTTGAAGTGTGTTATTTAGCTTCCAATTATTTAGGGATTTAGCAGAGATCTTTTCGTTATTATTTCATTATGGCTGGGATCTATGAATCCATTATATTAATTGTGACCTGTGTCATGGTCCAGACAGAATGCAGTCTATCTTGGGAGATATGTCTGGAAAGAATGTGGGTTCTGATGCTGTTAGGTAGAATGCTCTATAAATGCTAATTAGGACAATTTGGTTGATAGTGTTCTTCAGGTTTTCTATACGCTTTCTGTTGATTTGTTCTATCAGTTATTGAGAGAGGGGTATTGAACTTGGATTTGTCCATTTTTCCCTGCAGTTCTACCAGTTTT
The DNA here is from genome assembly GCF_022837055.1 of Prionailurus viverrinus. NCBI lineage: Eukaryota > Metazoa > Chordata > Mammalia > Carnivora > Felidae > Prionailurus > Prionailurus viverrinus. The sequence continues at coordinate 20,398,349 of NC_062574.1, forward strand.
TGCTCCCTGTATTTTGAAACTCTTATTAGAGGCATAAACATTTAGGTTTGTTATATTCTCTTCAGGAATTGACCCAATATTACTTTGTTACTGCTATTTTTTAAACTGATAATTGTCTTTTAAAAAGAATTAAATAACAAGGAAAGAATCTGATAATATTTACTCATGTAGCACTTATTTCTAATGACCTTTATTCATTTGTGGAGATCTATATTTCCATGTGCTATATATAATTTATTTGTTTATTTATTTTTTATTTTAGAGAGAAAGAGTGAGAGCAGGGGAGAGGGGCAGGAAAGAGAGAGAAAGAGAGAGAGAGAGAGAGAGAGAGAGAGAGAGAGAGAGAGAGAGAAAACAGAATCCATGCCAGTGTGGAGCCAGATACAGGGCTTGATCCCAGGACTCTGGGATCATGACCTGACCCGAAATCAAGAGTCAGATGTTCAACCAACTGAGTCACCCAGGTGGTCCAAACCTTTTTTTTTTTTTAAGTTTTTTTTTTTTTTTTGAGAGAGAGAGAGAGAGAGAGAGAGAGAGAGAGAGAGAGAGAATATGAATGAATGGGGGAGGGGCAGAGAGAGAAGGAGACAGAGAATCCCAAGCAGGCTCCTCACTAGCAGCACAGAGCCCTACGTGGGACTCAAACTCACAAACTGTGAGATCATGACCAAGAGTCAGATGCTTAACCTGTTGAGCCACCCAGGTGCCCTCCATGTGCTCTATTTTTATTCTGCCTAATGGACAAAGTCTTCAATTCATCTTCATTTTGAAAGGTAGTATTGCTCGGTATAGAATTGTAAGTTGACAGTTTTTTCCATTGGTATTTCCATTGGAAAGATGTTGTTCTGGGGTGTGTGGCTGGCTCAGTTGGTAGATCATGCAACTCTTAATCTCAGGGTCATGGGTTTGAGCCCCATATTGGGTGTAGAGATTACTAAAAAAATAAACTTAAAAACCAAGAAGATGCTGTTCCATTGTTTTCTCGCTTTCATTGTAACTAATGAGAAATCTGCGATATCTTTATCTTATTTCCTTTGTACATACTATGTCCTTTTCCTCTGGCAGCTTTTAATATTTAATTTTTTACTACTGGTTTTGGGCAATCTGTGATATGCCTTGGTGTAGTTTCTTCATGATTTCTTGCATATAACTTTTAGGATCTGTGGGTTTATAAAATTTTTATTAAATTTGGAAAATTTTCAGCCATTATTTCTTCAAATTTTTTTCACTCTTCCCCTCCTGTGGTGGGAACTTCATTTACACATGAAGTTGTTCCACAGTTCACTGGTGATCTATTTCTTTTCCAAAAAATTTCTCTTTCTTGCCTGTGTTTCATTTTGGATGGTTTCTACTGCTGGGTCTTCAAGTTCACTAGACTTTATTTCTGCAATGCCTAATATGCTGTTAAATCCATCCAGTGTATTTTCATGTCTAACACTGTAGTTTTCACTTCTGGAAGTTTGATTTGGGTCTTTTTGGATACCTTCTGTGTCTTCAACTGTTATAATGCAGTGATAATAACCATTTTAATAGCCTTGTTGGCTATTTCTAACATCTGTGGCAATTCTGAGTTGGTTTTGATTGCTTTTTCTTCTCATATTGGGTTGTATTTTTCTGCTTTCCTGCAGGCCTGCTATTTTGATTGAATGCCAGATATTGTGAAATTTACCTACTTACATGCTGGATAATTTTGTATTCCTTTAAATATACTTGAGCTTTTTCTGGGCTGAAATTATTTGGAAATAATTTGATCTTTAAGTTTTTATTCATTTTTTTAAAGTAACCTCTATACCCAACATGGGGTGTGAATTCCCCACCCTGAGATCAAGAGTTGCAGTCTCTACTGAATGAGCCAGGCAGATGCCCCTAATTTGATCTTTTTGGGTCTTGCTTTTAAGATTTGTTAGAGGAGGGGCACCTGGGTGGCTCATTCAGTTAAGTGTCCAAATTTGGCCATCATGATCTCATGATTCATGAGTTCCAGCCCTGCATTGGGCTCTCTGCTGTCACTGAGGAACTTGCTTCGGATCCTCTGTTCCCCTCTCTGCCCCTCCCCTGATCACATTCTCCCTCCCTCCCTCCCTCCCTCCCTCTCTCTCTCTCAATAAATAAATAAATGAATGAATGAATGAATAAATAAATAAAACTTAAACACAACAAAAGGCTTTATCAGGGGAAGCCAGAGCAGTGTTAAATCTAGGGCTAATTATTCCCTAGTACTTAAGCAAGACCCTTCTGCATGCTATATGCAATGCCCTGTTAATTATGAAGTTTTCCAGTCTTGCTACTGGGGACTGGCACTACTCCTCACTCTCTGTGAGTGCCAGGCATGATCACTGTTGACATTTTTGCATTATTCTTTTTTTCTCAGGTAGTTTTCTAAAACACATGCACTGATCAGTGTTCAGATGAATACTTAACAGGAATCCCTGCAGATTTCCCGAGTTCTCTGTGTAGCTGTATCCTCTGTTACCCTGTCTTGCAAACTTTAGCGGCCTTGGTCTCCCAATCCCCAGGTTCCACAATGGTTCCCCCTCCGTGTGCTGCGGCCTGGATATTCTCTCAAGGCAGTAAGCTGGGGCAACTGCAGGGTTCATCTCATTTGCTTGTTGTCTCTCATAAATCATTATCCTTTACTGTCTGATATCCAGTGTCTTGGAAACTCCTGTTTTATTTACTTTGTCTGTTTAGAGCTATAATCAGAAAGGAGAGTAAATCTCATCCTTGTTATTCCATTTTGGCTAGAAGTGGAAGTCTGCCACTTTTTTTAAAAATAATTTTTAAACATTTATTTATTTTTGAGAGACACAGCACAAGAAGGGGAGGGGCAAAGAGAGAGGGAGACACAGAATCCGAAGCAGGCTCCAGGCTCTAGGTTGTCAGCACAGAGCCCGATGTGGGGCTTGAACTCAAGAACTGAGAGATCATGACCTGAGCCGAAGTTGGAGGCTTAACTGACTGAACCACCCAGGCGCCCTGGGAAGTCTGCCACTTTTAACTTAGAGATCTCTGTGTAAGCCTAATACAAATTCCACTTCTCTTCGATGAAGTTTTCCCAGAACATTTTCCCCATGTCTTACTCCTGTCAATATACTCTGACTTTAAAGTGCTTTAAGCCACTTTCTTTAAACTTCTACAAACTTATTACCAGTTATACACTTGTCTCCTTTGATAGATCACCAACTTCTTGATGGGAGGAGTTTGGTCTTTGTATCCCCATGTGTGAAGATGATATCTGATGTGTGACTGAGCCTCAAGAAATATTTTTTCCCTGTTTCTTGGTGCTGGCTAACCAGCACTGACTTTCATTTTATTTTTACCATCTTAGCCATTTGTAAATGCAGAGTTCAGTACTGTGAAGTTTATTTACAGTGCTGTGAAACACTGCCAGAACTTTCTCATCATTATGCAAATAGAAATATATATTTTTTTAACTGAATGAACAAACGTGGTGCAGACCTTTAATTTTACAGATAAGCCATGGAACAAAAAAGTTTGATCTGCTCAAGAGCTTATAGCTAGCTGATGGCAGAGCTAGGCCAGGAGCCACACTGTCTGTTTCCTGTCAAACATGCATTTCTACTAGGTCTGTTAACTCACTGCATATGCTAAACACAAAGACGGAGAACTGTTCTGCATCAAAGAAGCTTCAGATGTGGAAAGCCAGAAGTTACTAATTCTGAATGGCATAATTTAGCTAGGCTGGGCTTGATTTTTTCCCCCCCATTTCTTTTGGTCAGCAAGGAATAGAATATCTCTTAACAACTTGTTCCCTGATTTTTTTTTTTTTTATGACAAGGAGTTCTCTGAGCCATCTAGTCCTATAAAGTTGCTTTCCTTTTCCATTTCGTACAAAAATTTCTTTTCTCTTTACAACCTCAGTCGGATTCTTTTCATTTTGTGTGATATCTCTATCCTGACACCTCTCCTCCTAAGACCAGGATATAACTCCTTGCTTCATTTCGTAATGATTCTATCTTACCAAGGATGGTGTGTGGATCAAGCTGATTTTTTTTTTTTCTCCACTATGAAAATTTTATGTGAATCTACTGGTTACTAGCTGCTTTGTTTCTGGAAGAAAAGATATCCTAAAATAATCTCATAACTTTTAGATATATATATTTTTTGGTTTTCACATTTAAAACGACAATTATAGAAAATGTGCCATTCCATAATTTTTGAGACAAGTTACAAAGGAGTCTGAGCCTTTCTTATTACTACTGCTCTTCACAGATCTCATGACTAAGGAGACATTTGTTTGGTCCAGGAGCTCTTGCACAAAGGGTGCACATGGGTTCTTCTGGATTCCTTTCCACACAGCACCTGTTCGTAGTTAGGACCCACTTCTCAGCCTCTAAGCTGGGAGCCGGCTTATGCACACAGCCTCTCGTTGTAGTTTTGAAGTCTTTTACTCATTCTGCAGTTGCTGATCTGAGCAGGAATCCCTACATTTTGCACCCTTGTCAGCTTACTGACAAGGAGAGTCTGAAATTACTTGGAGTTCTTTTGTTGTTAAAAATAAGTTAAGGAAAAGCTGCAACCCCCAGCATACAGTGTATCCATGGCTGTTCTGGTAGCTCTTTTAGTTGATTTAATATCCTGAATACCCATTCACTTCTGTCCCTAGACGTATGACATTGCTTAGAGCTGTAATCCTGTAGCCAGTACAAGGCAAGAGGTGTTCACTCATAAAGGGAAGGAGACTGTAATGGAGTTCTTCCTTTCTTTCATATACAAGGAGGGCTAAGTTACCGTCTTCTGGCAGGCAAGAGCATACATCAGTGGGGAAGGGCTTAGAGCGTCCTACAGCCAGGGGGCCCCAGCGGCCAGCCTCAGTGTCCAGGAGTCCCCAGCGGGAGCCCGCTGAGTGCTGGCCACTATTCCAAACACCAGGGCAACTGGTGTGAACAGCTCAAGTACAGTTCCTGCTAACTTGGGGGCTTATACTCTAGCTGGAACGCATGTGATAAAGAAAGAAGTAAAGGTATAGTGCCAGAAGGAGATGAGAGCCGTGGGGAACAGTTAAGTAGGGCTGGGGGCAGGGAGCATGGGGTGGGGGGTGGGGGCAAACTGTTATTCTCTACCAAGATGGGCAGGGAAGGCCTGATGGGATGACAAGGGAGTAGTGGTGAAGGATGTCCCTGTCAGAGTAATACTGTGGTTGAGTAATACTTCCAGTTTCTAGTACTATGGAAAGTGGGCATTTCTCTCTGTGTCTTCCTATGTATCTCTATTGGGGACACTGAGGATGGTAAATTGTGGTCACTCACTTTTCTCTCACCATAAATCAGATGTTTTTGATAATTATAATTTTAACTGGCCCAAATACTCCATGAAGGAGATGGACTATAATTTAACTAACAAATCCTTTACAGTTAGCTATCTACATTGTTTTCACCTATTGTATTTTCATTTGTTTTACACTTTTAGTTGTTACATACACTGCTGTGATTAGAAACCAGGCATCTCAGGAAAGCAGTTTGGGAATGCAGAGGAAGGGCCATGAGAACACGCATTTGGGGTCCAGGACAGAGGAGAGGGAGACACACATGGGAGTGGCGGGCAGGCGGTGAGCAGTGACTGTTGGATGAGAAGGGCCAGGAGCAGAGGCCTTTGACTTCCTCTACCTCAGGTCAAGAGGCCTCATTTCCCCTGGCCCCCTGCCTGTGCTTCCCGGGACAAACCAATGGCCTGCTTATTGGTCTGAGTCTACTCTTGAGTTAAAAGAACAGAAGCAATGATGTTCTTTAAAAAAATTTTTTAATGTTTATTTATTTTTGAGAGAGAGGGTGGGGGGGGAAGGGTCAGAGAGAGAGAGAGAGAGAGAGAGAGAGACAGACAGACAGACAGACAGAATGCGAAGCAGGCTCTAGGCTCCGAGCTGTCAGCACAGAGGCTGACGCCGGGCTTGAACCCATGAACCGTTGAGTTCAGGACCTGAGCCGAAGTCGTATGTTTAACCAACTGAGCGACCCTCAAGTTAAGCAGATATTACAGATACTGCTAAATAAACAAACAAACAAACAAACCCAAAAAACAAGAAGCAGATGGCACTGACTTCAGGCTTTCATCCACAAAAACAAAACAGGAAAAATAAGTTTCTATGCTTATGAGTTGGGGTTATAATTGAGGTTTCCAGCATCCAGACAGGCAAATGCCTGGACAGCTGCTTAGGGCAGATGGGTCCTTTGACAGCTTAATATCGCTGAGTTTCTGGTGACTCTGCAGTCAGGGCAGCCAACGTGAGACCATCTGTTTACTAGTGGGCAGAAAAGCTCACGACCAGCAGGTAGCCACTGCTGAGGATGAGACACAAACCCAAAACCGAGTCAGCCATTTTCATAACCTCTGCAAAGCAAACTGGCCTGGCGGGCCGCTGGCACCACCACCAGAGACAAGGGCTACGTGCCTACAAAACACGACCACATGGAACGAGGATATGCCCAGAGGTTTTAGGTTTGTAACGTTTTTTTATTTTTATCTTTTTTTACTTAAAAAAATATGGGATGCCTGGGTGGCCCAGTTGGTTGAGCGTCCAACTTCGGCTCAAGTCATGATCTCAGAGTTCATGGCTTTGAGCCCCGGGTCGGGCTCTGTGCTGACAGCTCAGAGCCCGGAGTCTGCTTTGGATTCTGTGTCTCCCTCTCTGTCTGCCCTTCCCCTGCTCACGCTCTGTCTCCCTCTCTCTCTCTCTCAAAAATAAACATTAGAAAAAAAAAATTTTTTTTTGAGTATAGTTGACACGATGTTACAGTTGGTTTCAGTTGTGTCCCAAGAGGTGTTATTTGGGTTTATTTCAAAGTATTCAAATGCCATAAGATAGATCATTCACTCAGAAAGCTTTTTTGTTCTTTTGTACTTTTCTAAATGGGAAAAGAGAATATCCAGGAATTCAGGCCTATATAATAAGCCTAAAAACTAGCTGTCATTTGTTTATTATTAAAAATGAAAAATTTTTTTAGATAAGTAACACATATATTTAATTGCAAAAGGTTTACGAGGAAAAATAAATAAATCTCCCACCTACCTTTCTCCTAGTACCCTATCTCCCCTCTTTCCCTCCAGAGATAACATTGTTACCCATTTCCTGCATATCTTTCCAGATATTGTCTATAATATACATAATCATGTATGTATGGATACATATATACACACACATATAAATATATACAGATATGTCCTTATAACTTTCTTATTGGCTATATTTAAAATGAACAAAGCCATATTAAAGCCTCTGAGAAGAACCACAGTAAAGAAGCCTGTTTAACTTTATTAGCATATCTACTGGTATCTGACTTTGGGTCCCCTCCCCTCCCCTTTGGCATAATTTCTGATCTGTGGAACAGGGCCAGGACTTGAATGGTATGGCTGTATCAGGTGTTTCTGGATGGCATCTACCCTGGTTGGTCTGTGCTTGAGCTGTCCTTTTTTTTTTTTTTTTTTAAATGTAAAGTTTATTCTTATATTTTTCTTTTTTATTCATCTGCCTTTTCTTATTTTCTTTGCTCCTTAGTTTCATATCGCCTATGCACAGTTTTCTTGCTCTTTTCTTTCTGGTTTATTATTTGCTTTGAGCAGGGCAGCTATTTGCTGAAATGCAGTTGTTTTTTTTTTAAGTTTACTTATTTATTTTGAGGGAGAGACAGAGAGAGAGAGAGAGAGAGAGAGAGAGAGAGAGAGAGAGAGGGAATGAATCAAGAGGTGGGGGTGGGATGGGTGGGAGAGAGGATCCCAAGCAGGCTCCGCACTGCCAGTGCAGAGCCCCATGTAAGGCTGGATCTCATGAACTGCGAGATCATGACTTGAGCAGATGCCAAGAGTCAGACACCTGACCGACTGAGCCACCAGGCACCCCTGAAATGCAGTTCTTGAAGAGGTGAGGGCACCATGTATGGCTGTCCTATAGCTTCCTTTCAGGATGTGAACTCACATCACCCTCTCTCCAAACTGCAGTATCGTCTGCACGAGGCCACTTCTTCCCTCAGCTGGGTGTGTCCTTTCTCTTGACCTCCTCCAGACACTGAGGTCAGCATGACTTAGAAGTTCCTTTACGCCACAGACACTCTTGGACCAATTTGGGAGCATTTTATTTAGGGTTAAAAAAAATCTCCACATGAAAGTGAGATTAGACTATAATTTTCTTTTTTTGTGCTATCCTTCCTTGTTTTGGGTATAGTGTTGTGCTGGCCTAATAAAATGAGATGCTCTTTTAAAAAAAATTTTTTTTTAATGTTTATTTTTGAGAGAGAGAGAGAGACAGAGAGAGAGAGACAGAGAGAGAGAGACAGAGTACAAGTGGGGAAGGGTCAGAGAGAGAAGGAGACATAGAATCTGAAGCAGGCCCCAGACCCTGAGCTGTCAGCACAGAGCCTTAGGCAGGGCTAAACTCACAGAGTGAGAGATCATGACCTGAGTCGAAGTCAGATGCTTAACCAAATAAGCCACCCAGGCACCCCAAATGAGATGCTCTTTTATCAAATTTTTTAGTTCTCTCTCTTCTCTCTGATACTTGGTTGGAATTTTGCTCATGGATTTTAAGTCCTAATCCTCTCTCTTTATAATTTTTTTTTTTAAAGTTTGTTCATTTATTTTGAGGGAGGGAGGGGCAGAGAGAGAGAAAATCCCAAGTAGGCTCCATACTGTCAGTGCACAGCCCAATGTGGGGTTCAGTCTCACTAACTGTAAGATCATGACCTGAGCCAAAATCAAGAGTCAGACACTTAACTGAATGAGCCATGCAGGCGCCCTTCTCTTTACGATTTTTTGAAGATAATGACTCCTGTTCAAATCTAATCTATCAATGCTATATTCAGTTATTCTGAGCCTTTCCTTCTGAGTTCTAACCAGAGAACCTTTCAGAATGTACTTTAGGGAAATTACCTGGAAGATAAAATATTTGTCTGAACTTAAATCTCTCTCAACTTTGGATTTCTGCAACTAACCCAGGGACAAATAAGATCATGTGCCACATCACTGTACTTGTAAAACACAATACAATTTTCTTTAATGTTCATTGATTTATTTTGAGAGAGAGAGAGCGAGCGAGGATGGGCAGAGAGAGGGAGAGAGAGAATCCCAAGCAGGCTCTGTGCTGATAGCACAGAGCCCATCATAAGGCTCAATGCCATGAACTGTGAGATCACGACCTGAGCCGAAATCAAGGGCTAGATCCTTAACCGATTAAGCCACCCAGGTACCCCAACACAGTGCCATTTTTAAAGTCACACCAATGATATGATACTTGGTAATAAGGGAAAACAGCTAGTAAAGAAATCAAATTAACCATTCCTTATGAAGTCAATATCAAGTTGCTGACTAACTCTAAGTCGAAATTCCAAGCCTGAATTTCCTGGGGGCAGGGAGGAGGGGTTTTATCTCTTGTCTATGCTTGACCTTTTATTCATAGAGTAAGAACATCAAGAATAAACTATAAAAAAATCTAGCATTTTGACAGCCTTCTCTTCCTCCCATTGATAATTTTTAAAGATGTTTAAAATTCTTCCATATATTAAAGATCGGAGGGAATACAAGTAGAAATGTTATCTCAGAATGCATATGCTAGGGAGAGACAGCAACTGACCGTGCTAGGACCAGTTTCCCATTTCCCCCTACTTACAGAAGCATTCAATAAGAGTTGGAATTTGCTAAACAAGGACCCAGACTGAGAAGAAATATTTTCCAGGCAAAAACTATGCATTAGTACAGGCATGCGGATTAAAATCCCTTTAATTGTCCTTACTTTGTTCTAACTATCAGAAGGAAAAGAAGCCTCCTAAACTGAGCCATGACTTTACTGTAGAGATGCCTTCTCCATGTCTTTCCCTTCCATTCTAAACTCCTTAGTATCCTCTTAGCACTCTTTGGCAGATGGAAGGGAATTTTTCAAACTTATCTGTTTATCATTGTTTTTTGGTAATTCCTTAGATTCTTATTTTTTTCCCACCAGATGACCATTACGCATTATTTTATCCACACCACCGAAAAACATTTAACTACATATCTAAGGACCTATTTTGATCTAGGATACAAAGTTTAATAACATAAAATAAATGGTCTGCTTATACTGCACACACTGATCAGCAAAATGAACACAGTCGAATTAGACAGGTGGACATCTGATTCTAGATATGTCTTTGTTTAGGGAAAGAAAAGCCATATCTAAGTGAGAAAAAACAACAACACAATACTGATAAGGAAAGTCAAAGACCGCTTCTGGCAACTTAGGAAGTGTCATCGAGGAAGAAAAGGAACTGGACCCTGAGTTTTGAGAAGCAGTCTTCCCCTGGCATCAGGGTGGGGGGGAGGCGGAGACAGACAGTTTGCCACACTGGAAAGAACATCTGACTTTGGAGTCAGAAACACTCTACCCCAAATGCTCGATGATGTCCTATGGGAAGGAAGACCCCATCTCTAAAACAACTCCAGTAAATATCCAGACAGATCATTCTCTGGTCCACATCGTCCTCCGGGTCCATGCTCTGTGCATATTTCTCACATCACTGTTCACAACACACACCCACACACAAATACCCCAGACATCTAGGTTCACTGTGAATATGTCATGTGCCACACCCAAACTCTGCGTTTTTGTATAGGTTGTTGCTTCTCTTAGAAATTCCTTCAGTCTTCATGTACCTATATGTCATCCTAAACCTGTCTTCTAATTTACATTCACAGTAGACACAATTGCTGATTATATTTGGGATAAATGAGAAGCTGTGACAATAAGTATATAAAGTAATTTTTCTGTCTTTTGGATTTCTGTCATTGGACTGGTGATGAAGAAATCACACTTGGGGAAATTCTGTCATTTTTCGTTCAGCTGGAGGCTGGAATAGCAGAGGATCATTCCTAATCTTGAAACTAAGCCTAGATGCTAATTTTGCCTTCTGTGGAATGGATGATTTATGTCGTTCTTCTAAAGGAAAATAACTCAATACAATGAAATTGGCACAAAGCAAGTTCAGTAAGAATTATGATGAAAGATTTCATATGTTCAAAACCTGCCTCAGTTACAAAAATCAAGCTTTACCTCTTGAAATGATTCACCAGGACTCCAACAAGTTCTCCAATTCGACTCTCATGGGTTGGCTGTTTGCTGAAAAGGCAGACAATGAGGTCTTTGTTGTCTTTTGTATGGAACACTACAAGTTGGTCCTTTCCATTGGAGACACTCAGACCAGTCAACTGCAAAGACATAAAACATGGAAAACTATTAGGATGGTTTCTCAAAAGAATAAATTTAAAAATACATTTCGTAATTATATGCATAATATACATATTATATTATATATGTATAATTTTAAAAATAAACTTATATATAATATATATTTATATATATATATTTCAGTTTATTTATTTTGAGATAGAGAGTGTGTGTACATGAACTGGGCAGGGGAAGAGAGAGAGAGAAGGAGAGAGAGAATCCCAAGCAGACTCTGCACTATCAGTGAAGAGCCTGATGTGGAGATTGATCTCCCGAATCATGAGATTATGACCTGAGACGAAGTCAAGAGTCAGATGCTCAAACTGACTGAGCTACCCAGGCACCCCTAATAATGTATTTTTGATCAGTGACCCTGGTAGCTTCAGTCTTTTCCAACTTTCATGGAACAAGCAAGATGGAAGGAAATCATAAAGATAAGACTAAAAATCAGTGAAACTGAAAACAGAAAAATAATAGAGAAAAATCAATGAAATAATGAGCTGGTTGTTTCAAAAGATCAATAAAATTGCTAAGCCTCTAGTCTAAGGATAAAAGAGAGATAACCTAATTACCAATATAGAATGGAGGAGGGGATAGCACTATAGACCATACAGACATTAGAAGGATAACAAAGAAAAATATTTTCAACAACTCTGTGTACATAAATTTAATAACAAGTAATTCCTTAGAAGCCACAAACTACCAAAACTCACCCAAAAGGCAATAGATAAGCTGAGTACTGCTTTATCTATTAAAAAATGAAATTTGTGGTTAAAAACCTTTCAAAAAAGAAAACTCTAGGCTCAGGTGACTTCACTGGTGAATCCTACCAAATGTTTAAAGAAGAAATAACACTGGGAACACTTTGTAACTCATCTTATAAGGCCAGCATTATCCTGATACCAAAAAAGGATAAAGGCAGTACAAGAAAACTGTAAACCAATATCCAAAACCCTTCATCAATGTGGATGTAAGAATGACCAACAAAATATTAACAAAGAAATCCAACAACATATAGGAACAATAATATACTATGACCAAGTAGAGTTTATCTAAGAAATGCAAAGCTAGTTCAGAATTTATTAATTAACCAATGTAATCCATTGCTGCAACAGAATAAATAAGCCATGTGATATTATTTGATGCAAAGAAAGTGATGAGGGATAGAAGCAGAAAAATATTCACCTTTAGCCCAGAAGGCTGACCTAAAGCCTGCATAGTTTCAATAAGGATTAAATATGTGCTGGTTGCTGCTTTCTTAAAGGGTCTCATGACTGCCTTTAAATCTCACCGACAGTTCACATCAAACTGAATGACAAGCACTAGACAAATCTTGAGAAAGCAGTTTCACAGGCAGAAATTTGAGCATTTATTTTTATTTTTTATTTATTTATTTTTAAGTTTATTTATTTATTTTGAGAGAGAGAGAGAGAGAGGTAAAGTGAGTGCCTGCACGCAAGTGGTGAAGAGGCAGATAAAGAGAGATGGAGAGAGAGAATCCCAAGCAGGGGCTCAACTTGGGGTGTCAACTCACAAACTGTGAGGTCACGACCTGAGCTGAAATCAAGAGTCAGATGCTTAACCCAATGAGCCATCCAGGCGTCCCTAGTTTTAAATATTTTTAAAGATTTTATTTTTAAGTAATCTTTACACCCCACGTGGGACTTGTGTTTACGACCTTGAGATCAGAGTCACATATTCCACAGACTGGGCGAGAGGGGCTCCCCTTGATCTACTAGTCCCTGCACGTCCCTTCCCCCTTGAGCACAAAGCATATAACCACCAGCTGCATAGAGCAAAAGTGCAGCTCTTTCTGCCCACAGAGCAGAGAGCTTTCCCCGTGCTACTTACATAAACTTACTAATTTGCACTGTAAAATGTCTGAAGAATTCTTTCTTGGCCATTGTGCTCCATGACCCACCAACATTTTTGGTGGCCCTGCAAGGGGATTATAGGGGGAATCTAACAGCCTCAGTGCGACCTGCTAAAACCCCTTTATTCCCCCAGCCTCTACTTCTTGTTCTTTTCCAGAGATGTCCTGAATAGTACAACCCTTCGGAATGTGTCTTGTCTGAGTGCTCAGGAGAGAACCTCTTGCCCGTGGCCCTACTAATGGGAAGACAAACTTCTGCTGCCTGGCTGGACACCAGTACCTTGGCTGTAATGGCGTTGGGCTCAGAAATCAGTCTCTGTTTCATCTGCTCTTTTAATACTTGTATACTCAAGTATTTTAATACTCTTTTAATACTCATCACAGGACAGACATACATGTCCCTAGGATGGCCGCTGATCTCAAGACTCCCATGGAAGGTTTCCTCCTAAATAATCCAGTGTGATCCCTCAAATGGGCATAAAATCCAAGATACATCTGACCACATGTGATTCCTGAAAGTGACTGGTGGGAGCTATTATCCAGTTGAGGCACTCACCCAGCGGGGGACTGGATCACAGAGAGGGCTCACAAGAAAGTTTCCTGGATTAGATAGGGGTTCCGTACTTTCGTTTCTTCACGTCTTTCATTTGTCTTGCCCATGGGCTGTTTGGCGTTCTCAGTCCTACTCTCAGGCTGAAAGTACTTCTAGCTTAGATATATGTCACTTAATATGATACCAAAGGGCCTCTACCTCATCCATTAATAGTAGATCCAGAGTCTTACAAAGGGTATTGTTACTGGTTACAAAATATATTGATACCCCCAAAATGGAAAGAGGCAGCTCCAATTTCTGTGGCATTTCAGTCCAATCACTGACACCCCTTCTCAGGTAGTACAATGGTGTCAGAGTGGTTGAAACTGAGGGATGCTTCCCACCACTCTGAATCCCAGGGACCTTCAGCAATATTCCTGGTGGGATGCCACTTAGAAGCTGAGGAGGATTTTGGTAATGGACTCCTAGTTAGTTAATGGACTCTCCTCCATTTGTAGGAATTAACTACAGGATCAGCTTCCTTGATCCCAAAGGATTTTCCTTTGGGCTGTTGTTACCTAACACAACAGAGTCAATCTGGACAATAGGATTTAAAGAAGAAGTGCCTCATCTTTTTCTGTAATAATGCTTGGCCTCAATGTTCTCTGAAGGATGATAAAAAAAAATGACCCATTGATGGGTCTTTAAGGTTCAGTACTATTTATCAATTGGACCTTTTGGTAGGCACCAGGGAAAATGGACCAAAATCCCATAAGGTCAGGCCTTTATGGCCCTCTACCAAAACCCTCATCTGTCCATACTCCTTTAGGGGGCCCGAGGACACCCCTCTCCTCACCCTTTTCTTCTCAATCCACCATCAGCTGGCTGCCCAGGCCCGTCCTACTTAACCCACCACCCTCCCTGTGTTTTGTCATGTTTTCTATGTGCACCACTCCCTGCCCCCATCTCTCTGCCAAGATCCTGTATATACCTCCTTCTTTTTCCTGAGTTATTCTCTCCTCTTTGTTTGCTTCTTTGTGTGTCAGAGCCGGAATATATCTTGAGAGTACTGGATGAATGTTACCTGACTCTGGTTGTGTGGGGTTTTCTCCCTCATTCATTTCGTAGGTTAATGGCTATGATCATTGGAGCCAGTTGTCCTGTAAGTCTACCTCAGGATGGGGACCTTAAAGAATACTCCCAAGAAGCTTTCAAAATTCCTTTTGCTTCAGGGAGGTTCCCTGTCTTCTCCACCAGACATGGACTGCCTATTTTCACTTTTTGTGGATGGAAACAAAAGGTGTGCCTGTTCATCTGTCTGTGCTGATGAGCTTTAGGACTGAGAGAGTCCTTTTTCTCTGCCCTCTTGCTGGCAGCACCTCACCTCTTCTGCCTGCACCTCCCCCTGCTCCTCTTTCCCCACCATGTTGGGTGCCACTCGCATAATGGCTCCTGTACCATCCTTCATGCCCTCAGTGCCATTGGCTCCTGTTCCTCCTCTCCTTGCTATCAAGGAGTGGAGAGCACCTCTCTTTGGACTTAAACCGCTCACTTCAGATTTCCCCACCGGTGCCCCAGGTAAAAACTGACAGTGGGGAACAAACTGATTGACATTTAGTGTGCCCAGGTGCACACTTAAATTTGGCATTTAAGCTAATTTGAGTTTGTTAGTTTAATTAAAGGTAAACATGTCTTTAGAGTTATCAGCACTAAATATAAAACTTTTATTCTACCAAGGTTTACAAAAGGTCAAATAAACTCGTGTTATCGCTGTTGCAATTTGTCAGCAGAAAGATGACTTAAAATGATGGTTAATTTTGTCTCAAAGTTTTCACGAGTAATTGTTAAGAACAAGTAGGCTGAATAAATAAAAGATTAATGGGTAAAACTTTTATTTATTTATTTATTTATTTATTTATTTATTTATTTATTTTTAAATTTTAAAAATGTTTGTGTATTTTTGAGACAGAGGGACAGAGTGGGGTGGGGGACAAAGAGGGAGACACAGAATCCAAAGCAGGCTCCAAGCTCTGAGCCGTTAGCACAGAGCCTGATGTGGGAACTAAACTCACAAACCACAAGATCATGACTTGAGCCAAAGTTGGACCCTTAACCCACTGAGCCATCCAGGCACCCCATAGGTAAAACTTTTAAATAGCTTTCAAAATTTTTGGTAACATGAAACTGTGAAGTTTTTTTTTTTTAATATTTATTTATTTTGAGAGAGAGCTCACGTACTCATGCAAGCAGGGTGAAAGGCAGAGAGAGAGAAAGAGAGAGAGAGAGAGAGAGAGAGAGAGAATCCCAAGCAGGCTCTGCACTGTCAGCTCAGAGCCCGACACAGGACTTGATCCCATGACTGTGAGATCATGACCTGAGCTGAAATCAAGAGTTGGAAGTTTAACCAACCGAGCCACCCAGGCGCTCCTGACACTTGGAAGTTTTGCTAAGTTAAACAATAAATTGGATTGAATTTATTGGATATCTAAGTCTTTTCCAAATAAATGCTAAAGCATATTTACTAAATGTAGGTTTGGGCTTTTGGCTTCTTACCACAGAGAAACTGAGGATGTTGGGTCTATGGTAAACTTGCTTTATGCTTGGTTGAAAGGTTGTACTATGGAAAAACATGTTTTTAGAAATTATGAAATATGTTCATGAAGTTCAGATCTAAAGAATTTTGGTGTAACAGACCATTCACAAGTGATTACTACTTAATTTTCTTTGGAGATTAATGTTTCTAAGAGTTAGAATTCTGCTAAATATAATTAAGACTGAAGGACGGGCGCCTGGGTGGCTCAGTCAGGTAAGCGTCCGACTTCGGCTCAGGTCATGATCTCACAGTTTGTGGGTTTAAGCTCTGCATCAGGCTCTGTGTTGACAGCTCAGAGCCTGGAGCCTGCTTTGGATTTTGTGTCTTCCCCTGTCTCTGCCTCTCCCCTGTTCATGCTCTGTCTCTTAAAATAAATAAATGTTAAAAAATTTTTAAAAAAGACTGATACACATAAGGAAAGCAACTCTGTACGTAGGAGTGGAGGATTATGAGAAAGAATACCTTTTGTTGAGGGAAAAAGAAATTCTGTCCTAAAATGAGATTGGTTGTTTGGGCAGAAAATGTTTACAACAAAATCTGAATGCAAAAGAAAGTTGTAGAAGGTTTGTAAAGGGAATTTTTTGGAAAAGAATTTTATGTATGGTCAAGATTGAGCTTGAAATGAATGGATTTTAAAAGTACATTGGCATAAAATTGAAATTCTGCTTTTCTCTGTGTGAAAAAGACAAAGTTTTATTGGATTGTTGTCTGCTTTTGATAAGAAAATACAAATGAAGTTTTTTTTCTTTTTCTTTATCTGCCCAGAAAACCAAAGCTTCTGTGTTTTGTCGTTATCAGGTCTTTGATTACTTAAGAAAGTTAAAACTTCTCAAGTTTTGCTAACAACTCTAGCTTCCTGTAGAATCTCTTACTGCCAGCGCAGTTAAGTGTAAATATTAAATTTAGAATGATCTATAATCCTGTTTAGGCATATACTTAAAAATATATAAAAAATATAATTTCATATATTGTAGAAAATATATGAAATTCCTGAAGTTTTAATATGTTCTAGTATAAGGTCAAAATTAAATAGTTTTAATTATTAAAATGCTATGTGTCACAGGAATAACTAAATTTCCTTGTCAGCTACATTATAATGAACTCTCTTATCAGATCTTTAACCATTCTATTTTTGAGTCTCTTGTGGTTTACAGTTATTGTTCCGATGCTCTTGCAGAATGAGTTTTGTCTTCAAGGAGATTCAGGAAACTGACTTTTGACAAATACAGGTTTTTGATATCTTTAAAATCATAAAACTAAAATGGTTAAGCATATCCAGAACTAATGGAAGAAGCTGCATCTGAACAACTAGAATTAGGAGAACGGGACTAAATAGACTGAGGAAGATGATTATGGTTTTTGTGACTCTTATTTGACACACTGCTGGTTTCCTAATGTTTGCTCTTCTAGATTTAAAGAAACCTTCTCTTAAGAAATCCATGACTTATAGAAATGTGATAAAGTTTTCTTTCGTGAACAAATTGAAACATTTAAATCTTTTCTTTATTGGAATCCTCCAGAATTCAGAAACTCCCAGTGGGTATTCTATCTTTCTTGGCAATTAGTTATTTGCATAAGTTCAATAAGAATTTGTTCTATTTGTAGTCTCCTCAAAAAGTTAAAAATAGAACTAACCTCCCATCCAGCAATCACACCAATAGGTATTTACCCAAAGGATACTAAATACTAATTCAATGGGATACATACACCCTGATGTTTACAGCAGCATTATCTACAATAGCCAAATTATGGAAAGAACCCAACTGTCCAACTACTGATGAATGGATAAAGAGGATGTAGTATATATGTACAATGGAATATTACTCAGCCATAAAAAGAATGAAATCTTGCCATTTGCAATGACATGGATAGAGCTAGGCAGCATAATGCTAAATGAAATAAGCCAGTCAGAGAAAGACAAATACCACATGATTTCACTCATATGTGGAATCTAAGAAACAAAACAAATGAGCAAAGGAAAAAAAAAAAGGGAGAGAGGCAAACCAAGAAACAGACTCTTAACTACAGAGAACAAACTGATGGTTACCAGAGGGGAGGTGGGTGGAGAGATGGGTGAAATGGGTGAAGGGGATCAAGGAGCGTACTTGTGATGGAACACCAGGTGACGTATGGAACTGCTGAATCACTGTATTGTACACCTAAAACTAATATTACACTATATGTTAACCAACTGGAATTTAAAGAAAACTTAAAAAGAATCTATTCTCCTTGTAAAGGACACCATTGGAAACACTGGTTATATTACTAAGGCTTTGACTGGAATGTCCTATGTAAGAGAGACATGCATAGACTCAGATATGACCAGACAGCTCTAAGGAATTAAGGTTGACTTTATGGAGTCAATAAAGCCCCTTGAAAATGTTGGCCTGAGGGGCGCCTGGGTGGCTCAGTCTGTTAAGTGTCTGACTTTGGCTCAGGTCATGATCTCACAGTTTGTGAGTTCAAGCCCCGTGTCGGGCTCTGTACTGACAGCTCGGAGCCTGGAGCCTGCTTCTCATTCTGTGTCTCCCTCTCTCTCTGCCCATCCCCCCACTTGCACTTTGTTTCTCTGTCTCTCTCTCAAAAATAAATGAACATTAAAAAAAAAAATAGAAAATGTTGGCCTGATACCTTGCTTACAGAGTTCCCAGCAGCCTTACCAGGTGAGTAAAGAATGTCACTTCCTGGCAGGTGCAGGAAACCTCAGGATATTTTAGGGACCTCAAGAAGAGGAATGCACCCAAATCTATAGGTATTGTAGGCAAGTCTGATGACAACAATTTGGCTCGGCTCTACCCTTGAGCAGCTATTAAAAGTTCAATCGAGAGGGGCACCTGGGTGGTTCCGTTGGTTAAGCGTCTGACTCTAGATTTTGGCTTAGGTCACGATCTCACAGTTGTGAGACGGAGCCTCGAATTGTTGGGACTCCTCATGTGGAGCCTGGTTACGATTCTTTCTCTCTCTCTCTCTCTCTCTCTCCCTCTCCCTCTCTCCCTCCGCCCCTCACCCACTCACATGGTTGCGTATGTGCTCTCCCTCTCAAAAAAGTTCAATCTACAGATTCCTTATAAAAAGTTTCCACAAAACAGATTTTATTATTATTTTTTTTTTATTAAAAAAATTTTTTTTAACGTTTATTTTTGAGACAGAGAGAGACAGAGCATGAACAGGGGAGGAGCAGAGAGAGAGGGAGACACAGAACCGGAAGCAGGCTCCAGGCTCTGAGCCATCAGCCCAGAGCCCGACGCGGGGCTCGAACTCACGGACCGTGAGATCGTGATCTGAGCTGAAGTCAGACGCTTAACCGACTGAGCCACCCAGGCGCCCCAAGATTTTAAAGGATCTATATGATCAATCACTATTCTTGCTGAGCTTATGTAAATAATTAGGCCAAGTTTGTTAAAACTGGACTTGTTTTACAAATGAATCAGTCTTGATTTGGCTATCTCTGGAAATAAGGGTGAACTGAGAAAAATTATGTTTCTCAATAATGCATCCTTATGGATGTTAGGTTCTAGTTTTAATTAGCTGTCTTTAAATGCTTGTTGTTTGCCTAAGCTAGACAACTTGGGGTAAACTTCAGAGATACTGCCATAATAGCTCATATATAGATAGTCTTCCTGTTTGTTACTCTGTGGGGATAATAAAAGGGACCCCATGGACATAGATTATTTAAATAGCTGGACAATGGAATGGGTACCCCAACAACTGGGTAACTCAGCTTTTACCCTGATCAATTCTATGTGTCTGGGATAACACAATTGCTCCTTAAAACCAGATTATACCCCACTCCATGGAGTTAACTATGGACTTATAGAAATAATGGCTGGCTGAGCCCTGGGTTAGCCTGGATGTGGGAGAATGACAACGAACTGAACGACGTGCCCTCATATTCCTGTGAACCAGTGGAAGATCTCAAAATACTCTTTAAACAATGAGATAAGAAAAAAAAATGGAGGTCTTTTTTCTTGTACTTGACATCTACACACCATACCTAAATGGAACTCTTTTGTACAAGGGGCACAACACTACGCTGAGCTCCAAAACCAATCTTCGGGCTGGGCTTGTGGGTCACTGTCCACATCAAGCACTTAAGGTCTCCCTTGCTAAGACTCTCCATTACAAGGTACAGATTGGCATTATTTACATCCACACATAGCTGAAATGATACTACATCCTAATACCAGCACATGTAGGGATGCTTTTATCATTAAAAAGAATGTTTCTTGCTGACCTATGGTAAATGTTACATGGGACTCTCCAGGCCAAAAGAGGCCTTTCTCTTATCCTCAAACTATCAAAATTTTAACTGAATATGCCAATCTGTGGATAGTCTGACGACAACAAATTCCTTGACTATTATTTGAGATAATACCCAGGAAGGATTATCTCAAATACGGGATGGATATATGTGGCTTACTACCACAATAGGACAACTAAGCCAAAAGGCCCGTCCCTTATGCTAAGAAGAGAAAAACCATACCCTTGATTCATAGCCCAATAGTACCGGCTAAATGGAATGGTTACCCCCATAAGCCTGTGACCATACCATTATTTTATAGGCAACTGACTGGTTTGCTATTGATTAGACAAGGTGATCAGGCATCAGATGGCTAGCACCTAATGGAACACAATGGTTACATGGGCCAAATTTTTGGCCATGGCTTCCACCAGGCTGGATTGGAAGATGTACTATAGGTTATGCCTAGACTCATAGCCATAGCACTAAGACTATCACAAGTCCAGTGAATCTTCCATAGCTAAAACAACGATGGACAAGGTCTGCATTCCATTATATGATGATATGATGATCTGACATCTATTTTTCTTCCATCAGTAGGTCTAGAAGATGTTTTATGGCACATAGAGGCCCTTGATAAATATGCAATTAAGATCTTAAAATGACTCTCAAAATAGCATTACATTATTAAACACCAAAATGACCTGAGTGCATAAAGCAGTTCTACAAAATATAATGGCTATAGATGTCTTAACAGCAACACAAGGAGGAGTGTGTGCCATTATTAAGGCAGAATGCTGTGACTCCATTCTGGATTATGACAAAAATATAACAGGACTACTTAATGATATGAATAATCAAATTGATGCTCTTAAAGACCCTACATTTCCACTTAATGACTGGTTACATTTGTGGTCCGGAGGTGGACTATGGTCCACACTAAAGTGTCTTCTCATTGCTTTTCTTTTCTTTTTTTTTTTTTTAACTTTATTTATTTATTTTTTTGAAAGCAAGAGAAAGAGAGCACGAACATGGGAGGGAAAGAGAGAGAGGGAGACAGAGAATCCCATGCACTGACAGTGCAGAGCCCAATGTGGGGCTCAAACTCACAAACCATGAGATCATGACCTGAGCTGAAATCAAGAATTGGAGGCTTAGCCGAGGAGCCACCCAGGTGCCCTTCTTATTTTCATTATAATAATAATGCTAATGTGTTGTCCCTTTGGCTTTGTTCTTTTCTATTGCTGAGATACATGCAAGCAGGTGCCAATTCCTTCACTCAAAAGATCCTTACTACTCAAAACAAATTCACCCAGATGTCTTCTCTGTACTCTACAGCAATGGCCTTCTATTATACTTACTTGTAGGGACAGAGAGTGACCAATTTCAGTCCAAAGGTAGGGATATCTCTATGATCCCTGACAGCTTGAAGAAGTTACAGAAGATGAGCCCCTCGCCCTTCAACAACCTTAAAAGATTTAAGGACCAAAAATTGGTCAGGGGGTAAATGATGAGGGATAGAAGCAGAAAAATGTTTACTTTTAGCCCAGAAGTCTGACCCGTATACAGCCTGCATAGTTTTGATAAGGATCAAATATGTGCTGGTTGCTACATTCTTAAAGGGTCTCATGACTTCCTGTACATCTCACTGATAGCTAATATCAAACTGAACGATAAGCACCAGAGCAATCTTGTGAATGTAGTTTTTTTTTTTAATTAAAAAAAATTTTTTAGTGAATGTAGTTTTACGAGTGGAAATTAGAAGAAGCATTTATGATCTACTCCCTGCACATCCCCTCCCCCTTGAGCACTAGGCATACAGACACCAGCTGCATAGAGCACAAGTGCAGCTTTTTCTGCCCATGGGTCCTGTCCCCATGCTACTTAAATAAATTTCCTAAGATGTACCTTACGATGTGTCAAGAATTCTTTCTTGGCCGTTGTGCTCCACGAGCCCACAACAAAAGCACCTGACAATATTCAACATCCATTCATGATAAAAACCCCTCAAGAAACCAGGATTAGAAAAGAACTCAACCTGATAAATCACATCTATATAAATGCCACGGCTAACAACACACTTAGTGGTGAAAGAGATCTTTCTGCAGAGATCAGAAGCAAGGTAAGGATTTCCATAGTCACTGCTGTCGTGCAACATCATACCAGAAGCCCTAGCCAGCGCAATAAGGTAGGTTTAAAGAAATTTAAAAGGCATATGGGTCAAAAGGGAAGAAACGAGAGTCTTTATATTATTTGATTACATGATTGTCTGCATAAAAAAAACCCCAAGGAATCTACAAAATAGCTCCTAGAACTGGTAAGTAGGTTTAGCAAGGTCACCAAGTCTTGTTGGTCACAAGGCCAACATGCAAAGATATTTCTCTATACTAGTAATGAACAACTGGAAATACAATTAAAAAAAAATTTTTTTTAACATTTATTTATTTTTGAGACAGAGAGACAGAGCATGAATGGGGGAGGGGCAGAGAGAGAGGGAGACACAGAATGGGAAGCAGGCTCCAGGTTCTGAGCTGTCAGCCCAGAGCCTGACGCGAGGCTCGAACTCACAGACTGTGAAATCGTGACCTGAGCTGAAGTTGGATGCTTACCCGACTGAGCCACCCAGGCGCCCCTGGAAATACAATTTTTAAAAATAAAAAATTTTTTAAAATGTTAACTTAGTTTTGAGAGAGAGAGAGCGAGAGAGGGAGAGAGGGAGGGAGAGAGAGACGGAGAGAGAATCCCAAGCAGGCTCTGAGCTGTCAGCACAGATCCTGACATGGAGCTTGACCTCACTAACCACGAGATCATGATCTGAGCCAATATCAAAGAGTTGGAGCTCAATCGACTGAGCCACCAAAGTGCCCCAAAAATTAAAAAAAATTTTAAGTATAGTTAGCATATAATTTTGGAAACAGAAGTTTATAAACAAAACCATCCACAGCAACTCCAAAAACAAAAATACTTATTTTTTTTCCAAAACCAAAAATACTTATATGTAAATCTAAAAAAACATGCGTAGGACCTACATGCTGAAAAGTACAGAATCAAATCAAATTGTTGATGAAAGTAAATAAACAGAAATAACAAATTCATAGATTGGAAAATACAATATTGTTAAGATGCCAATTTTCCCCAAGTTAATCTATAGATTTAATGCAATCCTAACCAAAATCCCAGCATAACATTTTGTAGATATCAATAAGCTGATTTTAAACTGTGTATGGAGGGGCACCTGAGTGGCTCAGTCAGTTGAGTGTCCAACTCTTGATTTTGGCTCAGGTCATGATCTTGTGGTTCAAGAGACTGAGTCCTGTGTCAGGCTCTGTGCTGACAGCACAGAGCCTGCTTGGGATTCGCTCTCTCCCTCTACCCACCCCACTTTGAAATAAATAAATAAACATTAAAAAAAAAAAGTGTGTGTGGAAAGGCAAAGGAACTAGAATACCCAAAACAATTTGAGAAAGAAGAACAAAGTTGAAAGACTCACAGTAGTTCATTTCCTTACTATAAAGCTAAAGTAATGAAGATAAGGTAATTGTCAAAGGGATAAAAACAGATCAGTGGACCAGAATGAAGAGTCAGAAATAGGTACAAACACGGCCAACTGATTTTTCACAAAGCTACAAAGGCAATTCAATGGAGAAAGGATATAACTTAGACATTTGGATAACTTGGACCATTTCAACATTCACAAGTCAAAAGAAATAAACATCACTTTAAATCTCAGGCCTTCTGTAAAATGAATTCAAAATGGATCATCGATGTAAATGTAAAATGTAAAACCATAAAACTTTTAGAAGAAAACAGGAGAAAATCTCCATGGCCTTGGATTGGGGAAATATTTCTTAGAAATATCACCAAAAGTGTAACTCATAAAAGAAAAAAAAAATGTTAAATTGAATTTAACCAAACCGAAAACGTTTCTTTGAGGAAGACGCTGGTAGGAAGATGAGTATATAAAGAACTCTTAAAACTCAACAATAAGAAAGCAAACAACTCAATTTAAAAATAAGCAAAGGGGACCACGTGGGTGGCTCAGTTGGGTAAGCATCTGACTCTTGATTTCGACTCAGGTCCAAGATTAAGCTGTCAGCGTGCAGCCTGCTTGGGACAGTCCCTCTCCCTCTGCCCCTCCCCAGCTCATGCACACATGGTTTCTCTCTCTCTCTCTCTCTCTCTCTCTCTCTCAAAACAAATAAACATTAAGAAAAAAGTTAAAAGTGGGCAAAATATTTGAAGTCACTTCACCAAAGAAGACATACAGGTGGCAAATAAGTACATGAAAAGATGCTAAACATCACTAGCTATTAGGGAAATGCAAATTAAAACCATGAGATACCACCACAAACCTATCAGAATGGCCAAAATAAAACAAAAGCAACAACAAGAACAAAGTGACAAGCTGGTGGAGATGCAGAAGAGTTGGAATTCTCATACACTGCTGGTGGGAATGTGAATTGATACAATCACTGGGAAAACAGTTTGGCCATTACTAAAAGAGTTAAATGTAGAATTACCATGTGGGGTGCTTGGGTGGCTCAGTCAGGTGGGCATCTGACTTCGGCTCAGGTCACGATCTCATGGTTCGTGAGTTTGAGCCCTGCGTTAGGCTCTGTGCTGACGGCATGGAGCCTGGAGCCTGCCTCAGATTCTGTGTCTCCCTCTCTTGGTGCCCCTCCCCCGCTCATGCTCTGTCTCTCTCTCTCTCTGTCTCAAAAATAAATAAAACATTAGAATTACCATGTGATCCAGCAATTTCACTCCTACGCATATATCCCAGAGAAATGAAAACGTATGTTCACTCAAAAACTTAGACAGGAATGTTTATAGCAACTCTATTCACAATGGCCCCAAACTGGAAACGAATAGAATATCCATGGATAAATCAACTATGAACATCTCTACAATGTAATGCTATTCAGCAATAAGAGGAATAAACTAATGAAACAAATTATTGATATGCAACAACATGGATACATTTCAAAGGCATTATGTTGAGTGCAAGCAGTCAGCCTCAATAGGTTACATACTGTAGGATTCTGTCTATGTGATACTCTCTAGAAGACAGAACTATAGGGATGGACAACAATTGGTGGCTGTCAGAGTTTAGGGTCAGGGGTAGTCTGACCTAAGGGAGTTGTCTGGGGATGATGGACGACTGCGTATCCTGCCTGGCGTGGGGGCTACACGAATCTATACATGTGCGAAGACCCGTAGACTGTACACAACCACCAGCAAAAGCCAATTTTGTTACATGCGAATATAAAAATACAGCTCCTTGCTTATTTTGATCCCCGGATAGTCTACTTTGGTCAGTAAAACAGAAGTCTCAGAGATTTCTCACTCTGTGGTTTGTTCTTTCACTGCAGAAAATACCAAAGTGCCACCTCCTGGCCGCCACAGGTGCTGTCAGTCTGGCAATCAACACCGACAGGGCATCCGCTGGGGGCAATGCAGAGCGCCAGGCTCCCTGGCGGGGATGGAAATATCAGAGATGCTGAAGGCATAAGCCTGCTGTAGGGGGATTCACAATCCAGTTGGACCAGTGGAAGAGACAAACAAACAACTGGAAAACATTTTAGCAGTTCGTATATTTGGAAGGCCACTTAGTTTCATGTCCGTATTTTACGGATAGGGAAACTGAGGCTCACAGAGGTTAGTGGGGTCTGTAGACGTTGGAACTAGAACTCAGGTCTGCAGACTAAGCCAGCACCATGCCCTTTATCATAAGCTTTTTCAAATGTCACGTACAAATGAACAGAAGCTGCATAAGTAAGTACTCCTAAACGTCAAGTGAATACATGTTCATAGGAGGTGAGTTCTCGGGTTGATTTTAAAGAATGCCTGGGTCAGTGCTTGAAGGAAGAAGGAGAAGTATTTAAGGCATTGGAAATCACTTCACAAACCTATGTGGATCATGGACTTTCTGAGGCCACTGGTAAGAGAACATATCAATCTTTCTGCCACGTAGATGTATCCCATCCAGATGATTCTATACAATTAAATTAAACATACCATTGTCATTTCTAAAAACATTTTATGTCTGTGATGCTTCCCTCTCATTTGATTTCATATGCAAAATTCGAAACTGAATTTATGTAGCACTTCGCAGGAGAGCTTAACTAGAGCCTAATAAAATGAGGATTTTAACAGCAGCGACTCTGCCAACATACCCCGGGAGCCTTGGCTGCAGAGCTTCAGGGAGAAGAGGTTCAGTGGCACATGCTGGAACCGTCCAGATGGAAGACCCCTTCCAGGTGCTGCCTGGGCCAGGGGGAAGGAGCCCAGGACTGTTTTCTCAGCTCCCTTCCCCTCCAGGGGCAGGCTTCTGCCCCTGCCTGTCCAGCCCGTCTGGCGACATGCTGCTTCTGGTCCTAGGAAACCCTCATGTGTAGGCTCAGACCTGTAGGCCAGAGCCCCAGACAAAGAGAGGGAAGAGACCACCCAATTTCTTCTGCTACACAAATAATGAAAGATTAAGCCCCTGGTGGGGCCCAGGCGGGACACACAGCACCCAGAACGTCTCCTGGTGTCGTGGGAGACAGGACGGTAAGTGGGGAAAAGCAGCACGGAAAGGGAAGACTTGGGTGCTAATCCCACTTCGGCCCTGTGATTATTCGATCACATGACGGAGTGAGTCACTGGATTTCTTGGAGCATCTGTCTCCTCTTCTACAAAATGAGGATCATACTAGACGCCTCATCTACCTTATAAGTCTGTGGTAAGGATCAAATAGCAGCAACTCAGAGGTATACGAAGATGAACAAGCAAAATCCCCTCCGCCTTCAAGGGTTTTTACACCCTAATCTAAAAGGAGATATGCCAGCAATGCCTGCACTGAGGTACATCAGTTAGGGAAGGGGTCACTCTCTCAGCCACACACATAAATCAGCTTCTCTGAACAAAAGTGCAACTCCTTATCCAGGCTTCACTCTGTTAGTTACCTTCTTCTCTCTCATCATTGGTGGGATCTCTGTGCTATTATAAATCAAAACCTCCCTCTTTTTGATATTTAAGATTTCGAACAGGGCAGATACAGTCTCTGATTGTAAACCACCTCAGTCCTCCCAGGCCCTCCTCAGCAAGGACGAGCAAACGGCGGACACAGCTAGACAAGTGAAAAGCTCTGGCAGTTCAGGAGGAGGAGGCTTAGTCTGGGGAATGAGAGCAGGTGTTCTTCTTTGCCATGGAGTAAGTGCAAGAAAGCAGGGCAAACTAGAACAAAATCCCTAATTTGTACTTGCACTTATAAGTACAAAACAGACCAATATTAGAAACAGAAATCATTCTGAAAGATAACCATGATAAATTAAAAACACAGTGGTTCAAAACATCACACTGCACACCTTAAATATATGTACAATTTTTATTTGTCAATTATACCTCAATAAAGATAGGAAAAAAACCAAAATGAAAGCAGTAAATAACAAACAGATACTGCAGAAAATCAAGTAATTAGAAGAAAATTTCTCAATGTCACAAAGATTTTCAGTCTTTAGATAGAAAAGAGTCACAGATACCAGCCCAATTTAATTAAGAGAGAATCATATGGAAATGTAGCCCACAGGAAGTTTTACATTTCTGAAACACAGGGGATAATATCTTCAAGTATCTGGGAACAAAAAATAAGTTTTCTGCACAGGAAAATAACTTTAAACTTTACATACTTTTTAAAAAGTGTGTCTCTTTTGTCTGAAAATGTAGGAAGACATGGAAGAGGAAAAATATTAATATTGTCATCACTCACAGGAGGAAATAACTAAATCCATTTCAAGTTTTTAAATTATTTTAGTTTAAAAAAATTTTTACACCAGACTTCAAGCTGTATTACGAAGCTATAATCATCAAGACAGTATGGTACTGGCACAAAAACAGACACTCAGATCAATGGAACAGAACAGAGAACCCAGAAATGGACCCACAAATGTATGGCCAACTAATCTTTGACAAAGCAGGAAAGAATATCCAATGGAATAAAGACCGTCTCCGTTGAACTAATGGAGTTAGTTAGAAAGAATATCCAATGGAATAAAGTAGTGCTGGGAAAACTGGACAGCCACATGCAGAAGAATGAACCTGGACCACTTTCTTACACCACACACAAAGAAACTCAAAATGGAAGAAAGGCCTAAATGTAAGACAGGAAGCCAACAAAATCCTTGAGGAGAAAGCAGGCAAAAACCTCTTTGACCTTGGCTGCAACAATTTCTTACTCAACATGTCTCAGGAGGCGAGGGAAACAAAAGCAAAAATGAACTATTGGGACTTCATCAAAACAAAAAGCTTCTGCACAGCGAAGGAAACAATCAGCAAAACTAAAAGGCAACCGACAGAATGGGAGAAGATATTTGCAAACAACATATCAGATAAAGGGTTAGTATCTAAAATCTGTAAAGAACTTATCAAACTCAACACCCCAAAAACAAATAATCCAGTGAAGAAATGGGCAAAAGACATGAATAGACACTTCTCCAAAGAAGACATCCAGATGGCCAACCGACACATGAAAAAATGCTCAACATCAGTCATCATCAGGAAAATACAAATCAAAACCATAATGAGATACCACCTCACACCAGTCAGAATGGCTAATATTAACAACTCAGGAAACAACAGATGTTGGCGAGGATGTGGAGAAAGAGGATCTCTTTTGCATTGTTGGTGGGCATGCAAACTGGTGCAGCCACTCTGGAAAACAGGATGGAGGTTCTCAAAAAATTAAAAATAGAACTATCCTACGACTCAGCAAGTGCACTACTAGGTATTTATCCAAGGGATACAGGTGTGCTGTTTTGAAGAGACACATGCACCCCAATATTTATAGAAGCAATGTCAACAACAGCCAAAATATGGGAAGAGCCCAAATGTCCATCGATGGATGAATGGATAAAGAAGATGTGGTATATATATACAATGGAGTATTACTCAGCAATCAAAAAGAATGAAATCTTGCCATTTGCAACTGCGTGGATGGAACTGGAGGGTATTATGCTCAGTGAAATTAGTCAGTCAGAGAAAGACAAAAATCATATGACTTCACTCATATGAGGACTTTAAGATACAAAACAAATGAACATAAGGGAAGGGAAGCAAAAATAATATAAAAACAGGGAGGGGGACAAAACATGAGTCTCTTAAATATGGAGGACAAACAGTGGGTTACAGGAAGGGGTGTGTGAGGGGGGATGGCCTAAATGGGGAAGGGGCATTAAGGAATCTACTCCTGAAATCACTGTTGCATTATATGCTAACTTGGATATAAATTTAGAAAAATAATAATAAAAAAATATTCAATATGAAAAAAAATTTTATAGAGAGGGGTACCTGGGTGGCTCAGTTGGTTAAGCATCTGACTTTGGCTCAGGTCATGGTCTCACAGTTTGCGTGGTGGGTTCGAGCCCCACGTTGGGCTCTGTGCTGACAGCTCAGAGCCTGGAGCCTGCTTTGGATTCCGGGTCTCCCTCTCTGTCCCTCCCCTGCTTGCGTTCCTGCTCTCTCAAAAATAAATAACATATATATAAAAAAAAAAGCAAGCCATGTGGCGCCTCGGTGGCTCAGTTCGTTGAGTGGACAACTCAGGCTCAGGTCATAATCTTGTGGTTTGTGGGTTCAAGCCCCGTGTCGGGCTCTGTGCTGACAGCTCAGAGCCTGGAGCCTGCTTCAAATTCTGTGTCTCCCTCTCTCTGTCCCTCCCTAGCTCACACTCTCTCTCTCTCTCAAAAATAAATAAACTTTAAAAAATTAAAAAAAAAACTAAGCTATTTACCAGCAAAATGTATTAAAATTTTTTTTTGATGTTTTTAGAGACAGAGAGAGAGGGAGAGTGCGCATGAGTACGTGTGCATACATGAGTAAGTGGGGGAGGGACAGGAGAGGGACAGAGAATACCCCCCCCCCCCCCCCCCCCCACCAAGCAAGCTACATGCTCAGCGCAGAGCCTGCTGTGGGCTCATCTCACACCGTGAGATCATGACCTGAGCTGAAATTAAGAATCGGAGACTCAACGGACAGAGCCACCCAGGTGCCCCAGAAAGTAAATCCATTTTATTCTTGGTATTGATGAAGAGATCAGTTTAAACTTTTTTTTTTTTAATTTTTTTTAATGTTTATTTATTTTTGAGACAGAGCATGAATGGGGGAGGGGCAGAGAGAGAGGGAGACACAGAATCAGAAGGAGGCTCCAGGCTCCGAGCCATCAGCCCAGAGCCTGACTCGGGGCTCGAACTCAAGAACCGTGAGATCGTGACCCGAGCTGAAGTCGGACGCTCAACCGACTGAGCCACCCGGGCGCCCCGAGATCAGTTTAAACTTTTAACAGTAATCATTATTAGAGTTAAAATGAATGTATAACTCTTGAATCATTAGTAAAAAGAGGATAAATAAAACTTGACCAACATAGCAACTAAAAAAAAAAAAGAAAGAAAGAAAAAGAAAAAAGCATATAAGCATTAAAATAGAAAGCACTGGGGCACCTGGGTGGCTCAGTCGGTTAAGCATCCGACTTTAGCTCAGGTCATGATCTTGCAGTTCTGAGTTCAGGCCCCAGGCCCCACATGGACTCTGCTGTTAGCACAGAGCCCCCTTTGGATACTCTGTCCCCATCTATCTTTGCCCCTTCCCCACTCACACACTCACTCTTGCTCTCTCTCCCTCTTAAAAAAAAAAAAAATTTAAAAACAGAAAGCATTTAAAACATACGATTAAGAAAAGAAAATCTTGTCAGTTTCTATTAAAAATGTGAATAGGTTACAACTCCTTTACTGGGTAAAACCAAAACTAAACCAAAAGTTAACTGTTTGTTTGTTTGTTTATTTATTTTTCCTTTCAATATATATATACTTTTAATTGTATTTTTTATTTTTTAAAATTTACATCCAAATTAGTTAGCATATAGTGAAACAATGACTTCACTAACCCTTACCCATTTAGCCCATCCCCCCTCCCACAACCCCTGTTTATTTATTTTTTAATGTTTATTTATTTTTAAGAGAGAGAGAGAGAGACAGAGTGTGAGCGGGGGAGGGGCAGAGACAGACAGAGGGAGACACAGAATCCAAAGCAGGCTCCAGGCTCTGAGCTGTCAGCACAGAACCTGATGCAGGGCTCGAACTCATGGACCGTGAGATCATGACCTGAGCCAAAGTGGAATGCTTAAAAAATGACTGAGCCACCCAGGCACCCCAACTATGCTGTTTATAAAACATCTAAAACAAAGACATGGAAAGATAAAAAATGAAAGGATGGCAAAGACATATCAGAAAGAAAGCAGGGATGGGAATAGTAGTAACAAAGCAAAATTCAGGGCTGTTTTTTTGTTTGTTTTATATCAACAAAAAGTATAACTTAAAAAATGAAACCCACCAGTCTTCATGCATTGAATAAAAAGTACTGAAACATATAAACCAAAACTGTTCTAATACAAGAAGAATGGACTGAATTATGATTTTAGTGGGTGGCTGAGTCTTTAGCAGTTCAAGCAAACAAAAAGTAAATGAGGGTGGAGGGAGGCTGAATAATCAATAGATTTGATTAGCAATTAAATGGAACTTCTAGACACATTTAATATGGTCCCTGAAACATTTATGCATATTTATTATGTATTTTTGTATTTACTTATACATGTTTATTAGGTATTACGCAATGAAGAAACGCCTCCTCCCCCATTACAGAAAGTAGGGTAAGTGGTTGGTTGCATTCTATAATCACGGTGCAATAAAACTAGGAATCAAAGAAAAGGTTAATAACAACAAAATAACTTCATTAGTGAGAATGAAAAGGAAACAAGCCCTGGACTACAGAGATTAGAGTTGCAATTACAGATAATAAATTAACGAGAAAGAGATTTTACACATCGAAATTCACAGATGCAGCTAAAGCTATGTTCAAAAGAAAACAGGTTGTCTTA
Source organism: Prionailurus viverrinus (assembly GCF_022837055.1). Taxonomy (NCBI): domain Eukaryota; kingdom Metazoa; phylum Chordata; class Mammalia; order Carnivora; family Felidae; genus Prionailurus; species Prionailurus viverrinus. The sequence goes on from NC_062574.1 coordinate 20,430,701, forward strand.
GATACTTTTATTATTAAATAAGGAAGTAAATACCAAAAATCCAGAGAAAGACTAAAAGAAATCTATCAAAATAAAAATTAGTTAAGAGAAAAGCAAGAGTGGATGAATGAGAAAAACAACTTCTATAAATCCAAGAGGTCTTTGCAAAGACCAATAAAGGAACCAAACCCTTGGCAGAGTCTAATTAAGAAAGCGCAAGGCAAAACCACAAATACCTAACATTACAAATGAGAACGAGAGTTAAGAAAAGGTGTGTTGACTTTAGAAATTATAAGAGAGTAACATTTGTAATTTTATATTAAAGGAAATGAACGAAGGGGTGCCTGGGTGGCTCAGTCGGTTAAGCGGCCGACTTCAGCTCAGGTCACGATCTCGAGGTCCATGAGTTCGAGCCCCGCGTCGGGCTCTGGGCTGATGGCTCAGAGCCTGGAGCCTGCTTCCGATTCTGTGTCTCCCTCTCTCTCTGCCCCTCCCCCGTTCATGCTCTGTCTCTCTGTCTCAAAAATAAATAAATGTTAAAAGAAAATTTAAAAGAAATGAATGAGTTTGTGAAACGAATGAATTTTAGGAAAAATACAAATTACTGAAATTGACTCAAAGAAAAAAAATCAAAATAGATTCCTAACTGTGAAAACATTCTTTTTTTTAATTTTAGAGAGCGAGAGAGAGAGCGCACAAATCTTAAGCAGGCTCCAGGCTTAGCACAGAGCTTACTTGAGAGCCTACAGAGAGTTGTCTCTCTCTGCCCTCCCACCCCCCAAAATAAATAAATAAACAAAAAAAAAAAAAAAAAAAAAAAAAGGAAATCACTTTCCTAAATGTTACTGGGCACAGATGATTATTAGGGGCAAACTTTCCAGGCCTAGGTAATTCCTATGCTACTGAAAATGCTTTAGAACCTAAGAGAAAGGCAGAAACCATCCTGGCTCATTTAATTCTAGTAGCAAAATTTGAGGAAGATCTCTTCTTACACACACACACATGCACACATGCACGCATGCACACACACCACTCTGACAAGGACAAATAAAAAATCCAAAATAATTAAGAAACTGAATTCAGCAGGCTAATACACCATGACCAAGAGGGCATATTCCACAAGTGTAAGGATGATTCAGTAATAAGAAATGCATCAGTATCACTCAGTTTATCAACAGGTCACATTTATGTAGTGTCTTTGTGCTTGTCCAACTAGAATTATTTCCTTGCAGTCAGGATTGACAGCTTTCACTTTTATAGGCAAGTATAAAGTCTGGTATTTGTATCATTTTTATTTTACAATACTCCATGGTATTTCTCTCCATAGTAGGCTGGTAAATACTCAAATGTATTTATACTTATATCATGACTATAACATTTGGTTTAATTTTTTCCTGACCACCTAGTAATCTTTGAAAAACAATTTTAATATGTATTTTGAGAGAAAGAGAAAGAGAGAAAGCACGCATAAGTGGGCAAGGGGCAGAGAGAGAGGGAGAGAGGATCCCAAGCAGGCTCTACCCTGCCAGCACAGAGCCTGATGTATTCTCACAAACTGTGAGATAGTGACCTGAACCAAAATCAAGAGTCGGATGCTTAATCGACTGAACCACCCAGGTGTCCCCACCCACTGTGGAATGGATAAAGGACAGAACAGTAAGAACAAGCATCACGACTGAGCATAGAGAATTGTTGCCTGGATATTTTAATACAATTTTTATTTTTAAAAATTTTTTAATGTTTATTTTTGAGAGAGAGACGGAGAGAATCTGAAGCAGGCTCCTGAGCTGTCAGCACAGAGCCCAATGCAGGGCTCAAACCCACAAACTATGAGATCATGACCTGAGCTGAAGTTGGACCCTTAACCGACGGAGCCACCCAGGCACCCCAATACAATTTTTAAATGAGAGAGACTAAGTATATTAATAGATACCTTTTACCTCTTATTATTTTTACAAATAGCAGGTAAAACAAGAGTTAAGTGGAAGTTAAAGCATATAACTCTATTCCCACCAAAATACTCCATATAACTTGACCCATCAGTCAAATAAGATTTTAAAAATCGAGGTATAATTAACATAAAACAAAATTCACAGATTTTTAAGTGTATTGGTGGATGATTTTTGACACCTAGGATACAGAACATTTCCATCATGCTAGAGAGTTCCCTCTGACTGTTCTTTTTAAGTCAGTTCTATATTTGTAAGTCAAATTGGCTTATTTAGCTCTTGAGAGATCAAAAGATGAGCTCATTACTTTAGACCTAGAAATCCATGGTTCCACAGTAGTAAGAACAAAATTCACAAAACACTGAATTTTCTCCTTATCCGTTTGCTGTTTTCATGGGTTGTACAACTAGGACTATGAGAATGTTACAAAGAAAATTGTTATTCTTTGAAGATGATCAACCAGCCAAATGCTATTAATGGTGATCTTAGAGGAGCCACTTGAGTTCTTATAATAATACAATACAGAGTCATTCAAGATTACTTAAAATAGGTGGTTTGGAATTTAGAGTTGTTTTTGGTTGCCTTCTTGTAGTAAGATTTCTTGTGCTAGAATTCAACTTCATTTGATTTCCTTTAACAGACGGACCGTCCTTGGCCTCTTGACTTCCAGTTTTCAATACTCAAAAAAAATTATGTTGAGGTTATGAACCCATAGTTGTTGGACTAGATTCGATCTCACTTTGTAGGACAAGAACCAATGCCAAGTGGAAGTCTATAGTTGCAGAACTGTTCCTGGAGATATAATAGCACACAGGGTCAGGGGGCAGGGTTAATAGTCCTCCAAAGTACACTGGAACTACATGTCATTTTGCTATCTTTTTTGCTCCATATTCCTCTTTAGTTCCCTGTTTGCGTCTTTATGTCTCTGCCTTTCTGTGTGCGTGCACATGCTTTGTCGGTGAAATTGTGGGACCCAAGATGCTAGCTGTAAATCCAGAATCCCAAGCAATAATTTCAAGAAGCTGAAGATTTCCGGAGATACATGAATCACAAGAAAAGGCTCTGACATTTTATGACAAAAGACTCTAATAATGTAATAGACCATGAGCCCTTCAGCTCTTGTTACTTTAAAAAGAATTAATCTTTTAAAATGATGATTGAGCCCTTGAAAACCATCAAGGACTAACTAGGGAGGAGAACATATGCTTTTTTTTTTTAATGGTGTTTCATGTCTGGTTTTCTCTCTGGGGCCTCTTTTTCCAGACCTTGTCTTCTCGAGTGGGAGGATTTTGTCTCTTGTGTGGTTAATGCTCTCTACCTACACTCCCCCCGCCCCAAATACCACTTAATAAACAAAGTATTGTGCCTACTACTTTTTACCCCCAGTTTGAAGTTTCTGTTCTAAGAGTTGGTCAAGGAGAGGAGAGGCAACCTCTGGGAATAACACCCCACAGAGTTGGCATGAAACACAGCAGGAAAAGGCATAGCGGGGTCCCTGGGGCCGGGGACTACACTGTTCCAGAGTTGCCAGGTGGGAACAGGCAGGGGGGTGGGCTGTCGGGCTCAACCCTCCCCGATTTGGTGCATTCTGCATCTGTGCTGACCCTGCCACTGGGCTGGCAGCAAGGAGGTCAGCCCGCCCAGGACACTGGTGAGCAGGTCAGAACGTCAAGGGAAGGACATGAATCTACATACGCTTCTAAGGGACTTCATTATCTTGTGTTTTTTTTCCCCTCTGACCAAAGATGTGCCTAACACACAAAGAGCCTTCATAAAATTCTAGTGGCCACTTAATTTCTTCATGTATCTGCTTGTATTTTGATACACACACTTGGCCTTGTGGATTTACTATTCTTTCATTCTTTGGTTTGACTGCAGAATCATAATATTTATGCTCTTTTGATCTCAATTAACAAATTGATTTGGCTGCTCAGTGATGGAGAGAACATTCTGTTCATGCTGTTTTCCATTCAGAAACTTGGAAGGCAGACGCTCTGACTTTCTGCAGGACGCCTGGTGACTTTATTTCTCATTTTGTCTCTCGGTTCTCTGTTCATCTGTCTCTCTCAATCTCCATCCTTCTCTCCCTTTGACTCCTTCTTTCTCCTCCTCCTCCCCCTCTGTGGCCCAGCTAGCTATAAATCAGAGACCCTAACTGTGCAAGGCTGTCATAATAGCACATAGTTTAGGGAAACTAAGAGTGCACCCCCTTACAAACGACCATCACTTGAGCTAATTACCCCTGAGCCCCTATGTGAGGGGGCTGGCTGTCCTGGGGCTGCTGTGCGAGAGGAGCCCAAGCCGCTCACAGAGGGCAGGTGTTGACGCTCTGGGCAGCAGAGCTGGCTCCCGTTCCCCGGCCCCAGTGCCACACAAGTGAGCGTCAGCGGGTTCCCATGATTCCAACCCTCAGTTGTTGAGTCATCTGTCATCTTCAGCCTCTGAATCTTCCCAACTGAAGCTAGACACTGTGGAGCTAGGACAAACTGGTTCCACTGTGCCTTTTCCAGATTCCTAACTCAGGGAATCCATGAACATAATAAAATGGTGGTGGTTTTACTCCACGAAGCCTCGGGAGATTTGTTATACAGCAATAGTAACTGTAGTAACTGGAATAAAAATTGGAAGGAGGAGTGAGGTGCTATAACACAGCCCTATGTAGCTGGCGCTGGCTTTGGGAAGTGGGGGGAAGCCTGCTAGTAGAATCGCGATGGGCTTTAAGGAGGTGGCCGGCGAAGGCCACAAGGGAAGCAAGGAGAATGATATTTCAAGCTTGGGGATGGGAGACCCTTGTTATGATGCGGCAGAAAATCTGACAATGCTGTTGCCTATGGGAAGGTCGAGACTGGAAAATGTACCAGACAAATTCAACGATTTAGATAAGGATTTCTAGATAGAATATTGAAAGTGCCATCTGGCTTCTTCTTGCTGTCTATGAAAAAAATGTGAGAGGCAAGAGTTGGTCTTAATAAAGAACTGTTCAGCTTTCATACAAAATTTAGAGGAAGTATAAAGAAGCTGGCACTTGCGGGGTTTCAAAATACAACTGTTTCTTATTCCCAGCTTCTCCAGATGGCAAATGAGTCTCAAATTAAGAAATGGTTTCAGGGCAATGATCAAATCCGAGTGGGATTGTAAAATCCTCTGTCAAAACCTCAGAAAGATCTAAGGCAATGCTGCATAGAAACTTCCAGACAGACTAAAGGCTCTCTAAACATCTTTAGGCCATGTCTTACACATTTTCTCTATTAAACGGTAGGGGCTTTAAGACTCTTAAGAGCCGTGTCTCATGGTAGCTCGCAAGGAGCCCAAGGTACTGGAGAGTTTGTCTTGCAGAGATCTGTGGGTGTGGTTTCTGTCTAACGTAGTGGATTATAAATTGATGCACAGTAGGTCCGTGAATATCTCACAGGAATTCTATCAGGCTGGACTAAGAGGGATGTTATAAAATGTGACAAGGCTTTTGGACCCTCAGCCCCTGGTGGGCAAGAAGCAAACTAAGAAGGCTAACTCAGATGCAAACACTGTGCCCTCCGTTCTCCATCTCCTGGAATAGACGGTGTCCACAGGAAATCCCACTCTTGCATCACCATTGAGTGTTGGCTATGTGGGGCAGATAACTTGTCTTTTTATTTTATTTTTGAAAAAAATTTTTTTTAACATTTATTTATTTTTGAGAGAGCCTGAACAGGATAGGGGCAGAGAGACAGGGAGACACAGAATCCAAAGTAGGCTCCAGGCTCTGAACTGTCAGCACAGAGCCCGAAGCGGGGCTTGAACTCACAAACCACGAGATCATGACCTGAGCCGAAGTCGGACACTTAACCGACTGAGTCACTCAGGCGCCCCTGACTTGTCTTTTTAAAGACCTGAAGTTCAGGGGGCGCCTGGGTGGCGCAGTCGGTTAAGCGTCCGACTTCAGCCAGGTCACGATCTCACGGTCCGGGAGTTCGAGCCCCGCGTCAGGCTCTGGACTGATGGCTCAGAGCCTGGAGCCTGTTTCCGATTCTGTGTGTCCCTCTCTCTCTGCCCCTCCCCCGTTCATGCTCTGTCTCTCTCTGTCCCAAAAATAAATAAAACGTTGAAAAAAAAATTAAAAAAAAAATAAAGACCTGAAGTTCATAGTCTTCAGATTGGAAGAACTCTAGCTGAGGAATCGCACCTGACTCAGATGATGGGAGCCTGGACCTCAACCCTGAACTTGTGCCATATGGGGAGGAGAATTGGGGGCATCTTGGGAGGGGTGAGTGTATTCGGAAAGTCAGAGCAGTGAAAAATAATCTACCAACGGGTAGACTGTGGAGGATTTAAAACAAAGTCACAAAATCTTTGATGTTCTTCCTGCTGAGAGATGGGGTCTCTGTCCTTTCCCCTTGACCAAAGACTTACTTTTAACCACTAAAATGCAACTGAAGGGACGCTGGTGACATCCAAGTTTAGGTACACAAGGGGTGCGGCTTCTGCCTTAGTCACTGGCACACTCATGCTCTGGGCCCTGAGACACCTGGTAGGAAGTCTGACTACTCTGAGGCCACCATGTTGTAAGGAAGCCAAGCATCAACAAAAGACCTTAGAAGGCTCTCCAGTGAGCGGCCCCAGCCTTCAAGTCCTCTTGGCCGGGGCAGCAGTCAGGTGAGGCAACAAGCCTTCAGTTATTCCACCCCCAGCCCTTGGATCACACCCCAGCCTTCCAGTCTTCCCACTGGAGGCCTCAGACATTGTAGAGCAGAGATGAGCCATCTGCTTTGCTGTTTCTCAATTTGTGCCCTACAGAACTCATGTCCATAATAAAATGATTGTGGTTTTAACATTGGGATAGATTCTTAAGCAACAATAATGACAAGAAAATCGAGAAATCTTCATTTGGTAAATGTATCATGGAAAGAATGCATCATTTGGGAAACCTAAGTGTATTCCTTTACAAACAAGTATCACTTTCAACAACTTTTTGAAAATTTTACCATGTTGGAAGAACATTTAAGGAAATACTGTATTTTAGAAATGTTTTCCAGTTTCATTAAACGTCATAAAATTAACTCGTTTACTTTCTTAAGGATTCCGAGTTGTTATGGGTAAACATCAATTAGTAAATGTGCTTTAAAACATGCATCTGCATGGAGTTCATATGATCGTATCTCTGGATCACAAGCTCCAAAAATCAAACATGTGTAAACCACATGACATTCTAATGGTGAAATAAAACCTATCATACAATATGTGCGTCATGAGCAGTAACAAAAAATTGTCTTGGGGTGCCTGGGTGGTATCCGACTCGGCTCAGGTCATGATCTCGCGGTCTGTGAGTTTCAGCCCCACCTGGGGCTCTATGCTGACAGCTCAGAGCCTGGAGCCTGTTTCAGATTCTGTGTCTCCCTCTCTCTCTCTGCCCCTCCCCCACTAGAGCTCTCTTACTCTCTCAAAAATAAACATTAAAAAAAACTGTCTCAAAGCCAATATAAATGACCTTATACACAAGCATTTAGTTATGAGCCCAGTACTATTGATCAGTGAAAATAATTGTAATCAATTGGTTAAAGGGCTAAGTTTATATCACTGATTGACAGGGGCTTTCAACCCTTGATTTGAACAGCTTGATGAAGTAACTCAGTAAAACTCTTCAGTAAGTTTCTAATACCAATTCATCTAACTGAATGAATAACATGGCTGTATTGAATTCCAATTGCTTCCAAATATTCCACATCTTTTCAGGGATTTAGGGCACCATCAAGAAGAAAATGCACAACCTAGATAATGTTCTCATTATGAATCAACTTCATACTTAACAGAATTAAACAAAAACTCCTTTAGAAACTATCACACAGGAAGCTGGGCCTGTCATAGCCTTCTCTATTAATTTAAAAAAAAATTTAAGTTTTTATTTATTTATTTTGTGAGAGACAGAGACAATGTGAGCAGGGGAGGGGCAGAGAGAGAGGGAGTGAGAGAATCCCAAGCGGGCTCTTGCTGATAGTGCAGAGCCCGATGTGGGCCTCAAACTCAGGAAACTGTGAGATCATGACCTGAGCTGAAAGCACGAGTCAGAGGCTCAACCAACTGAACCACCCAGGTGCCCCTCACTTTGTTGTGCATACCTCATTTGTGACATGCAAATTTGGCTGTTTCATATTTAGATTAAACCTGTCAAATTCCTTACTAGAAAAGTGGTTAGAACCTACAAATTCTTGGGTATCAGCCAAGTGGCTAATTGCTTTCGATTTGCTAAAAATCTCAGACAGGCCTGTTGGAGGTCTCTATTCTAGAATATCTGAATATTTGAGTTCCTGGATTTGTCTTGCAAGTTGGAATTCAGTAGTTTCATAAGAAATTGAATTTTAAGTCCAAGAAGGCTGCTCTCAGGAAAGAGCTCAAGAAATCACTTCAACAGATTTTAATACCAAGCCATCTAGTGGAATCAAACTCAGTCCCTTCTGAGTCTTCCCATACTTCAATTTTCATATATTGCAACTGTCAATATGCCTGCCTGTAAGAGACTGCCTTTTAATTACTGCTTCAGGTTTACTGTTGTGGGCTTGGAAACAGATCGTCAGATTCATCACAAGGGTGCACGAAACAAGACAAATGGCCCAAGAGGGCACTCCTTGAGAAAGAGCATGCAAAGTTTAGCGTGCAAACTCTGTCATGTGTATTCTGACTATTCAGAAGGTGGAAACGAATTCTGACAAAGGTAAAAATCCACTTATGTTCTATTTATCTCCTATGGCTATGCGGTCAGTTGCTATCAACCTTGGCTGAGTATTAGAATCACTGAGGATACTTTGATGTATATGGTCTGGGATCGGATTGCACATCTACAGTTTCTTAAAGCTTCCCAAGTGATTCCAACCACACACAGCCACTGACTTAGGTAAAGCTATTAAGTAACTGGGTCCCACACAGTCAAATTATTATTAAAAAAATTTTTTTAATGTTTATTTATTTTGACAGAGAGAGAGAGAGAGAGAGAGAGAGAGAGAGAGAGAGACAAAGCGAGTGGGGGAGGGGCAGAGAGAGAGGGAGACACAGTATCCGAAGCAGGATCCAGGCTCTGAGCAGTCAGCACAGAGCCCAACGTGGGGCTTGAACTCACAGACCACGAGATCACGACCTGAGCTGAAGTCGGATGCTCAACAGACTGAGCCACTGAGACGCCCCTCAAATTATTATTTTAAAAAGCTAATTGTTTTACTAATTGAATCACATTTTATATTATCCATTTTAAGTTCATTTTTTTCCCTCTCTTAAAATACCAACTTAATTAAGTTACTGTCCTTATTGGTATTTTAATTGAATTTTTTTACCCTTAAAAATTTTTAAAAAAATTTTTTTTTTTTAATGTTTATTTATTTTTGAGACAGAGAGAGACACAGCATGAGCAGGGAAGGGGCAGAGAGAGAGGGAGACACAGAATGTGAAGCAGGCTCCAGGCTCTGAGCTGTCAGCACAGAGCCCGACGCGGGGCTCGATCTCACGAACTGTGAGATCGTGACCTGAGCTGAAGTCGGACGCCCAACCGACTGAGCCACCCAGGCGCCCCTACCCTTAAAAATTAATGATCCTCTCGATGCAAAAATATTATTCACTCATAATTTTAGGCTTACTTTCCTTAACCTGTGTTTGTCAACGAGTTGAATCCATTTACACTAGTACCTTTTTCTTTTAGGGATGATGAGTGATTTTCCAGTTGTATCCTGGTCATTTTGGGTATTGTGCTATCAGACACCGGATCTAATTTAAGCCTTCTATTTGAGCAGGCTTTTGCTAAAAATGGACCAGTAGGGGAAGAAGGCACCAATGCATTATTAGTGCTGGATGGGAGTGGGAGTCCAGGCCTCCGAATTTGGTCTCTATTGACACCACCGTTTTTTAAAAAAAATGTTTATTTATTTTTGAGAGGGAGAGGGAGAGAGAGGGATAGGGCACAAACAGGGGAGGGGCAGAGAGATAATCCCAAGCAGGCTCTGCATTGTCACTGCAGAGCCTGATGTGGGGCTTGAACTCATGAACCGTGAGATCATGACCTGAGCCCAAATTAAGAATCAGATGCTCAGATGCTCATGTGACTGAGCACCCGGGTGCCCCTCCAGTGGTACCACCTTGGCGAGGAGTATGAGAGGAACCTCACAACCCCCAGGAGGGGGTGGAAACCTAGGATCCTCACCCAGCCTCCCCTGATACTATGGAAAGGGAAATAGACACCTACCTTGCCCTGGGTGGGAGGTGGAAATACGGGCTCCCCTTTGGGTCTCCTCGATAACACCCTAGCAGGGATGGGGAGGGAGGCCTCTTTACTGCCAGCCAAGGGCAGAGGTCTAGGCTTCCACCTACGCCTTTACAGACAGAAGTGTGGGGTGGGGATGGGGTTTTCTGGAGGAGTGTTTATTGTCACAAAGGTTTCTGTTTTATGAGGCTGCCCATTTCCTGGTCCTTTTTCAAGAGACAGCAAGCTTTTCTCATTCATGCCCGTTAGCGTTTCTGGGCTGGGGGCTTTTCCAGCACCCAGTCCCAGGGTGTGTAGGGGGCAACAAGAGAACTCCGAGAACGTTCTGCCATGCAGCTTTTCAAGTCCTAACATCCCTAGCTAGTCTATCTTCTATCTTTCAGAGTCTCCTTATGTTTGTTTTATAATATAATTTCCAGGGTTTTTAGTTGTATTTAGTGAGAGGGACAGGGCAAAATGCATCTATCCCATCTGGTCCAGAACTGGAAGTCTGAACACTCTATTCCAGATTATACATGCAAACAAATGAGAAAATGTGGTTTTCTCCTTAGGGAATTTGTAATGTGGTTGAGGAGTCAGAAGGCACAGATCACACGCGTGGACAACATGAGCCCTGTTTGGGGAAAAGAGGCTGCAAGTTTCCCTGTCATTAAAATACTGCTAATTCTCGAATGTGAATGTCAAGCTTAGACCTTTCTCTGGGGCTCTGGATGGGTGGGTATTTCTGCGTGTCTGGGGAAAATGCAGGCAGGGGTCTCCTGGAGGGCCCATCTGTTGGACCTGGCCAAAAGGAAACCCCTCACCTTGCCCTAACCAACCTCCCTCTCAAAGGCCCTATTTCAATTAAGAGCCACCAGTCATACCACGTCCCAAGCCCAAAGGAGAGGGCAGGGTAGGATGAAAAAATGATCTAAATTAATGCAGATAGAAGATGAAACCAGTGCCTGGCACACAGAAAATATTTTTTCTTAATGTTAACTTTAAGACTATCTCAGAAACCTCCTAGGGCTTGTCTCTCCCATCTCTGTTGCCATTGCATCCAACGAGATTATTCCAAGAGTCTCTGAAATGGTCTGTATTTCACCAGCCTCTCCGCATTTCAGTCCATACTTTGCTGTCAGAATTAGCGTCCTAAAAAATAAACCTCATCGTGTCACTTAAAATCTGCTGCTCTGCATTGCCAAAGGCCGTAGTTCACACACCCCATTAAGAATTTGAAAAAAGCAGGGGGCGCTTGGGTGACTCAGTTGGTTAAGCGGCTCAGGTCATGATCTTGTGGTTCGTGAGCTGGAGCCCTTCACTGGGCTCTCTGCTGTCAGTGCAGAGCCAGCTTCAGATCCTCTGTCCCCCTCTCTTTCTGCCCCCCTCCCCCACATTCTCTCTCTCTCAAAAATAAACATTAAAACAAAAAAAATTTTGAAAAAAGCAGGACAAGATTTGGGTCAAGAAATCAAGAGTTGATTAAGAGCTCATGATTTGAGCCCTGCACGGGCTCTGTGCTGACAGTTTGGAGCCTGCTTGGGATTGTCTCTCTTCCTCTCTCTGCCCCTCTTCCACTCTCTCTCTCTCTCTCTCTCTCTCTCTCTCTCTCTCAAAATAATAATCTTAAAAAAAAAAAAAAGAATTTGAAAAAAGCTGGGGCACCTGGCTGGCTCAGTCAGAGGGCATGTGACTCTTGATCTCAGGGTCATGAGTTTGAGCCCCATGTTGGATGTAGAGATTTCTTTAAAAAAAGAAGATAAACTTAAAAAATAATGTAAGTCAGATTATGTCACTCTTTAAAATGAAAAAATGAATTTTGAAAAAAGCTACAAGTGTCCACTAAAAAAATAATAAACTTAAAAAATATGTAAGTCAGATTATGTCCCTTAAAAAAAATTTAGGGGCACCTGGGTGACTCAGTTGGTTAAGTGTCAGACTTTGGCTCAGGTCATGATCTCGCAGTTCATAGGATGGAGCCCCTTGTTGGGCTCTGTGCTGACAGCTCAGAACCTGGAGCCTGCTTTGGATTTTGTGTCTTCCTGTCTCTCTCTGTTCCTCCCCTGCTCACACACTCTCTCTCATTCCCTCTCAAAAATAAAGTTTAAAAAAAAATTGAAACATTTTGACACAAGCTAACAAGTGCCCAGTGCAGAAAAATGCAGAAGTGATTGCATATACTTATGAACCCCGGGAAACTCTTCCTTGTCTGAGAAGCCATTTCTACCCACTCTATGCACGTGCACAGCAATTCACGCTTATCTTTGTTTTAGCATTTAATAGTTTGTATCGTGATGATTTCTGTATGTTTGCTTCACCCACTTAAAAATTAGAAGGTGCCCTGTCTTTCTCATCTTTGTTTCCCTGGTACATAGCATAGTGCCATAGAACCAAAGTTAGCAGATAATCAAATGTACTGAATGTGTAGAAGACAATGAGAGTAAAAGGTAGAGATGAGTCAAAGGTTCTCTTTGCTCAGGAAGTTCTGATGGTTCCCATGTGTTCCTCTATCAAACCCACACCCTTATTCGAAGCCTCCAAAGCACGTTCTTCCTGGTTGCCTTACAGATAACTGCCGCCTCACTTCACCTCTGGATGTTTTCGTCTACTCTCTGGTCTCAGCTACCACCCATTAATTGCTTCCCAATCTATGTCTCTATTCTGGATTGTTCTCTAGACAGTCCAATGTCATCCGGCCTCTCTATTTTATGTTCCTCAAACACCTGAAATGAAATCCATTTAGGACTGAACTTACTTTCGTTTCCACACCCTCCTACCACAGCCCTGCTTCCCTCTGCACTTCCCACCTCGGTTAGTAACCAGCGCTGCCATCTGCCCAAGCTGATCAGGAGAGAAACCTATGAAACTACATTCTTTCCTCCCCTCAGTGTCTATGTCCTGTCGTTTCTACCACTTAAACAGCTCTTGAATCCAGCCCCCTTAGTTTCTTAACAGGATTACAGCAGCTTCTTAATTGCCTTCTCTGTCTCCAGTCTTGACTCCTCCAACTCACTCGTCGACACCCATTTACTGAGCACATACTGTATGGTAGTAGCAAGAGTCCATGACCCTTCTCTCATGGCATCTCTGTTCTAATGGGGAGCCTTGGGGAACCAGACTGTAAACAACTGTGTAATGTGAAAGGTGGTGACCCAGTCAATGAAGAAGAATAAAGTAGCAGTGTAAAGGCATAGAGAGGCCCAGGATGGAGCTGGGGGGTATCATTCTAGAAGACCCGTTTGAAGTTATCTGGGGCCGGGACCCCAAAGGTATCTGGGAGAAGAACACTCCAGGCAGAATGAAAATCAAGAGGAAAGAGTCAACAGTGTGGACGTGGAGGGGGACTTTATCCTATTCCTGTGGATTCGCCAGGCACAGGATTGCCAGTTTGCAAAGGGGGCTACGAGCAGCCTGTAATTATTGAGTATTTTGCTATGTAACAAGAACTACACTAAGGACTTTAAAAGCATTATTCCAGGCTTATTTACATGCATCTTATATCAGGCTTCAATACTCTGCTGAGGTGGGTGTTTTTGTTAAAATGGGGCGCGAATTCAACAAACCCCCATAACACTTCCATGCATCCTACCATGTGCGTTTGCCAGACCCCACTGGGATGTGATTTCTCTTTTATCCTTCACCATTTATAGTGCAATACTCCTTAACTGCAAAGTAAGATATGTTCACAACTCAACCAGCTTTTGTAAAAGGGTAAGGCACAATGGAGCAGGGACGTGAGGACAGCCATTGGAGGTGGCTGCCTAAGGAGCAAATGACTGCTCCATCCACAGAAGCCAAAGAAGTAATTTAGCGAAGCCAAGAGAGACGATCCCGAACTTGTTGACTTAGCCCACCAGATTTACCCCCACCCCTGGCACACTGTAAAGATGTTTTCACTTAGATATAATTCTAGTAAGATGAAATATTTATGGCTGTTACATTAAAAAATCAGATTCTCTCTGGGGTGCCCCACTACTTCATTATAATAATTCAGTGTAAAGAAAGTTTGCTCCGGACTTCAACCAGTAACAGAGAGACAAGCTCATTTAACACCTATGAGCTCAGGACCAGTATAGGGTGCCTCCCAGTGATGTGGGGAGGGTCAAGTGAGACAGTGTATGCAGATGTCCATCATAAGGGATGAGAGCCATCATGTATGAGGTGATTTTACTGTTATACTACCCTTGTTTAAGGAGACTCTTCCTTTTGAAGTTGGACGCTTAACTGACTGAGCCACCCAGGTGCCCCAAGGAGACTTTTCCAATAAGACAGTCCTCAAACATAAGACCATAGTCAGTACCTTAAAGAAGATTTGATTTTTGATGCAGCGGACAAGATCTCAGGGCTTTCCAGAAAAAGCATACACATACACACTTCCTCTCTCTCTTCTCCCTTCCTCCCTGTCTCTGTCTCTCGGTCGTGTGCGCGCACACAGGCAAATGTAATGGCAGAGGTGAGTTTTGGGGTAAGCCCAACTTTTGACAGAGGTTTTTAAGAAACAGCCAGAACAACAAAAATGAATATATTTGGGGAACAAAATAATTAGATCAGTGGTTCTGGGACCTGACTACACACTGCACTCACCTGGGGAGCTAAACCATGCTGATGCCTATGTCTGCCCACACAGAGTCCATTTCATTGGTCTGGCTTGTGTGTGTGGCCTGGGGATCAGAATTTTTACAAAACTCCCCAGGCTATTCCAATGTGCAGCCAAGTCTGAGAACCCCTGAGTTAAAAAGCTACTGACATTTTCAGTTTGGCTTTAAAAGTGGATACTAAATAAAAGCAAATTCAAATACTCCCAAGTATCAGGTTAGCAATGGAAACATGCCATTTTTTTTTTCGTGGGTTGCCTGAGACTGGAGTCCCTTTTCCTATTTGTTCCTTCTTGGAAATGGGAGGATTGCAATTCAGAGAGAAACAGTTGTGCAAATTAGAAGCACAATGTGGCAGCTCCCTTCACAGGTGCCGGTTGGCGGGTTTTTTTCCTTTCTGACAAATAAAACAAAAGGTTTTCTTTTTCTCTTTTTGTATCCCCATGGACTGTACCTCGAAAGCCTCTGACATGCAGAACACAGCCAATACATGGGCCCTGGTCTTGATCATGTCATTTCCTGAAGGATCCCCAGGGCCTACAAGTCACTTATCCATAAAAGGTTAAGATGAAATATTAAAAAAAATTTTTTTTAAGTTTATTTATTTTTGAGAGAGAGGGAGACGCAGTGTGTAAGTGGGGGAGGGTCAGAGAGAGAGGGAAGTGCAGAATCCGAAGCAGGCTCCAGGCTCTGAGCTGTCAGCACAGAGACTGACGTGGGGCTTGAAGTCACAAACAGTGAGATCAGACCTGAGCTCAAGTCGGACGCCTAACCAACTGAGCCACCCAAGCGCCCCAAGATAAAATATTTTAGAAAGCAATTATGATTGTGAGAAAGACATAAATAAACAAGGGAAATGGGGGAGACAGAAAGCGAGAGAGCATTCTAGAAGCCAGAAGATGCCTCGTCATATGGCTCACTTCGGCTTGGGTGTCTAAAAAACCTGTATTAAAATCCTGCGTGATAGGAGAATTGGTTTATCCGTTTATAGAATGATACTGAACTTCTTGCACAGGATTCTTACAAAGATGGAGATGTAACATAGTTAAATTACCTAATAAATGCCTGGCATCGGGTGCATGAGAAATGTTAGTTCTGTCATTTCTTTCCTCTTCTTGAAATAGGATATTAGTTGTGTGTGTTGTTTGTTACAAAAAGGAGGTAGTGGGAGCAGTTCACCATCGGGACCGTGAAGTCCAAGGTCCTCAAGGGTGTGGGATAACAGACTAGGGTGGGAGAGTTGTGGCCTTGGGTGGGTTGCCTCCCTCTCTGAGGGGTGGGTTCCTCCTGAGAGAGAGGTACCATGGTCATCTGAACGTTAGGGCTGCCGCGGGCCTGTGCGGACGGGCTGGGACACTTCTCTGCCTCTCTCCTGGGTCCATGAGACTTTGTGGGCAGACTGTGTGATGTGCTGTTGCACTGCCAATGCCTGGCAAACGCACAGCGTGTAGTAGGTGCTCAAAAGTGTTTCCTGCATAAGAGAGCTCCGATAAGACACTTATGTAAAAGGAAGCCTATTATTGCTTCAGCTTAGTGACATCTATTTCTGCAAACGCAGAGATCTTTTTATGTATATGCCTCCATTTAGGGCTTTGCTTTAAAAGGATCTTGTTCCTGGCAATCTGACCTCTGGATAAATAGGGTGGTGCTGTACTAATTTTCCTATACTTTAGTGGTTTAAAGGCTTTGTGCTTCTTTAATGAGATAGCTTTTTAAAGGAGTCATAAATTGGTTCTAATGATTGTTGCTTTCAGAAACTGATTTAGTGCATCTTTTACATTTGTAATTGAATTTCCAAGTATAGTACTGATGAAAATGGACTCTACCTTGTGCCCCAAAGCACTGACTTTTGACATTATAAATCGGTTGACTTAGTAGTTTAACATAAGCAATGGTCTCTAACTGGTTTGACAAAAAGCATCTACTTCTAAACAAATGCCAGGAAAATAATCAATTGGGTAGCTCTGAAATTCTGACTTCTTCGTCTCTTACTAAAAAGAAGAAAATTAGAGAACATGGCTAACTGTCACATTTCTTAGAAGTGTTTTCAAACCATGTGACTTACTTGAATCCAATAATAAAATCATTGAGTGTTTAAAGAAAATTATAAGGAGAGTGGAAAAGTGGTTTCATTGCCAAAGCTGCCAGAGCAAGAAGAGATTTTTGAAAAATTAAACTGAAATCTTAATATCTGTATCTTCACAAAAAATTCCTCTTTAATACAGACATCACTGTTTTCTAAGAACAGAGGTTCTAGAGTCTAATACTTCTAAGCAACTCTTTGTTGTAATTGGCAAAAATATAAACGTTTGCACAAGATGTTCCAAATAATACAGATTCTGGGACTTACTGAGAATTAATTAGGAAGGTAAATTTATTACCTACATAAATAAATGAACAAACCCGAGCACATTCCATGTCGACATCAAGGGGCTATATACTTTCCATTAAAGAGGACTAATAAATACAGTTTAAAGGCTCGAGGGAGGAGAGAGGGGAGAAGGCTGGCGCACAGCAGCTCAGGCGGTGCCAGACATCAGCTGACCGCCTTCATTGAGATTACCATGGAAACACCTTCTCCTGGGACTCCGCCATGAGGGCAGGGTGCTTTAGCAACGGTGATCGGGAGCAGAGCCCACAGCGATGGATTTCAGCAGGGCTCACCCCTGTACACATTATAAAGACGATCCATCTTCCAAATGAAATGATAGCTTTCTAGCCAGTCACTGTCAGATGGAGTAATAAAGCATGAAGCCCGGCATAATTACAACCCGTTTACCTCTACAAAACACTCACATGGGTTCTGATAATTGTCTCTTTTCTCTTCCCTGCTTGCCTGTATTCTCCACAGAACTAAAGGAGATATTTGTGTAATTAATTGGCTACTTCCTTGGCCATCAAGCCCACACCGATAAAAAGGGACTATATCAAACAGCATTAGTGGGCAGATTCAAGCATTTTTCAAAACCAACACAGCTCACCAACAAAAGGACAAGAAGAGTCCCAGCTGAGGTTGGGTTAAATGTTTCAGTTTATGTGGTCTCACTTGAAACCAGTGAACAGATTTTATGTTTACGCAAATTAAACTCGATCTTGGCAACCAGCTCCCTGAGTGCTGGCTGGGGTGAGCCCATGTCCCCGTGAACTCACAAGACACAAGCTCGTTGATTCACACGACTCACCTCAGCCATGGGGTGCAATCTTTTCCACCCATCTATAGTGATCTCTAGGTTGATTCTCAGAGTTAAAGAGGTTGTGATCAAAGTTCTGTACATGTTACTAATTATGTAAGTTACCTCTTGACTGTTCTCCATATCAAGCCCAGCAACCACGAGTCTCCCAGCTTTGCAAAACATTCAAATTCTGACCCTCCTTCCCATGTAAAACTTTCAACCTTTCTTGACATTGGAAATGATGCTTTAATTCGCTATTACAACTTACAAATACAGTGTAGAGAGTGACTCAAGGCGGATGATGCTAATCTGACAGTAACAAAGAATCCAGCTGGCTGAAACCCTATCCCAACTCCGCACTATTTGTACAAAGAAAGCCACTCTGTGGCTAAGACAGGGGTCACTTGTAACTTGAATGTTTCATTCTCAGACTGCTGTTTATAATTACTCGACTGTGCCATTTGTGAGAACAGTGCTTACTGAAAACAGTCTCAAAAACCTGTCATGATTTCCTATTTTTATATTTCCTGCGAAGAGCGACTGGACTCATTGCTAAATGATAAGCAGGCTGGATCGTTTTTGCTAATGAAAGAGAAAAAAGGTGTCAAATTTATATTTTAATTACATTTTGTTTAGGCTTACATAAAGATCAGTCTTTCTCTCTTGAACACAAACCAACTGATGACAGAGACTGGACGGTGATTCCTGAAGAGATTAACTGGACCCCGGCATACACTGAGCTACGTAGCTTAGGCTACGAGAAAAATACATGACGCTACTACATGACTGTTAGAATGGCTAGAATTTAAACTGACACTGGCAAATACTGGTGAAGACGCAAAGCAGTGGGAACTCTCATGCACTGCTGGTAGGAATGCAAAATGGTACAGCTACTTTGGGAGACAATTTGGCAGTTCACATAAAGCCGGACTTAGTCTTGCTACATGATGTAGCAACTGCACTTGTAGGTATGTACCCAGATGACCTGAAAACTTGTGTCCATACAAAAACCTGGACGTGAGTGTTCACAGCAGCTTTATTCATGATGGTGCCAAACTGGAAGCAACCAAGATGTCCTCCAATAGGCAGAAGGATGGACAAACTACGGCACACTCATACATTGGAATAGTATTCAGTGATAAAAAGAAATGAGCTACCAAGCTATGGAAAGAGATGGGGGCACCTCAGATACCTACTGCTAAGTAAAACAGGCCAACTTACAAAGGTTACAAAGCATATGGTTCCAGTGATATGATATTCTAGAAAAGGCACAACTGCAGAGACAGTAAAATGATCAGAGGTTGCCAGGGTTTGGGGGAGAGAGCTACAAGTTGTAGAAATAAATAAGAAATATAGAGCTTTCCCTCCTGGCTTGCCTGACAATTGACCACCATTACGAACAACATAGTTATTCTCTGAGCCAGGAAGTTCATGACTAACTGACTAATATGGCAGAAACAAATGGTCATCTATGTCCTTCACCCCAGAAAGGCAACAGAAACTAAGAAATTTGGGAAAAACTGGCCAAAACATACAAGACCACATCAGACACCATCTTTGTATTTGGATTTAGGATGCATTTTGGTGGTGGTAAGACAAATGACTCTGGCACGATTTAGGACTCCTTGGATTACAGGAGGAAAATGAACCCAAACATAGACTTGCAAGACATCGCCTACATGAGAAGAAAAAGACCTCAAGAAAATAGCAAAAGGAACACAAGAACAGAATGGAGAAGGTCGGGGCGGGGTGGGGGGGGGAATGCAGAGGACAGTGCCGATGCCAGCACAAGGGAGTAAAGGTTCTGTGGTGGCTGTAGTCACCTGCAGGGACGGTGCAGGCTTTTCATGAGAGGATTAATAAGCTGTAAAAACTTAAACAAAAAAGATCAAGAACAAAGTATTAGAAGAATTCGGTTATGAAAAAAGACTGGGAAAAGAAGCTGAAAATAACAGGTATTGTTATAGTGATGGGCAACTTATCAATATGTAATTATGTGATGGTGATATTTATCTTTATTTTTATGCTAAATTCTAGCCGTGCAGAGGAGAATTTGTCTGTTTGGAAACAGACAAATCCAGACGAGACCAGTTCTAGACTCTAAGAAGTCAGTGTCATGCAGACTGTGTGCTGGTGGGGATGTAGAGAAACCAGAACTCTCATATACGGAAAAGAATGTAAAATGGAGCTGCCATGTTGGAAAAGTTTGGTAGTTTCTTACAAAGTTAAACAAAGGCCATATGTTAGAATAATTAATTCCACTCCTAGATATCCACCAGGGAGAAATAAAAGCACATACCCACATAAAGACTGGTATGCAAATGCACCTAGCAGCCAAATGTCCATGACATGGTACATACAGAAATGAAATATGGTATATCCATTCAGTAGAATATTACTCAGCAATTAAATGAACAAATCAATGACATACGGCCCAACCTAGATGAACCTCCAAAGCATACTGAGTGAAGGAAGTGAGAGACACAACAATACCTGTTGTATGATTCCATGTATATGAAATTTCTAGAAAAGGTAAAAGGATAGGCTGAAGTTGGGAGCGGGGATTTACTGCAAATGGGTACAAGAGAACACTCTGAGGTGACAGAAATGTTCTAAAACTGGACTGTGTGATGTTTGTACAAAAGCATAAATTTACTAAAAGTAACTGAACTGTACCTTACAATGGGTGAATTTTAGGGTCAGTAAATGTAGGAGTTTGCTAGTACAGCCATACAAAGCCCCACAGAATGGATGGCTTAAGTAAGTTCTGGAGGCTCGAAGTCCAAGATCAAGATGTGGAAGGGTGTGGTTCTTCTGAGGCCTCTCTCCTCCACTTGTGGATGGCCATCTTCTCTCTCTCTGTCTTCACATAGTCTTCCCTCTGTACCTGCCTTTGTTCCAGCTGCCTCTTCTTAAAAGGGCACCAGTCATACAGGATCAGGTCTGACCCCAATGACCTCATTTTAACCTAACTACTTCTTTAAAGACCCTATCTGCAAACACTGCCACATTCTGAGGACTAGGGGTTAGAACTTCAACCAATGAATTTGGGGGAAGCACCGTTCAGCCCATTACAGTAAATGATAATTTAATAATGCTGTTTTAAGAAGTCAACCTCATGAGGGGTGTCTGGGTGGCTTAGTCAGCTCAGGTCATGATCTCACAGCTCATGAGTTCAAGCCCTACATCGGGGTCTATGCTGACAGCTCAGAGCCTGGAGCCTGCTTCAGGTTCTGTGTCTCTCTCTTTCTCTGCCCCTCTCCTGCTCATGCTCTGTCTCTTTCTCCTTCAAAAATAAATAAATGTTGGGGTACCTGGGTGGCTCAGTTGGTTGGGCGTCCGACTTCAGCTCAGGTCATGATCTCACAGTTCATGAGTTCGAGTCCCACGTCAGGCTCTGTGCTGACAGCCCAGAGCCTGGAGCCTGCTTTGGATTCTGTCTCTCTCTCTCTCTCTCTCTCTCTCTGCCCCTCCCCTACTCACACTGTCTCTCTCTCTCTCAAAAATAAATAAACATTAAAAAAATTTTTAAAAAATGTTAAAAAAAAATTAGGGGCGCCTGGGTGGCTCACTCGGTTGAGTGTCTGACTTTGGCTCAGGACACGATCTTATGGTTCGCAAGCTCTGTCCCTTTCTTTCTCAAAAATAAATAAAAACATTAAAAAATGTAAAAATAATAAACAAATAAATAAAAAGCCAACATCATGAAAAAAAGACTGTATGTGGAGGTACAGTTATGGACTAAAAGACATGTACCTCTACAATAGGAACCTATTTTGAAAAATAAGTGTAAGACATTCTTTGAATGAGTGGAGAAATTTGACTAAGTGCTAGATACTAAGTGATATTATGGAAATGTTTTTTTCTCAGATATGAAAATGGGACGATAGTTATGAAGGAGAAGGTCCTTGTTCGCAGAGGCATATACACACAGGAGCATTTGGTGGCAAAGTGTCACGAGAGAGAGCAAATACAGCAAAAAAACAAATATTTATTGAATCTAGGTGGAGGGCATAAGGGCATTTATTCCCTTACTATTCTTTCAGCTTCTCTATACATTCGAAAAACTTGATAATAAAAAGTCAGAAGGATGGAATTAGCATTTAACACTGAGGAGGCAGAGAGTTCTCCAGACAGGAAAGACACCGCTCCCCAAATTTCCTTTATTCCTTTCCTTCCTTGCTAATTGAAGTAGGAAACGTATCCTTCTATGAAGCTCACACCCAGTTATAGCTTTTTGTAAGTGAGAAATGGTTAGTGTTTCTACGGTTCCTGCCACACAAAATCCAGAATAAAACATAACGTAGATTCTAGAAGTTTTAAAGTTTGGCATGGAAGAGGCTGAGACACACAGGTATAGCTCATTTAAACTAACAAATGACAACAGGGTACCTGGGTGGCTCAGTCGGTTAAGCACCTGACTCTGGATTCTGGCTCAGGTCATGAGCTCATGGTTTGTGGGAGCCCTGCACGGGCTCTGTGCTGACAGGGCAGAGCCTGCTTGGGATCCTCTCTCTCCCTCTCTCTCCGCCCCTTCCTTGCTCTTTCTCTCTCTCAAAATAATAAATAAACTTAAAAAAAAAAAGAAAGCAGATGACGAGATCTTTTTTTTTAATGTTTATTTTTGAGAGAGAGAGAGAGAGACAGAGCGTGAGTGGGGGAAGGCAGAGAGAGAGAGGAAGACAGAGAATCTGAAGCAGGCTCCAGGCCCTGAGCTGTCAGCACAAAGCCCAACACAAGCCCCAAACCCATGAACTGTGAGATCATGACTTGTGTCAAAGTCGGACACTGAATTGACTGAGCCACTCAGGTGCCTCAAAGATCTTTTTTTTTAAATAGGAGTAGCAAAGCGGTGACCTATGGGCTGAATATGGCCAACAGATGTGTTTTATTTGGCTTGCATGACATTGAACAATCAGGAGACTAACATCAAATACAGACTTCAGCTCTTTTTAGGGGAATCCAAAGGCCTGGCATAGTGGGGCTCAGGCATGGCCATGGCGATTACAGTGGAGGGATGACTGCCCTGTGGTAGAGTATGGGCTTCATTCATTTCTGAACCTGCCAGACTCCCAAAGGAATTTGACATTAAGACAAAGAAAATGAGGAAATGTTGTCACTTTTGATGAGATCTGCTTTACCACCCTCCTCTGCTCTCTTTCCATGTATATGGCTGTGGCTAGTGAGAACATCATGCTGGGAGGAAGGTGAAATGGAAGGGGAGGGATTTGGAAATTAATGAGTGGTACTAGGCCGATTGTTTATACGCAGGGGGGAAAATGAATGCAGGGCTACAGCGTCACACACACACAGAAATCAATTCTAGGAGCACTGTGGCTGTCGATGTGAAAGGTAAAGCAATAAAGTGTATAGAGTACAACAGAAGATGCCTTTGTGACCTTGGGATGGGGAATGACTTCTCAAACAAAAAAACCCCTGCATCAACCTCAAAGGAAAAAAGTGCTCAGCTGAGCTGCATTAACATAAAAAAAATTTTGTTCAAACCCACCATTACAGAATGAAAAGTCAAGTCACAGAGTCAGAAAATATATGTAACGTCTGTAACTGCCAAGGGGCACTTGTGCAAAATATAAAGAGAACTAGAAATCAACTTTTATTTTTTATTTTTTAAAATATTTTTTTGACATTTATTTATTATTGAGAGACAGAGAGAGAGCACAAGCAGGGGAGGGGCAGAGAGAAGGTGGGGAGACACAGAATCAGAAGCAGAATTCAGGCTCTGAGCTGTCAGCACAGAGCCCAGTGTGGGGCTTGAACTCACAAACTGCGAGATCCTGACCTGAGCCTAAGTCAGACGCTTACCTGACTGAGCCACCCAGGCGCCCATAGAAATCAACTTTTAAAAGACAACTGAATAGAAAGATGGGCAAGAGAGTCACAAAAGGCATCCAAATGATCCATAAACACACAAAAAAGGTGCCAGACCTTATTAGTAAAAAGGGCAATGCAAATACAAAACACAATCCACATCTATCAACAAGTGAATGGATAAAGATGTGGTATATATACATAACTGTATATTATTCAGCCACGAGAGAAAGAAATCCTACCATGTGGACCAAATAAACCAGACAAAGAAATACTATATGATCTTGCTTACACGTGGAATCTAACAAAGCCGAACTCACAGAAATAGAGAGTAGAGTGGCGGTTACGGCGGCTGGCGAGCAGGGGAAGTGGGAGATGCTGGACGAAGGGCACAAGCTTCCAGTTGTAAGATGAGTAAGTTCTAGGAAACTGCTGAACGGCAATGGTGATGGCAGTTAATGATACTGCATTATATACTTGAAAGTTGCTAAGCGAGTGGATCCTAAAATACTCTCACCACAAAAAAGAAACTGTAATTATGTGATGTGATGGCGCTGTGGGCCAATGCTAAGGTGGTAACCATTTTGCAACGTGTAAGTGTATCACATTGGCCCACTGTGCACCTTACACTTGAACAATGTTATATGTCAATTACATCTCAATAAAGCTGGTGGAAAAACACCCCACAATGAGTAACTGCCACATACCTACCCAAACAGCTAACACTGAGGACAGTCTCCATAGCCAGTGCTGGAGAGATGGCGGCTGCACCTGGAACGGTCACACGCTGTTGGTGGAGGTGTACATGAGCACTCTCCTTTGGGAAACTGCATCTGTCCACTACAGTTTCACGCCGGGGTAAGTGTCCAATGAAAGCGTATGCACATAGACACTAAAAGACAGTGACCGGGAGGGAACATAATGGGGCTTTCTGGCCTATTAATGGCCTGTGTCACGACTTTGGTAACAGCTGAATAGATGGGTTCACTTTGTGATCATTCATCAAGCTCTACCCTTAAGCTTTGTGCACTTTTCTGCATGTAGGGTATACTCCAATAAAAGAGTTAAAATATTTGCCCGGATGTGAACAGGTGGGCGGGGTATGCCATATGTCAATAAAACCTTCCAAGGGTCTGCTAATCCAGTGACCTCAGGTTTACTTCAATTACCCCAAGCCTCATGAGAAAGTTTGAAAATCTCTATTCTAATGGGATCCTGTCACCAAAAAATAGAATACAAAAGCAAAGATATATTCAGTTCTAGTTCAGACACTCATTTTCAAAGAGAAATTGGACTGGGACTATTTTACGTATTGATATAAGGGATTAATAATACTGCTTGTCTGACCTGTTAGAGAGATGGTAAGAGTGAATATTGGGGCAATGGCAGAGAAGAAGGGGATTCCTTTCTTCCGTCCTTCCCTCCTCCTTCTCTCTCTCTTTTTCTCTTTCTTTCTTTCTTTTCTTTCTTTCTCTCTCTCTCTCTCTCTCTCCCCCCCTTTCTCTTTCTTCTTCCTTCCTTCCCTCCCTCCCTCTCCTTCCTTCCCTCCCTCCCTCCCCTTCCTTCCTTCTTCCTTTCTTTCTTCCTTTCCTTTCCTTTCCTTTCCTTTCCTTTCCTTTCCTTTCCTTTCCTTTCCTTTCCTTTCCTTTCCCTTCTTTCCTCCTTCCCTTCCCTTCTTCCTTCCTTGTAGGCTTCATGCCCAGCACAGAGCCCAGTGCGGGGCCTGAACTCACCACCCTGATATCAAGACTGAGACGAGGGGTGCATGGGTGGCTCAGTCGGTTAAGTGTCCGACTTTGGCTCAGGTCACGATCTCATGGTTCTTGTGTTCAAGCCCTGCATCTGGCTCTGTCTGTGCTGACAGCTTGGAGCCTGGAGACTGTTTCACATTCTGTGTCTCCCTCTCTCTCTGCCCCTCCCCTGTTTGCACTCTTTCTCTTGTTCTCTCAAAAATAAAACATCTTAAAAAAAAAAAAAGACCTGAACTGAAATCAAGAGTCAGTCAGATGTTTAGCCAACTGAGTCACCCAAGTGCCCTGAAATTTCTAAGTCATAAAATGAAAAATGCTTAGGGACACCTGGGTGGCTACTTGGTTAAGCGTCCAACTTTGGCTCAGGTCATGATCTCACAGTTTGTGGGTTCGACTCCGTGTTGGGCTCTGTGCTGACAGCTCAGAGCCTGGAGCCTGCTTCACATTCTGTCTCCCTCTTGCTCTGGCCCTTCCCCGCTCGTACTCTGTCTCTGTCTCTCAAAAATAAATAAAACATTAAAAAAAGAAAAGAAAAATGGTTATCTTTTAGTTTGTTCTTTTTTCTTTCTTTTTCCTTCCTTTTTTAAAGTTTATTTTTATTTATTTTGAGAGAGCATGAGAGAGTGAGAGAGCAAACGGGGGAGGGGCAGAGAGGGAGACAGAATACCAAGCAGGCTCCATGCCATCAGCACAGAGCCCAGTGCAGGGCTTGGACCCATGAACTCTGAGATCATGACCTGAGCCAAGATCAGGAGTCAGAAGCTTAACCAACTGACTGAGGCAGCCAGGTGCCCCTCTTCCTTCTAGATTTTAATTCACTTCTCTTTAAATGTTTTTAATTCTGCAGTATGTTTTAGTGTTAACAGAAACTGATGAGAACAATACAACAGATACTGATCTGATAGATTCTTATATTTAAAAAATAACTTAGGGGTCGGGGCGCCTGGGTGGTGCAGCCGGTTAAGCATCCGACTTCAGCCAGGTCACGATCTCGTGGTCTGGGAGTTCGAGCCCCGCGTCAGGCTCTGGGCTGATGGCTCAGAGCCTGGAGCCTGTTTCCGATTCTGTGTCTCCCTCTCTCTCTGCCCCTCCCCCGTTCATGCTCTGTCTCTCTCTGTCCCAAAAATAAAATAAAACGTTGAAAAAAAAATTAAAAAAAAAAAAAAAAACTTAGGGGTAATGCCAGTGCAGTAGAATGTTGGCTATAGGGTAACAGATTCATGTGGTGTTATATACATTAATTCTTTTTTGAATTTTGAATTTTTTAAATTAATTTTTTGTATACATAAAATGTATACAAAACAGATTGTTTCACAATAAATGAATTTGAAATTTGTGAACTTCCTCCCTATAGAAAACACATACACACATGTACTACGAATTATCATATACAAAATAATTGGAAAATATACCACTAAACAGCCCATGGCTTAAAGAAGAACTCACAATGGAAATGACAAAATAATTAAAATGGAACAACAAGGATGATACCACATATTAGAACATGTGAAGTTCAGCTCAAGGTCATTAATACACACAAATTTACAGTTTTAAATGCATTTTTAAAAACTAAAATTTAAAAACAAAAGCATCCCTATCAAAATAACATCAGCATTCTTCACAGAGCTAGGAACAAACAACCCTAAAATTTGTATGGAACCAGAAAAGACCCCGAATAGCCAAAGCAATCCTGCAAAAGAAAACCAAAGCTGAAGGCATTACAATCCTGGATTTCAAGCTGTATTACAAAGCTGTAATCATCAAGACAGTATGGTGCTGGCACAAAAACAGACACTCAGATCAGTGGAACAGAACAGAGAACCCAGAAATGGACCCACAAACGTATGGCCAACTAATCTTTGACAAAGCAGGAAAGAATATCCAATGGAATACAGTCTTTTTAGCAAATGGTGCTGGGAAAACTGGACAGCGACATGCAGAAGAATGAACCTGGACTACTTTCTTACATCACACACAAAAATAAACTCCAAATGGATGAAAGACAGAAAGCCATCAAAATCCTTGAGGAGAAAGCAGGCAAAAGCCTCTTTGATCTTGGCAGCAGTGACTTCTTACTCAACACGTCTCTGAAGGCAAGGGAAACAAAAGCAAAAATGAACTATTGGGACCTCATCAAAATAAAAAGCTTCTGCACAGAGAAGAAAACAATCAGCAAAACTAAAAGGCAACTGATGGAATGGGTGAAGATATTTGCAAATGGCATATCAGATAAAGGGTTAGTCTCCAAAATCTATAAAGAACTTGTCAAACTCAACCCAAAGAACAAATAATCCAGTGAAGAAATGGGCAAAAGACATGAATAGACACTTCTCCAAAGAAGACATCCAGATGACTAACAGACACATGAAAAAATGCTCGACGTCATTCATCATCAGGGAAATAGCAATCAAAACCACAATGAGATACCACCTCACACTTGTCAAAATGGCTAACATTAGCAACTCAGGCAACAACAGATATTGGTGAGGATGCGGAGAAAGAGGATCTCTTTTGCACTGCTGGTAGGAATACAAACTGGTGCAGCAACTCTGGAAAACAGTATGGAGGTTCTCAAAAAATTAAAAATAGAATTACCTTATGACCTAGCAATTGCACTACTAGGTATTTATCCAAGGAATACAGGTATGCTGCTTCAAAGGGGCACATCCACCCCAATGTTTATAGCAGTTCTACTGACAATACCCAAAGTACGGAAAGACCCCAAATGTCCATTGACAGATGAATGGATAAAGGAGATGTGGTATATATATATAATGGAGTATTATGTAGCAATCAAAAAGAATGAAATCTTGCCATTTGCAACTATGTGGAAAGAACTAGAGGGTAATATGCTAAACAAAATTAGTCAGAGACATTTCTCCAGAGAAGACAGACAAGTGGCGAAGAAGCACAGGAAAAGATGTCTGGCATCATTAGCCGCCAGAGAAATGTCAATCAGAACCACGATGAGATACCACCTTCACACATATATGTCTGGCACATATTCGGCAATCACTTGTTGAATGAAGAGTTTAGTTATTGAGGCTGTAACAAGACAATGTGATCTACAGCTCTCTAAAACCCCAAATGAAGATAATTCCTACACTGGCATTCTAACTGAGGTGTAACTCCCCATTTCTTGAGTCTCCTTAAGTCTCTGTTCATTATGCCTCAAGATCGAGCAGAAAGAAATGAGGCACCAGGATGCTACAAGAAACACCTCTCAGACGGGATGTGCACCTGGTTGCTGCAAGCTTGTCAACAAGGAATAGGATCTCTCCACCCAGCATGTAAAGCTGTGGTTTGGAGAGATAAAGCAGTCATTTAACCGATCTCTGGGGAGCCCCTAGGAGCTGCTGCATGTGCCCATTAGAGTTAAGTGCCTGGGGCATTTAGGTGCTACTGCTTTATACAAGGTCAATGGGTTAGGAGATGCAGAGATAGTAAATTGGTTGAGTACTTTTTACGGTGCATTAGGAAAGCAACAAATATTGGTCCCATATTGCGGGCTGGAAGCAGTTAAGGAAACACATTCTGCTAAAAAGCACTGATGAAGACCAGATTTAGAAACTGATTAGACACATAGCCAAACTACAGCATCACCTAAACTCTTACCGCAATGGGCATCCATGAGCATGATTTAGTTTTTGTTTGACGAAGACTGGGATCCAGGAGATTGGAACAGGTGTAGGTGGGAGGAGTCCAAGGGTGCCTGAGGAAGCTGCCTGTTTGAAGCACTTCTCTCCTATTGACCCACCCCAGCATGCTCTGTGACCAGGGCCCAAAGATGACTTTGGCCTAAGGTCAGCAGTCAAAGATTGTAGGGGGAAGGGATCAATTATGCCCCAAATGAACTGTAGTAATTATCCATGCTATCCCAGGAAAAGTCAGGGAAGACGACGCATGGATTAACAAGTGCTTAACAAGGAACTACGGTAGCAATGTGGATCATACGGAATTGGTTGCTATGGGGAGGCCTCATCTGGAGCCTGTGTGCAATATGTTACTGCAGGATGACACTCGGATGGTTTGTTGGGTTGGCTGATTTAGATCTAAGCCTAGTGCTGGCCCATGCCATCTGGCAAGGACGGCGACTGTTAGTAAGAAGACACACAGAGAGAAGTAGAGCCTGAGAGGATGGCAGGAACGCAGACTCTCCCAGCACTCGTGCTGCTCAGGGGGCTACAGGATAACACAGCCCCTTAGAGCCTCTTTCAACACCGAATGGTAGCATTTCCTTAGCTTTCGCCAGATTCTTCTCCCTGACTACCATGTGTATCCTCATTAAAAACATTACTCAAGACAGTATATGGTCCCAATCTGTTTCTTGGGGGCAGAAAAGCTTAACTGAGACAGGAAAGGAGCCTATGAAAAAGACACGAGAGGCATGAGAATGAGAAGGGTGTGGGCCCCTCAGCTATCTGTTCTTAGCGATTACTCTGACTTCTGAGAACTTTCCAACTGGATTCTGAAACAGTGTTCCTATAGTTCTTATCTTTCTTAGAATAACTCATAACCGATGGTACTAAAGGGAAACTAGAGCTCTTTCAATGCATTAAAAGAGAGGTGAGCAAATGGAAGCCCATTGAGAGATTTCCTTCTACTCCATTTCCTTCAGCGATTCTTTGCTGACCATTTAGCTGTGAATGTTCTCGAGTCACCTGCCCCCTTTCTCTCTCTAGACTCATAATTTCAGCCTCCAATTCGAGAGTGGATCCACTCTCGAATTTTTATCTTGAGTGCTGAATTCTTTCCTCCTCTATATTGGATTTCCAATTATCTGTGGAATGTATACCTTCCAGGTTTCACCACTGCCTTGAAACACAACATGGTTAAAACTGAGATCATCTTCTTCCTTCCCTTCCCAGTTTCTTCACTACTCTTATCATTGTTTAAAGGTTCCTTGTCTTAAACTCTGTTTAATTTCAAAATATTCTGATCATACAGAAAGTTTAAAGAAAAAAGCCACAAAGACTCATGTTTTCACGATCAACACTTAATAGTTTGCCATAATTGTTTCAGACTGAAAGAACATTTTTATAGATCCAGTTGGAAGTCCTCTGTCCCCTTCAACCTGGCACCCTCTAAGACGCAGCCGCTACTCCAAAGTTAATTCTTCCCAAAGCAGACCCCGAGACAAAGGCTGGTAAACATACAGAAGTGATTTGGGAGGGGCAGGGACGCTGGCAAGGGAGTGGGGAGATGGTTCAGGGAGAGAAAGGCAGCCAACAGGGCCTTGTTAAACCAGCTACCACCGTGGGCTGCAGGCAAAGGGGGTTCTGACAGCCTGATGGGGGACTTTTGACAAGGACATTGACGGTCGGAGTCAGGAAGGTGTGCCCAGAAATGATCAGGGGGTGCAGTGGGATACAGGTAGAGGACTGATAGCATCCGTGACAGTGTGCACCCATTCTACTGACATTGTTTTACCTTTACTGCAATTGTTAAACGCCGTTAATTTTTATATTATATATTGTTTACAACATTGACAACGATGCTGATGATGAAGGGGAACAGTGACACACAAGTCACCATGAAAAAGGACGGCAGTTTGGCAAAATAACTTCGGTTCAAAGAGTTGCGTAGCTATTTATTGAACTTGTATCAAGTGCTCTGATTGATCTCCCTTTAATAGAAAATAAAGAAATAAAACACAGGCCACAATTTATTTTTTTGTTTGTTTCCACACTTCATTTGACTTTGACAAAATCTGATTTTCTCCCATATCCTCCTTCGTCTCCTACTCTAAGACTGCAGTTATTAGGCTTAAACTGTGATTGATACATGAGATTACAAGTGCTTACCAAAAAGACAATATGAAATCAAGAATGTCCTAGAATATTATTTTCTTCTTAGCTGCAATCCATTAGCCTTTTTATTGAAAGGGAGAAAGATGCATGTGTGTGTATTGGGTTGGGGGCAGGGAGTGTAATGGACACAAATTGCAACCCCATAATCAACCCTGCAGTGACGTCCCAGATCATTTAGCAAACCCAGGAATAGTTTCCCTTCTGTGGTCCCTCACAACCAACAGGACTCTTGATTTAACAACATAAAACTACAAAACAGTATGTTTCCTATTCCCTTTTGCAGATACCAAAAGGATTTAAAATAATCTTTAAATAATACTCCTCATGGATTCTATTATTGGACAAACACAGACCTCTCTCCTTAGGAACTAGCAGACAGACAAAAACCACCTGACTCTCAAAAGGATCTGGTAGTCAGGAGGATCTTTCTGAAGAATCAGAACCAACAGTCACTTGTAAAGCAGACCACATACAGCAGGAGAAAAATTAAAAAAAAAAATCTTATATTGAGATTCGGGGAGATATCCACCAAATTTCATATTTCAAATGAGAAATGATTATAGAATTTGAAAACCCCATGGAGAACAGCTGAGTGAGTTTAGATCAGAGGGAAAATATATTGGTGAAAAGAACTTTTGGGAACAGCACACATTTTACCTCTGAAAAAGAGGTAATGGTTTCATAAAGTAATTCTCTACTGTTTTTCTACCTGATTCCATTTCCCTATAAAAACAAACCTCTTGAAAATATATAAGAAAATACATTATGTGTCACAACATTTAAGCAGTACGTAAGATTAGGAATACAGAAAGATCACACAGAATGCAGAACGCTTACACTTGGCTTTTTAAAATGCTTCATTAATTTATTGGTAACTTCAGATCCTTCTTCTTCTTCTTCTTCTTCTTTTTTTTTTTTTAAATAGGCTCCACACCCAACGTGGGGCTTGAACTCATGAACCCAAGATCAAAAGTCACACGCTCCAGCCAGGCACTCTTGGATCCTTCTTATGGAAAATTGTGCATTTGTACAAAACATAAGATTGGCATACAATTTCAGGAATTCATGGGCTCCCTAAAGCCCCAAAGGTTGTAGTGATCAATTACTGAACCACTTGGGGTCCAGGAATACAGGTTAAGAATCCCTTATTCAGAAAGGAGCAGAAAACACTTACATTATAGAGCGGAATTGTCTTCATCACCTTGTACTGTTTAGTGGGGTCCATCTTATATAGGTGACGGTCAGTGACAAAAATTGCTCGGTCTTCCACCTTACTAAATCGATTCACCTGTAAGAAAACAAACCAATAAACTATAATATCTCACCCAGAATGAAATCAAATTATCTGCAGGAAAACCTCTAGGGGCAGCAGTGGCTGGTGGTGGAGACACATTCTTGAACAGGTATGTACCATGCAAGGCCCGTTCTCCTGGATGAACAGAGATCTAGAAGGAGTAGTGGTTTCTGGGTTTGTAGAATTTTACAATTTAAATTTCACAATTTTAGGGGCGCCTGGGTGGCGCAGTCGGTTAAGCGTCCGACTTCAGCCAGGTCACGATCTCGCGGTCCGTGAGTTCGAGCCCCGCATCGGGCTCTGGGCTGATGGCTCAGAGCCTGGAGCCTGTTTCCGATTCTGTGTCTCCCTCTCTCTCTGCTCCTCCCCCGTTCATGCTCTGTCTCTCTCTGTCCCAAAAATAAATAAATGTTGAAAAAAAAAATTAAAAAAAAAAATAAATTTCACAATTTTACAGTTTAACAGGGAAAACAAGAAAAACCCGGAAGAATTATGGGACTAAAAACACGTGACCGGACACTATTAAAAAAATGAAAAGACGACCCAGAGGATAGGAGAAAATGTTTTGCAAATCACATTTCTGATAAGGGGCTTGTATCTCTAAAGGAAGAGAACGTATATTGAACCTAGGATATGTAACTCAATAATAAAAAGACAAAAAACCGGGTAAAGGATTGGAACAGACATTTCTCCAGAGAAGACAGACAAGTGGCGAAGAAGCACAGGAAAAGATGCGTGACATCATTAGCCGCCAGAGAAATGTCAATCAGAACCACGATGAGATACCACCTTCACACCCACTAGAATGACAATAATAAAAAAGACAGGTAATAACAAATATTGGCCAGGATGTGGAGAACTGGAACCTTCATCACTTCTGGTGGGAATGTAAAATGATGCAGTTGCTTTGGAAAACAGTCCAGCAGTTCCTCAAATAGTTAAATATAGAGTTAGCGTATGACCCAGAAATTCTACTCCTAGGTATATACACAAGGGAATTGAAAACATAGTCACACAAAAACTTGTGCATGAATGTGCACAGCAGCAGTAATCATGACAGTGAAAAAGAAGAAACAACCTAAATGTCCATCAACTGATGAACGGATAATAAAATAGGATATATCCGCACAATGGAATATAACGTGTCAGTAAAAAGAAGTAAGTATTGATACACGCTGTAACATGGATGAACCTTAAAAAGATTATGCTAAGTAAAGGAAGCCAGTAACAGAAGACCACATATTGTGTGATCCCATTTATATGTAATGTCCAGAATAAGCAAATCTGTAGAAACAGAAAGTAGATCATTGGTTGCCTCAGCTGGGGGAGATGGAAAGTTTGCAGGGCTGACAGCTAAGGAGTTATGAAAACTGTGGTAATGGAAATACAACTCTGTGAACACAGTAAAAGCCAATGAATTGTATACTTTAAAATGGTGAACGGTATGGTATGTGAATTATATCTCAATAAAGCTATAAAAAACATAACCCCTATTTGAAACAATGCATTCTGCCCTTTTCCTAATGCAAGGGATAGGTGTATTTTAGATGAAATGTCCTTAAGTATAACGAGTATGTCACTAAATCTACATGCTCAAAAATGGACAGTGCCTTCCACAGGCAATGGTACAAATGCCTCATAATTACTACCGTCCGTAACAAGAGTGGGCCATGTGGAAGGGCAGTAAATGCCCCCCAAGGAAAGGATTCAAGCAGAATCAAAGTGAATGCCTGATGTGGATGTGGTAGGGGGATTCCTGCTTTGAATACAAAGACTAGAGTCTCCAAGGTCTCCTGACACTCAGATTCTGATTCCTTTACCTGACTTTCAAGAGTTTTTCCTTTTTTCAAAAAAAATTTTTTTTAATGTTTATTTTTGAGAGAGAGAGAGAGGGAGACAGAGACAGAGTGTGAGTGGGGGAAGGGCAGAGAGAGAAAGAGAAGGAGATGCAAAATCCGAAGCAGGCTCCAGGCTCTGAGCTGTCATCACAGAGGCAAGGCTCAGACCCATGAACTGTGAGATCATGACATGAGCTGATGTTGGACGCTCAACCAACTGAGCCACCCAGGAGCCCTAAGAGTTTTTCTATCTGCCACTTTTCTTTTTATTTTTTTTTATCTTAAAGATTTTAGTATTCTTCTTATTTTTGGGGAGTCTCTACACCCCACGTGGGGCTCAAACTCACAACCCTGAAACCAAAAGAGTCACACGCTCTACCGACTAAGCCAGACAGACACCCCCCGTTCTCCTTTTTAAACTTTATTTCTGGAAGGGCTCTGCTCCTGACAGGTTTCTTCATGTTATTCTCTCTCTTAAATGTTTGTGATTTTCCACTCTCCCCTTTTTTTTCTATATATATTTTAAGATATTGCTCAAGTTCTCATTCCGTTACAAAGCCTCTAAAATTCCTAAAGTAAAAAATGATCACTCTTTCCTTGGAACTTCTATCACACAGTTGTAGAATGAATATATAGGATGCATGTAGAGTTAAGAGTGAAACCAAAAATTAACATCGCAACTAAAGGCACAGGGTTTTTCTAATAAAGCAGGATACTTGAGAATACAACGAGCTATTGGCCAAAGCATTTTTGCTCACGTAAAACACCAGATCCTGTCCCAAACCCTTTGTTCTGAAAGAAAGGAAGGTTTGCTGATGCTTATAAATTCCAAGACAATAAAGTTAAATCTATCCTTAGTCTCTATCTTCTTATTGTGAAATTTAGTTACTATCTACACTTCTCTACTAAAAGGGCAAAAGTTTTCATTTAATAATTGTAAAGTTTTAATAATTTCAAAGACACTTGTAATTTCTAGACCATGGATGCTTGTTATGAAAAAAATATACTTGTTAAAATAGTTGTGCAGAACACTGTGTTTTATTTATTTTTTTACGGTTTATTTATTTATTTTGAGAGAGAGAGAGCAAGTGTGGGCAGGGAAGGGGCAGAGAGAGAACCCCAAGCAGGCTCCATGCTGTCAGCACAGAGACTGATTCGGGGCTTGAACTCACGACCATGAGATCATGACTTGAACTGAGATCAAGAGTTGGATGATTAACCAACTGAGTCACCCAGGCGCCCCTTAGAACACTGTTGGTTTTTTTTTTTTTTTTAATTTTTAACGTTTATTCATTTTTTGGGGAGACAGAGCACAAGCAGGGGAAGGGGCAGAGAAAGAGGGGACACAGAATCTGAAGCAAGCTCCAGGCTCTGAGCTGTCAGCACAGAGCCCGACACAGGGCTCAAACCCATGAACCAGGGGATTGTGACCTAAGCTGAAGTCAGAGACTCAACCGACTGAGCCACCCAGGTGCCCGCTTTGTTGTTGCTGTTTTAAATATTTTTTAATGTTTATTTATTTTTGAGAGGGAGAGAGACAGAGCGCAAGTGGGGGAGGGGCAGAGAGAGAGGGAGACACAGAATCTAAGCAGGCTCCAGGCTCTGAGCTGTCAGCACAGAGCTTGACATGGGGGCTCAAACTCACGAATCGTGACATCATGACCTGAGCTGAAGTCAGACGCTCAACCGACTGAGCCAGTCAGGCGCCCCTAGAACACTGTGTTTTTAAACTTATAGTTGAAGCTATGTTTGGCACAGGAGATTGATTTTACTCATGAAACTTGTGATAATCTGATTATAACCTCACTAATCTAGATTTAAGTAACTCAGCCAGTATAAGAGATTACTCAGATTATCTTAAAATTGGAAGTATATAAAAAAGCTGCTTCCCTTGTAAAGTAGCCAAAAATAAGTTAGCAAAATAGTTATAAATAAAACTTACTTCAAAACAAAGTAAAAACCTTTTTTTTTTTTTTTAAATGAAGGTCAAGAAACAGCAGAATATTTTATGGTAAAAGTACTCAGAAGAGTGGTTGCCTTTGGTGGTGGTAGGGCTTGGCTCAGAAGGGGCACGAGAGGGCTTTTCAGGGTGACGGAAATGTTTTATATTGGGACAGGGCTGTGATTTACATGGGTGTACTCACCAGCCAAAACTCACTGAACTGTATACCTCAACACAACTACAGAAGCAAAACAGTGTAGCATCTCAAATATCCAGGGCTGATTCTTATTTACTGCTTTATTATTTCACAGACAGTAATTCTGTCTTCCAGCCAGACTGGAAGCTCCTTGAGGGTCACTGTCACATGGTGGCTTTTTTCTTACACCTTGCAGCACCCAGTACCAAAGTGGGAGACTTGTAGCATTTACTCATCTGTTGGTTTTGAGAGCACTTTTAACCCCACAAGATAATTTCAAGAGGCATTCTTCCCCACGTGAGCCAGTCAGTGTTGGTGATAAGAACTGTCAGACTAGAAAATACAGCAGCACACTGGGGAGGTTGCGTAATGTGCGAAACAGATTTCCCCAGTGGCAAATGAAAGCACGTTTGCTCAACAGCTGAAGTCCCCGTTGCCTGGTTTGGTCTTGGAAAACCATTTCTGCACTGAAGAAAGAGGAACTGTGGATTCTGGCCTTCTTGTTTCTGAGGCTGGAAGACTATCAGTTAAGCTATCTTTTTAATAAAAAGCTCCCTAACATAGCATGCACTGTAGAAGCGCATGGATTGCTCATCTGGAATTATTTTCTTCTTCTGGTTGGAACTGTTGAGATTTATTTGCACATTTTCTTTTATCTCATGAAGTGTCTGTCCCATGAGTTACTCTTTTCCTTCAGAGTCTATGTCTCTGGAGGGCAGGATCCTCAGCAGCAGCCATCACTACAATACTCTGCACAGAATGCTGACTGGCCCCGGGAACTGTCCCGGGTGGATCTAGGAGAAACATTTGTGTCTGTACTTGCAACTCCGTATTACTTGGTCGTAGCTACCCTTAAAAATAGACTCACACTTTCATGGAGAAAAGGGTCTTTCTATAATCGGACAGCTAAAAATGATATTGAATTAATTTTTTCCTACATTTTAAAAAGATTGTATTTATTTATTTAAATATTTATTCATTTTTGAGAGATAGAGACAGAGCTGAGTTGGGGACGGGCAGAAAGAGAGGGAAATACAGAATCCGAAGTAGGCCCCAGGCTCAGAGCTGTCAGCACAGAGCCCAATGCGGGGCTCGAACTCATGGATTGCAAGATCATGACCTGAGCTGAATTCGGACACTTAAAACGACTGAGCCACCCAGGTGCCCCATTTTTTCCTACATTTAAAATCCAACACATGATTCCTATTAATTAGAAAAAAATTATACTGGTAAGCATTTCCTTAAATTAAATAATTTGATAATTTTTTCCCAAAATTGCAACGTACATTAAAAATATTTTTTTAAATGTTTTTATTTATTTTTGAGACAGAGAGAGACAGAGTATGAGCAGGGGAGGGGCAGAGAGAGAGGGAGGCACAGAATCTGAAGCAGGCTCCAGGCTCTGAGCTGTCAGCACAGAGCCCAACGCGGGGCTCAAACTCACAGACTGTGAGATCATGATCTGAGCTGAAGTCAGACGCTTAACTGACTGAGCCACCCAGGCGCCCCTCAATGTACATTTTTTTTAAACATTTATTTATTTTTGAGAGACAGAGAGAGAGTGTGAGTGGGGGAGGGGCAGAGAGCGAGGGAGACACAGAATCCAAAGCAGGCTCCAGGCTCTGAGTTGTCAGCACAGAGCCCCACGTGGGGCCTGAACTCACGAACTGTGAGATCATGACCTGAGCCAAAGTCAGATGCTTAACCTATTAAGCCACCCAGGTGCCCTGCCATGTGCATTTTTAAGCACTCTATAAGCTGCTGATGATATACAAAGGAACAACATGAAGCCCTTGGTTATAAGAATCTGAGTCTAGTAGTTGAGATAGATAAGAAATTAATACGTGAAAATAATTTCACATAAAAGAAAATAAATCTAGATAATGGGATAGGGAGAAAATGTACATGTCTGTGTGATTCTGTAGAGTGCCAGAGAGAGTCAGAGTATGCCCATGTTTGTAGGTAAATCTTTCCCTAACAGGTAGAATTAACCTCAGAACATTTCATAAACAAGGAATGATCTATATGCTAATTGGGATGCTTCAATCTTAGATTTGGGGAATAGTTAAATCAAAACTGAGCACAAAAAATTTCTGAACCACTATAATGTCATGTTCCTCAGTGGAAAAAGTTCCTCAGAAGGAAAAGCAAAGCAAAACAAAACAAAACAATGAAGAACACTAAACGCCTCCCCCCTCCCCCCAAGGTAAAGGGGAAGCCACACTTGTGATTATATATTCTCCATCCCTGCTCCCAAGACCACATTTTCAAGATGCAAGTGAAGCAGTCAGAGATAAATTTGAACACACCGTTACCTTTGGCAGGATCCACAGCTAACTAAATTAGGACAGGTAAGACGGGACACAGCAGGGTAGCAAACAGCACACTCAAATTTAGGTTTTTGAATTTTATGGTCTCCTCCCTTCTGCCTCATAGTTTTAGAAATCAGTCAATTTGCTAAACATTTCTTTTTGAACCAAAGCATATTTTTCAGCCTTCAACTTGACGAAAAATGGTATCTGTAATTAAGAGGAAACTAGAGTCCAAGTGGCAATTACTACTCTTGGTAGTAATTATTTACTTCACACAGTAATGGTTTTTGCCATGAAAGGGAGGTGGCCCTTGTCAGAAGACTTGAAACAAGGTGACTGTGGAGCTTCTGTGTCAGCATTTTTTCTAAGTGGTTCTACACAACACCAACCTCAGATGAGGCTTCGTGAAAGAAAGGGTTCCAAGTCAGGTAGGTTTGAGGAACGCTGCAAACCATGGCCTCCCCAGGGATACTCGTAACCCATGAACATATTAAAGGTTCTGAGAATTCTGCCCTTAAAAGAGTATATTTAACTGCTGAACCCAGCGTTTCCCAATTATGATACAAGGAATCCTTTTCAAAGACAAATTAATATACATTCAACACAACACTGGCCTGTGAAACTCATGTTGGAGAACACTAATCCACTCATCATTTGTATCCATCTTAGAGTATGGAGACTACAGAGCATCTACAGTGGATCCTGAATAATAAGTAAAAGCAGTCCCTCCTCTTGGGCAAAATCTCATGAGGAAATACATGTGCGTTGCACAAGAACATGAGAAAAAGGAAAGCTTGTTGCATAATTTCATGAGTTCACACAAGAGTCAACAAACAGAGCACACTGGTAAAGTGGAGAGGACTTTCTTTCTGTGATGGGTCCATGAGTTAACCTGGAAACCAGAAGACCAAAACCTCAAAGCAGAAATGTTATTGAAGTGCTGTTTAGAAATGTTACAGTCCTTTTTACATAAAAATGGAATTTCTAAGGAGAACAGGTCATAAATCTCTACCTTGGGTTTTAACAACTCAAATCATCCTTAAAACAGAGCAAGTGAGTGGCAAGGACATCATGTACCAAGGAAAGAGCTTTATGTTGCGTAACTCAGCTGAATCTAAGTGGCAGAGAGAAAATTTTAACATGTCTATATAAATTTATAAATTCAAAGTTAATTAAAATAATTATGGCATAGGAACACTCTTTTTCTTTCTCTTAAATTCATAAAGTAATAGAAAAATTGGCTCACAGACTCACTACTGGATGAGAGCTCATCTTATTTCTTTCTATTCCCCATGCTGCAATCCTCAACCAAAGAATCTATTTATAGTTTTAGTCACCACCACAGGGGGCCAGAGATAAAGTTCCCCTGGACAGT
Source organism: Prionailurus viverrinus (assembly GCF_022837055.1). NCBI lineage: Eukaryota > Metazoa > Chordata > Mammalia > Carnivora > Felidae > Prionailurus > Prionailurus viverrinus. Next base: position 20,470,941 of record NC_062574.1, read on the forward strand.
TAGACCAACAGAAAACACATTATTGGTGAAGGGAGCTATTTGCAGACATCTCCCACCTTTAAGGACATTTTATAACTGTAGTTAATGGAAAGTGGTCGTTTCAGAAAGACTCAAAGCAGAAAGGAAAGGGCTTTACTGAAATCATACCAAGTTTACCTTGGCATGTCCTTGGGATTGCTAAGTTTCTAAAAAAGGCATTATCTAAACTCAACACCAGCAAACCAAACAATATGATTAAAAAATGGACAGAGGACCCAAACATTTTCCCAAATGTATGCAGATGGTCAACAGGCACGTGAAAAATGCTCAACATCACTCATCGTCAGGGAAATACAAATCAAAACCACAATGAGATATTACCTTACACCTTGTCAGAATGGTCAGAATCAAAGACAAAAAATAACAAGTGTTGGTGAGGATCTGGAGAAAAAGGAACCCTCATGCATTGCTGGTAGGAATGTAAATTGGTACAGCCACTGTGGAAAACTGTGGAGATTCCTCACAAAATTAAAAATAGAAATACCATATGATCCAATAATTCTGCTACTGGTTATTCACCCAAAGAAAATGAGAACACTAATCAAAATGATATTTGCACCCCTATGTTTACTGCAGTATTATACAAATAAGGAAGATGTGAGATATCTATCATAGAATATCACACAGCCATAAAAACAAATGAGACCTTGCCATTTGCAACAACATGGATGAACCTAGAGAGTATTATGTGAAGTGAAGTAAGTCAGACAGACAAAGACAAATACCATATGATTTCACTCATATGTGGAACCTAATAAAGAAAACAAATGGTGCGCCTGGGTGGCTCAGTTGGTTAAGCTTTCGACTTTGGCTCAGGTCATGATCTTACAGTTTGTGGGTTTGAGCCTCACGTTGGTCTCTGTGCTGACAGCTCAGAGCCTGGAGCCTGCTTTGGATTCTGTGTATCCCTCTCTCTCTCTGCCCCTCCTCTGCTCACACTCTATCATTCTCTCTCAAAAATAAACATTAAAAATATTAAAAAAAATAAAAATAAAAAACGAATAAAAAAAAAGCAGAGTCAGACCTATAAATACAGAGAACAAACTCGAACTCATGGTGGCCAGAGGGTAGGGGGGTTGAGAGGGATGGGCATTTGCATAAAGGGGTGTAGGAGAAACAGGCTTCCAGTTATGGAATGAAAAAGTCATGGAAATACAAGGGACAGCATAGATAATACAGTCAATGATATTTAATAGTGTGGTTTGGTGACCTATGATAGCTAGTGAGCATAGCACAATGTAGACAGTTGTTGAATCACTATGTTGTACCTGAAATTGATGTAACACTGCATGTCAACTATACTCAAATAAAAAAAAATAAATTATTTAAGGCATAGTATGAAGAAATATTATTTTCCACTGAATTTAGAAATATAGGAGCATGACTAAGAATTTTTCAGCTTTTATCCAGCAGGATCCAGGTAGAGACATGCTGTCAGACATCAAACTGTCATCACTGGAACGACAGAATCAGACATCAGGTTTTTCCGTAGTAGATGACATAATTCTTACAACCATTCAATGCTCTTTGGTCAACTGTTCTGATTACTAATTTCTCATATAGCTTGATACTAGAAAGGGAGTACCTTAGATAGTAGATATGAGAATTCAATAAAATGATACATTCTGTTGTGAAATTCACCAATTGACATTGTGGCTTATATATGGTTTTGTGTCTGATTCTGGTCAGCAAAACCATTTCTTGATTGTCTGATCAACTCCAGGTCTACTTCTAAAAGAGTTTCCAGATCTATGAGTTCAGAATTAGACTCCAACATACTGTCAGCAAGCTTTCCTTGGTGATGTTTATTTCATTCGGAGTTTAAAAAAAGTTACTGTCTATTTTGTTAAAAAGTCTGTATCGTATTGAGGTGATCTCTTCTTCCTCAGAATATTTGAATACCCCAGCCCGGGGTCACCACTATCCTACTTTCTTTCTCTATCAATGCAACTAATCTATTACTTCACATAAGTGTATTACAATCTTTGTCTTTTTGTGTCTTATTCACTCAGATAATATCTTCAAGGTCATCCACCCTGTAGCATGTATTTCATTCCTTTTTATGGCTGAACAGTATTCCATCATGTGGATACATGTATTCTTTATTCATCTGTCTGTGGACATTTGGGTTGTTTCTACCTTAACTACTGTGAAGAATGCTATGAGCATTGGTATGCAATTGTCTTTTCAGGAGATCGAATGATTGATTGATTGAAAGTTTATTTATTTATTTTGAGAGAAAGAGAGAGAGAGAGAAAAAGCGGGGTAGGGGCAGAGAGAGAGGGGGACAGAGGATCCAAAGCAAGTTCCATGATGACAGCAAGATCCCGACCCAGGGTTCAAACTCACAAAAGGTAAGATTGTGACCTGAGCTGAAGTCGGATGCTTAACAGACTTGGCCACCAGACGCTCCCGTGTCACTTTGGTTTTTAAAAGATGTATTCGGTGGGTGGTGACTTCTAGGTTGACAGCCTTTGTCTTCTTTCAGTACAAGAAGCTCTCACATCCAACTGTCTTCTCATTTGCATTGTTTTCTGACAAGGAATCTGATGCATCCGCATCTTCCTCCTCAATCTTTTTTCTTTTTAAAATGCTTATTTATTTTGTGAGAGAGAGCATGAGCAAGCAGGGGAGGGGCAGAGAAAGAGGGAGGGAGAGAACCCCAAGCAGGCTCCGCACTGTCAGCACACAGCCCAATGTGGGGCTCGATCCCCAAAACTGTGAGATCATGACCTAAGCCGAAATCAAGAGTTGGACATTCAACCGACTGAGCCACCCAGGTGCCCCTCTTTTTTCTCTTTCACTGCTTTTAAGCAATTTGATCATGTTGTGCCTTGGTACAGCCTTCTTCATGTTGCTTTGTGTTTGGGGTTTGTTGAGTTTCTTGAGTCTAAGAGTTTGTAGTTTTCATCAAATTTGAAAAAATTTCAGCCATTATTTTTTCAAATATTTTAAATTTCCCCCTTCTCTTCTCTCCTACAGGGACTCCACAAGCACATGTATTGGGCCACTTGACATTGTCTTGCAGGGTCCTAATTTTTTGCTCTTTTTTAAGGCGGTGGCATCTTTTTCCCCCCTTTTCTCATTGTGTCTCATTTCAGGTACTTTTATTGCTGTATCTTCAAGTTTACAAATCTTTCTTCTGCAATATCTACACGCTGTTAACCTCATCAAGTGAATTAAAAAAAAAAAAAGACCTTAGAGGCTGTTTTTTATCCCTATCCGTAACATATGCATAACAATTATTTTAATGACTTTGTCTTTTGTTTTTTTGTTTTAATGTTCATTTATTTTTGAGAAAGAGACAGAGCGTGAGCAGGGGAGGAACAGAGAGAGAGGGAGACAAGAATCCGAAGCAGGCTCCAGGCTCTGATCTGTTAGCACAGAGCCCGACACGGGGCTCGAACTCACGAGCCATGAGATCACAACCTGAGCCAAAGTCGGATGCCCAACTGACTGAGCCACCCAGGTGCCCCTGACCTTGTCTTTTAATTCTATAATCTATGTCAGTCCTGGATCAGTTCGAATGACTGACTTTTCTTCTCATTATAGGTTGTAGTTTCCTGCTGTTTTGTAAGCATGGTAATTTTGGATCCAATGGCACGAATTCTGAATTTTATCTTTTGGGTGCTAAAGAGTTTGTATTCCCATAAATATTTTTGAGATTTGTTCTGGGGCACAGGTTTCTTGGAAACTGTATGGTTCTTTTGGGTCACGTTTTCAAGATTTGCTGGCTGGGATTAGGGCAGCATTTAGTCAAGGGCTAATTACTCCCTAAGAGCAATGCCAAGATTTCTGTCTGTACTCTCCCTGGTATCCAATGAATCATGAGGTTTTTCCAAAGGTTGGTGGGAGCAGGTACTATTTGCAACCCTTGGTGAGTGCTGGCCATTGTTGCTTCTTACCCTTTGGGGTGGTTGTTTCTCTGACCTTGGGTAGTTGCTTCACATGCACATGCTGAGCAGCGCCCAGATGAACACCTGCTGTGGACCCTCTGAGGCTATCTGGAGGTCCCCCTATGCAGCATGCTGTTCTTTGGCTCTCTGCTCTGCAAACTCCAGCTGTGTGATGTCTCCCAGCTCAGCTCTCTTGTTTCACTAGCGGAGTCTACTGAGCTCTGCCTTGGCTTCCCCACTCATCCACAGACTAGAAAGTCTCTCAAGGAAGTAAACCAGCTAACTGCAGGGCTCACTCATTTACTTCTTGTATCTTAGGAATCGCCATCTTCCCTTGCTTGATGTGAGTGACTGGAAAACCATGGTTTCAAGTTTCTTTAACATTTATCCTTCTTTTGTTCATCTTATAGCTACACTGTATTCTACGGTGCACATACACAATTTGTTTGTCTAATCATATATTTATGTAATTTTTTTCCCAGTTTTTTGGCTGTTACAACATATAAAACTCTATTTTTTGGATATACGTGTGAATATATTGTACACTAAATCCTGAGTTGTGGAATTCCTAGATTAAGTGGTCTGAGCATTTAAATTTTTGATAGCTATTGCCAAACTATTCACTCAAAAGGCCTCCTACCAACAGTGTTTCCTCTAAATTCTTGCATACACTGGTTGCTATCAACATCTTAAAGTTTGCCAAACTTACAATGGAAAAATATTTCATTATTTTGACCTGAATAATATTGCAATTGTGTATTGTTTCAAGATTTGAAAGAAAACAACTGTAAAATCACCCAAACCTGGGCTTTTGTTATGAGATAATTCTTTCCTCCTTTGGGAATATATTGGCATATTTGTCAATATTTCTTCTGGGGTCAAGCTAGGAAATATTTTTCTTAAATTCACCCATTTCATTAATATTTTGAAGTTTATTTGCTTAATTTTGCACAATGCTTTTATTAATTATTGCAATGTCCTCTGTATGTTTTGAAAACAAGTATTCTACAATTTTAAAAAACCAACTATGTCCCCTGCCTTCCACTCTCCAACTTCCACACTTCTGCCTGCCCCAAGGCCATCATCTATAGGTAAATAACAGTCCACACCCATGTGTTGCCTCAGATAAGCAACTATATTCATAGTTCATAACGTCCCCCTTCCCCCACCTCCCAAATTCTCTGTCCTTCTCCTTTTTCTAACCTATGTCCTTCCTCCCTCCCCTCCTTTAAAATAGTAATAAAACATGTATAAAAAAATACTAAATAACCATCTGGGGTGCCGGGTGGCTCAGTCGGTTGGGCATCCGACTTCAGCTCAGGTCATGATCTCGTGATTCGTGAGTTTGAGCCCCGTGTTGGGCTCTCTGCTGTCAGCCCGGAGCCTGCTTTGGATCCTCTGACCTCCTCCCTCTGCCCTTCCCCAACTTGTGCTCACTCTCTCATTCTCTCTCTCAAAAATCAATAAAATATTAAAAATAATTATTAAAGGGGCGCCTGGGTGGCGCAGTCGGTTAAGCATCCGACTTCAGCCAGGTCACGATCTCGCAGTCCGGGAGTTCGAGCCCCGCGTCAGGCTCTGGGCTGATGGCTCAGAGCCTGGAGCCAGTTTCCGATTCTGTGTCTCCCTCTCTCTCTGCCCCTCCCCCGTTCATGCTCTGTCTCTCTCTGTCCCAAAAATAAATAAACGTTGAAAAAAAAAATTAAAAAAAAAAAATTAAAAAAAAAGGTACTAAATGCCCATGAAATGCAAGGTAGACCGGCACGTGCTAGGAAAGACTCACACGCAGTAAAATACAAATCCCTGATCTCGGGGAGGTTCCTCCCTAGAAACAGTTACCAAAAATCTCCACTTCCCTTACAAAGGCTTCAGAACCTATCCCTGAAGCCGAAGTCACGTCAGCCATTACACCCATGCCTCCCCACAGGCAGGCAGAGCTCACTGGTGGTGTAGCTAGGGATGGACCTTGTGTGATGTCTTCCTGCAGTCACGGCTAGTTTAAGTTCATCTGAATGCATCTTTTCTTCCCACGGAGGTCTGTTTCAAGCCCGCCTCACCTTACGGACGTGACAGGAAAAGAGGATGTTCATGTATTTGTCCTTCCGTTTCAGTTCATTTGCGACGGGGACAAAAGTGCCTGAGGTCTGAGGTGTATCTGGCTTCTGAAAGAAAAAGGAAACATGACAAAATGAGTCTGCTTAGCATTTTAGATGAAAAGGGAATCTTTCGGTTGCCTGCTTTGTAACCATGCTCAGTTTCACACACATACTTTTATCTCCCATCCCAGATGGTGAGCAGCTAAAGGGGTGTCACAGTAATACCGGAGGGCCTATAAAATTTTTAAAATAAGGGATGGGAGGGAGAATGAAATGTTGCTTTGGGAATAATTAATATAAAGGTGGTAATTAAAAATTGCTGCTGACTTATGCAAGGGAATGTTTAAATGTGTAAAAATTAGGTTGTGGAGTGTACCTAATACATATGGCACAGAGACACAGACAACCTTTTTTAAAGCAGGAGAAACATCAAATATTGCACAGTTAGAAGCAACAAAATCTTTTTGTTTAGTATCTTATCACTTATAGAAGTTTAGTTTCTGTAGGTGTCTTGTTCTTTCCACAAATTCTTGCAGAAAAATTCTTCCCTTTCTGTAAATCCTTCCCGTAAAGGGAGCAGGAGTCGACTGTACTTTGTTCTCCTGGACGTACCGAAGCAAGATAGTTGCCCTCCCAGGCTCTTTGCAGTCCCAGGTCGGCCCTTTGGCCTTTCAACATTTCCATGGCTGCAACCTTTGCCCTGACTTGGGGCAGGTCAGAGGCGGGCATGCTCTTGATGAGCTGGGATGCTCTCCATCTGTAAGTCAATAAACGAAATATATTAGGATTTACAAGCCCAATCCCATTCATTCCCCAAAATAACTGAGCTGCCATTAAGCAGAATTTAAACCAAAGTACTTGCATGCTACTCAATACAACAACAACAACAACCAAAAAAAAAAAAAAAAAAATCAAAGATCTCCAAAATATACACAGAGCTTGTTAGACAAAGATTTGCATAACTTTCTTTGTCATTTGTGTGTTCTGAAAGCAACTAGAACTTCATGATACGTGGGTTCTCCTAACAGTTATAGTTAGAGCACAGAGAGTTTGGATTCATCACTCATTCAATCAATAAATGCTTCCTAGGCACTTACTAAACTCCTGATGCTGGGTGGTGGAGGCCCAGCAGTGAACAGTCGGATAAAGGTCCTTTCTGCTAGGTGCTTACATTCTAGAAGCAGGGACAGACAGCAAAGAAACCAACAAGCAGGAGTGACGTGCTAAGTGCTATGGAGAAACTCAGGCAAGGAAGGAAGGACAGGGGTGCAGTGGAGAGCAGGAATGGGTTTGGGGTGTTATTGATATAGGGAGGTCTGGGGGGCACCACTGATCAGGATCTGTGAGCAGAGACATTCAGGAAGTGAGGGGGCTGCGTGGATATTTGAACAAGAGCGTCTTCTCCAGGAAGAGCACAGTAGTGCAAGGGTTCTAAAGTGTGTACCTGCTGAGTGGGTTGGGGGACCAGTGAGGAGCCCTGTGAAGCTGCAGCAGGAAGGGTGTGGGGGAGGGGAGCAGGTGGGGAGGCCAGAGAGGAGCCCAGGGACAGATCCACACAGCCACGGAGGCCATGGTGAGGACTCTGGCCTTTACTCTGAATGAGACTAGAAGCCACTGGAAGTTTCTGAACAAGGAAGGGACATGACTTGACCCCTGCTTTACAGGATCATCCCAACTGCCGTGTGAAAGAAGGCTGGAGTGGGTAGGAGGCTCTCTGTGTAATGCACATGGGAGAGATCAATGGCTGGGATTGCAGAGGGAATGGTAGAGGCAGAGACAGGTGTTGGGCCAAGATGTGTTTTGAAGGACACGCCAGGACAGATGCTGATGTATTAGATGTGGAAGCAAGAGAATAAGGGAGAATTTAAAGACGACTCTGAGATTGTTGGCCCAAGTAACTAAAAACATAAGTTAATCTATTCCTGATTGAGAAAAACAAGCACAAAGCTTTTATTCTATCAGAGCCATCTGAGCCCTGCATGCACTTATGCCGTCTTAAAGCAGGGGAATGGAAGCAAACCCAGAATAACAACATGCCCAACTCCATCTCATCCTCCTCCTTCTCCTGCTCCTTGAAAGAGAGCAGGGGTAGAGGGAGGAAGAATCTTAAGCAGGCTTCATGCTCAGCACGGAGCCTGACACGGGGCTGGATCTCACGCACCATGAAATCATGACCTGAGTCGAAATCAAGAGTCAGACACTTAACCAACTGAGCCATCCAGGTGCCCCCAGAACTTCTTTCTATCAGATGGAGTAATCGGGCTGGTGGTTCTCTGGCTGTGCTTCCTCAGGACATGAGGATGAGACGCACCTAACATGGAGAGGCGGTGCTCTCTCCCCTAAGTAGGTACACGAAATGTTAGACTGCTTCCATCTAAGACTTGCCCAAGATGTATTCCATTTTCAAGAGGGTGACTTGAGCCTAAAGGTTTGTTTTTCTCTCTTAAATTCCTACTGAAATAACCAAATAAATATAAAAACGAGGAAAAACTCTGTAGCAGCACCAGCAAACGAGAACGATATCAATGAACTGAAAGACATGAAGCATTTCTTAGAGATTCGAGGCAGACGGGCCCGAGCCGCTGGTGAGGTGGCTCAGTGCTGAACTGTGCGGTCCACTTGGTGGGAGGAGAGGAACCTCTTCAGCAGAAATGGTACGGACAGTCCTTGGGCCTGAAGTAGCCAGGGCTGGTGGCCAGGACAGGCGGTGAAGGATCTCACGGTGGGCGATGTGCCAGTTCTCCTCACAAAGAATGGCTGCCCATGGTGAGATGGGGCCATCTGCTGCAGCAGACAGCGTCAAAGGTAGCAGGATACAAACACAACAGCCATGGAAGAAGTAAAGGCTCAGCCTAAGAGTGCAATCCTCTTCTCTGCTCTCTGGGGCCAACTGACACTCCAATGGGACAGACTGTCCTAAGGTCATTCCACAAAAGGCTGGCAGAATGACAGGCTGGGAGCAGTTGGTGGTCATAGTCAAGGTCAACTGGTGACGGGCACATCCTACAACACTAAGCGGCTTGCTGAGCAACTGCCCCAATTAGCCCTCAGGTTCCAAATTTTATTCTCAGTGGGGGGATGTCTTTGCTCTATCTGCTGGTCTGTTTTTGGCCTCAGTGCCCAGTCCGTCTGTCCCTTCTTCACTACCCACAGTGGCCCAGGACAAGGCCTATACGTGACTGACTCCAGAGGCATGCTGGGCATCTGATAAGTTAACTGTCATCTATAAACCTATGTAGCCCCCAACCACATGTTTATGGAGGCCATAAAAATCACCAGTCTCGACAACATGGTAAGGGGGGCAAAGCTGAGCATGAGGAAGGCTCCCAGTCTTTCCAGAATGGAAAAGAATTACTGTGAGGAACAGGAGCGAGCTTAACCATGATTAGACAGGCTGCGATTTTAGAAAACAAACAAAACAAACAAAAACCCATGATCAGAGTGGAATCCTTTAATTTCTCAGTAGTCCACAGATCAAAAAAGTTAAGAATAAATTAAGTAGGATACAGTGACTACATCAGGGGTTGGTAAACCACAGTCTGTGCCAAATTCAGCCTATGGCCTGGTTTTGTGCTGCTCGTGAGCTAAGAATAGTTTTTACATGTTTGACAAAACCAGAGCAAAACAAAGGAAAATATGTGACAGAGACCATATGTAGCCCATAAAGCCTAAAATATTTATTATCTGGCCCTTAACAGAAAAAGTCTGCCTTTAGATGAGATTAACACAACTGGCAGGATTCATTTAGTGTGTGTGCACACGTGCGTGTGTCTGTGTGTGCGCAAGGTTAGCAGACACAGCAGATGCGTTATTTTCAAAGTGCTCATTAACCTAAGCCCCAAGAAGGCTGGGACTATCTCTTATATCTTTATTTTTTGTCACCATATCCCTGGAACCCAGGCCAGTGACCACGACACAGTTGGCCTGGAGTAAGTATCTGCTAAACGAATAAACTGAATTTTGCAATAATTAATCAATTATAGGCCATATACAAAACCATCAAAATCTAAAAAGAAGACTGTACAGGTCACAGTGCGACACAGTCAAATCAATAATTCTTGGTGGCAATTAAAAATACTACATAGATCTTTCTTGTCATGGACAGGTCTCCCCACCCCCCCCAATTTTTTTTTTTTTCAGAGAGAAAGAGAGAGAGGGAAAGACAGTGATTCCCAAACAGGTTCTATGCTGCCAGCATAGGGCCCAACGTAGGGCTCGATCTCATGAACTGAACCTTGACATCATGACCTGAGCTGAAATCAAGAGTCAGACACTTAACCGACTGAGCCACCCAGGTGCCCCTCCAAAAATTTTAAGTAGTCATATAACCTTATTTGTGTAAAAAAAGAAAGGAAAAAAGTCTCAAATGATATGTGATATGCATACACACTCTTAGTATGAACAAACATTTCTACAGTGTTTATTATGTGTCAGTTACTATCTGAAACGCTTCATAGATCTATTTACTCATAACCTTTTCAACAACCTTACAAGCAGGTACTACTATTATGCTACTTTTACCGTAATACGGTATGGAAACTGAGGCACAGAGAGATTATCTAGTTTGCCCAAGGTTACACAACCAGGCAGCAACAGAGACCGAACATGGACCCAGGCTTCAGGGTTTGTGTTCTTAACCATTATACCATGCTGTCCCTTACATGGGGGCATGTGTTTGTAAACGCACAGACACAGACATATATAAGGGTGCAAACTAACTGTTAATGAGTGATTATCTCAGGGGAAGGAAATATGATGGAGGAGAGGAGAGGAGAGGAGGTATGGAGAATTTCAACTCGATATCCTATATATTTCCGTATTATTTCACTTAAAAAAAACCATAGTGAGCATGTATTCATGTACAGCTTAGCTACTTTTTAAATTATGTCAAAAGTGCAGGTTACAGATACCGTTCTTGAAAAACACTTACCTGTGCGTTAAAAAGCCTGCCAAGGTTTACAGTGAACATTGATTGTATTAGATCTGAGAACAGAGGTAATTTTGCTTTCAGTAATTACTGTTTGATTTTTTTCCTTTTTATGAGGTATCATTCCTCTTTCTTTTTCTTTTCTTTTTCTTTTTACAAAAGGCAAATAGGATACATATTAAAGCATTTTTTTCCTCTGCATTTTTAAACATCTTTTGATATCTGCCACCAGTTATACAGAGCTAACTCTAAAAGAAGATGAAATCTGATTTAGCACAGAATTAGAAATTAGTTCTTTTACATTCAGTAGGCCAATTATTTCATCGTGTTCTTTGGGAAATACCCCAAAGCCACATGACCACATTTGAGACTCCTAGCTTAGTGTGTGTCACTGGACGGCTGTATCTAAGCCACAGCTAAATGTACCTGGTGCCCAGTGGCAACAAACAGGCTACGTGATGAAGGGAGGGAGCTGTGAGTAACTAACTGCACACTCAGATTCAGGGCAGCCTGCCAAAAACGAAGATCAGCTGAAAAGATATTAGATTTTACATGGGTGTTTATTTACTGTGTTAAAAAAAAAAAAGGTTGCTTTAAAATAACTGCGTTCCCCCTTGAACTTTAAAGTCATCTGGGAAACTTTAGAAAGAACCTCTGTTTGGCACGCCTGGGTGGCTCAGTTGGTTGAGCGTCTGATTCTTGATTTCAACCAAGGTCATGATCCCAGGGTTGTGGGATCGAGCCCCGCGTGAGGCTCCGTGCTGGGTGTGGACCCTGCTGGAGATTCTTTCTCTCTATCCCACTTGCACTCCTCTTTCTTTCCCTCTCTCTCTCAAAGGAAAAAAAAAGGACCTCTGTTTGGGCCCCCCTCCCTGGTTCTGTTAAACATGACTTTCTGGAGGCAGGATGTGGGCATCGGCATGTTTCATAAACTCCTTGGTATGTTTCATAACCAGGATAGAGAAGCAAAGGATTAACAGACTTTCTGGTTTGAGTTTTATGTGGTGATTTTAATAAATAGTTATTTCTTGCTCATAAAAGAAAGAGATAGCATGTAACAGCTTAACTATGGCATGATTCAGGGGTTGTGCACACTGCTGTCAGCTGTGTGCTGACACAGGGAAAAATACAAACAGGTTCCGCTATTTTGAGAGGTAAACAGATGCCCCGTTGAAAGCAAAACCTTCAGACCTGAAGACATGAGGTAAAAGTCACATGGGCAGATGGCTGGGCCAATACCACGGTCTCAGATTTGTGACTTTATATATTAAGTGTGTTACCATAAATGGAAGCAGCAGGCTCTTACCTATTAAAAATTGACTGTAAGGCCTCCTCGAAACGGCGAAGAACTTTAGGTGGGGTTGGCCACTTCACGTGCTTCCCGTAGTCCTTCATGCTCTTGACGCCGTGGAAGCGTCTGGCAACCTCGTGAATGTAGGACTTCACTTTGTAACGTCGGTAATATCTGATAATCGTCAGAGCTGCCTTGGTTCTCTTGTACCGCATGCGGGCCAGCGTGCCTCGCCACACCTTCACAACAGAGAAAGAAAAAGTGTTGCTGGCTGGCTCAGTCAGTAGTACATGACTTTGAAATCGTATACGCTCCTCTACTTATGAAGTACCAACGTGGGATCTTGCGTATTGCCAACAAAATCAGGCAGGGACAAAGCACGTCAGTTCTGCCTGCCACCAACAGATGGCGCCAGGAGTCACGTTGGTCATTGGCTTCAGCGGTCTACCTGTTCATGACGTCCACCGGGCTGGGCTGTGTGCTGACTCTGAAGCAGAGTCCTTGAACAGTCATGAAGAGAAGAAAGCCAAAATGCAAATGTATCTGGACAAATATTTATTTATTTATTTATTTATTTATTTATTTATTTATTAAAAAAATTTTTTTTTCAATGTTTTTTTTTTTTTTAATTTATTTATTTTTGGGACAGAGAGAGACAGAGCATGAACGGGGGAGGGGCAGAGAGAGAGGGAGACACAGAATCGGAAACAGGCTCCAGGCTCCGAGCCATCAGCCCAGAGCCTGACGCGGGGCTCGAACTCACGTACCGCGAGATCGTGACCTGGCTGAAGTCGGACGCTCAACCGACTGCGCCACCCAGGCGCCCCTAAAAAAAATTTTTTTTTAAACGTTTATTTATTTTTGAGACAGAGAGAGAGCATGAACAGGGGAGGGGCAGAGAGAGAGGGAGACACAGAATCTGAAACAGGCTCCAGGCTCTGAGTGGTCAGCACAGAGCCCGACGCGGGGCTCGAACTCACGGACCGTGAGATCATGACCTGAGCCGAAGTCAGACGCTTAACCGACCGAGCCACCCAGGCGCCCCTCTGGACAAATATTTTAAGGATGCTGAAAGGAAGCAGGATGAGTCAGAACCAAAAGCCATCAACGTCTACAGTTCTCTAATGAAACCTAGCTTTACACAGACTACACCACTGGCCGCTAGTGTCCCCTCACGCTGCATTTACAAACGGACTTCTACACAGCCTGTGTGGCTCCCCTCCCCAGGTGCTGTGTAAATTTAGATGTAATCCCGCAATTTAGATGTAATCCCAGGGAAAGGGTAAACCAGATGACCAAGAATCTTTTAACATCTTTTCTGTGCTCAGAAATCAATCACACAATATATAAATGTCTCTGTGCCTGCTTTACCCAAGCATGGTGAAGTCAGAGGTACCTATGCTTTTCCTTCAGGGTCCTCTGCCCACATTCCCGTACTTCTCAGTCTCTCAAGTAAAAAGGAATTTGGCATAATCTCTACTTCATTGTTGGCTCTTCCCCTCCACCACCAAAACTTACTCCTTCTACAAGACTTCCAGCATAAACCCCTTTCTCTTCCTTATTTGCTACTACAGTCTCCAAGACCCCAAACTACACACATCACTTTTTTCAACAAACTGCTCGTACACACTGCCATCATGTTCTGGTTGATAGTTACTGCTGCTAATTAATTAGCCGTTCCAGTTCCTGGGCTGTTGGTATCGACCCCCCCTCCCCACCCCGTCTCCAGCCTCCCAGGACCAAGATTTTCAACCTCTAGTTCAAAGCCCACAGTATGGGGCTTCCAGACTCCCTCAGGTTTCTTTCATTTCCTCTTAAATCCCCACCTGTGCCCACCAATTTCTCAGAAAACCTTGTGTAATGCCTCCTTTATTACAGTCATTTTAGGATTTCTTCATGCCGACTCCTAAACTGGCATATCATACGTGCTTGCGATGTTCTCCTTTTTTCAGCCTGCTGCATGATACGGATAGATTTTTTTTTTTTTGCAAGCGACATGTGAGGTCACCAAGGGACCCCGAAGAGGAACCAACGAGTCAAGAAAAGCCATGCTATGTAAGGGAAACACGACACATGAGCAGTTTGCGATGGGAACCTAGAGCTCACGTATAAACAGAATATATAAAGACCATGAGGCAGGGAAAACTTGTTTCTGCACGTGGCGTCAGTACAGCAACCCTTTTTAGCCAAAATGGCTCTCTTCCCCGTTGCCAAATCCATCATGCAGATGGCTTTGTTACGCCTCCACCCTAGTGCTAAAATAAAGGTCCCTTCTTTAGCATCTTGAAAAACCAAAAGAATACAATTACAGGGTGGAAGTCTGTGATTCAATTTCTTAAACAAAACACAATTTTCAAAGTTTCATTTTGTTGGTTGTTTTTCTCTTTAACAGAAAGGCAGTTAAGACTCCCTGGAGCCATACCTGTATAGGAAATCAATTTTTAATTTTTAAGGAGGGTTCACAGAGTTTCTCATTAAAATGTTTTTGGTTTAATTCTTTAGTAATTTGTGGGGGGGAAAGTATTTTATAAGTAAGTGCTTCTTCAGGGGGAGGTTTTAACGTTTAACAACATTTCATCTTTGTTTTTGGCTTCTTTGGGTTTTGCCTAGTTAAAAAAGTCAGATGGTATTTTACAAATCAAATGCTGATTTAAAAAGACAGCAGCTTTTCCTTTCGCCCACCTGATCCCACTGCCCCACCTCACAGTCTCAGTCCACACAACTGTTCTAACTACTGCTTCCAGTAGTAACAAATAATGCACATATACTGTTATTTCTTGGCTAATCCCTTTGGACATTATCCAGATTATAGACATTGGTGATTTGGCTCTCTCACCTCCCTCTTACCTCTCCTTTATCATCCCAATAATAATCACATCAAACATTTAAGTCGATAGTATTTACATTACACGTTATACTATTATATAATGCACAAATGATTTACATAGAATATACACTAAATATGTTACATATAGATTCCCTCTATCTCTGCGCTTTACTTTGTCATGTAAATCCGTGCTTGCTTATAGTCAATAACTGACTCATTTTAAAAACCTGCTTTACTTTCTATATACCTACTGCTAATTTTTGATGGTGCTCTAACAGATCCATCAAATGATCAGTGATGACTTTTCTGATTGTTGAGTACATCACCTGTCTTTTTCTTTGATATTCCCCGTAACCTTTATGCCCCTTTGGCCTAGGGCACAGTTCCTATCCCAGAAACTTTTTAAACTACTCTTCCATATTGGATCCCCGAGGATTTGTCTTCCTTTTTCTTGGTTTTCCTCCCTCCAATAGCTTCCAAGAAAGGGTGCATGTCCTGTAAATTTCTGTTCTCTTTGATTTCCTTGAGAGTAAAGCAGTTGTCTAAAATGCTGTGTCTTGGAGGGCAAGAGCAGAGGGGCTGAGAACAGGCTCTGGACACAGAATGCCTGTGTTCAAACCCTGGGTACACTTGGGCCGGCTTCTTAACTTCTCTGACTTAGTTTTCTTACCTGTGAAACAGAGATGACAATGGTGCTTAGCTTGTACCCGTATTGTGAAGATTGAAGGCGTTAATACACATAAAACCCTTAAAAAACAATGCCTGGTAGATAGCCAGTACTCAATAAGCACGGGTAGTTATGACTATTCTTTATTTGTCATCAGCGGGCTGTGTTACTTTCTTTTTTGTGTGTGAAGACTTTTTGCCTCAGTCGCGTGTCCGTGCATCCTGGAAACTCTAATGAATGTGAGCCATTCTTTCTCAGCCTACTAACTGCCCCCAAATAGTGTTGGATTGGGTATTGTTTCATTCTTCCACCTGTAATGTGGACCAGATGTCCATTATTTATATGCTTTATTTAGTCTCCCGGTTGTCCAAGAGGAAGGAAAAGAGAGCTGGGGCTTGAGGTAGCTGCCATCGAGCTCCTTCCTTAAGAGTAAAGAAATGTACCAGGGGCGTCTGGGTGGCACAGTCGGTTGAGCGTCCGACTTCGGCTCAGGTCATGATTTCACTCGCGGGTTCGAGCTCCGCGTCGGGCTCTGTGCTGACAGCTCAGAGCCTGGAGCCTGCTTCCGATTCTGTGCCTCCCTTTCTCTCTGCCGCTCCCCTGCTCACACTCTGGCTCTTTCTCTCAAAACAAACATTAAAAAGAAAAAAAGAAAAAGAAAAGAAATGCACCAGAAGTTTGCTTCACTGAGTCTGGGGTGTCTTGTAATCTCGTAGCTTGATTGAGGACAGCTATTCTTTTTTTCCACGTCTTGTGGAGCTTTCTCTTGATTCAGCCCTAATATTATTTCTCATAGGCGCTTCCCTTATTCCTTGTCCACTTATTGATATATCAGAGGCAAGGAAGGATGGTAAACCTTCTGGACTCTTCCTGCCTGAGGGAGAATGTCTTCTGGATGGAAGAAGGGATCCCTAGACGGGTGTGGATTATTCCAAGCCTTCCCTCTGGCACACCTATACTCAATGCTAACACCAGCAAAAGCAGTGAGACTTTTCAGAATTCCCTCCTTGTACTTTTCCATGTTCCACTCTTCTCTTTGAAGAATGTACTGATCTTTTTAGTACCTTCGTTCAGTTTGGTCCCACTTTTCTTTTTCTGGGTGGCCTTTCTCAGCTAATGGTATGAAGTTGGGATCTTTTCTTGGTTTTGGGGTTCACAGCATGTTCTTTGGAAGTTTTACATTTTTGTTAATTTCAGCAAATTTTGGGGAAAGAAATTTTTGTGAGCCTGCGGGTATAGTGCCAACTTTATCAGAAGTCCCTTAGGCTTTAGTTTTTTCACTCAGAGAAAAAGTAGCATTGAAAAACTACAGAGGAAAAGGACTACATGAAAAAAATTATTCATGTATTTTTCCTTGTAATCTAAGCATATTTGGTTTAAACAGATATACTCCCATAAGAGTTTGTTAGTCTGTGCAGGGGAGGGATGTTGTTGATTTTCCCACTTTCCTCTTTGTTTAAAGCAGCTTAAGCTGTTGGATTTTTTGAGAGTCATATAAAGCTTGTGCCTGTAGAGGACTTTGCCTCATGATGGAATGTCAGAAAGCAGAGAATTAAATGTTACATTCAATAAGCAAATGTTTAATATTTATTTGCATATGTCTAGAGAGGTTCAACAAAAAAACAAGGGAGCCAAAGGGGCCCTTGTTAAAAGGGTATTAACATTAAAGAGGAACTAACTAGATACTATATGTTTTAGGATATGATGCAAGAGTGGAAGCTGAAAGCTGAAGGAGACACAGTGGGATCTTGGAGGGAAAGTTAATACGAAGATATAAAGCAGAAGGCAGGCTGACAGGGGAGAAGGCCAGCAAGTCATTTCTTAGGTAGGAAAAAGGACAGAGGCAAACAGAGAGGCTGACTCGGAATAGCCCAGGTACAAAGAGACCATCAGAGAACAGTGGATACATCCTTGCTACTGAGAGAATCCAATTCCTCTCCTGTGTACCTTTACCCCCTGTAGGTGACTCTGCCGACACAGTAGCCAGAGTGATCCTTTCAAGACCCAAATCAGATCATGTCACTTCTCTGCTTAAAACTTTGCCACCATTCTGCATTTCCCTGAGTAACAGCCAACCAAAGCCCCCACACTAACTTACAAGGCCCCACGTTCTCTGGTGTGGTTACCTACCCCCTGCCCTCGCCAACTGCAGCCACCCTGGCAACCCCCCTCCCACACAGGCCAGCCACCCTGCCATCTACCCCCAGCTACCCCCCCCCCCCACTCCTCCACCAACACCCCTCACACAGGCCAGCACCCTCCTGAGTCCAGGCCTTTCTTTCTTTTTTTTTTTTTTTTAATGTTTATTTATTTTTGAGAGAGACAGAGAGAGAGCAAGTGAGCATGAGTGGGGGAAGGGGCAGAGAGAGAGGGAGACACAGGACCCAAAGCAGACTCCAGGCTCCCAGCCATCAGCACAGAGCCTGACATGGGGCTCGAACTCACGAACCGCGAGATCGTGACCTGAGCTGAAGTCAGATGCTGAACCGAGTGAGCCACCCAGGCGCCCCGAGTCCAGGCGCCCCGAGTCTGCTAATTGCTCCCTCTGCCCAGAATGATCTTCCCCCCAGATATCACATGGCCAACTTCTTCACTCTCTCTCTCTGCATCCTTGCTCAGTGGTCACTCTCCCAGTGAGCCTGGCCCTGACCATCCATTTAAAATTCAACTTGTCTCCATCTTCCCCTTCTGGCACTCTCTGTTCTTACCATGCTCTATTTTTTCTCCTGCCTCTAACACTTGACCCTCTGCAACACCATGGAACTCACGTATTATTGCACTGTTTACACTCTCCTCCTACTGGAATGTAAGCTCTACCAGGCCAAGAGCTCTTTGTCTTTTTCGCTCACGGATGATACACCACTGCCTAGAATAATGTCAAGGACACAGTAGCCTCTCAACAGTATCTGCTGAATGAATGAATGTTTTCACCTTCATCTTCCAAGCCTCATACTAAATCTTTTATTTTGGCTGTCATGTTTTCCATTTTCAAGAGCTTATCTGTGTTCTCCAAATATTTCTTTTTTTTTTTTTTAATTTTTTTTTCAACGTTTATTTATTTTTGGGACAGAGAGAGACAGAGCATGAATGGGGGAGGGGCAGAGAGAGAGGGAGACACAGAATCAGAAACAGGCTCCAGGCTCTGAGCCATCAGCCCAGAGCCTGACGCGGGGCTTGAACTCACAGACCGCGAGATCGTGACCTGGCTGAAGTCGGACGCTTAACCGACTGCGCCACCCAGGCGCCCCCAAATATTTCTTTTAAAAGCACATTGCTCTTGGTTAACAAAAACAACATCTCATTTTTCCTCTCTGTGGATATGAATCATGGTTTTACTTTTTACACTGCTCCCTGCATTGTATATTACTTCTAAGTCCCTTATTCTCCCATTTGTCTTGGTCTCAGCCTTTTGTGCTAGAGGCCTTCCTCAAATGTCCAAATGTCTGGGGATCTTTGGCCGTCCATTACGGAATGCCACTCAAAAAATCTGTGTATGTGCTTTATGAATGGGAGCTTTAATACATAGAGTAATTAGGTGGGGACCATCTGTGAGGAACTCCAGAATGTCAGTGTCTTAGTGTTTTTCCTCTTTGCTGCCAGAATTCTGAGTAAAGAGGCATGAGGTGGGGTGGGGGTGGGGCGGTGGGGAATCTTTAGAATCCAGATTTTCACTTAATTTCCTTGGTTTCAATGTCGTGCCTGACTCCTCTCCTCCACTGTGCCTGGTGTTCCCCAGAGCCCAGAGCTTCTCTGGTTCTATTTTTTCAGAGTAAGCTTCTTCTACCAGAGTGAGACTGAGGTCGTCACCTGGCTTTGTGAGGTCTGGGAGGAGACCTTTATTTTGCTTTTCATACAGGTTGTCAACCAACTTCCTCCTTCAGCTCTCCTCCTTACCCTTACCTCCAGAGGTTCTTGGCCCTTCCCACTCCTGAATTTTCTACAGCCCTGTGGATGGGTAAACTGGCTTACCTGTCTGCCTTCTTCTCTGCAGGCACTTAGATGTCAGCTTTCTCCACCTGCTTGGGGGACTAATCACACATCCACTTACTTCTAAAATTATGTTGATGTTGTTGCTCTTGTCTGTTGTTGCTACGATGGTTCTATTTGTCCTTGTGGGTTTCTACCATTTTTATCCCTTACTGCTCATTTAGGGGTTTTGAGAGGGAGTGGATATAAACACAATCTGTCGTGTTTAAGCAGATGTTTTTATAACGCCATCTTAATTCTACCATGTTTTCCTCTGGTGCATACTTCCTCAGTGGTCAGGCATTTCAAAGCAACATCTGGCTGTCATTAAAGTACAAGATCCATTTTGCAAAATATGTAGGATTCTAGGTTATGCTCTATTAAGAAGTAGGTCAATTATGTATCTTCAGCTTAGTCTCAGAAATAAACACAGGTCAGCTTTCCTCCCCCCCTCCCCCCCGGTTCTCTGTGTTTTGTTTTTCTGTTTTTGTTTTCTAGTACTCATGGGGGTTGTGCCCTTTCTGTCCTGTTCTCAAACAGTTCCCCAGTACTCTGAATTGGATATTCTCTTGGTTTCCACAACCAGAACCCTTCAAAATTTCAGTTCCCCAGGCCCTCCATGCCTAGGGACAACTTTTGGGAGAAGCATCTTCCCTATGTTTCTAAACTTAAGTTCCCCCAGATAGTTATTCTGGCAGAGTTCTGACAGTTTCTGATTGTTAAAGAGTTGTAGAGAAGAATTTATTTAGGTAAAGGTTGAACTATAAGCAAACCGTAAAATCCACAAAATCTATCCACATACCCCATCAAATTACAGTAGTTCCCCCCACTCTTGTCCATGGTTTTGCTTTCTGCATTTTCAGTTACCCACAGTCAACCATGGTGTGGAAGCAGATGGTACTCCTGAGGTATCATCAGAAAGTCAATAGTAGCTTAACGCTGCATCACAAGGTCAATGTCATTCACTTTACTTCATCTCATCACATGGGCATTTTATCACCTCATAATATCATCATAAGAAAAAGGTAAGTACAGCACAATAAGATATTTTGAAAGACAGAGTCCATATTCATATAACTTTTATAATATAATGTTATAATTGCTCTATTATTAGTTATGGTTATTAATCTCTTATGTACTTTTTTATAAATTAACCTTTATCACAGGTATGTACATATGGGAAAAAAGCCCACAGTATATACAGGGTTCACTTCTATCTATGGTTTCAGGTACCCACTGGGGATACTAAAATGTATCCCCTGTGGACAAGGGGGAACTACTGTAGAATATGATGGCTGCATCCTATTGTGGATATTTCATGACTGACTGATTAATGAAGGATTGGCCTCTTCTAGGAGTTATTTTTTTAAAAAGACTCAAAGACAGTAACATCTTCCCAAGTTATTCTTCTTCAACTCAAATATTCTATGAAGGATAAAATGAATAAAGACTTAAAGTACTATTTACGAAGTGCCAGTGCCAATGTTTTTACCAGAATAGCAGGTTAGTATGTAACAAGAAGAAAATAAGACTGAGTGGATAGAATTTGTAGGTTCTTGGCATATATTTAGACACAAAATTCTTTAGTTTTATAGATAAATTAATAGCATCTCGAGGACACAGGGGGAAATTAAGAAGTAATGAAATAACCAAAGCTTTAGTCAATAAACAAATGTAAAACCAGTAAAATAGACAAGAACAAACGAACGAAAGAAACAAAGAAAGATGTGAGTCTGATCATTATAAACTGTCCTGATGAACTTAGTAGAGTGTGTGTAGGCTTGTGTATGCCTGGTGGAGTGTAATTTACCATCCCTCAGCTGCTTTACCATCGTCTGGCTGACTAACTTGCAAAGTCAGCTGACTTGTAAACCTTCATTTAGGACTCATACATTTTATACACGGCCTTGTCCAGAATGGATCTGGCTAATGGTGGCCTCACAATTCTTCAGTCTACACAATACTGCCTGCTAATCACTTCTTTACTATGATGATACCATGATCTGACAGCCTACTTGCAACTGTAGCTTCAAGAAGCAATTGGACCTCTTGGTCAATTAGTGTCAGAAGACCAGCTGAGCATTAACTCTATCAAAGCCCCACATGCAATTATTTTGAAGACAATTAAAAATAGGGGCGCCTGGGTGGTGCAGTCGGTTAGACGTCCGACTTCAGCCAGGTCACGATCTCGCGGTCCGGGAGTTCGAGCCCCGCGTCGGGCTCTGGGCTGATGGCTCAGAGCCTGGAGCCTGTTTCCGATTCTGTGTCTCCCTCTCTCTCTGCCCCTCCCCCGTTCATGCTCTGTCTCTCTCTGTCCCAAAAATAAATAAACGTTGGAAAAAAAAATTAAAAAAATAATTACTCCAGCTAATGGGTTAAATAGTTCCGATGAGCCTTTCAGGATTCAGCCCTGTTCAAATGTAAACACTATGTGGCACTGTGCTGAAGTGACTGCTCTCTCTGGTTTGACTTTGTTTTCTTGAAAGAGAGTGTATAAAATTGATAACTCACGTTCAAAATCTCTTGAGGTCAAGGCTATCTCAAATCTTCTTTTTGACAGAGAATAATAGGCTTTGGTCACGTGTGTAGGCATGTGAACAGATCCGATGAGGCATCTTAGGGATGTTTCAGCTTTGTCTGAAGATGTCTACTGCTTTGTCCACCCCCAGATCTACCTCCATCTAATACTGATAGGTACAAGTTGGGCTTTTACCTTGTGTAACAAATGTCCTGACTTTTCTTCCTTTATGTTTAGTATTTAAAACATGCAGGACTCCTTAAAAAGGTAACCCAGTAGACCTTTGCTTTCAGATGCTTGCAAATGATCTCAATTTTAAATGGTTCCCTAGACCATGCAAAAGCTCACACAATAACTAATATTTGAAAGGACCTGCCAATGGTTCATCCTAACATTCTTTTCTATAGCGTTCCAAAAGTGAATTCTGGGACACAGAGCCTTTGAAATGCTCTCTGAAAAAGAGTTCCATTTTCATTAAATCCAGGAAAGCTGCACACTGTAATTTCTTTTGGGAAAGTCATGATGCACATTTAGCATATTAAAAGCTCTGAAAAGTTTCATGTAAATAAATCTATTTTAACTTTGTTCAACAGAAAGTAAAAAACATATTTGACTACAGAATCCTTTGTGTACAGATTACTCATTTGGAAGGGAGTCAAGATATACCATCCCAAAATATGCTGCTTTGGCATAGCATTATTTTGAGCATTGGTTCATTCTACAAGAATTTCCTAAATTCCTACTGTATGTGTAGCATCCATAGGGAATATGAAGGAAGAGAGGAGATACCCATGATATCCTAGAAAAAATGCCTATGAGATCTCTGGAAAACAGCTACAAGTAATTCCTTAAAAAGTAAGATCCAGTCATGTAACAAAGCTTGAATCCTCAGCCACAGTGAGACTTTTTCAAGAAGTCCAGCACTGCCCAGAGGGACAGCTCCCTGACTAGCACAGTCTGGGGGTGGAGTACAAAGAGTCCTGACCCGGAGCAAGAGGCTGGCATTCCCCTGGACTACTGGGAGAATTTTTCAGTCAAATTTTGGAGGCTTCAGGTTCTTCACCTGAAAAGTGAGGGTGTTGTATTAGCTAACTTAAAAAAGCAAGCACTAGTATTCTGTTAAATAGTTACCGGTAATGAGAAATATTTAAGAAAAAATTAAGAAAAGTTTATTCAAAGGTTCTTTCCAATCCAAAGTATACATGGAATTGACAACCACAATCTTTGGTTTCCCTCTGATTACTGTTACTACTCATAAGGGAAGGGAGAGACAACGTTATTTTACTACTATGTGCCAGGCCTTGTGCTAGACACGTGACGTACATTAAAAATAGGTATTTAAGGGGTGCCTAGGTGGCTCAGTTGGTTAAGCATCCAACTCTTCATTTTGGCTCGGGTTCTGATCTCCCAGTTCATGGCTTCGAGCCCCGCGCTGAGCTCTGTGCTATGATTCTTTCTCCCTCTCTCTCTCTCTGCCCCTCCCCTGCTCACATGCTTGTTCTTTCTCAAGATAAAGTTAAAAAATATAGGTATTTAAAAAGCACTTCTTTTTGAAATATGCTGTTATAAGTTTCTCTAATAATTCCCCATAAGAAAAACCACAAGGAATATATTTGACTTAAGTTTCTTTGAGTCATACATTAACATATTTCTACTGGCAAATGCTTGACTTTGGGGAACACTCATTTTCCAGACCTGAGATCTCTGCTTCTACAGAGGAATGCAACCCACGTTCACAACTCTTGCTAACAGCCTGGCTCTGGTTCTAGGCAATGTAAGATGTTGCTAGCAGGGTTGTGTTTAGACGAGTGCTCCTCAGTGTGTCCCCGTGTCTCAGCATGCCATCAGTTACCAGTGCAGGGCTGTGTTTAGACGAGTGCTCCTCAACGTATCCCTGTGCCCCAGCATACCACAGTTACCAGTGCTCACCATGACAGGGATATTGGGGAAAGATGTTTCTTGGGGGAAAGAAATAATCTGGACAAGGGTGCTTGGAATACTTAGGGTGAACAAGAAATATTCTTCCTCTTTTCATTTCCCTGTCTTAGACTGTACTTAGTGTAAGGGGGAATAGCATAAGAAAATGTACACTTAATAAGGACAGATACTTTTTTGACAGTTCAAGTTTACACAGGTTGAACATAATAGGATTAAGGAACTATGAAGACCATTACTGGTCATAACTCAATTACCACCCCACCCCAATACAATGGCATTGAGTGCATGATTTATAAGAGCAGGCAATACATGGGATCAAATTAGTATGTAGTTCATGCTAGAATAATGTGGTGACACAGAAAGAGATGTTACTATTTAGAGAAAGATCTAGATAAAGTAAAATGCTAGATATGCTCAGTGATGTTGAGGTTTTACATTTGCCCACCTAGCTGTAACTATTATTATTATTGAAAACCCTACTAGAAACATAATCTTGTAAGAACTCCTACCATTTCTTCCCCCCAAAATATTTTGTAATACAATATTTGAAAAGTGAAGTTTCTTAGTTATGTACCAAGCAAGTCATAACAGATCTAAAATTGATGTCAGTAGGAATGTGATTAATTTTTCAATGAACTTCTCTAGAATCTATTTAAAAAATATTTATATACATATATGTGTATATGTTATATATATAGATATACATACACATACACACATATTCATTCATTCATTCATTCATTCATTCATTCATTCATTCTCAAGCTAGTTAACATACAGTGTAGACTTGGCTTCAAGAGTAGAATCCAGTGATTCATCACTTACAAATAACACCCAGTGCTCATCCTAACAGGTACCCTCCTTAATGCTCATCACCCATTTTCCCCACCCCCATCAACCCTCAGTTTGTTCTCTGTATTTGAGAGTCTCTTATGGTTTGCCTCCCTCTGTTTTTACCTTGTTTTTCTTTCCCTTCCCCTTTGATCATCTGTTAAGTTTCTCAAATTCCACATATGAGTGAAATTATGTGATACCTATCTTTCTCTGACTTACTTTGCTTAGCATAATATATATTTCTAAAGTAGGCATCACATGCAGCGTGGAGCCCAACTCAGGGCTTCAACTCACGTCCCTGAGATCAAGACCTGAGCTGAGATCAGAGTTGGACGCTTAACGGACTGAGCCACCCAGGCACCTCAAATAAATTTATATTTTTATCTGTCATTTGTAACTCTTTTTCATGAACTGTGTATTTCTAGTCTTTTCAATCCATTTTCTTTCACTTGTCTTTATTGACTTATATGAGCTCTTTATAAATGAAAGGGATGATCCTTTTGTCAATGGTGTTTTAAATCTGTTTCCAGGCGGTGACCTTCTGATTCTGTTTATGGTATGCTGCCATCCAGAAGTGGTTTTTCTGTTTTCTTCATTCAGTTTTAGGTAGTCAAATGGACTCATTTTCTTTTATGATTAAATACATATTTTATACAAAACTGGGGCCACATAATAATCATAAAATGCTCTGGAATGGTTTTTATTTGATACACCAGGTACATTTTCCCATGTGATCAAAAAGCCTCCTGTAATGTGATTCTGAATGACCTGATGGTACTCAGTCAGATAGATACACATGGTTCAGTTAACCAATAGTCTGCTGTAAGACAGTTTTGGTGTTTTCTGTTTTTGGCGTATTCTATTGGTGTAAGATATTTTTGATGTTTATTTATTTTGAGAGAGAGAGAGAGAGCAAGCCAAGGAGGGACAGAGAGAGAGGGAGAGTGAGGATCTAAAGCAGGCTCTGTGCTGTCAGCGTGGAATCCAATGCAGGGCTCCATCCCACGACCCTGGGATCACAACCTGAGCTCTTACCGAGAGTCAGACGTTTCACCAACTAAGCCACCCAGGCACCCCAGAGTATTTTCTATTTCTTTTTTGGCAATCAGGAATATCATTTTAGTGGTATCATCATACCTAAATTATTGCATATAAATGGTTTACGAGGTTCTAGACACAGAATTGCTGTTGTTTTCACCTACCACATACTAAAGTTCCCATTTCCAAACTCTACCATGTGAACAGTTAAAAAGAAGTGACTAGGGGCACCTGGGTGGCTCAGTCGGTTGAGTGTCTGACTTCAGCTCAGGTTATGATCTTGCAGTTCGTGAGTTCAAGCCCCGCGTTGGGCTCTGTGCTGACAACTCAGAGCCTAGAGCCTGCTTCAGAATCTGTCTCCCTCCCTCTGCCCCTTCCCCACTCATGCTCTCTCTCTCAAAAATGAATAAACATTAAAAAAATAAAACTAATTTATAAAAAGAAGTGACTAAACTGATAATATATTGTTGCTATGATGAAATTACTTTATTAGTGTTATTCAACTTTTTAAAATTCACCAGCTATTTGAAAGGTTTCTTTTGTGAAATATCTCCTCATTCCTTTTTTTTTTTTTTTACCTATCACACACTCATAATTTTACATAACGATTTGTAAGGGCTTTTTATATATGAAAATAAGACAACCTTTTATTACATTTGTGAAGATTTCTTAGCATTTTGCCCTTTACCATCTCCTGGCCATGGTTTTTGGGTCAAGCCAATAAAACACAAGAAGAATTTGGACAGGTGGTTCTGAGGAAGGAAATTTCTCACTCTTCTGAGAAAACATCCAAGGACTTCTTTCTGAAAGTGACTCTCCTTGACCATGGAGAAAATGTGGCTGCTGAAATTGTTAGCAGCTATCTCACAACCACAAGGGGGAGCCACACTTAGAATGAAGAGGATTCATAAGCAGGCACAACGAAGTCTTGTCATCAAATCCGTTACAAATTCTATGCTGGTTTGAACTGCACTTTCTTTTGTTTTCTTTTACTCTCTCTTTTATTTCTTTCTTCTTTCTCTCTCTCTCTTTTTTTTTGCAACTGAACACACTGTGATACATTTTTGTTTTTTAGAAACAGAAATTTTATATGCTTATGCAGGGATACCTATCAATCTTTGTCTTTTTGTATTATTCTTGTGCTGCTGCTATACTTAAAAAGGCCTTCTCCACTTTAAAATCAAGTATGTGCCTATAAAATGATTTTGTTTCGTTAAAATGTAAACTCTGTTGGAGATGCGATGGGGGAACTCAATCACAAGCGGAAGAGAGCCTTTATTTTACAATCACTTCATGAATGTCAGGACATTGTGTCCATCCCAGTAGATTATCCATAATTAAAGATGTGTGAAATGCTCACTAAAGCTTTGGCTTCTTTGAAATACAAATGAGTTACTAGCTATAGCCATGCCTGTGACAGGAGAAATGTCCTATTTGGATCAACCTGTTGGGAGTGGACTGAATCTAAGTCAGCTCCTACCTGGGCACGCACTTTCATAGTTAATATTGGAAATGAGGATGACTCCTCTGAAACAGTGGTGGAAAAAGCCACTGGTAAGTAATCAGCAGGGGGATTATACACACACACACACACACACACACACACACACACACACACATATGCTAACAAATATTTAATAAATAAAAATAAAATATTAGTATGTATATATTATACATATAATTATATGTATACATACATACACGTATCTACACAGACATACATACAAACTCATAAAATTACCTGATTGCAAAAGGCATAAGGTATAGTGAAAAGAATATATACTATGGATCAATTATAAGAAATCAGCAGTTTCATGCAAAGTCAGAGCAAGCATCTTTTTTTTTTTTTTTTTTTTTTTTTTAAATTTTTTTTTTTTTCAACGTTTATTTATTTTTGGGACAGAGAGAGACAGAGCATGAACGGGGGAGGGGCAGAGAGAGAGGGAGACACAGAATCGGAAACAGGCTCCAGGCTCCGAGCCATCAGCCCAGAGCCTGATGCGGGGCTCGAACTCAGGGACCTCGAGATCGTGACCTGGCTGAAGTCGGACGCTTAACCGACTGCGCCACCCAGGCGCCCCAGAGCAAGCATATCTTGAATTCAGAGAACAAATCAGACTGCTTTTCAAATGAACACCAGCATTAGACCGCCTAATGTGTTCTTTGTGTATGTGAACCTTAGAGATATTTTAGGATCATCAAAATCCACCTCCTCCTCCTCCTTTTAATTTTTTTTCCATTCATCTCCACTGGCTTGTGATCAATATTTCATGGACTTTTCTATAGCTGCCCTGTAGGCATCCTTCCAGAAAGGCAAAACCCAAATTCCAACTGAAAACCTGCACAGACCTAAACCCTGCTGCACTGAACCTTGAAGAAGTGGATGTGCACCAGCAACAAAGCAACAAAAAGTGAGAGCACATTGTACTGATATCGTTTAATTTTGAGAGAGCACAGGAGGGGGCAGACAGAGAGAGGGCGACAGAGGATCCGAAGCGGGCTCTGTGCTGACAGCAGCGAGCCTGAAGTGGGGCTCGAACTCAACAACCACGAGATCATGATCTGAGCCGAAGTTGGCTCAACCGACTGAGCCATCCAGGCTTTTATTTTTTTTAATTAAAAAAAAAATTTTTTTAACATTTATTTATTTTTTGAGAGACAGAGCACAAGTGGGGGAGGAGCAGAGAGAGAAGGAGACACAGAATCCGAAGCAGGCTCCAGGCTCCGAGCCGTCAGCACAGAGCCCGACGCAGGGCTCGAACTCATGAACCACGAGATCATGACCTGGGCCGAAGTTGAATGCTCAACCAACTGAGCCACCCAGGCACCCCTATACTGGTACTGTTTAAAGTGCCTTCAAGATGTTCAAGCTTTGTCTTGTTGCAGCCTCTCTGTGTATGTACCCCCCACCCCTGCTTGAACGTTCTCTCCCCACACTCTTCCTAGGGTCACATCCTTCTCATTTTTTCGGCCTTAGCTTAACGTCACCTCCTCAGCGAGGTCTTCCCTGACCAGCCTATCCAAAATACGTTTCCCTTGCCCTTGGAATGACTGCCCCAACCGAGCCCTTCCTTTCCTTCATGGCTGTACCCAAGGTGTAATAACTTACGGACTTATTCTCTCACTACTCTTCGATGAGAATGTATGCTCTGTGAGGACTCGGACTGTTTCTATTCATCACGGCATTTCCTGCAAGTGCCCAGCAATAAGCACATATGCCGAATGAATGCTTATTAGCTTGAATAAACTAAATGATCTTTTTTGTAAGTTTAAAAAAAGAAGACTTGCTTGTGTGTCAAAAAAGGCCCCAGAGGTGTTTTGCATTCAAGAAAAGCTCGGTAACCTTGGGGTTTAAGAGCTCATTTAAAAGAAATAGCTTATCCTGGTGCATAACTGCGAATATGTGCCAAGCAAATTATGAAGTGTTTAAGGCAGAAATACACGGCAGCTGCTGGGTCTCGAGTCTGAGTGGAATTTCTAAATCAATGCTGACGGCTGATATGACGGTTCTAGGATGGTTCTAGAGCAATCCAGTCATTGAGCACGAATAAGTGACAACCTGAGACGCTGCTGCCCATTGCCAGTGAGTAACCTGCTGTGTGAAAGTCTGGTTTTCAGTGAATATTCCTTGCACATTAAAAGAATTTCCTGAAAAATATAACATCTATGTCTTAAATAAGTTGGCTCTGCTACAGCTATGAAAATGCAGATGTTCGAAATTAAGTTCCTTCATTCTAGTTACAAGACTTTTCATGAAAAATTCCCCCTTTGCCTTATTTTCCTTCTTTTGACCAAAGTCAACACCTCAGTGTGAGTGCATTTTATCAGGTGATTTAGGAAAATGTGACGCACTACATCCTTATTCTCTCTCTTAAGGTCAACGAGACTTAAGAGCCCATAAACTCTACTGTGTGTTATTCCTTCTCATGCAAGGCCTATGGGTATGACAGAATCCCTCTATTATTAGAATGAGAGGAGAGAAAAAAAATATCACAGGCTGGGAAATGCTATCAAATTCAAATATACAAATATTGTATACTGGTTTTTCAAATGAACAAAAATCAGATTCCAGTTAATGCATATGGAACCAACTCCTGGTTGGATTACTTCGATGAGCCACTATTCAAGCTCATAGGGTACAGATGACATGAGAAGATACTGTGATTACTACAGCTTTGGCTTTAACTCAGCAGCCGAGTTTTGGCTTTAACTCCGTCTGCTCCAGTTTATGGCTCTTTTTGAGAGGCTATCCAACAAATATTCTGTTCTTCCACAGGGGCAGAAAAATCTTTGCTTCTTTTTCATATCTCCATGGAATCCTCTGAGTCACTCCATGATGACAAAGAGACTCCTAAAGAGTCTTAAAGTTTCCATGTCTTTAGAAGTTTATCTCCTAAGTAAAAAATCATGGAACAAATCCTTTAGGATCAACACTTTCAGGAACATATTTATTTGGCCAGACTAAGTCCATAACGGTCATAGCTCCTTGACTTACCAAATAAGAACTATAGAAAATGGTCTTATTACTAAATAGCTTTGCCTTTAGTCTTGGATTTTATTCCCCCTCCCAAATAAGTATATTACTAGTTTGGCTATAAGTCACTGTCACCTACAGAGAACAATGTGCTAGGTTATATTATTACAGCAAATATTTATTCCTTCCCTCCTGACATCCATGGGCCATCCCAGTGATATGATCTGCTTTGGTCATGGGATATAAATGCAGATAACCTGAACAGCTTGAAATGTGCTTGTGTGGTCAACCTTAACCTCTTAGGCTTTGCCATCACCATGAGAACATGCCCCAGAGACCTACTAACTTCAGAAAAATGACCAATATGTGGAGCCAATCTATACTCCACCTGTGGCCTGAGATGGGATGGCCACATCCCAGATGCATGCGGAAGAAATACATTCTGACTGCTGTATCCATTAAGTTTTAGGATGATGTGCTAGGCTGAATAATGGACCCTTATTTATTTTGAAAGAGAGGAGAGTGAGTGTGAGCAGGGGAGGGTCAGAAAGAGGGAGAGAGAGAGAGAGAGAGAGAGAGAGAGAGAGAGAATCCCAAGTGTCACGGGGTTCAAACTGACAAACCATGAGATCATGACCTGAGCCGAAATTAAGAGTCAGACATTTAATCAACTGTGCCACCCAGGTGCGCCTCCTACCCCCCACTGCTGAAGAGACTTCTACCTCTTAATCCCTGGAACCTGTAAACATTACCTCCAATGGAAAAAAAAGGACTTCAAAAATATGATTTGGGTAAGAATCTTGAAATGCATAGATTTTCTAGATTGTCTAACTGGAACCTAAATGGGAATACATGTATGTTTATAAGAGGGAGGCAGTGGGAGAGCCGAAGACAGAAGAGGAGGCAGCCTTGTGACTGTGGACACAGAAATCGCAGCCACGAGCCATGGAATGTGGGCAGCTACCAGAAGCAGGAACAGGCACACAGTGGATCACCCCCTATAACCATCAGGGAGGACAAGGCCCTGGCCACGCCCTGATTTGGGCCCAGGGACACTGATCTCACACTTGTGGCCTCCAGAACTGTAAGAGAATCAATGTGTTTTTAAGCCACCAAAAATTGGTGATAATTTTTTACAGCCCTAGGAAATTAATACAGGCAGAGTGTGGCATAACTATGACAATAGTTAACCGATACAAACCCAAACCAATATTGCTAATAATATTAGTATTGATGACATCAATGTTAATATTAATAGTGAACCCATGGCATTTACCACGTGCTAGGCATTGTTCAAAGTATGCTGAATATGTTAACTCACAACCACACTGTGAAGTGGGTATATTTTCCCTTCATAGACGAGGAAACTGAAGCACAGAGGCCTGAGAGCATCCCCTCCCCCGTCCCCCGTAAGCGTTGAAGCTGAGAGTGGAACCGAGTGCCATGTGGTTGACTCAAGTGAACAGCTACCTGCTGGTCAGGCAGGGGTGCAGTCTAGGAATCACACAGAAGCGAGTGATGTTCTTCAACTCTGGCAGCAGAGTTAGAGTGTAAAGTTTGTCTTCCCAGTTGGGAACAGCTCTTGTGCCTACTAATTAATTACTCCATTTGCTTGGTATTCTGAAGGTATCTCATTTAAATGCACTTGAATAGATCATAAGTACGAATGAATATCTTTGGTTTCCTACAGAACGTAACTAATATGAAACTTATAAATCCCGAAGCACCTAGTATTGAGTAATGATAATATAATTACACTATTGACAAATGCCACCCAGTGTCACTGTGTTGGGGCCCTGGGTAAAACAGAAACAAGGGTAGAGACACTGCCGCCCTCAACAACTTGCTATCTAGTTAAGGAGATAAGGCAAATGTGCAAAATTAATAGATGATCTACAGCCTACAGACATAATAGGAGTCAGCAGGAATTCTGGAGCTGAAAACTTCTTTTTCTTAAAAAAAGTTTATTTATTTTTGAGAAGGGAAGGGGGAGGGGGGGAGAGAGAGAGAGAGAGAGAGAGAGAGAGAGAGAGAAGGGATGTGTGTGCAAACAGGGGAGGAGCAGAGAGAGAAGGAGAGAAGAGAGAGAATCCCAAGCAGGCTCTACACTGTCAGCACAGAGCCCGATGCAGGGCTCAAACTCACGAACCATGAGATCATGGCCTGAGTTGAAATCAAGAGTCAGATGCTCAACAGACTGAGGCACACGGGCACTCCGGAGCTGAAAACTTCTTATGATGGATCATCTAGCTGAGAGATCCTCCACCCTGGCTCTCCCGTGGCATTCCTTAGGAAGGACATTCATGTGTGCAACACATTGCTCTCAGGGGTTGTAAAACCCCTAATGTGCTTTTCTCACACACTCAAGGAAGCAAGTATAAATTTTATAGAAATAACCTCGAATCAGCTCTTACTTATAAAATAATTATCTTCAATAACTTAGTATTAGTAGCAAATTACTCATAATACACCTCATACCTAATTGTGATAGGTGCGCCCATATCCACATCTATCATTTTACAGAAAAAAAGAGGTGACGATTTAAACCTTACACGAGCTTGAAAGTGACAGCCGGCCCATGGCTCCTGCCTCCCATTGCAGTGACTGCCTCAGAGCCACATCCAACTGACGAATGGGTTCTGGAGCCAGAAGTAAAGACAGCTTTATTGAGACTGGAATAGCCGGGAGGGCTTCAGTGAGGAGGCAGAATTGAGAAGAGCACTGAAGGCAGGGCAAACAGTCCATGAGAAAGCACACAGGAGGAGAAGTAAGGTCTGCTTGTGAGGTCAGTGAAGAGACACTGGTGTTGTGCAGTCACTGGTGTGTGTAATGGAAGATGGAGCTGCTTGGAGCCAGATTCTGGAAGAGCCTGATCTTCACTCTGTATGTGATGCAAGGGATTTTGAACAGAGAAACATCACTAAAACAAATGGGGATATTGTACAGAGGAGGGTCAAGGAAGGACACCAGGAAGATCACACGGAAGTGTTTCAGGGGTAGAGGACCACGGCATCGCCACGGGTCTGCTGATTTTCACCCTGGAAAAGCCCTTACAGTACACACAGCATGACCACAATTTAAAAGTGTGTGTGTGTGTGTGTGTGTGTGTGTGTGTGTGTGTA
Source organism: Prionailurus viverrinus (assembly GCF_022837055.1). Classification (NCBI taxonomy): domain Eukaryota; kingdom Metazoa; phylum Chordata; class Mammalia; order Carnivora; family Felidae; genus Prionailurus; species Prionailurus viverrinus. The sequence continues at coordinate 20,504,574 of NC_062574.1, forward strand.
GGAGAGAGCAGGACAGAGCCTAGAATGATACATTCCATAATGTTAAAAAAATTTTTTTTAATGTTTAGTTTTGAAGGAGAGAGAGACAAAGCGTGAGCGGGGGTGGGCAGAGACAGAGGGAGACACAGAATCTGAAGCAGGCTCCAGGCTTCGAGCTGTCACCCCTGAGCCCGACACGGGGCTTGAACCCACGAACTGCGAGATCACAGGCCGAAGTCGGACGCTTACTGACTGGGCCACCCAGGTGCCCCATTCATAATGGTAATAGTAAGTTACCTTTTGGGGATGAGATGATGGGTGGTATTATTTCCTTTTCAAAATAATTTTCTATATGTTAAAATGAACATGTATTACTTTATAATAGAAACTGTTAATTAAAATTTTGGATAGAAATAATGTAATGATAGCTATATGTTGTTCCTATTTATAATCCATTTAAAGTAAAACAAACTTGTGAATAATTCAAAGTACTTTGCGCTTAAATGACAAATCCTGGCTGTATCCTCAGTTCTCCAAACCAACATATTTTCTATGAGTATTCAGTTTTTTTCAGTGTTTGTATCTAGACAAATACAATAAAACCAACTCAGGACAGCTGACAACTAAACATCTTATTTTGAAATTAAATTTTCTTCAAAATACAGAGTCTCATTGTAGTGCTGAATTTGAATAGATAGCGATGTTTGGCAACATTAAAGCTTTCTGACAAAAACCACTGAATATAAATAGTCCTAAATTTTCTTTAGTAATGAATAAAGCTCCAGAATGGAATGACTCATTAGATCCTCCTCAGTATATATAATGGGTGTGTGAATGTGTGTGTGTGGAGGGGTGTGTGTGGATATTTCTAGAATTAGCAGTGTGGCTAAAAAGGAATCATATGGAGCATCCTGTGTTGTAACATGTTTTCACTTAGCATTTATTATAAACACTTTTATTATTATTAAAGTTAAAAAAATTTGTTTTTATGTATTTTTGGGGAGAGAGAGAGAGAGAGACAGAGCACAAGCAGGGGAGGGGCAGAGACAGAGAGAGGGAGACTCAGAATCTGAAGCAGGCTCCAGGCTCCGTGCTGTCAGCACAGAGCCTGACACGGAGCTCGAACTCATGAACCATGAGATCATGACCTGAGCCGAAGTCAGACGCTCAACCGACTGAGCCACCCAGGCGCCCCTACTATTAAATTTTTTTTACATAGTTACATTGTTATATCTGTTCTCGATTGTACAGATATACCATAATTTATATAACTAATTTCCTAACATTTTTCTCCACTATTTTCCACTTTCATGACATGTTGAAAATTCTTCCAATTGAGTTTTTATATTACATTCACAAGAATTTCCCTAGTAAAAATTTCCAAAAGATTAGAGGCAAACTAATTTTAAAGTTTTTGGAAACACATTGCTAAATTACCTTCCAGAAAGTTATCAATTTACTCTTATGCCGACAGTACGCATATACTCAGCAACACTGAGTATGATTTTTTTTAAAATACTTTGAGTATTTGACAGGTGAAAAAATGGCTGTTGGCCATTTCCTCTCTCTCTCTCTCTCTCTCTCTCTCTCTCTCTTTTGGCAAACTGATCACCCATATTTTTGCTCAATTTTTTAATGAGGTATTTTTTTGAAGGGCCTTTTGTCTGTTAAAGGTATTTATATTCTGCACTTGCTGAAATAATAAAAAAAAGGAGTTTAAGGCCACTATATGTCTTCCCATAAAGACAAAGTGAATGCTCTAAATATAGGCAATAAATAATGATACATTTCCCAGAACATGCTGAATATTTCATCAACTTTTTTTTTGGTTAGAAAAACTTAATCGTCCAAGCAGGCTGTGTGCCACCTGCCACGATAAAGAATATGAACAATTACTGATAACACTTGGATTTCTTGGTAGTAGTTACATAAATTTGCTATAGTAAGAAAGGGAATAAAATAAACCTCAACACTGCAGCCCTCACACTTAAACCACATGTATTCCATTATATACCTAATTTGGTAGTTAGTACATACTTTATCATCCATTAAGTGTCTTAACTTAATGAAGTATGTGGCAAAATTATGTACCTTAGAAAAGTCTTTTTTTCTTTTTAAAGTTTTAAAAATCATCTTTTTTGGGGGGGTGATTTTTTACATTAAATATCAATGTGGCCACTAAGCAGTAAATGCCCATTATAAAACATTTTCATCATTGTCTTTAATATTTGTCACCCAATTATTTCCAAAAGGATCTGAGGGAGCTTACAGTAAAAGTTCCATAGACAATGGAGTCACCCAAGTAAAGATAAAGGAAAGACAGCTGGGCGACAGGGCAGGGGTGTGGGTGGGAAGGGAGACAATCACACATGAAATCCAGGGCATCTGAGTACAAATCTGAGCCCGGAGATTCCTGGCAGCAGCAGTAAATGGGAAACTTAATGAGCGGCAGGGATTTCATTATTTAATAAGGTTGGTAATTAAAGCAAATACTCCCTGCACCTAAATATGTTTTATTTTTACATAATAATTTTTGTTCAGGGGGAAACAGTCATTGCTCAGCAGTGATTTAACGGTATTGTTTGGCCTGGCTGTGCACACCGTCAGCTACCTGGGTAATACAGCCCTCCTCCAGACAGGCTGTTGGTTGTACACATCTTCTCTGCAACATCTTTCATCTGAGTCTGGAACAGCAATCCTCACTGAACTGTTCAGAAGTTTTGTAATTTAATGTAAACATCCATTCACAGATCACTTCCCCTTCACTAATTAATTCCTTACACACAGTCCATCTCTTGAGCTTCCAGCCATTAAAAAAAGAAAAAGCGCAACGAAAAATGCAGCCAACGTTTTTTTTTTTTTCCCCTTCCTTTTTTTTTTTTTCCTACCACCACCTATAGGGGCCAGAAAATGTTGTCATGGAGACGACAGCTGCTGGGCTATGAGTGACAGGTCTCAAGAGAGAAGTGTCTTGGAAAGGGAACATCTCAAGTTAAAAAAAAAAAAAAAGTGGCGAGGGGAAAACCAATGCAAGTTCTTTTACTAAGCATAGCAGGGGAGCTCGGTTGAAAGGTGTCTGCAAAGCTAGCACAGAATAAAAGCAACATTTCACCCTTTCTTTCACCTAACATAGGAAATGTTTTCCTTCCAAAGGGGAACGGGTTCCTTTTAAGCAAATCTCAAGCATATGTACATATCTTGGCATAATTACATTTTAAAATTGGGATTCACACTGATGCACCAAATTGGTTGCCTTAGTAATGAGATATCACCCGGGCAACGGATTTGCTGCTCTTTCAGGAGAGCAAATCATCTGCTTCCAACTTATGGGGGAGCAGGCTGGGGAAGGGGTGGCAGGGGTTTCTTACTGGCAGTATCTGAGAGGAGATAAATAAGAAACAAATTATTTTTCACATGTCACCGTTATTTTCCAAATATGCTTTTATCTTTTTTATTCATCAGTTAGGTGGGAGGAGAAAAAAAGGGAAGCTGAAGTGGGGGCATGGAAAGAGGGTGGGAAGGAGGGAGGGGAGGGAAGGGAAGGAGGGGTGGGGAGAGAGGGAGGCAAAGAGAGAGAGAGGGAGGCAAAGAGAGAGGGAGGGAGGAAGGGGAAAGAATGCTCTGTTGTTCTGTTAAATTTCTGCTGAAGCACTTTTATTGTTCTAAGAGGCCTTTGCATTTGTCTCTATGTAAATACTACATGGCATCAGTTATTGGCTATATTATAAATCAACAGAAATTTTCTTCGCAAGAGTAAAATAAATGACTTATTCATGGTAATGTTACTGTGACAGTGCCGCTTAGTAACACACACAGTGGTAGGGCTTCTGTGTTCAGTATTCATTTACAAATGCCTTACACATGAACAATTCTCCCTGGTTTCTTCATTAAGAACATACATCCTTTCCCATACCTATTTTCATTACCACAAGATACCAAGAAATGTTCAGTCTACTTTCTCACTCAAGGATTCCGGTACTTGGTCTGTGTTCCTTCTCCTCCTGCCCTCTGCTTTCATCCTGATCAGCTTTACCATGATGGTGACCCATAAACCAGTGGTCTCCTAAAAGCCCGATTAAGTGGGCACTTCTCGGTCCTTGTTTTGTTGGGTGCTTCTAGGCTTGATACTGACCAGTCCTTCTCATCTGAAATCTGCTATACTCCTTTTGCCTTCCTGACTCATATGTCCAACGGCTTGCTAGTCATCTCGACTTGAATGTCTGAGGTGCCCACTGCTAGGAGGTGATAAATACCCCTACACAGAGTGAGCTTGCAGGAGGGTGAAGGACTGACTTAGGTGTCAATATCAGATTGGTCAAAATGAAAAAATTCTGATAACTGAAATTGCTGATAAGGTTAGGGAACAATAAAAACTCTCATATGTTTCAAGGTAAGTTTAAGTGGGGACAATTATTTTGGAAAGCAACTGGGTAATCCTTGGTAAACTTGAAAAACGTGCAGACTCTAAAAACCTAGCATTTGCAGTGTGTGTTCTGTTCCTTAGAGAAGGAGTTCTTAGGATGTGGATTGGAGAACCTTGAGATTGCTGACACCCTTCCAAGGGAGTCTCAAAAGAAAAGCTAATTTCATAATACAAACCAGCAGGTTATTTACCTTTGTAATTTTCATGCTCTCATGAATCTAACAGTGGAGTTTTCCAGCGTCTCTATCACATGTGATAAACATCACCACTCTGATAGCTAATGGAATGTGAGCTGGTATACTCTTGAATTTTCTAAAATTTTTAAAGTTTATTTATTTATTTTGAGAGAAAGAGAGCGTGAGTGGGGGAGGCAGAGAGAAAGGGAGAGAGAGAATCTCAAGCAGGCTCCTCACTGTCAGCGCAGAGTCCGATGCGGGGCTCGAACTTATGAATGGTGAGATCACGAACTGAGCTGGAACCAAGAGTCCAACACTTAACCGCCTGAGCCACCCAGGTGCCCCCTACTCTTGAATTTTCTAAGGTGGGCTCTTGGGGTCCTCAAAATTTGAGAAGACCTGCCCCACAGAGACTCAGGCACTTGTAGAAAGGAAATGTGTACAATGTTCACTGTAGTAGGAGTTGGAAGGATCAACTGAAAAACTGAGTATAATTAGGAAAACAAATGACTCTTTAACAATGAAATGGCATAAAGAAGTAAAAGTAAATAAACTAGAGCTACAATTACGGACCCAGAAAAATTTGAGAAACAAGCTGCGTGAAAAAAGATCAAGTTGCAAAAGACTTTGTACAGCACAGTGTGGTAACAGGGTATCACAACCATGACAAAAAAAAATATACTCAAATCAGAGGCTGCCAGCCTTGAATAGTGGTTATTAATGAGGAGCCATGACAGAATGGGAGCTTGTGGACCAAGTCCTGAGGACAAGTCCTGAGTTAGTTCCTTACATCTTGTTAGGTAAACAAGAGAAAAGGTTAGTAAATATTTATATACTTGTTATAAAATGCAAGCTAACTCTAAATTTAATTCTGTCATTGGAGGTTGCACCACAGCCGTGTATGAGTGCGTCCTAATTATCCATATGGCTGTTTTCTAAGAAGGGCAAAGAACTTCCCTGTAACATCAAAAGAGCTGTTTCAGTAACTCCAAGGACTAGGACTAGTCTCTGTTGATTATGGAGAACAACATCTGTTATTTTCGCAGAAAAGTTTGTTCCCTGTATTTGTCATAGTTTATCCCTTAGTGATGATTAGCCCACTGCAATAACAATGATCCAGTTCCAGTGAACTCAACCTGTATCAATGGTTCATGAAATACAGATTAAGGTCTGTCCTCCTTATGAATGTATTTTCAAGTAAAATGTGAATCTAACAGAGTGTTTTTCAAACTTCTGGTACCTCTTCTTCCAGAAAGCCTTCTGTCCTCCCCTCCGGAGGGTCAGGGTCTCCCCTCTGGGCCCACCTAGTAGTGATTATATGCCCAAGAGTGTCTCAATTACTCCATTCACTGGTTGGAGTTCTAACACCTCTCCCTCCTCACTAGGCTGTCAGCTTCTTCTGGATGGAATACTGTTCATTTTTATGTCCCTATTCAGTAATGAATGAACAAATCCAGCTTATTACTTACATAAAATGCATCTGAGCACCCTTCTCCCACACAGCCACATCTCGCAGTGTTGGGAAGGAGGTGGCAACTAGCCACCTACTTCTTGCAACGTACTGAACAGACATATAGTCAATTTGGTCAAAGGCACAGTTTTTCCTTATTCCTTTCAACATTTAGGCAAGGTCAAGTGGCTTTTTTTTTGGACCATAAATATTCCCCATGAATGAAGCAATGAATGGATTGGCACTGGGGGGCCACAATCTCCTCTCCTCCTCCCTGTAATTAAGATTATGCTTTGTCTACAGTCATCCTAACACACCTTTCCCAACCTACTCGTGGCTCAAAAGTCACCTTCACCAAAACAAATAAAAATCTCTTCTCCTGGAGCCTATATTCTCAGTAAAAAAGGTAGAGTCATTGATTACTTTTCATTACTGTATAAATATACATATATGTCAAAAGCTAGTTCATACTTTCAACATAAATGTTCCCTTCCAACTGCAGTAAAAATGTATCTTAGTTCACATACTTAATAGTAAATGACTCGGACATCATTCGATGTCTACCAAGGTCCTTTGATAAAGGAATTTTGCCAAATCACCTTCTTCCTCTCTGCGTATGATGCCACAATCACCTTTGTGTCTGGATTTATGACCTTTTCTTCAACAGTGTGAGTCATGCCATTGTGGTTAAAGAGAACAGTGGGTAAGAGTGTGTGCAGAAGGCTGGCCTATGGGACACGTCCCAGTGCTGGCCTTCAACAGCTGTGTGACCTTGAGTGAGTCCCTCGGGTACTCGTGGCTTTAGTTCTCTTTCCTCCTAAATGAAAGTAATACCAGATGCTCATTCACAGGATTCTTATAAAGATCCAGTTAATATATGTAAAAGTGCCCAAAATATTGCCCATCACTTAGTAAAGATTAGTTACTGCATTAGATTTTTTTTTTTTTTTTTAGGGCAAAAGTAATCAATTTCAATCAGTAATCATTTAAAGATAATTATTTTGCTTTTAGTCTCAGAAAGAAGATACTTGACTGGTTTCGCAAAGAAGTCAGTGAGCCTTGTTTGAAAATGACATGAAAGCCCCCGAAGCTTTATGCCGCTACTTGACCAAGTTTCACAATAAATGATACAATAGGGAATAGGGGCAAATGAAAAACTAAACCAATAAAATCCACTTTTCAGAAAGTGATTCTATTCACACTTTTTCTTTTGGCTGGTTTACAAAATTATTATACTCAGGTCGGTGTCAACCTTTGAGACTATTTATAATTAATAGCTATGATCGGGGCACTGGGGTGGCTCAGTTGGTTAAGCATCTGACTCTTGATTTTGGCTCAGGTCATGGTCTCACAGGTCGTTGAGTTCAAGCTCTGGGTGGGACTTTGTGCTGTCAGTGCAGAGCCTGTTTGAGATTCTCTCTTTCCATCTCTCTGCCCCTCCCCCTCTCGCATGCATTTTTTCTCTCTCTCAGATAAACATAAAAAATAGCTATGATTGTATTCTCAGTTTTAGAATTTGCTATTTTCACTCTCTGCTTATGTTTTAATGAGCTACTTTTAATCCTTCACAAGATTCTTTTTGTGATTGGGGCTATAATATAACCCAAGCATGAAAATATAAAATGCACGTTTAGCAAGTAAGTACAAGAACATACAAACAGTATTATAGTTAATTAGGACAAACCAACCAGGCAGTCCTTGTGATACATGAGCTGCCTTTAAAACAAACCATTTTTAAGGATGAAATGATATGTCACTGAAAATCATAATTAATATGCTGAAGCCTAATGTGTTCCCTTCTAGAAGGTGCCTCAGCAGCAGGGCTCCTATCCCTAACAATCTGTGGGAAGACATTTCTAAGTCAACTGGGAACAATAAACACAAGCTACATATTAGGTGATGTTAAGGAAGTATTATGAATTTTAAGTGGAATGATAGTGGTGTGCGAAAGTCCTTATCTGTAGAGACTATAATAGCATGTGAGGGCAAAATGGCCATACATCTGGGAATCTTCTTTTAAAAACATCAAGCCAGGGGCGCCTGGGTGGCTCAGTTGGTTGAGCGTCCGACTTTGGCTCAGGTCATGATCTCACAGCTTGTGAGTTCAAGCCTCGTGTTGGGCTCTGTGCTGACAGCTCGGAGCCTGAAGCCTGCTTTGGATTCTGTGTCTCCCTTTCTCTCTGCCCCTCCCCACACATTCTGTCTCTCTCTCAAAAATAAGTAAACATTAAAAAAAAATTTAAAAACCCATCAAACGAAACCAAACAAACACACATAAAAACATAAGGTGAGTACTAGACAAAATAGAATAAAAACAGCAAAACACTGATAATTGTTGCAGCTTGGAGAAGGCAACATGGGGACTCTTCATGCTCTTCTTTCTACTTTTGTGAGGATTTGCAATGCTTCCTAATAAAAATGTCCAAAAAGAAAGAGAAAATACACCTTCTTCCAAGTTATACTCAAAAAGCGGCTGTATATTAGGCCCTCCAAATTCAATAAATTCTAGAAACTAGAGTTAGTACACTTCACATTCCATGATTATAATGCAGTGAAACTAAGTTACTAACAAACTAGAAAGTGAAATAAAACATACCCATAAAGCATGGTATCACCTGGAAATGATTTTCAAATGTTTATCAATTTTGAGAAAGAGTGAGCAAGTGAGCAAGGGAGAGGGGGAGGGGGAGACAGAGAGAGAAAATCCCAAGCAGGCTCCGTGCTCAGTACCCCAATGCGGGGCTTGATCTCACGACCATGAGATCATGACCTGAACCAAAACCAAGAGTTGGGCACTTGACTGACTGAGCCACCCAGGTGCCCCTGGAAATGACTTTTAAAATATTCTTAACTAGCCAACAGATACATGAGAAGATGCTCAGCATCACTAATCATCAGGGAAATACAAACCAAAACCACAATGAGATACCACCTTATACCTGTCAGAATGGCCAGAACCAAAAAGACAGAAATAACAAGTGTTGACAAGGATGTGGAGAAAAACAAACACTTGTGCACTGCTGGTGGGAACGCAAACTGGCACAGCTACTATAGGAAACAGTATGGAGGGTCCTCAAAAAATCAAAAATAAAAATACCATACGACCCAGTAATTCCACTACTGGGTATTTACCCAAAGGAAATGAAAACACATTTGGAAAGATATATGCACCCCTATATTTACAGCAGCATTATTTACAATTGTTAAGATATGGAAACAACCCAAATGTCCATCGACAGATGGACAGAATTTGTGGTATATATATATAAAATGGACATATATGGATATAGATATACACACACAATGGAATATTATTCAGCCATAAAAGGCATGAGATCTTGTTGTTTGTGACAACATGGATGGACCTAGAGGGTATTATGTTAAAAGAAGTAAGTCAGACAGACAAAGACAGATATCATGTGATTTCACTTATATGTGGAATCTAAAAAGCAAAACACACAAAAAAGAGAAACAGACCCATAAATCTGATGGCTGCCAGAGGGGAGGAGGAGTGGGGGGCTGGGCAGAATGGGGGAAAAGGAGTGGGAGGTACAGGCTTCCAAATATGGAATGAGTAAGTCACAGGGACAAAAGGTACAGCACAGGAATATAGTCAATAATATTGGAATAGCGTTGTACGATGAGAAATGGTGGTCACACTTGTGAGGACAGCACAGCATGTAGGCTTGTTGAATCACTGTCTGCTACACCTGAAACTAATGGAGCATGTGTATCAGTTAGCTCAGCTCAGGAAAAAAAAAAAACAGTAAATACTTTCAAACAGAAAAAAAGAAGTTTAAGACAACTTTTTGGGAAAGAGGAAATCTAAACATAAAAATAAATGATAACCTATCAGGCCCAACAGTCACAGCAAAAGTAGTTCTGGAAACAAATTCCATATCCATTAGCAAATGTGAAAGACCAAAATGCATGAAGCACCTAAAACTCCAGAAGTTGGAGAAAAGATAATCGCCTGCTTGTTCCTGCTCTTTTCGTTCCAAAAAGAAGGGACTGCTGAAGATAAAAGGCAAAATTAATAAATTAAAGATGAGAAAATGGTGGAATGAATAAATCAGAGAGCTGGTTCACTGAGAAAAAAAAAACAGTGAAATGCATCATTAACTAAAGTTGATAAAGAAAAAAGACAATGGGCATAAAGCAAATACACAGAGTAAGAATAAGAAATGTTAAGAGGAATGACTAAAGACACAGGGAAGATGAAAAGAAACCTAAAAGGTTTCTCTGTTCAATTCTATTCAATTAAATTTGAGAACCTGTATGATTTTCTAGGAAAATATAAATTACCCAAACTGATTCCACAGAAGACACAAAATAAAAACACATCAATGATTATGAAGAACTAGAGAAAGCTCCTGAAGAGTTGTGATCTAAAAAATGCCCCTTCTTAGATGTCTTCACAGGAAATTCAACCTGAACAGATCACCTCCAATGTTACTAGATCATTCCAAAACATGGGAAAAGAAGGTTACCTTGCTGAGGCAAACATAATATTGACACTGAATTGATTAGTACAATTCTCAGAACTGATGGCTCAAAAGAGGAAAAAAAAATTACATGAGCATCTTGGTTCTCGTGAAGAAGTAGTTTCACTTACTTCAAATCTATTCTTTTTTTTTTTAAACATCTATTCTTGATTTTGAAAGTACTCTTCTTAACACAACAGAAATAGATGGAAACCTCCTTCACATGCTCAAATGTATCCACCTCCATCAGTGGCATGCAAAAATAGAAACCCACTAGAAGGAGCACCTGGTTGGTTCAGTGAGTTAAGCGTGTGACTTCCACTCAGGTCACGATCTCATGGTTCGTGAGTTCGAGCCCCACGTAGGGCTCTCTGCTGAAAGATCAGAGTCTGGAGCCTGCTTCAGATTCTGTCTCTCTCTACACCTCCCCTGCTTATGCTCTATTTCTCTGTCTCTGTCTCTCTCTCAAATATAAATATTTATTTTTAAAAAAATTTTAATGTTTATTTTTGAGAGAGAGAGAGAGAGAGAGAGAGAGAGAAAGAGACAGAGAGACAGAGCATGAGCAGGGGAGGGGCAGAGAGAGAGAGGGGAACACAGAATCTGAAGCAGGCTCCAGGCTCTGAGCTGTCAGCACAGAGCCCGACGCGGGGCTCAAACTCATGAACCGCGAGATCAAGACCTGAGCCGAAGTTGGATGCTTAACCGACTGAGTCACCCAGGTGCCCCTATAAAATAAACATTTAAAAAAATTAAAAAAGAAAAGAAAAGAAACTCACTAGAAGCATTCCCCATAAATTCAGGAACACTTCAAGGATGTCCAATATCACCATTCCAGGAAATTTCACAAAGGAGGTTTTGCAGCAGTGTGGTCCCTTCCCCATAACGCGACTGCCAGTTTGAGGGCAGTGGCTCAGAAATACAGCTAATCCTCACAAGAGCAAGAAGAAATTTTCCCATGTGCCATCTCAAAAGGACTCTGGACTTTACATGCTTCTGTATGTCCTTTATCAAACATTATATACAATGTGTTCAAATACTGCTGACTTATTGAAGATCACTATCCTACAATTCCATCCTGAACTCCACATAAAATTGGAAACAACAATCACATGTGAGGTTAGCCCACATTTTGAATATTTTTATCTCACTAGCTTGAGGTCTTTTCCTCCTTCATCAGCTTTATCAAAACCTCTTTTTCATACTCACATATTTTCCACCCTTTCTTCCCCACTCATTCCTTTGTTTCCCATACCTGCTTATGAGACTGTGCCAATTTTTCTAAGACCTAATAATCAAACCACTACCATCTTCTAATCAGGAAGCTACCGTTTAAGCAAAAAGAAAATTCTACGAGCCTATGAACTTCAGGAGGCCGATGGATCTGAATCCTTAGAGCGTGAGGCTTCTATTATTTCCTGTAAAAACACATCTACAGTTTCACATAATTGTAATAGAAGACTGCCAATTGACTTTAGACTCAAACTTGACTGTGTCCCTGACAATTCCTAGTGCCATGGGTGCTACAAGGTTCGAGCCACATTTAGGAAACAATAAACACTGGGAAACCCATGGCATGTAGTGTGAAGCAGGTCAGGAGCTGGCAGCTGTGGAATTCATGAGCTATAATCCCAGGGTACCCACAACTGCTTGGAGGAAAATGATTAAAGCCTTAAGATATTCCTTTAAGAAAGAATGCCTATGGTTAGTAGCCTTCAGTATGTGACGTAAGGGCCTTGAGCTCATAACTACACCACGGCACACTGGAAAGGATAATTCCATTCTTAGAGCTAGGATCAAAGCTGTGCGAGCTGAAATGGTCTCAGTGACCATTAAGACCACTGTCTACAATCAATTTAGACGCCCTTTAAGAAAGGGCTCATTCCCTCAAATGAAGACACAATTCACAGAGGCACTATCTTATAGATGGATCGAGAAAGCCACTCTTCAAATCCATCAACCAATTCCAAATTTGTTAATGGCCACACAACAGATAAATTTCTCTAATCCTTTTCCATCTCCCTTTGAGAATCCGTCTTTCATATCACCTTATGTGACAATTTTGATCTTGCCCTATGATTCCCTAAAATGAGAATATAAACTTAAAACTACACATGCATCAAAAACAAGAAGGGAGAGTTTCTTGAGGGAAGCCATACTCTACTTCTCTTTTAAGACAGCAACGTATTTTAAACTAAATGGGTACAGAATATTAGAGAATCATGACTCTTTGTAATGCATTTGGTATGAGATTTTCATTAAGAATTTCATTAGGAACTACTGTCTTCTTTCAGGATTTCCCAATTTATGCAACAGATAAGCATCTTATTTTCTGAGAATTAATGAATACAGCATATAGAAGAGAAATAGTAAGAAAGCCCAAACCAGAAAAATCCAACCTGAAGACTGAAAAAAGCTGAAACAACAAGATCAGCTGGGACAGACAGGCCTCACAATACACGTGCTCATTACACATGTCAGCTCAGCCCCGTGTGCTCACTGCTGAGCTGACTGCTGATCTCTCAGCACCTCCTTGCTTAAAGCTGTAATTCTGAAATCTTTTTTTTAAATTTTTTTTTTCAACGTTTATTTATTTTTGGGACAGAGAGAGACAGAGCATGAACGGGGGAGGGGCAGAGAGAGAGGGAGACACAGAATCAGAAACAGGCTCCAGGCTCCGAGCCATCAGCCCAGAGCCTGACGCGGGGCTTGAACTCCCGGACCGCGAGATCGTGACCTGGCTGAAGTCGGACGCTTAACCGACTGCGCCACCCAGGCGCCCCTGTAATTCTGAAATCTTTAAATAGTGTCTTCAGTGCTGCCTGGAAACACCATCTTATTTGGTCTCTCATTCAAATGTGATGTAAGGAACACACACACACACACACACACACACACACACACACACACACACCCTCAAATGTAGAGGGTAGGTGGGTAAGTGAAACAATTGTGTACTGTGAAAGAAACCGAAGTATGACCTTTAAAAAATCTCACTGGCCGTTCTGATTCTTTTCCTATGGTGATGCAGAGAGGTATACACAACTGGGGTTTTGCATAAAAAGCTTTTTTCAGCAGTCAGGCAAGACATTCAGGTTTCATGTCATTCAGAAAGGGTGTTTATAAGACTAAAAATATCCAGTGCTTCAGTGAGTCAAGCTCTTTCATGCATTAGCTGGTGGGAGTATAAACTGGTCCAATCTTTCTGGAAGCCATCTGACAAAGGGGACAGAAAATCTTAAAAGTGCATATCTTTTAAACCGAAAATTTTGTGCCTGAGAATTTATTCTGAGAAAACAATCAAGGATGATTACTAGTACTTACTAGTAGCAGGAATAGCAGTACGAGTAGTAATAACAATAGCTAACATGTATTGAATTCTGGGTCAGACACTGCAGACCTGTGCACTGAAGCGGGACCTAGAGAGTGAAAAACTGGAGAAACCTAAACATCTGGTGATAGCACATTGATTGAGGAAGTTCTAGTAAATCCTATTAAGGGCTAAGGCAGCTATTATGAATATGCAAATAAAAATTTACACACATAAAGACAGAACAAAAAAGTTTACACAAGAATATGGCATGATTTAATTTATATTTAATATAAAATTATATTTTAAAAATATAAAATTATTTCTATGTTTTTCATCTTCCTACATGAAAACTTGTACTGCTACTACTTATGTACTATAAAACAATAAAAGTCTTGGAACTCTAGATGTCTTTTTTAAGATGGTCATTTCTTTTTTTTTTTTTTTTTTTTTTTCAACATTTTTATTTATTTTTGGGACAGAGAGAGACAGAGCATGAACGGGGGAGGGGCAGAGAGAGAGAGGGAGACACAGAATCGGAAACAGGCTCCAGGCTCCGAGCCATCAGCCCAGAGCCTGACGCGGGGCTTGAACTCCCGGACCGCGAGATCGTGACCTGGCTGAAGTCGGACGCTTAACCGACTGCGCCACCCAGGCGCCCCAAGATGGTCATTTCTTAAAAAAAACCCAAGATATCTGGAGCAATTTCACAGATCTCCTAAAATGTCAAGCATATGACTAAGTATATGATGGAAAACAGGACGCACTAAACAGATCATCTGTAATTCTTGATACTGAATGCTTAGTGGTTTAGATAGTGACAGTGTAGAACTATACATTTTTTACAAATCAGAAAGCAATGCAATTTGTATCTCTTCTGCAGTCTCTGTGGTTATGCAGTTTATTTCTTTAAGAACAACTGTTTTGGGAGCGCCTGGCTGGTTCACTCAGAGGAGTGTGAGACCCTTAATCTTGGGGTCGTGAGTTCAAGCCCCACGTTGGGTGTAGTGATTAGTTAAATAAAAATTAAAGAAAAAAAGAACAATTTTGGAGGTTCTGGTTTTGGTCAACATCATTAATTTTGCCTCTTCCAACTTGCCATTACATTTCTATTAAGGTACAGAAACAGTATGACAATACACTGAAAGCTAGTTCTCACAAGTTAAAAACTGTAACACAGTATGACACTGGCATAAGAATTGTCAATGGAATAAAATAGTGAGTTCTGAAAACAGACTCAAGTATATATGGGAATTTATTATTAGACAAAAGCAAAATTTCAATATAGTGGGAAAAAGAGGAATTTTTAAATAAACTGGATTACAACAGCTGGTTTTTAATTTGGAACAAAACAGAGCTGGACCCTTAGATAACACCATGTATAAAAACTAAATCCCAGAACCATAACTTTTTTTGAAGAAACTCAAAGATATAAAGAAAAAAAAAGATAAGACCTATTAAGTGAAAAATTTCATGTCAAAGAGTATACCATAAGTGGAGTCAATGACAAATGATAGCCTAGGAAAAACACCTGCAATAATAAAGATAATCGCTCCCACAAATTCATAAGAAGACAAAGAACCCAATAGAAAACTGGGCCAAGGATGTGCATAAGCAAGTAACAGAAAAGGCAATCCCAAAAGACCAACAAATACACCTTGTCATGAGAATACAAAATTAAAGTAGCAACGAGATATCATTTCTTATTGATAAGAATGGGAAAAATTCAAAAGCCTGGTAAAAGTCATTGTGGTTAAAAAAAAATTAGGGAGGGAAGCCTGGGTGGCTCAGCCCGTTGAGTGTCTGACTTCGGCTCAGGTTATGATCTCGAGGTTTGTGAATTTGAGCCCCACATCCTGCTCTGCTCCTGACAGCTCAGCTCGGAGCTCGGAGCCTGGAGCCTGCTTCAGATTCTCTGTCTCCCTCTCTCTGTCGCTCCCCTGCTTGTGCATGTTCTTTCTCTCTCAAAAATAAATAAATAAACTTAAAAAAAAATTAGGGAAAAGAAGTTCACTTACATTGTGGGCTACAAAATGTGAACTGTTTATATGGATGATGATTACAAATATAATATATACCCTTCAACCAACAATCTTGCTCATGGGAATCCAGTGCACAGAATGAAGGCATTAGCTGGGAATGCAACCTGGTGCAGCCACTCTGGAAAACAGTATGGAGGTTCCTCAAAAAACTAAAATAGAACTACTCTATGACCCAGCAATTGCACTACTAGGTATTTAACCAAGGGATGCAGGTGTGCTGTTTTGAAGGGACACACGCACCCCCATGTTTATAGCAGCACTATCAACAACAGCCAAAGTATGGAAAGAGCCCAAATGTCCATCGATGGATGACTGGATAAAGAAGATGTGGTATATATATATACACAATGGAGTATTACTTGTAGCAATCAAAAAGAATGAAGAGTATTATGCTAAGCGAAATTAGTCAGAGAAAGACAAATGTCATATGACTTCACTCATATGAGGACTTTAAGATACAAAACAGATGAACATAAGGGAAGCAAAAATAATATAAAACAGGGAAGGGGAAAAAACATAACAGATTCCTAAATATAGAGAACAGAGGGTTGCTGGAGGGGTTGTGGGAGGGGGGGATGGGCTAAGTGGGTAAGGGGCATTAAGGAATCTACTCCTGAAATCATTGTTGCACCATATGCTAACTTGGATGTAAATTAAAAAATAAATAAATTATTAAAAAAAAATGAAGGCATTAGCATTGAAGTATTGGTGCATAGGATGAAGTATTCCTATATGTATAAGGAAGTCTATTAAAAGTATGGAAGATTTGGGGGTGTCCAGAAAAGAGTTAACACAGCAGGCCTGAGACTGTACCCTTAGAAAGGCCTGCTTCCTTTTTTTTTTTTTTTAATTTTTTTCCCCATTTATTTTTTGAGA
Organism: Prionailurus viverrinus; assembly: GCF_022837055.1. NCBI lineage: Eukaryota > Metazoa > Chordata > Mammalia > Carnivora > Felidae > Prionailurus > Prionailurus viverrinus. The sequence continues at coordinate 20,521,314 of NC_062574.1, forward strand.
GATAGAGCACAAGTGGGGGAGGGGCAGAGAGAGAAGGAGACACAGAATCCAAAGCAGGCTCCAGGCTCTGAGCTGTCAGCACAGAGCCCCACGCAGGGCCCAAACCCACAAACCGTGAGACCATGACCTGAGCCGAAGTTGGACGCCCAACCGACTGAGCCACCCAGCCACCCCTAGAAAGGTCTGCTTCCAAGGTTGGCCCTTGGCTAGTATCATGTCTGGGAACTTGGCTGGAAAACAATTTTACATGCTGATATAAAACTTTCCCTAAATGGTAAGAGTGGCTCGATGCGGTTACACTGCTTGTGCAAAGAATGAGGTTTATGCTAAATGCCTGATTTTCTTCTGGGTATCTGGGACTTGGGTACATGTTAGGCAGAGGGTGCCTACATAATGAATCCCCAGTAAAAATTTTGAGCACCGAGTCTCCATTGAGCTTCTCTCGTAGACAACACTTTGCACATGCTGTCACAATCCATCTCTGGAGGAATTAAGCATGTCCTGTGCAACTCCATAGGGAAAGAACTCTTGGAAGCTTGGTCCTAATTTTCTCGGGATTTTGCCCCATTTGCCTTTTCCCTTTGCTGATTTTTGCTTTGCATCCTTTTGCTGTAATAACTTTTCCTCATGAGCACAACTATATCCTGTTAGTCCTTTTAGTGAATCACGAAAACTGGAAATGGTCTTGGGGACCCTGTGACACAGGTGGTGAGAAGTGGGCAGGCAGAGATGGTAAATGTGGGGAAAGAGAGTAACAAAATATTATTAAAAAGTCACCATGTGAACCACGACCTCATTTATTTTATAGCATATATGCTTGAATATATGCACAGAAAGATATTAGCAAGGATGGGCACCACAATGTTAATGGTTTGTTACCTCTGGATGGTGGGATTTTAGGTTATTTTCCATGATTTCTCTTATGTTTTTCTATATGCTTTGAATTTGTTTTTCAAAGTGTACGATAAGTACACTTTAATCATATAATCAGAAAAATATATAAAGCTATTTTTTATTTAAAAAGGAAATAAAAGTCAATTGTTAGATGATTCTGGTTTAAAATAGCATTTCCTAATGCTGCCTCTCTTCACTTCCTGTTCCATTTCTATAAGGTTACAGAAAAAATAAAAACACATATCACGTAAAAAGTTAGGTGGTTAATGACCTATTCCCAGAAGCTGAGAGAAATTTCCAATAATTTTATGGCTTGTGGAGTTGGTTTAAAGAACATAATCAGTAGATCACCTATATCCTACCCTAGAATGGCCTGCCTGAGAATTCAGAGGAAGATCCTTATTTCCTGCTTCACTGCTTTATGTTTAAGAAATGCAAGATCTATATCACAGAGAAGACTGGACAGCTTTTCCTCCATGGCACGGGTGATGGCTTCTGAAGTAGCCATCCTTTCTCTTTTAGAATCTCCCCTTTCTAAGTAGAAATTGTAGTTTCTCATCAGAAACAAAGCAGAGGTACTGTAGAGAGGACAAAGAAAGAGTCATAGTAGGTGAGAATACGTACTGTACAAGAGCTGGCTTGTGGGGCTGGGGGCGCCATCTTTGATTAGCAGAACTGCCGCAGACTAAAGTCTGTGGGACACTGTCAACTGAGGAGGTGAACAACCTGCCAGTGGAGACTTAAGAACAGGATTCTATCAGTCATCAGGTGGACAGAAAGTGAGTTCAGGGTAGGGCAACTAAATAATGTATGTTCTATACCGTGACACTTTAGAGAGCGAAACTAACAGTTATGAGAGACAACAGGCACGGACCAGGACTGTCCCAAACAAATGGAGAGAGACGGTCACTGTCCTTCAGGGCCAAACCCTGAGCCCGAGTCAATCTCTTGAATAGGTATAAAGGAGAAAAACAAAGTATCAGATCTGCAAAAAGAACGACAACAAAAAACATCACTGGTAAGTACTGAAGATCACTGAAGATCAACATAAAGGATTTAAATATACAGAGGAACAAGATGCAGGCAAATAATTTACCATGGCAGACAGAAAACAGACACCAACTGCATAACACAGATCTGAGTAAAGGCAATACAAGAAACAAAACAAAACAACAGTTAATAGAAAAACTGTTTCAGGATGAAATGGAATTTAGTGTGCTACTCCAAAAGATTTTCTGAGTTCTAGGCAAAATACATGATAGAGACCTAAACTTAGAAACCTGTTGGCAATTGGGAAGGAAGAGAAAACCTTCATTATTTGCACATGATATAATCAATTCCCCAGAAAAACTAACAGGATCAACAAAGGTTTCATTCTGGATACAGATAAACCAACATAAGCCCATATTATTTCTCTGTACCAACACTGGCATGTAAAAAATTCACAGCAGTAACAAAAACAATCTAGGAATTAACCATGAATTCATAAGGCCTCTCCCTAAATCTAAAGGTCAAAGAAATGATTTAAAGAAGCCCATTTTGTACTCTTAAGATGATTTAATACTATCAAAATGTTAATTATTTCAAATTAATCTATAAATTCAATGAAATCCTAATAAAAATTATTGTTTAATTAATGAATCCGATAAACACATTAACACATTAATGTTTATATTGCAAAATCAAGGTCTATGTATAGGTTAATCCACCTTCATAAAGAAGAGTAGAGAAGACAACTTATTCTACCATCCACTAAGACATACTGCAATAAAACCCATGTGGCATCAATGTAAAAATGGGCAACTGTATAAATACAACATTCAGAGATGGAATATATACAATGACAGTTGTTAAGTGTTGCCCCACAAATCAATGGGAAAAGGTCACAGTGTTTAGTAGACGGTACTGAGAAAACGGTTCACTATAGTGAAGAAAATGAAACTGGATACCTACGTAAAACCAAATATGTAGACAGGTTCTAAATGAATTCAAGATCTAAATGTGGAAGATCCAAGAATACAGTTCAGTGGAGAAAACAGAGGCTAGTGTCTTTGTGACTTGGAGACAAGGAGAGCCTTCTTCAACAAAACATAAGGCAAAGACTTGATTACATCAAAATTAAGGATTCTCTTCAACAAAGCATACGACAGATACAGTTCATGAGAACACCTACAGAATAGAATGTATTTAAAATGTCTAACGTGAAAAAGTGATTAATGTCCAAAATATTCAAGGAATTCCCACTAATCAACAAGAAAATGATGCCAGCTCCAGGAGAAAAACAGACAAAGGATACAAACTGGCAGTTTATAGGAAGACCCCAAAAGCAAGCAAGCATTTAATGAGATGCTCAGGTTCAATGGTAACCAGAGAAATACAAAGTAAAAGAACAATGAGATATTATACCTATCAGTCTTGCAAAATTGAGGTGACTAGAAGGTACGAGTCAGGATGTGGGCCCTCGGTAACTCCCACAGGGAGCTGGTGGCCATGCAAACTGGGAGTCCTCCCGGGGAGAAAACGGGCACTACTTATACCAATCAGGTCTATGTACACCCTATGGTCCAGCAGCTTTTCTCCTGGTACGTATCCCACAGAAAATTCTCGCAGAGGCACAAGAGTTTTAAAAATACCCATCTATAACTTTTTATCTTAAAATGGCCCATATGGAAGGTATGGAAATAGGTATGGCATACAAGAAGAAAAACATGAGTGAGTGAATGAAGTGAGAAAGGGGGCCCTGCGCAGAATTATGACAGATACTACAATCCACTGAGCTTTATGTCACTACCCCACTCTTGAGTCAAGTGCTGGTGGTGGGTAATGACGGGTGAGGAGGGGGTGTCAAACACATTGACAAAACTTCTGAATTACAAGGTAAAAAAAAAAAAAGCCCGTTACCCAGTTAAGCTGAGGGAAAAAACTCAGAAAATAACAAGAGACAGAAAGCTGGCTGCTTCAGACATCCCTCCAACTTTAAATATCAGAAGATAAAATGCCTTGAGTTTTGAGGATAGAATAATTTTGAGCTCAGGCAGCCAAATAAATTTCCCATGTGTGAAGACAACAGAAAACATTGTAAGATATGCCCCGATACAAAGAATATACCATCATGAACATTTCTTGAATCAAAGAAAACATTCAATAAATTTTTGAGAACATAAAAGCAAGAGCTGATCCTTATATATAAAACATAAAACTACCTTTTGTAGAAAGAGGACAATCCTCACAAGCATCTGGGCACGGAGTTCTTCCAAGGTAAACAGTGTTCGGGGTGTTCGAATGAAAATTTTGGTTTTCCCATAAGCCACATCATCCTGAAAACCACAATGTTCAACCAGCTTCTTGACAGCCTCTTTGTCTGAAGGGAGGTCATGGTTGGGCCAGGTGAATTCAGAGATCATCTTGTATCTGTGTGAACAGGGCATATGTTAATGGAGAAAACCTTATGGTCTCAACAGATACAGAAAAACTATTCAAAAATATTCAATAAATTCAAGACATTTCATAGAAAAACAACTTAGTAACGAATTCTATTCATTAATCTGGTAAGAGATGTAGAAAAAGACTTGAATAGATACAATACTCCCTCATGATAACAACTCTTACTAAACCAGAAGAGTCTTTTCTTAATTTAATACAGGCTCACCTACCAAGAACTTACAGCAAATATCATTCATAAATGGGTTACCTTTGCTAATTCTCTCATAAACAGAAATAAGACAAGGGATACCCCAATCATGGCATTAGTGAGAACCATAAACAAACTGGTATACGACTGGGGAAGGAACAAAATGAACATTATGACTTGCTTCAGAGGAAATCAAGCAGATTTGCAGATAAACACTATTATCACTAAAAGAAAACCAAGCATATAAGATCAATACACAAAAGCAAATTGTGTTTCTAGGTACAAGCAGCCATGTTGGCCCCTCGTAAGGTGGCTCACTACACACCAGCTTCTCAGGAATGAAACTGAGCAAGAGTCACAGCCTGCTTTCAAAAGCGACATTCTAGGGGCATGTGGGTGGCTCAGTCGGTTAAGCGTCTAGCTCTTGATTGTGGCTCAGGTCATGATCTCATGCTTTGTGAGAGCCAGACCTGCGCTGTCATCACGGACCCTGCTTGGGATTCTCTCTCTCCCTCTCTCCCTGCCCCTCCTTTGCTCTCTCTCTGTGTCTCTCTCAAAATAAAGAAACTTTGAAAAAAGTGACATTCTATTACTTCTGCCACCGGGAGGGGATTACCAAGGGCATGAGTACAGAGAGGTGGGGATCTCTGAAGGCTGGGGCCATCTCAGAAGGCTGCCTACCACAGCACTGTTTTCCCCCAGTGCCAAGTTGTTTACTACATGTAGCCAAATTTAGTAATTTTTTTTTCATATATTACGTCTGAATTTTAATCCATAGCAAGAAAGGCTCTCTTCCTACTCAGGCGACAGAATAATTCACTTATGAGTTCTTCTAGTAGTTGGATGCTTTCATTGTCTACATTTAAATCTTTCAGCCATTTGGGGTTTATTTTGGTATACGGTGTGAGAAATGGATCCAACTTTAATCTTTTGTCAAGTGGTCACCCAACTGTTCCAACACTATTTACTAAAAAGTCCCATCTTTCTCCCTGTGATTTAATATGCCATTTTAATCATATACTAAATTGTATGTACTTCAGTTTATTTCTAGTTATTATTATTATCACAGACATTCTGGTCTGTTTCACTGCCTTGTTCATCTGTGCATCAGTCCCGTTTTGTTTTGTTTTGTTTTTTGAGAGAGACAGTGTGAGTGGGGGAGGGGCAGAGAGAGGGAGGAAGAGAGAAACCCAAGCAGGCTCTGCACCACCCACCAGCACAGAGCCTGAGGCGATGCCCAAACTCATGAACTACAAAATCATGATCTGAGCCAAAACAGAGTTGGAAGCTCAACCGACTGAAACCCAGGCACCCCAGTCCCATGTGGTTTTAATCACAGATGTCTTAAAGTATTTTTTAATATCTGATGGTCTCTCCTCATCCTTTTCTTTTTAAAGGTTCTTTCTAGCTACTCCTGCATGTTTATTTTTCGATATGACCTTTAGAATCAATTTGCATAGTTTCCAGAGGAAAATAATCACAAACAAACAAAGAAATCCTTGCTGGCATTTTTACTGGGTTCCCACATTAAATTCATTAAATTTATCTATGATGTGGAACTGTCTCATCTAAGAACAAGGGATATCTTTCCATTTGTGCAAGTCTACTCTTGTGCTTCTTGGGAGTCTTTAAATGGCCTTCCCAGGGTTTTACACATTTCTTGTTGAGATAACACAGACATCTAAGTGGCTTCTAATCCCTTCTTCTTGATTTATCTCTCTTTTCTTAGATTCCATGACACCATGCTCTCCCTGGTTTCCTTCTGTCTCTCTGGATATTTCTTCTCAGTCTCATTTTCTGGCTACTTCTCCGCCATTACTGGACCCCAAAATGTTGGTGCAGGCCAGGGCTCGTAATAGGTCCTGTTCTACATAAACCTCTCCACATGACCTCATCTATTCCATCCACTTTGTTTGTGTGTGTGTGTGTTTGAGAGAGAGAGAGAGAGAGAGAGAGAGAGAGAGAGAGAGAGAGAGAGAAAGCAAGCAGGAGAAGGGCAAAGTGAGAGAGAATCCCAAGCAGGCCCCGCACTGCCAGCACAGGGCTCTACTCAGGGCTCAAACTCACAAACCATGAAATTATAACCTGAGCTGAAATCACGAGTCAGATGCTTAACTGACTGAGCCACCCAGATGCCTCTCTATCCACTTTAGTTTTCAATTCATGAATTTATTATCCATGCCAAGCTCTCAATTCTGAGCTTCAGATGCATACATCCAACGCCTACATAAATCTTGAGGGCATTTTATATTTCTCTTTCACTCTTTCCCACTTCAATGCCTTCAGTTACTAAAGCCAAAATCCTGTGAATTGTAATTTGATCCCTTCTCTTCTCTATCCGTCCTTCTAATTCATCATCAAATTCTTTTGGGTCTACCTCCAAAATATATTTAATATTCAACTATTCTCATCTTTACGGCCACAATTCAAGCCACCATCAAGTTTACTGCTATAGACTCCTGAATTGTTTTCCATTTCTTCCCCAATCCATTCTGTATGCTCAGCTGCCTCAGTGGTTTTCTAAAAAGCCATACATCATTTTTATCTTTTACTGCTCTCCTCTTTTAGCACAATACTCCAATCACCCTGGACTTCTCTAGGGACCTATAATGTGGTTGCCTCTTTCCAGCTTCAAAACCTTTGCATATGCTGTTCCCATTGCCTCCAATGCTTGTTAATCCACTCCTTGAAAGGCTGGCTCCTTCTAATCCTTGAGTCTTTTCTTCTTTCATCGACCATCAATCCCCCATTATTCTTCTCTATACACTTAAAAGCCTATTCACCTGCCCCATAGGGAGAGAAACAGAAACCAAATACAAGCATTCAACTATGAAGACAGAGGTAATACACCATATGAAGAAAGGAAACAAAATCAGAAGCATCCCAAATTCATTATAAAACTGGAATAAGAGTCAACATCTGGGCTATAATACAGGTAGTGATGGTGTGTTTGAAGTTTTAGGCACACTGTAGAAACTGGAAGCAACTTCTCTGCCATAGCGCTCAGCTAGGGTGTTCTTCCTTTCTTCCCAGTTGATAAAATGGCATGGACCCCAGTTCTCCAGGAAACCAGCATCCTGAACTTGTGGATTAAAAAGCTGAACTCCTGTGCTTCCTGACAACTAGTATTATCTCCCTGAAAGACTTTAGCAGGTTATCAGAACATTTAAACTCCTTCTCTTTTTTCAATAAAAGAAATAAAAACAAGGAAAAGTGACAAGTAAAAATTTAGGTTCAATCCCGCTTCAAAACATCTGCAAAAATTCAGAGTGGAAATATTATTTTTTTCTCCTAACATCATTGGAAACATTAGTCCAATGTCCTTCCTACACACCATCTATCCCACCCCATGTCATACTGTTAATTCGTTCAGTCAGTATGACAATAAAATAAAATGGCAATTTCTCAACTTGAACAAATTCATTTTATGTAAAGTGGATGATAAACACAGTCTGCAGAGTAGAAAGGGGCTATTTTTCCCAAATGCATACCCCACTGTCTCATACGACACCCTTTCTAGATGATTCTAGAGAGGACCTAATCTCAACTCACATAACCATCAATTATGTAGACTTGTCTTTCCACAATTCTGTCTTTTAAAAGTTAAGTCTAATACATTTATTATGATTACTACTATGTTTCAGGTTTCTCAACTTCTTTCATATTTTCTATTAGTTGTGCTTTCTGTTTGCTTTTTGCCATTTTCTCTTGGATAGACTTGAGTTTTCTTCATTTCATTTTATTTTCTCCTTCGATTTGAGAGCCATCCATTCAACTGTGAGGCAATGCACTGTTACAGATGGTGGGCTCAGAAGTCAATTGCTCAAGTTCAAATATGGCTCCACCACGTCCTGGCTCTGTGACCTGGGGCAATTTCTTAACCTTCCTGTGCCTCAGTTTCCTCATCTGCATAAAATGGGGGGTACCATCTTCTCCTTATCTGGTTGTCACCAGTGACTTAACTACATGCAGAGCTCTCAAAACAGTGCCTAGTTCTCTCTCTGCCCCTCCCCCACTCACATGCATGTAGGTACTCCTGCACTCTCTCTCTCAAAATAAATAAACTTTTGAAAAAAAAAAAAAAGAAAAACAGTGCCTAGTATATACAGTGAGCACTTCACAATGTTAGCCACTATTATCATTATCTTAATATTTTTAATATCTAAAAGTTATATATTTATATGAAAATATATGCTTATTTTTTCCTGTCTAGTTAATTATCTATATCCTTCCCATAAAAAGCACAAAAGTCTTTACTTCTTTATATTTCTCATACCAATTTTAATTTTTGTTCCAGATTATTACCAAAGACTCCCCCCCCCCCCCCCCCCCCGCCACCGCACTTACAGTTGATATGTGTTTAGAGGCAACAAAAGTTTTACTGATTTGTTCAATATTACTTTTTGCATTCCATTTTTCTCTTCTGCATTTATTTTTCCTTTTGCTCTAGAAGACTTTTTAGAGAGGATCTATGAATACTAAACTCTTTGAACCTATATATGTCAGAAAATATTTTTATTGTACTCAGACTCTTAAATGATAATTTGGCATGGAATAAAATTCTAAGTATAAAGTTCACTTCCCCTCACTGTCAAGATATTGCCGCTTTGTCTATTTGCATCAAATGTTGCTAATGAGAAGTCTGATATCCATATAATTTTCATTCCCTGGTAGTATTTTTTGTCTCTTTTTTTTTTTTTAGGAGCTCTAAGTATCTCTCTTTATCTCTTACCATTCTAAAAGTGAACATAATGTACTTAGGTTTCATTTTTTTTTTAATTCACATGCTTTACACTGAAGGCATTCTTTCAGTTTGAAGATTTCTGTCTTTTTTTTTGGGTCAGGAAAATTCCTGGCCACCGTTTGTTCATACAGTGCGTCCCCCCTCTTCTCTCCGCTCCTCTCGCTCCTGCTGAACAGGTGTTGGCACTCTTGGATGAAGCTTATGTACTGTCTGAGCTTTCTTTAGCATCTCCCATCTCGTTTTCTCTGTCGTGAGATCTGGAAGAAGTCTTCAAACTTGATCTTCCAGCTCACTAATTTGCTTTTTAAAAGAAGTTTAATTTTTTTTAATTGTGGCAAAATTTACATGCAGTAAAATGCACACATTTAGGTATACAACTCATCAAGTTTTGAACAATGTATACACCCTTAAAACTGACATCCGTTAAGATGCAGAATATCTCCACAATCTCAGAGAGCTCCTGGCTCTCCTTCTCCATCAATTTCCCCACTCCAGAACTCACACCTGTCCTGGTTTCTATCTGTTCTTGAACTTCATATAAGTGGCAGCCTAAAGTATGTATTCTTTTGTGACTTATCTTTTTTCTCAACATAATGTGTTATTCATTCCCTCTAACGCTGGTTAGTAGCCACTGTACAATTATCCGACAAGTTGCTGACTCATTCTCCTACTGATGGGTAATTCTCTCTTCAGTTGTGTTTATTCTGAATGTGTTTAATCTCTAATGATTCTTTTTAAAAAATTTATTTATTTTGAGATAGACAGAGAGAGCAAGCAGGGGAGGGGCAGAAAGAGAGAGGGAGAGAGAGAATCCCAAGCAGACTCCACACTATCAGCTCAGAGCCCGATGTGGGGCTCGAACTCACAAACCGCAAGATCATGACCTGAGCTGAAACCAAGAGTCAGACGCTTAACCAACTGAGCCACCCAGGTGCCCCTCTAATGATTCTTTTCAATATTTACCTGTTCTTATTTCTAACTTCATATTCCTATTATATAGGACCATAATTTCTCTCCTTCATCTCTCTGAAAATATTAAACAGGCTTGTTCCAATGCCATTTACTCCTTGGTCTGATTCCTCAGGGGTGAGGTTCTGCATCTGTTGAGATTACTGTCTCTTTTTCATTGTCTGGTCTCTCTCAGACATTTGGCTGTGATCTCGTCTACTTCCATAGAGTCCTTCTGTGTACATCTTGGCCTTGGTGGGCCTCTAGTCAAGTGGCTACTGTTGCTTCCTGGGTGTTGGCCATTGTGCCTACAATGTCTCCCTTGTCCTGGCCACTGTGGCAAACTCCAGCACAGCAGCCGGGATGGCTTCCTGAATGGCAAAGGCAGTCTTTCCTTAAAACTGCAACCTTGGTTGTACCTGGGTCTTCACATCTGTTTCACATCAGATTTAGGAGGGAGTCCTATTTCCAAGTTCACTGAGACGACCCTCCCCCCCCCCCCCCCGCCTTCTTGATTCCATAGCGTGGTTGTGCATTTTCTTCGTTTTAAAGACACACAATTTACATTATTTGGGAACATCAGATGTTCTTGGGGTAAAAGTGGATTTAAGCTTACACTGCTAAGACCGCCATTATTTGAAATTCACAGGTTCTTTCTGATCTTTCCTATTGTATTTTTATGTATGTTTTAGAAAACATATTCCCATCCTTATGGCATGTGTCTCATGCCAAGAAAAAAACACACCAAACCCTCCTGAGTTGAATGTAGAAGATATGTATGCACTTACAAAATTCCTTGTCTCCTCCAAGTCAAGCTTGCTTGCTTACTGTTCTCTTACCTCAGCTACTCTCCACGGCTCATGGAGTCGGATCATGTGTCTCATGATCACACATTTTCGGTTCAGCCCCATCCTATAGTTACCCAGCCCCCACCCTGCTCATTTTAATTTCTGATTTTTTTATGGGTGGTAACAAAATAACAAATTCTGACTGAGTAGTTGCTAGAATTCTAAGAATAATAACAGCAGACAAGCAATCTCTCTAACATAATTCTACACTGTTTGAAATCAAGACTCAGAATGAACACATCTCTATTCATGAAAACATTCCAACTTTACAGCCTCAATAAGCAAATGAAACACCAAGTCTAAAGAACAGTATGATTTTAATAAGGAAGATGGTCAGTTTTGAGCATGACCTTTTGATCGATGTCAAATCAAATTCGAATTTTCCAGGCTACTGTGCTTTACTCATTCTAGGGGGTCTCCATTTAGCGCAATCTCTTTCACTTCTGTGCAAAAGCAGCTGAACACCGGTGGAGGAAAACAGTAACGCTGGTCGCCTCACTGTCCATTTATAACCTCAGATCTCACACGGACGCTCAGATCTTCCTGGTGGCAATCCTTCCGTATGAACCTGTGCTTTCCCACTCTCCAAAATGAGATTTCCTACTTCCCCTCAAACCTCCCACACCACCCCTCCTTGTCCTCACTCTCCACTCCTGGTCTCACCTCATACTTGATTAAGGACACAGAAGCAGTCAGATAGGAACATGTTCATAAGCCAGCTTTTGGGCCTTTCTGCATCCATATTCGTATTCTCTGTCTTTTGTCCTGTTGCTATGGGGGAAGTGTCCCCGCTCTGACCTAGAGCTGACAAACCTTCCACCTGTGCTTGGGATTCTGAGCCTTGCCTTCTCAGGGATATCATGGTGATGACAATGACCTCCCTTTCTCCTGCACCACCAGGTTCTCCCTCTGTTCCGCATCAGCCCCACCTGCATACATTCCCTAGTGTCTCCTGACCTCACATCCCACTCCTGCTCCTGCTTCCTTCCATTCTTCCTGCCCTCATTCACGGCATGGATACTTGAGTTGTCTACGGGCATCTGGCCTCTCACTTCGCCTTCCCAACCTGTTCAGATCGGGTTCTGCACAACCTATCCTCCCTTGACCCCTATGTTGCCAAATCTAATGCTTAAGCTTCTGCCTTTATCTTACTTGATTGCGCAGCAACATTTGATCTGACGACTCTGCTTTTTCTTTTTGAAATACCATCTTCTTTCGGTTTCTGTGACATAACCCTCCCCTGGCATCTCATCTGTCTCACTGGTTGCTCCTTCTCTTCTCTTCGGTGGTTCCTTCCTCTCAGATCGCACAGGATCTGAATGGGCTCCTTCTCATGTATCCAGCTCTAAGACTTTATATAGGACGTCTACATTAACTACTCCAGCATCTCATCTCCAGCCTGCGCTTCCTCCCGGAGCTCCAGATGTGTGTTTAGTAACTTACTTAATGTTTCTATCTAGATTTCTCGTAGCCATTTCAAACCTAATGGTCAACAGACAAATCTCAATTCTGTCTTTGCCCCTGTTCCACGACCTCCTCAAGCTTTTCTCTTACCCTGTCTTTTGTCGGCATATGGCACTATGCTTACCCAGATGCTCATGCCAAAACCTAATTGTCACCCTCTGTTCCTCTCTATTCCACTCTTATCCAGCCAATCCGTGAGCAAACCTTGCCAACTTTCCCCTAAGACATACCTCAAATGTGTCCATACCCTTGGATCTGTAAGAATCTCTTGCTCATGGTGCTATCAAGCCCCCTTCCCTGGCCTCCTACAGTGACATCCCTAAATGTCACCTCGCTTCCTATCCACACGGCAGCCACAGTATCTCCTCAGATAATCGTAAGATTGTGTTGCTCCTGGCTTCAAATCCACCAACGGGTTCCCACCACATTTAGCCAAAATCGCAACTGTTTAGTCTGGATTACAGAATTTGACATGATCTGGCCCCTGTCCACCTCTCTGATTTCACCTTATACCACTGCCCTGTCCGTGAGCAGCCTCCAACCACACGGCTACATTTGCTACCTAACATACCCCACTTACCACTACAGTAGAGCCTTTCTCTCACTGTTCCCTCTGCCCTACCTGCTCCTCTCTCTGACCTTTGTATGGCTGGTTCCTGTCAGCATCATCTCCTTAGAGACTCTTCTGACCAACCAATATTTTATCTATTTATTCACATTTTGTGGAATCTGTAGTCTGTAGAAAATGTTCAATGAATGTTTTTAGATAAATAAACAGATGGAATTTAAAGGGACTTGATGAGTCCCAGTTGTCCACTATCATCATCATGACTAACAATAAATAACAGCAGTGATGATATCTTACATATAGTGAATGACTGCTATATGTCAGGTTCTATTTTGAATTTTTTTTTTAATGTTTATTTATTTTTGAGAGAGACAGAGAAAGAATGCGAGTGGGTTAGGGGCAGAGAGAGAGAGGGAGACACAGAATCTGAAGCAGGCTCCAGGCTCTGGGCTGTCAGTACAGAGCCTGACACGGGGCTCGAACTCACGAGCCGTAAGATCATGACCTGAGCTGAAGTCGGATGCTCAACCGACTGAGCCACCCAGGCGCCCCATGCCAGGTTCTATTCTAAGTGCTTTATAGATATAGATATATAGATATGGATATGGATATGGATTATGGATATAATCTTATTTAATGCTCCAGAAACCCTAAAAAGTAGTTACTATTATTACCCCCTTTTTATACATGAGGAAACAGAGGCATTGAAAGATTAGGTGATTTGCCCAAGGTCAAAAAGCTAAGAAATAGCAAGGCCAGGATTCAAACCAGGTAGACTAATTTCAAGGTCTTCATGATTAATTGCTTAATATTTTGTTGTTATGATAATTACTAATACTGGTAATGACAAAGCAGCATTAATTGAGCATCCATTATGTGCCAGGCACCTAGCTTTTTTACTTAGGCTTATTTAATGAGGTAGTATTATTATACTCATTTTATAGATGCAGAAACAGAGTTGGACATTAAATTTCTGGCCTAAGATCACACAGCAAATGAGTGGCATACCCCGGATTCCAACCCAGATGTGCCTCCAAGTCCATGCTCTTCCTCCCATGCTATATGGCCCACATCTTCTCCCCAAAGAATGAATCTTTTCTCACGGCCCATAAACCGCACACTTAGGGAGAGTCTCCTGCTGACTCTGAGAAAGTCTTTCATATTTGCGTTTCCCTCAACTCTTCCTCTTTCAACAGATATTTAGACTATCTGACACGTGCTGACAAAGCGTCACACACGGGGAGCACTCCGGAGTTCTCAGGGTCTGCCAGGTTCTTTGTTTAGTCCATTCTCACCTGTGAAGAAACTTCTCGTAGGTCTGGCGGAAGGCAAACCCCGCCCGCCGCACCCTCACATTTTCCAGTAGTCCAAGATACTCTACTTGGTGGCGACAGCGCTCATCGTCAAATATCTGTGGGGATTTCTTGTCATTGGGTTTGATGCAACGTACATAATAGGGCTCCTAAAGAAATAAATCAGCAAATGGTAAGTTTCACTGGAGAAAAATCCCAAACTAAGGATGCTAATGTGTAATTAGTGTTAATTGTGTCAAATTAAGCTCAGTGCCTCCAATTTCTCAGACATAAACTTGGGAATAGTTATTCTTCCTTCTCCTTCAAGACTGGAAGTTCTTGTGCATTTAGCTAAGATTTTGCTTTATTCTAGGAATCATCAGGAATTGTAGAAAGGGGATAAAGCTAAGGGGTAAACAGTTGAGACATGTAAACATTGAGTTTATGTGTCTTGACAGAAAGAAGGTTAAAAAGTACCAGAAAGAGTAATTTAATAGAAAGAGGCAGGAGCCGTGCTAAAGATGAACTGCCATGAAGAATGTGCAACGTAAACACAGCCCTGGCACATGGCAAGTGCTCCATAGTGTCAGCCACCATCATCACCACCACTGACATCATCACAGTAGTTTGTGCTTTTGAAAACGAGATTAAAATTTATAAGGAGAGAAGTTGCAAAACCTCCTGTAGGTGTCAGGGACTCTAAGAAAGAGCCTAGCAAGAAACCCCTCCCTTTGGGCCAATTAAGTTTTGTACCATGCATCAGATCATAACTCCTTTTAAGTATAAAACTGTGCTGGCATAGATCCTGGTCTGCTGAAGGTAACAAATTATCACTGGATGAATCAAGGAGGTCAAATGTATCCTACTTGCAGAGTAAAGAGTGTCGTTCCCTTCTCTGATCTATTACCTAGCAGACACACAGATGCACTTTAATTAAGAGACAGAGTCTTCTGTAGATAATTAGGCAATTTTGAGCTCCACTGTGGGCTGGAGGTAAAAAGTAGTAGTAAATAATTTAAGAAGTAGGAGAGATTTGAAGAATGAGAAGTTACTTGCATTCTGAACGGAGTGAGTTTTCAACATCTACACAGGAAGCTCCAAGTATAGACTTATCATGCTACTTTCCATGATGAAAAAAGAATGCCACTTTCTTCCTTCTTCTAGGCCCTACTGTATTGGTTTTCTATTGCTGCTGCTGCAGAGTACCACGGAGACTGCTTAAAAGCACAAAGTTGAACAAAAATCAAAACGGCTGCACTAATGCTCCAGTGAGGTTGGATCTTAAAGGAACCTTCTTCGTCTCTTCCGTAAACCTCCCTCTTCCCTTCTTAGCCTTTTGCTCCAGGAACCTGGTACCAGCCTAAAGACACAAGGAAGGGGGCTGGTATCACCCACACAACTGCTGTCAGAACAGGCTAGATCCTGTGTGTCCCTATAAAACGCCCCAGCCCCTTCCTCCGGGAGGGCTTGCAGTTTTTGAAGGCCCTGGCCTGCTGCGCAATAAAGCTGTCATTCCCCTTTATCCCAAACTCTGTCTTCGAGTTATACTTCGGCTCCGAAACACGGAGGTTGCTTTTTGACAGCACCACAAATTCAGTGGCTTAAAACAACACAAATTTATTCTCATACAGTTCTGGAGGTCAGCAGTCTAAGATGGTTCTCGCTGGGCTAAAAATCCTGGTGTCAGCAGGGCTCTTATTTTCTAGAGACTCTTAGAGAGAACCCACTTTCTTATCTTTTCCAGCTTCTAGAGGCTGCCCACATTTCTTGGCTTATGGCCTCCTTCCATCTTGAAAGCCAGTAATGAGCAGCCTGTCGAGTCTTTTGAATGATAGACCATCTCCCTGGTTCTGACTCTTCTGCATCCTCTTCTTTCCCTTTGAAGGACTCTTAAATTTACACAGCGCCTACTTGGATAATGCAGGAGAATGTCTTTATTTTGAGGTCAAAAATCAGCAGTCTTTACTCCATCTGCAACCTTCATTCCACCTTGTCATGCAACATAACATGTTTACATGTTCTGGGGAGTCAGGCATGGACAACCTTGGGGGGCTCTAATAAAATCTCAACCCCCCACCCCCGCCTCTCTGGACTTTGTCCCAGGTTTCTACCACAGAACTTCTAAAACCCTTGGAATTTCCTCAGTGGTAGGAGTATCTTTGTTATGCTAATGAAACAACTGAGACCCAGTTCCCAGACAGCTCCAGGACAAGGAGGGGGCTGGGGGGGGGGGGGGGAGTGTAGTCATCACAAAAACCCTCCACAGGATTAGAGGGATGGGACTTTCAGCAGCCTGACCTCCAGGGAGGGGAGGAAGGCTGCAGGTTGAGTCCAATCACAGACTCAAGATTTCACCAGTCATGCTTAGGTCATAAAACCCCGATTTAAAAAAACTCAGACACCGAGGCTCCAAGGAGCTTTCTGGTTGGTGAACATATTATCCCATGGGGAGGGTGATGGACCCTATCTCCACAGGGGCAGAGGCTCTTGCTCTCCGGATGCCCAGACCCTCCAGACCTTGTTGCTCTGTGTATCTCTTCATCTGGCTGTTCTGGGTAGTTAGTGTCAGGATTGAACTGAATTGTAGGACACTCTGTTGGGGTCACAGAGACCTGGAGCTGAAATGCAGAGCCCATTATTCTGCCTAGCATACCCGCCTCTTTTCATCACATCTGTGGCAGATTTAAAAAACAAAGAGCTTTTTGCTGTACCTCCCAACGAGAGGCGAATTTTCCACCCCACTCCTGGGATCTGGGCTGCCCTTGTGATGTGTCTTACCCAACAGAATATGGCAGAAGTGATACTGGGTTATTTGTGGAGACTCATCCTTGAGAGGCTTTGAACTTTTGGAACACTTCTTCCATCATGTGAAGAAATCCAGGACTAAAAACTAGATGCAGAAAGAGGCCAAGGTATCCCAGTCACCCAGCATGTGAGTGAGCCATTTTAGACCATGTAACCTCAGCTGACCACAGCCACCTGGTGAGCCAGTGGGACTGGCTAGTGAACCCCCCAGATCATGAGACACAATAAACTGTTGTTCGAGGCACTAGATTTGAGGGTGGTTTGTTATCAATTAACAGACAACTGATACTTCTTCCCTATTCTGGAACACCAATCCTTGGCTTAGGTATTAAGCAAAGGATCGATATTGTTATAAAGTACAAGCAGAATCTTACAAATAGTGATGAGTGACAAAACGTTCACTGAATCTGTAATGGAAGATTTATAGGGAAAGACTGCAGCTCCCTTTTAAAATCTTTTTTTTTTTTTTTTTTTGTAATGCTTATTTATTTTTGAGAGCGAAAGGGTAGGAGAAACAGAGCATGATTGGGGTTTGGGGCACAGAGAGGGAGACACAGAATCTTAAGCCGGCTCCAGGCTCTGAGCTGTCAGCACAGAGCCTGACACGGGCTTGGAACTCATGAACTGTGGGATCATGACCTGAGCCGAAGTCGGACACTTAACCAACTGAGCCATCCAGCTGCCCCAGTGTGGCTCACTTTTTAAAAGTTTAAGTAAATTTAAAACAACCTTAATGGGATGGGGAAGGGAGGTGGGGGTCCTATTTATGTGAGGGCTACAGGGCTTTTATTGCTTGATGGATAAACTAAGAGAGTGTCACTAGCACAGCAAATATCAAAATGCTACTAAATCTATCTGTACACTTTGGCAGTGGTGTAACAGGATAAGCATCACATACGGAGAAAGGGGAACCCTCTTGCACTGCTGGTGGGAACGCAGACTGGTACAGCCACTCTGGAAAACAGTATGGAGGCTCCTCAGTAAACTAAAAATGGAACTATCCTATGATCCAGCAATTACACTATTAGGTACTTACCCAAAGGATACAAAAATACAGATTCAAAAGGGCACATGCACCCTAATGTTTATAGCAGCATTATCAACGATAGCCAAACTATGGAGAGAGCCCAAATGGCCATCAACTGATGGATGGATAAGGAAGATGTGGTATATATACACAATGGAGTATTAATCAGCCATCAAAAAGAATGAAATCTTGCCATTTGCAATGACGTGGGTGGAACTAGAATAGTATTATGCTAACTGAAATAAGTCAGCCAGAGAAAGACAAATCCTATATGATTTCACTCATATGTGGAATTTAAGAAACAAAACAGATGAACATATGGGAAGAGGTGGGGAAGAAAAGAGAGAGAAACAAACCACAAGAGACTCTTAACAATAAAGAACAAACTGAGGGTTGATGGAGGGAGGTCAGCGAGGGAGGGGCTAGATGGGTGATGGGTATTAAGGAGGGAACTTGTTATGATAAGCACTGAGTGTTGTATGTAAGTGATGAATCACTGAATTCTACTCTTGAAACCAATATTGCACTGTATATTAGCTAAAATTTAAATAAATGCATCTAAATAAATAAATAAATAAATAAGCAAGCAAGCTGTATTTATTTTAAAAAAGAGAATAAGCATCACACAGAATCAGGACACTTGGGCATTCACTGTCTCTGCTCTTAACTAACTATGATAGTCTCTCTGGACCTAATTATCTAATTTATAAAAAGAGAGTATTAGGGCTTCCACTTCAGTAATGATGGACTAGTTTATTTTTTTTTTATTTAAAAAAATTTTTTTTTTCAACGTTTATTTATTTGTGGGACAGAGAGAGACAGAGCATGAACGGGGGAGGGGCAGAGAAAGAGGGAGACACAGAATCGGAAACAGGCTCCAGGGTCTGAGCCATCAGCCCAGAGCCTGACGTGGGGCTCAAACTCACGGACTGCGAGATCGTGACCTGGCTGAAGTCGGAAGCTTAACCGACTGCGCCACCCAGGCACCCCATGATGGACTAGTTTAAACCAACACCCATGCTGCAGACATCTAGAATCGGCAATTCAAATATTTTAAAAATTTTGCTTAAAGACAGTGGAGAATTATGGGGACCAGAATCTAGCAGGACCGTGGAAGTTTCCAGGTCTGAGAAGTCCTTTTTCCTGGGGGAATTTCCCAACTCCAGAGGAAGCAGATGGGATCTGGGTAGAGGTTTTGGCAGCCTCAGGGGGCTGGCAGGACAGAGATCAGAGAGCAGGGCCTGAAAAGGAGGAGGTCATGGGTAAACCCCTCTCACTTTGGGCTGGGATCCGAAAAGGCTGCCACTAGCAATGAGGGTGAGTCAGAAGCAGGCAGTCCCTCACAGGGACTTGAAATAGCATAGCTCTTGGTTGCCTAAAAGGAGCCAAGGTAAATCTTTCCTGGAGAAAGATTACATAAACTTAGGTCTCCAGTTATTTCTATAAACAATTTTGCCAATATTATGTTGGGAGCAAAATAGAAATTACCCAGACACATAAGGAACCATGATAACAAGAATTAGAAACAGCAAAACAGTATACAAAACAAACAGACCTGCGGGGATCCACATAATGGAGTTAATAGTGAGAATACAATAACTATGCTTACCATGCTCGAGATGACAAAAGACAATACTGAGAATTTTTAGAGAATCAGAAACTATGTATGTAAAAAATGAACTGAATCAATTTAAAAACACAGGACTGAAAAATACAATGATGGAAACTGAGACGTCAGTAGATCAGTAGACAGGAAGATTACGAACAGCTGAAGGTGGGTGAGAAGAAATTCCCCAGAATGAAGCATGGAGAGACGAAAAGATGGAAACAAAAGGAGAGAGGTTAAGAGGCATAGTAGCTATGGTGAGATGGTCCGAGTAACTCAAATCCTGAAGGAGAGGAGACAGAAGGGGAGAAGCAGTATTTGAAGAGCCAATAGCCAAGAGTTTTGCAAAACTGATGAAAACCCAACTAAGACAAATTGAAGAAGTCCTATGAATTGTGAGGATAAAAAACAAAACAAAACAACAACACTACACTCAGAAAGTCGTAGTAAAACTTCTGACTACCAAAGAAGAGCAGCCAGAGGAGAAAAGATCCATTACCTCAAGGAGCAACAAACAGACTGACAGCTGACTTCTCACAAGAAACCACGGGATCCAGAAGACAAAGGAGTGTTATGTCTGAAGTGCTGACAAAATTGCCAACATAGAATTTTGCACCCAGCAACAATATTCTTCCCAAACGAAAACAGTATATGATATTTTCAGGTAAACAAAAGCAGAGACTCTGTCAACAACAGACTTCAAATATAATAGGATAAAATTCAGGCATAAGAAAAATGGTCCCAGATGAAGGTTAATGGTACAGAAAGGAAAAAAGAAGTGATAAATGGATAAATCTAAACACATACTGACTATATGTAGTAACAACGATGATGATGTCATCTTGCTGGCCACATGCGTGCACACGTGTGCACATGCACACACACACGTACACTTATAATACATGACCAAAATAGCATAGAAGTTGAGAGGAAGGCAAATGGAATTAAAATGTTTTATGGACCTTGCATTGTCTAGGAAGGAAGTAAAAGTGCCAAATAGTATTAGATTTTTTACATTCAAGAATGGGATTATAATCACTCAACCACCAAAACAATATTATGATATAAATCTTCCAGAATAATAAAGAGTAATCACAACACTGAGTGGCAGGGGCCAGAGGGTGAGGAAAGGGTGCCTTCTGAGGTTTAACTAAATATTCTGACTAAAGGACTCATAGGCACATGTGGCATGAGTCTACTCAGGACAAAAACATGGCTTGCCAACAGAAGTGTCACAGTCCTTGCAGCAGTCCACACAGCAGTCAGGTGACAGCTTAAGGACAAAGAGATAAGACCCACATGGGGCAGGCATGGAAAGTACCCTTGGTTTAAAAGCCTCATGCCCCATAGTATCTAATATCCCTTAATGTAGGTCTGAAGACATAGCTTCCAGGGTTCTTAAAAGGGACATTCTTAATACAGGAGTCACCACAGTCAGGGAAGCCCACATAAATCATCTCCACCAGACATTTGATATTCTCTCAGTGGAGATGCAATTTACAAAAAGGGGTAATTTTTAAGTCACAAGAAATGTTGCACAGTAATACTGTCGAGATACACCTTACTGGGTTAACAGGGGAACAGAGCTAGAAATTTAACTGAGGTTTAGTTGTGAAGCAGAAGGAACAGAATTTTGTTTACTCTTTGCCCACAATCACCAATCTAAAAGAAAGAAAGGAAAGAGAAAGAAATACAAAAGCATCAAACAGAAAGCACTAACGAGATAGTCCAATTAAATGCCACATATAGAAACTACATTAAAAGTCATGTAGAGTAATGACATATTCAAAAGACAAAGATTGTCAGATTGCATAAAAAAACAAATCTTACTATATGCTACTTACAAGACACATACTTGAAACACAGGGTTACAGAAACGTTGAAAGTAAAAGGGTGGGAAAAGATACACCAGCAAACCTGGCCAAGAGAGAAGGTGGTGTAACTGTTTTATTCATGCAAAGGCAAAAAGTGATACAGAAATAGAGAGGCATTTCATAATGATAAATAACTCAAACACTAGGAAGAAATAATAGTTCTAACTTGAACAAGCCTAAATAAAGTCTTAAAATATCTAAGGCAAAAACAGAAGATACAACAAGGAGGAAGAGACAAATTCAGAATCACAGATTTTGGCATTTTCGGCACTGACAAAACTAAGAGCTTAGTAAGAACTGGACAACAATATAATTAGCAACCTTGATCTAGTGGATGTGTACAGAGTATAACACAAGTTATTTCTCTCTATATAAACAAAATATATACATAAAGAACATTTAACAAATTCCTAAGGATTGAAATCACAGAGAGTATATATTCCCTGACCAAATGATATTAAGCTGGAAATCAAGAGCAAAGGATAATTAGAAAAATCGTATACGTCTGGGAATTAAGAAACATAATTCTAGGTGACCTTTGGGTCAAAAAGAAAATTACAGTGTGAATTTAGAAATATTCTGAACTCGATAATTTATAATTATGTGGGCAAAGCAATCTTCGTATAAGGTATTACTGGAGTAGTATAAGTAACTTCACTAAACAAAAACCAGTTAAATGGAATTTTACCAGTACTGATGATGCACAGGAAGTTAACACTAGCTCAGACACTAATGACCAACTAAGGGGTGGGGGGAATCCTATCCATCCTGTTCAGTAATATAAAATCTTCAGTTAAGGAATCTACTGGAAATACTCTCTCTATATTTAATCAGCATTCTATCTCAATTTATAAATGCCGCCTCCTCTCTCATTTATAAATATCCAGACTGACTCAGCCTAAGAAACTCTAAATTTGACAAATTCAAGAGTCTTATAAAGATTAAACGGAAAGAGTTAATACTGATCTCATTCTCTGGCATGTTTTAGCCTGTTTCTCCCTCTATTTTATGTAAAAAACATTATTTGTGAAGGCACACTGATCGGTCTATGTATTAGCCAGAAGGCACTGTAGTTAGACATCTGCCTATCTAACTTGCTTTGAACACTGCCAAATAGAGTCACAGGCAAATTCAAGTTCATTTAATAATTTACTGACCATCTGTTTAGGGTGCACCTCATGAGATATCAAGAGATATATAAAATTAGTAGAACTCCCTCCCTATGTTTAAAAGACTTATAATCCAGGTGGGGAGACAAGACATGCATTGAATACATTGTGTAGATTCTGAGACAAAGTGAGGGGTCAGGACTTCCACTTCTGGTGGTGGAGGACCAAGTAATGCTACAAGCTTCCTGATGAAGTCATTAGGAAAAGCGCTAGACAGATATGGGAAGGGGGGGGTAATCTTCTCAAACGCATCAGAGAGCTAATAAGATAACCAAGATGAGAGTAAGACTACAATGGAAAGTGGTGGGGCCGGACTTCAGGGCAGTTTTCATCTGGACAGCCACGAGACTACCACAGTTTCTGACGGCCTTGTGGGGCCAGGGGGCTGCAGGTTGGAACCCAAAGCCATAGACAAGGGACACTGGTCTGCAATCCTAAAGAGCTAACCCTGGGAGTCCAAGGTCGATGGAAAACAATTTGGTCCATTGCTGACCCACTCCAGATCCTGAAATTGGGTTGGGGTGACCCTGGATTGTCAGAATTTGTCTGATACAACTTTTAAACTTAAATGTTTAATTTTTCTGGATTCTTTTTCTTTGACCAAATTGACCATTTGTATCTTTTTTTTTTTACATTCGATGTAATCACTACATTTGGATTTATTTCTACCATCTTAATTTATCCTGGCTTTTCTATGTTCTTTAGTCTCCTCTTTCCTATGTTTTATAGAACTGATTACTTACTTCTCATTCTGACCTCAACCCAACTCATTTCTATTCTTTTACTGACTACATGAGGGAATTTAATATGCATTTGTGTGTTATTAGGATTACAAGCTAAGTAATGTTTTTATTATTTTTCTGAATAACCGATGACCTTAAGCACCTGAATTCTAATCCCTTATCCTTCTAACTTATATACTATTATTGTGCTATTGGATTCTCATCTGTATTTGTTAAAGTTTATTTTTATTTGAGAGAGAAAGAGCAAGCAGGGGAGGGGCAGAAAGACAGAGGGGGAGAGAGAATTCCAAGCGGGTTCTGCACTGTCAGCACAGAGCCCGATGTGGGGCTCGAACTCACAAACTGTGAGATCATGACCTGAGCCAAAATCAAGAGTCAGATGCTTAACTGACTGAGCCTCCTAGGCACCCCTATTCTAAATTTTTTTTTTCAACATTTATTTATTTTTGGGACAGAGAGAGACAGAGCATGAACGGGGGAGGGGCAGAGAGAGAGGGAGACACAGAATCGGAAACAGGCTCCAGGCTCTGAGCCATCAGCCCAGAGCCTGACGCGCGGCTCGAACTCACGGACCGCGAGATCGTGACCTGGCTGAAGTCGGACACTTAACCGACTGCGCCACCCAGGCGCCCCTAGGCACCCCATTCTAATCTGTATTTTCAATCCAATATTATTTTAGTTTATTTATGCACACCCACCTATTTACCAATTTCTTTGTTCTTCTTTTTGCATTTCAGACTTTCATTTTGTATACTCTTCCTCCATCCTGATATGTATGTATATCCTTTAGAACGTCCCTTAGTGCGCTTGTAACCCTCTCCTCTTTTTCAGAAAGATTCTTTATTGTGTCTTTGTTCTTGAAACAAATTCATTCTCTTTGTACAGAATTTTGGTTTACAGTTCTTTTCTTTCAGCCTGTTATTCTTTTAAGTGGATCTGCTTTTAAGGCATTTTCTTAGTCTTTGATGTTCTGGGATTTCACAATGTGCCTAGATGCAGATTTCTTGTAACTGTTCCAGCCTGGGATATACCAGACTTCCTGACTCCAAGAGAGTGTTATCTTTCATCACTGTAGAAATTCTCAGCAATATACCTTCCAATATTGCTCTGCCCATCCTCTCCTTTCCATGAGTAACTGATTAGATGCACGTTAGACCTTTTCATTTTGTCTTCCATGTTTCTTAATAGTGTTTCTTTTTGCTTCATTTCTTGGTCTAAGTAGAATCCTGGATAATTTCCCCACTTCTTTCTTTCATTCCTCTATTCTCTCTTCAGCTTTGTCTAAACTGATGTTAAACCTATCCTTGAGTTGCTAATTTTAATTTCTATCAATTGCCTAGTTACTTGCTTTTTCTCATATTTTTAGGCCTTTGATTTCTTGAAACATACTAAACATTCTTGTATTGTTTCTGATAACTCCATTCTAAGAAGTTTTCATGATTCTGACTCTTGCACCTGGTACTTTGTTCATGTGTGTAGTAATTCTTTGTGGTGAACTCCTTATTTTCCTTAAAACTTTATCTGTGGAAATTCTTGAAGGTCTGGTTTGAAGGTGGTTTCTTCAAGGAAAAAAAACTGTTTGCTTCTATCATATGCTTGGGGATCCCTGGCCATGACCATTTCAAACTAAACTGTTGATTTAAGCTTTTTAGGCCATCCAGGTAGTGTGAATTTGGATTGAAAACCTCATGAAAACTTGCTTACAATGATAAATTCTCCAGAAGTGTTCACTCCCGCTTCGGCTCAGGGCCATGGACCAATATAGGCAGTTTTCCTTTCAGATAATGAGGGATTATTTCTTGTTCACTTTATATGCATCCCTTTGAGGATGCAGTCCTTTGGAGACCTGCCCATGTGTGTGCACATGCACGTTTGTGTATAATCTCTTATTAGACACTCTACTTTGGGCAGGCCCTGGGCTTCACTTGAGGACCCAGCCTTGAACACCTATGCCCAAAGTTACCTACTTCAACAAATCCCCAAAGAGACAGCATCTTCTTTTTCCTTAACTTCTGCCTTCACTCAGTCTGTGGCCTGCATGTTCCTTACTTTCTTATTAGTTCATGGCTGCATTCAAGAAGTGGATTTTTATGTTTTACCTAACATTTTAGTTGTTTTCAGTCGGTTTTAGTAGGTGCTTTCTTCACTATGTTCCCAGCAAATGCATTAGTCATATATATTTTTAAGATCTTCCCATGGTCCTAGATGAAACTGATATCTAATTTTATTTTCTCATATTAACCTACTATGAAGGGAATATTAATCTCATAAAATGAGTTGGGTAGTGGTCTTTTTCCTATCCTCCAAAACAGTTTATATATAATAGGAATTACTGGCTTCTTGGCGGATTTATAAAATGTATCTGTAAAACCATCTGGGTTTCATGTTCTTGGCAAATCTGGGAGAAGGCAGACTTCTGATTAGTAATTCAGAGTCGTTAAGGTTACTAATTTATTCAGATTTTCCATGTCTTCTTGAGTTAATTTTGATAACATATTTTTCTAGAAAATTAATTTTTCAAGTTCACTGGCATAGAGTTGTGCACAATATTCTATGCCTTATAAAAATCTCTGTATTATATGAATACACCTTTTTTTCATTCATAATATTGCTTTTTCATCAGTTTCATTAAAGGTTTGTCTATTTGACTAATTTTTTGACCTATTAATTTTAATTTTTGCTTTTCAAAAGTCATTTTCTTACTTCTGTCTTTGATTTTCTTTGGGATTCTTTTTCTGGTTTCTTGAGTGGAGAGGTGAACTTAACTCATTTACTTTCAATCTTGTTTTTTTTTTTAATAAAGATATAACAAGTGGATCACTTTAGCAGCATTCTACAGATTTTGATAAATTCTTTATCATGTAGGTCCATGTATTTTATAATTTCCATTGTGATTTCCTCATCAATATGTGAGTTATCTAGGAGAGGATTTTTCCCTCAAGTTCCCAAGCACATTAAAAAATAAATAAATAAAGGCTGCCCTTCATTTTTATTTGCTGTGAGGATGGAGACTATATCTAAATGGTTATAACTTCCTTTGTGATCTAGTATATGGCCAGTTCTTGGAAATGTTCTATGTATACTTGAAAGGGATATGTATTTCCTATTCCCTGGGTGCAGCGTTCTTTTGATCCATTAAAGTTTAAATTTGGT
Organism: Prionailurus viverrinus; assembly: GCF_022837055.1. Classification (NCBI taxonomy): domain Eukaryota; kingdom Metazoa; phylum Chordata; class Mammalia; order Carnivora; family Felidae; genus Prionailurus; species Prionailurus viverrinus. The sequence goes on from NC_062574.1 coordinate 20,548,080, forward strand.
TTTCAACGCTTCTGCCTTCTTACTTGTCCGCCTGAAACATCAGTTTCTGGTACAGCTGGTTTAAAATCTCCCACAAGGATTGTGAACTTGTCAACTTTCCTTTTAAAATTGTTTTCAGGTTCTTTTTTTGCTTTATGGAGTTTATGGATAATCACAGCTATATTGGTAGGTACCTAGTTCAAAATGACTCTATTGTCTTGGGTGTTTTCATTTATTGTTATTGATCTCTTTATCTGTATTACTACTTTTTGTCTTAAATTCTATGTTCTTTCACATTAATGTTGCTTTTAATCATTTTTTGGGGGGGGGAGGGCTTGATGCATTCTTGCTCACCTCTTTCTTTTTCATCGTTCTGCATACTGTTCTGTTTCGGTGTCTCCTAGACAAGCATATGCCTGGATTCTCCATCTGTCTAGTCTTCTTAGTCTATTTACATTTATGGTGAATACCGATTATTTACACTTATTTTGTGTTTTCTAAAAGTAACGTTTTCCTTTGTTGCTTTCCCACCCACCTTCCTGCCTTCTATTGGGCTGAGAGGATGTCTTTATTCCTCTTCTTGTCCCTGTTCTCTCCCTCATTTCCGCTCCTCCATGAACACCCAGACTGGGAAGCTATAGCACAGACTGCCAGGCTCGCTGCCTACCTCCTACCCAGCATCTTTTGTTCTGAGGCAGAATCCTTACTTCTAGCTAGGTGAACTGCTGACCAGAATAAAAATGCACTTCCCAGCTTCCCTGGAAACTTGGCATAGCAAACAAGATGGAAGGAGCATGCTGTGTGAGGCACCCAGGAAATCTCTTAGGGCAGAGGCCCCAGTTGCCACCTGGGGCCAGGAGGATGGACGCCAAGTGCCAAGTGTGGCTGAGCAGAAAGACAGAAGGGAGCCAGCTCCCTAACCATCTTAAGGGTGCCATACCCATCCTGGAATACCTTCTTCTGTACCTTGTTTACAGGAGAGAGAAATAAATGTCTCTCTTGTTTGAGCCCCTCATTTGGGGATCTCTCTTTTATTAGCAGCTGAATGCAATTCCTGAAACAAATTACAGATGGTTCTAGAATTTTAATTTTTATTTAGAAAGAGAGAGTGTGCATGCGATCAGGGGAGGGGCAGAGAGAAGGGGAGAGAGAGAATCCTAAGTAGGCTCCACACCGGGCATGGAGCTCGATCTCACGACCCTGAGATCATGACCTGAACTGAAATCAAGAGTCAGACACTTAACCAACTGAGCCACCCAGGTGCCCCTGGAATTTTTGTTTTTTAAAAATGCACATTTAAATACCAATTTTAGAAAATAAAGGTGACTCTTTTCTAGTTAATGAAATACATCTAATATATTTTATAAACTATAACATATTCTATAAGCATGTTTTATAAGATTCTGTATTCTCCATTTCTTGGGTCAAACGCCTCCCTTCTAGGTTCACCGTCCCTCTTGCAGGATGATGCAGGTTGGAGCTGACATGCACAGAGAAGCTAAGGGACAACAGGAACACTTCTAATGGTGTTCTGGTCTTCGGTCCTGGTATCCTCAGCCCTGCCTTTCTGGAGGTTTGATTCTACAAGTCAACAAATTGTGCTTATTTGTTGTCATGTGGGGCCAAAGAAACCTGACAAAATGGAATAGAACGCTACTGAACAGATGTGTTCTTGTGCATTTGCCTAATTTATCCACAGTGAAGTAACCAGAAACAGCATAGATTTAAATTCTTAGAAAGGAAGTTGTTTTTTTTTTAAAAAGATAATAATGAAGAATAAAAAACACATGAAAAGCACCAGAACAGGGAAATTTAAAAAAAAAAAAAAAAAAGAATAAAAATAATGAGCCCCAGAATGCTGCCTAATTTATCAAACTTATCAACAGCAGCAGTTTGGGCTAGAAATCTGCTCTTTAATGGGGGGAAAGAAACAGACTTAAGTTATCAAACAGTACTACACCTGAAAGGAACAATAAAAAGAAGAAACAATGGTCAGTAATACAACATTTTATTTCAACTTTTGTAACAGCTTAAGGACAATACTTAAATACTAAACTTCCTCTTGAAACTCTATCTGGTCATTTTGTATATGGACACGAGATACAGATGGCATATTACTGTTTTTTAAAAATCTTTATTTATTTTGGGAGAGAAAGAGCATGAGTAGGGTAGGGGCAGAGAGAGAGGAGACTGGCCTGAGCCGAAAGCAAGAGTAAGACGTTCAACTGATGGAGCCACCCAGGCGCCCCTGGCATATTACTGTTTAATTCAAGATTTATTTATTTTTTAAGCCAAGCCCTCTCTTCAGTACAGGGCTGAAGCTCATTTTGCTAAGCACACACTCTATTTTAGTTACATATGTATAGTTTTTAAAGATCTCACTAAGAGTTTCCCCTTGTCAACAACCATAAAAAACTCAAATTTAACGAAAAGCATTTCATCTGGCATACAACTATTTCAGCCAGCCATGTTAAAAAAAACAAAACAGGGATAAGAATTCAATTACAACATTCACTTTAAATATCTATATGGTTCAGTGCAATTTATCATAATTACCTAAAAAGCGAATCATACGTTCTCTATAACATATATCAAGAGGGGACCAATGACAGCAAATGGTGCTGACCACCATCAAAAGTGGCGATAAAATGGATACGTAGAAAAGAAAATAATTACCTTTGATGCAAGGTTGTCCACTAAAGCGATCATTGAATTCTTAAACAAGGTGGCAGCGGTCAGAGGTCGCTTGGTCACCTCTGTAATACTCAGTTTGCCTTCGGGCCACATATTCTTCAGCACGGGATTTGAACTGAGAAGCACAGAAAGAGCAATGAGAATGTTACATTCAAATCAGCTGAATAGAAACTGCTAAGGAATCCTGCTGGGCTGCACCCTGGAGCCACAAGGGGACTGCAGACTGGAGCCACGAGTGGACTACACCCTGGAGCCATAGTGGAGTGTAGACTGGAGCCATGAGTGGACTGCACCCTGGAGCCACGAGTGGACTGCAGACTGGAGCCACGAGTGGACTGCACCCTGGAGCCACGAGTAGACTACACCCTGGAGCCACGAGTAGACTACACCCTGGAGCCACGAGTAGACTACACCCTGGAGCCACGAGTGGACTACACCCTGGAGCCATAGTGGAGTGCAGACTGGAGCCACAAGTGGACTGCACCCTGGAGCCACAAGTGAACTGCAGACTGGAGTCACAAAGCCTACCTGGAAAAAAGATCCCATCCAGAAAATTATGCTGAGAGAGCATAGTGGCAGATACCATATCACAGATGGAGAAGATGTGTCCAAACTATCCTACATTTAAAAAATTCTTGGGGCACCTGGGTGGCTCAGCTTGTTAAGTATTCAACTCTTGGTTTCAGCTCAGGCCATGATCTCATGGTTTGTGGGTTCAAGCCCTGTGTTGGGCTCTGCTGATAGTGCAGAGCCTGTTTGGGATTCACTCTCTCCCTCTCTCTGCCCACCCTGCCCCTCTCTCCCTCGCTCTCCAAATAAATAAATAAACTTAAAAAAAAAAAAAAAACACAAGATTCTTGGGGCACCTGGTTGGCTTAGTTGTGGAGCATGTGACTCTTGATCTCGGGGTTGTGAGGTCATGCTCCAGGTTGGGTACAGAGATTACTTAAATAAAAAAACTTAAAAAAATTCTTTAAACTTCTTTAAAGTGACATCTACATTATCATTACCTAGGACCCTCAAATGGTTAACACGGCTCTTAAAATACATACATAAAATCAAAAGATTTGGGTGGTCCGCAGGAGGAGGACAAGCCACTAGTGAAAAACGATGCTCAATGTGGCATGGCAGAAAACATGGGCACGAAAGGAGCTTCTCATCAGAAGAAACACTCACACAGAACAGATAACACGACAAAAAGCCAGCTCTTTCTAACAAGGCAGACAGGAATATAAAAGAACCATGTTTACATTGCCTTCCAGTAAATCCCTCACTGCAGCTGAATTTGCACACTCATTTACTGGCAGTTACAATATTTTATTGATGTGACACTAAGACTGTTGCCATCCAATTCCTATGGTGTACTTCAGGCCAGTTTAAATGCTAAAAATTATGTAAAAATCATCATTTAGCTCTGTGGAGACTTTTTTTACAACATGCGTGGTGGTCTCAACTCTGATTTGCTTCCTGTTTCATTTTGGGTGTCTTTGATTTTAAAGTAATTGGAACTCAAACTGTTGTTTCCTGGAAACTTCTTTCTTCCTGCCTTCCTCTCCTCCTTTCTCCCTCCCTTCTTCCTTCCTATTTGTGCACAGTTGTCACATGACGTTACATCGGCTGTAGGTGTACAAACGGTGACTCCGCATCTCTAAATGTCATGCAACGCTCACGTCCAGTAGCTACCACCTGTCATCGTACGATGCTATTTGTCAGAAATCTTTTTTTTTTTTTTTTTAGTTGGGGGCTGAGAAGAGAGAGAAAAGACTCGGCAAGGACATTCTCTGCTGTGTTTACTACTGCCATCGCTTTGCCCGCTGTTCTTTCCCTGGTGTAAAACTGAGAAAACTGAGGTGGTTCCCCAAATACCTAGTAAACTTCTGCACACAGAGGCCCGAAATGACAGGTGTGAGATGCCAGAATAAGTGCCCAGAGAGCAGAGAGGAAAAAGGGAGAGCTGAAGACTGACCGGGCCTGTACAGAGCAGCACTCCCACCCCTCGCCGCTGCTAGCGGGGGGTGCTGACTACCACCAGAAGCGGCGCTAAAATAACCCTATGATCTGTGTGTGGCTCAGGGTCCCCATTTCACCCCTCCCTGCTCCTGTCCCTAGACTCCCGGTGAGCGCTGACCATCAAAATGACCGCATAAGGGCGTACTGTTTCTCCTGAAATCTTCCATTCTAGTCTTTAGCAGAGAGGATTCAAGGCAATGGTTTTCAACCCTTAGTTCAGAGGAGGCCTGGGTGTCTCCCTAACACTTACTGATAGAATTACCAGAAAGTAGAACATGTGTGCTTTGAAAATTCTGACGCAGCCCAAAGACTGGAGATCGCAGACTTTGAGTCCATGCGTTTCTGCCCCAAATTCCACCTTACTCACTGTTGGCCATACTTAGAGATTATTCCCATATTACTTGGTAAATGGAGGGAGGAGAGAAGGTTGGAAATGAAGGAAATAAGATGTTTATTATGATTATTGTTAAATAGTTGAATTCATATATAATGAACCAAAAGCGATCCATACAATCATTCTAAAGAGAAAGAACTTTTCAGGCCAGTAAGTCATGAATGTAATATTAAAACAGTTTTCAAACGTCTAAAAGAACCCTTTTCTTAAAAGGGAACCTTATTTATCCAGAAACCCAGTAGGCTTAATAGATAAGACAGAAGTTGCATGGCTTAGAAGTGAGGAAGTCAAGAGTGAAGTCTGTGCACCTGGCGTGCCACCTGCCGGCTCCCTTCCTCTCCATTTACACACACAAGCAGCTAAGCACTACGGATTCTACGGGTAATAGTTTTCACTTTCAGTTAATAAACTAGATTCTCACTGCTATTTGACTTTCCAAGCAGGTTTTCCAACAGGGGAGGACAGCCTGTCATACCAATGCAAATATTCCATGTCATGGTCGGATTTTTCACTGGAAATAAACCCACATGCAGCTTTGTTTCTACATGAATCCTGTGAGCTTGGGATTACGTGAGCCCAACACTAGGAGGTGGAGCTCCTCTCACTGAGCTGGACCTGTGGGCCAGAAAAAATTCACGAAGGTAATGAAGGCTGGGGCGCCTGAATGGCTCAGTCAGTGGAGGGTCTGACTTTGGCTCAGGCCGTGATCTCACGGTTCGTGAGTTCGAGCCCCGCATCGGGCTCTGTGCTGACAGCTCAGAGCCTGGAGCCTGCTTCGGATTCTGTGTCTCCCTCTCTCTCTCTGCCCCTCCCCTGCCCATGCTCATGCTCATGCTCTGTCTCTGTGAAAAATAAACAAACATAAAAAAACAAAAACAAAAAAACAACGAAGGTAATGAATGCCACCTTCTGTAGCCTCTTGCTACATATCCTGGATGCCTTCTCCTGGCAACACATGCTGATATTGCCACTTGGCTGACTGAGGCCGTTTACTCCACGGAGCAACGCCAGACTCCATCACTCGTCCCTCAAAATGGGTGCATCTTACCTGAAAGTTCAAGCATTGGAACTCCTTTCTGAAAGTCCCTTTTCCCCATGACCAGCTTTTCCACGGACCCCTCTTGCATTCCCATGTCTCTGTAACTTTCTGGTGCTGACAGCTCCATCACTTGGTGGCTTCAATATCCATACAGACGTACCATTTAATAGGAAAACTTCTTGAAAGAACCGTTTAAACGCAACATCTCTACATCTCATAGTCCGTATTCTCTGGAGCCCACCTCAACCAGACATTTGTTTTCATGACTCTACTGAGACCAGTGTTGTCAAGGGCCCACCTGACCTTCATGTCAGCAAATCCGATGGTTAATCTCGGCCCTCACAGCATTTCCCTTTTGACGGTATTTCACAGAGTTTATGATTTTTTTGGGGGGGGGTGCCTGGGAGGCTCAGTCGGTTGAGCATCTGGCTCCTGATTTCATGTGAGGTCATCGCCTCACGGTTCATCGGATCGAACCCCGCATCGGGATCTGCGTTGATGGTGTGGAGCCTGCTTGGGATTCTCTCTCTCTCTGCCCCTCCCCTGCTCTCTCTCTCAAAATAAATACATGCATATTTTAGAAAATCACTTTGTTTTTGGCTTGGCCTCTGTGACACCAGGTTTCTGGTTTTCCTCCTACTTCACTGGCAGCCCTGTCTCCTTTGCTAGTTCCTTGTTTTTTGCTAGACTCCGAACGCTGGAGAGTCTCAGGGATTAGTCTTTTTGACCTCTTCTATTTATCTGTGCTCACTCTCATTAATCTCATCTAGTCTTACAGCTTTACATACTGTCAATAGACTAGGGACCATGAATTTATAGCTCCAGTTCCTCCTTAACCCCGAGTTCCAGATGCGGACCTACAATTGCCTGCTTGGCATTTCCAGCCGAGCGCCCAACATTATAACATGTCCAGGACAACACGCTGGGTCTCCCCCACCCAGCTGGTCCCTCCTCAAGCATCCCTCCCCCAGTGCTCAGGCACCGTCTCAGATTTCTGTTTTTCTCCCTCACACCACACATCCTATCCATCAGCGTATCTTGTTGGCCTCACTTTCAAAGTATCACCCGCTCTGACCACTTTTCATCACCTCTCTTACTACCATCTGGATTACTAGTCTATTTGGTCTCTTCATTTCTACTCTTGCCCTTTATAGTATGTGTTTTACACAGTAGCCCTAGTGAGTTCTTTAAAATATAAATCGCACCCTACCATGAATTCCAATGGCTTCTCTTCATACTTCATCCTTACCTTGGCTCACAGACTCTTCTTGATCCACACCCTGCCAACCTCCTTAAATTCATTCTGTATTACTCTTCCCACCTCTCACTCTGCTTTTAGCAGCACTAGCCTGTTCTCAAGATACCCACGCTCACTCCCACCTTGGAGCCTTGGCACTGGCTGCTCTCTGCCTGGAATGCTCTCCTCCGCCACGTGTTCATGGCTTACTCCCTCACTTCATTCAGGTCTCTGCTCAAAAGTCACATCTTTTTTTTTTTAATGTTTATTTATTTGAAAGAGAGAGAGAGAGAAAGAGCGCGCGCACACACGAGTGGGGTAGGGGCAGAGACAGAGAGGGAGAGAAAGAATCCCAAGTAGGTTCTGTGTTGTCAGTGGAGAACCCAACACAGGGCTCAATCTCATGAACCGTGAGATCATGACCTGAACCAAAATCCAGAGATGGACACTTAACTGACTGAGCCACCCAGGTGTCCCAAAAGTCACCTCTTTTAAGAAGCCTTTTCTGACCACCCTTCTCGATAATGCCTCCCTTGACCCTCCTTGTCTATAACCTTCAATCTCCTACCTACTTTATTTTTCTTCACGGCAACTTGCCACTACCAGAAAGTTACTTATTTTGTTGCATAAGTGGTCACCTCCACTGGAGTAGAAGGTTCGTGAGGGTGGGGCAATAGCCTAAATTTTTTCTCAGCTGGATTTCAGGATATAGAAGAATGTATGGCTCATAGGTGTGCAACACATTTTTGATGATCTCCCGACCAACTGACTATGCAGATTTAGTATATGAGTGACTACACGTATCTCTAGTCCCAAAGAAGAAACTGGCTAAGAATGTCTTCTTTATGGCCCTCTTTCCAAAGCATTCCTACAGGGTTTGAACTTACTATCCTTTGCCTGGTTTTACTTAACCACATCTTTTCCACATTTTCTTGGATTGTGAAAAGGTTCTGTCCACTCAGATTCTGTCAACACTGACATCAGATGCCACGCTGATGTTAAAAGTGGTCTCTTGGGGCGCCTGAGTGGCGCAGTCGGTTAAGCGTCCGACTTCAGCCAGGTCACGATCTCGCGGTCCGTGAGTTCGAGCCCCGCGTCGGGCTCTGGGCTGATGGCTCAGAGCCTGGAGCCTGTTTCCGATTCTGTGTCTCCCTCTCTCTCTGCCCCTCCCCCGTTCATGCTCTGTCTCTCTCTGTCCCAAAAGTAAATAAACGTTGAAAAAAAAAAATTAAAAAAAAAAAAAGTGGTCTCTTAGTTGGAGGCAAAAGCATTACCATGGGAATCTGCCACTGGCCTACTTCGGGGACACCGGGAGGGGTGCCAGAAGGATGGTAGTAGTGAACAGAAAAACTGAGGCAACCCAAGGGAAATCAAGGAAAATGATATCAGCAGCAGGGCCTTGCCCTAAATTGATAGATCCCATAATCACAAAGTAATATATTATTTCATTCATATGATCAAATAGAACTAGAAAGTTTGCCAGAAGCTCTTAAAACTGTCACATAAAAGTAATCATGTGCATATGTATTATGCAATATATATGTCAAAGAGCTTAATGGAAAGATAGTTAATAAAATTTCAATCCTACCTGTTATACATGAGGCGCTTGAAATCTTGAAACAAAGTGTCTTTATTTTTGTCAATAAATCCAACGACTGAATAGCTAATAGAGGGAAAAAAAACACAGAAAACATGCATTATTCACTAAGCAATAGCCACATTTAAGCTTTTCTACAAATCTACAGGCCTTTCCAGTGTTAATGATGCAAGCAATCATCTGTGGAGCTGATACTGTCCATTTTGTTCTGTGTTTAAAAATTCCAAATTTACCTACTAAGTAGAGGGCATATTGTTTTTATTCCTCAAAAGGAGAGCAAACATCAATCATTATGATTAAGACTGCCATTTTCTACTGCTTGTTTACTGCTTACCTCAAGAAGGGGACTCTCAAAAAGATAGCTGTGTTTATCATCCAGCACTCCTAAGATCAAAGCAAAACAGCAACAGACAGGAACTACTAGTCTCTTCGTAGGGAGGTCAAGTGACTTGCCTAAGGTTCTCTCAGTGTATTCAGGGTGGGATAAAAGAATCCAAGGAGAACTGCAAAGGACGGTAAGATTTAGATAAGCAGAGGGGAAAGAGGAAGGGAGATCACACAGGGAAGCAGATCAAATGAAGGGGGAGGAGCAGGCACATGCATGGAGTGCTTGAGAGAAAACCAGGAGGGACAGTGTCAGGTGCTGAGTGCCCACATAAACTTGAGTTGGTGATGAAGGAGGGATCGGAGCTGCTCTGTTACAGGGGCAGGTGTGGACTCCAGGGGCAGCAAAGGTGGTGCTGGGGGCAGGAAAGTAATGGAGGACTCAGGGTGACAAGGACAGAGGCTCAGGTGTGAGGCAAACAGGAACTCTAGATGCACCTGCTCCCAACGGCTCTACCTTGTTGCCTGTCCTTAACAATCAGATCAGTGTAGATAATTCTCAGATGTCTAACCCAGACCCCTCGCTGATGTTCTCACCTCACATATTTGATTCTCTAAGAAGATTCCTTCAGGCTGCACAGCCCACAGGAGCTTCAAGGTCACCAGGTCCAAAACGACTTCCTTGCCTCCCACATCCTAGATCTGTTTCCTAAGACCTTCAAGTCACTTTTGACTGAAACCTTGAAGCCACCTGACTCTTTACCTATTGTCTAACCTGTAACATTCAAACTTCATAGTCCTTATTTTGGCCTTTAAGTTCTCATTACGATTTGATCTCAATCTACTTTTCCAGACATTTCTACTTCTCTATGCTACAAAAAGGATACAGTCCACTTAAATGGACCTAGTTACTATTTCCTGAATATTTCTAGCACCCTTCCCACTTCTCCCTTTAAAAATAATTCCTAGAATCTATGGACTAGCTACCATCAGCCTTCCTGGGTTTATCACACAGAAATACTACATCATGTGCTTATTCTAAATTCTGACAATACTGTTATTAGTCATGTGGTGATTATTTTAGACCATCTTTTATTGTCCTGAGGTATGCATGTAAATGTGTGGATATATATGTACATGCATATTTATGGGTATAAATAAACACACACACAACCATATATGTACATATGCATCTTACATGGGAAGCTCTTCGTGAGCCGAGAGCACACCTTATAATACACTGTGCACAAAGGAGATATCCACTAAGAATCTAGAAAGGGACTGAAGGGCTGAAAGAGAGAAGGGGAAGTCTGAGGCATTGGATATCCCTCAAAAGGGTCAGCTAGCATCCAGGACTAGGAGTCTGGAAACCTAGCTACAGTCTCAGCTATTCCAGAAACTTGCAATGTGACCTTGGGTAAAAATTTACATAAGTAAAGACTTTACATAAGTCAAGACTTTACATAAGTCTTTTAATCTGTAAAACAAAGGGGACGGGCTGGCTGGTCTCTATGGCCTCTGACCAGCTCTGCTTTTATGCTTCTGAACTGTATGAAAGTGTCCTGTAAGTGAGGCCTGCATTTTCAGCGGGAGATGTCTGCACCGCGCTGGATCCTCCCTCTTAGTATTCTGGAACCTGGGAACAGGACCAGAAAAAGTGGAATATGGTGCTATTCCAGCACTAATGGCTAGTTTGACAGATGGGGTGATAATCTTGAGCCATATTATTTTATGATTCAGTTTTAATTTAAATCAGGAACAGCTATTAAAATCCCTTCAAATGTCTTTTCAGCATTTGTAGAGATGATCATTTGCCTTTCTGTTGTGTAATCTCTTCCTGTAATGGGTTTGATGAATAGAACTCCTAACGTATAAAAGAAGGACAAAGGAAAAGAGGAAACTTTAAACAATAATAAGATAAGAGGCAGTGTTCAGTGGACAAACCATCCTAAGTGTAGTAGGCTGAAGAACTGCAACCCCCCCACCCCAAGACATCTTTGTCAAATTCCCTGGATTCTGTGAATGTGACCTTACACAACAAAAGGTGTGATGATGCTAAGGATCTTGAGAGGAGAAGTGTATCCTGTATTACCCAGGTGGGCCCTAAATGCCATCACAATTGTAGTTTTAAGATAGAGGCCGAGGGAGATTTAACACAGACACACTGAAGAGAAGGCAGCATTGTGACCACAGAGGCAGAGATTGGAGACATGTAGCCACAAGCTACTAGAAGCTGGCAGAGGTGAGGAACAATCCTCCCCCAGAACCCCTGGCATATGGCCCTGTGGACACCTGGAGTTCAACTTCTGGCCTTTGAAATAAGAATGGATTTCTCTCTTGTTAAGCCACTTGTTTTTTTATAGTAGCCCCAGGGAACACAAATGCTAAGGTGGTTATATTTTTAGTCATATTTTCTTATCAATGTCTACTTTTCTTACATTGTGACCAGAAAAACTGGCTTATGAGAATTTTACTTTTTCAATTAACATTTGAAAAGTAATATGGCAAAACTAATTTTCCTGTAGTTACCCAACTGCTTGTAGTTCTTCACACACAGTGGTGGCTCTCGGCTCTGGAATGCCCTCCCTCCTCCCTCCTCCCTTCATCTTTTCCCTAAGCCTCTCACTTTTAGGATTCAGCTTGGATACACTTCCTCCCCCAAAACCCCTCTATACTCCTTGCCCTGGGCTAATGACTTCTGTTCAATGTTTCCATAATGCCTTGCACATCTCTAGTTTGACCCTTCTCATTCATTAGAGTGACTTATGTATCTGCTACACCCACCACTGAACTGTTAGCTTCTCCAGAAAAAGACCCATCTTACCCATCTTTCTATATGTTCTTAACATTCTTCCACAATTTATTTATCCATCAGCTAATGTGAGTGGCATCTATGCCATAGTGGCCACACTATGTGCATGGCCGCCATAGTGTGTGTTCAAGAAATGGCTGAAAAACAAGGAATGAATGAAGCTATGCCCTTTTTTTAAAGTGAGGAGATGAAAATATACTGGCCTATGAAATGGTGGAAAAATGCAAATAAATAGGAAAACAGTTTTTATTTTCTCTGGTTATATTTTCTAAAATGAAGTTGCATGCCAGTCATCGTGTTAGGTACCAAAGTAAGATACTCACACAACATCACCCGCGTAATGTCGAATTCGAAAGTCTCGATCAAACTCCAGGATTTTGTCTGAGGCGCAGAGCTAAGAAAATCAATAAGGAGATTATTTTGAAAACGGCTATTTTCACTTTCCTAAAAATATACTCCAATTTCATATAAGATGATGATAGTGTCACAAATCATGATACCATTATGAATGAGATAATGCCCCACCACGTGAGGCTTATATGGCAAAACCTTCAAGCTTACACCGGAAATCCACACAGCTGGACTTCATTTCCCAGCCACCCTTACAGCTGGATATGGCCAAGTGACTAGGTGCTGGACAATGGACGGTGAGTGGAAAGGAAGTGTGGTTATGTCAGGCCAAATCTGGTAAGAAGTGGGTGATCCTTTCTGCACTTCCTTTTCTCCTCCCATTAGCTGGATGCAGAGAAGGATAGTGGCAAGGGGAGGGAAGAGCTGGAAAATGGAAGAAGTCCAAGTCCCTGGGAGAGAAGTGCTAAAATCTTGGCTGCTGCCTGGGTGCGGCCCAGCCTATCTGGAGTCTCTTTCTCTTCCACACTCCACTCAAGGAGCACCACACTGAAGGCTTGCTGTCTGCTAAGTGCACATGTCTCAGTCAGTCCTCACAACTGATAAAGTAAGTTAAGTATTATGAGCTCTCTTTTACATACTAAGGCCCAAGTCACATGGCTTGTAAGTGGTAGCTCTGATGATTCTTGGGACCAGACGTAATGTCTGTGCTCTCCACGTACACAACGGCCTGGCTAACCTGTCTTTTGCTAAGCTGGGACTCAAGTTCAGGTCCATCATTTCAAAGAAGATCAGCCTCCTGCAGCTCTTTCTCATGGAAGAGGAATACGTTCCGGACAGGCAGTTTTTATATAGCCTGGTGGTCTCCACTGCTTTCTGTAATTTTCCTTGTTATAGTAACACCCAGACTTCTTTGTCTGCCCTGTGAAGGATCACTTGACATCCTACAGGTTCTAAAGCAGACATCCAAGAATCCATAAAGCACTGAGTGCACTTACGTACAAAAACTTAAGTTTCAGTATGGTGGCTTCTATATTGATAACTGGACTAGTAAAGGAATAATTAGTTTATTAGTTAGACAAGTGAATAATTCCAGGAAATGAGAGTCAGGTTTCCGAGGTTCAAATCTTGGTTCTGTTTTTAACTTAACTTTTTAAACTTAATACTTTATAAATTTTTAATTTCATTTCAATTTTAATAATTATTTCTATCAGAGAGTTGTCCTAAAGGTGAAATGAGATATGGAGACCAACATAACATACATAACATACAGAGGGATCTCCAAAAAATTGAATTCCTCTTTCCTTCTGTCTCTCATTAACCATTTTACAAAACCCTTTTATTTATAAAACTCCTCATGGAAAAGGACCCAGGAGATGCCTACGCTGAGTATTCTCACATTTGGATACTGCAAAGTCTCAACCGATCTGAACACAGAAGATTTTAGCTTTTTCTTTCTGAAAAGAAGTTATCATTTAACAATACTTTAAACAGTAATTTCATGGTTTATTGGATCATTTATCTGTCTCCATAACTTTAACGTCTAAAAAACAATTCAGCCCCATAAATAAATACAAGGCAGAAACTTATTTAACACGCCCATAACTCAAGATAACATGTAACCAATAGCAAATGATAATACCTGGCTTAGCATACAGCAGTATAGCATTATTTAAAGAAAAGGTTCATAGTGATGAAAATATCCTGACTGCTTGGTTATTTCATTTCTTTCCCTCATTAGGGCAATAATCCCAGAAATTAATTGGGACACTTTAAAGGTCCCAATATCTCAGGACTTGTCTGGGGGATGACAAATCCTGGAGGAAGGAGCTACCTGGTTTGAGAGTCAGAGAAACCTGGGTTTCCACATTTAAAGGAAAAAAAAAAGGGGTGCCTGGGTGACTCAGTAGGTCAAGCCTCAGACTCTTGGTTTCAGCTCAGGTCATAATCTCACAGTACCTGAGTTCAAGCCCCACGTCAGGCTCTGTGCTGACAGCTGTGGAGTCTGCTTGAGATTCTCTCTCCCTCTCTCTGCCCCTCCCCCCCCATCTCTCTCTCTCTCAAAAAAAAAAAAAAAACCAAACAAAAATGTTTTTTAAAAAAATAAAATAAAGGAAAAAAAAGAAAATTCCCATTTTTGCAGATAAATCACCATTTCACAATTTCTTATTAAATCGGTGGCAACTCCTTAAAAGTACTATGAACAGTTGCTACTTTAAGAATGAGATTATGTTTCAAAATATTTGGTGGACAAATTTAATTCAGGTGTATAAATGGCCAAGGTGAATCAAAATGAGGTCACTTCTCATATGAGACTCATAATTAATTTATTTAAATGAAGTGGAGCCTTGCATGTTTTAGTTTTAAACTGAATATTCCATAAGATCTATTTGGTATAATCGTGACCAATTCAATTCAATTTTACAAACATTGATTAGGTACCATCTGGTAGGCAGGATGTAGGTGAGTCTCCAAAACCTGGGCTGGGATTATAAAGGGCGTGAGTAACCCAGCTCTCTGACAGGACATCTGCCCACGTAATAATACCATCTTTTAATGGATTGCTCTAAATAGTGTAGGTTGCTTCTAACTTGGCTCACTGCTCTGTCCCCAGCATCCAGGATTACGCCTGGAAACAGCAAGTCCTTGTATCAAATGTGGGAAATGTTCTGACCAGAACCCTCATGTCAAAGGTCAGACCGTAGTATCTGACAGCCGACCGACTTGTAGAAGGGATCCAAGTCAGTCCTCAGTAACAGACCAAGGAGAATCTTTTAGAAATAAACTGGCCTAACATAAATATCAGTCAGTAATCTATTTCTTGATGATTTGTGCTTTTATCCAGTTAATTGTGGATTCTTACTCTTCTGATTACACAGTTTCAAAGGGGACAAAGTCAGAAAATAGATTTGTGCAAAAAAAGAAAAATGGCAGTGTGTCAAAGATTTACATGGAAATATGGAGGAGCAGAAATGTTTGCTCCTTTCTTTATGGAAGTGATGGTGCACGGAGCCTGTTTCTACTTTAGTCTATGGCTGCTAGACACGCCTGTATTGGTAGAGTGTCGGCGGACCACCAGGATGACGGTCTGCCCCTCCCAGGACAAACACAGTATCTGCGAGGCACGGCACAAAGATCTGATAACCACGACCGCCACCACCCATTACAGAAATGTCATCTGTTTAATGACATTTTTAGAATGTGAAAAATAGGGAGCTTAAAAGGACACCCATTCGTTTGAGGGAATGAATTCCTTGTAACAACGAGAATTATAGCTAGAATTCCCCTCATTTCAAGAAAGTCATATAGCCTGAAGAACTATGGCAGAGGACACATACTACGTTTTATAACTGATGACAGTAAAAAGTCAAGGACAAAAGCTGTTTTTGGTGCCAGAATTATCCGACGCAGGAACAAAATTCTAGCACATGAACAAGGCCTCTGTACCTATTGGTTATAAATGACATCATGCTTTCTAAAATCATGTTCATTTTTCCTATTTCTAGCAAATTGAATAGTCTGGAGCTCCCTCTCCTGGATATTATGATTTTTATCAGTCTTGTCATCCCATAAACCAGACAGGCAGGATTTACTTACAGTAGTAAGTTGCTTCATGATTGCTTATGCTCTTTCTTGCTTAGTTGAGTGGACCTCTTTTAACCCAACATTTAAAACCATTTAATTGTGTCCAGCAATGGGGAAAATCCTACACATCAAAAGTAGAGGAAGTTCTCATGAAGCACACTACCTTTCGGCTGGAAAAATGACCATGTTTGCCCAATTTGCTGTTAAGTGCTTCGAGGAACATTTCATCGGTGACCTTGCCGACATTCATGCAGGCGTCATCTAGGATAGCAATGATCCCCTTGTGCTGCTGCTCCACAAGGTCCACGATGATCTGATTGTTGAAGTAATCAATCTGCAGGACACAGCACGGAAGTAATCAATCTGCAGGACACAGCACAGAAGCAGGTCCAGAGGGAACAGAGAGCGGGCCAGGCAAAACACCGATGCCTCCACTGGTTTCAGGAGTTTAGGTCAAGCTTCCTTGGTGTTACATATGTGAGTAGCATTAACGAGGTCTGATGCTAAAATGAGCACGTGTTCTACCACAGGTTTAGTTTTTAACTTCTTTGTTGACTCTGTCATGAACACTTTGTGTTACCTGAGTATAGCTCAAGGCAAAAAGGATAAAGTTGGTGATATTTCTGTCATCACTAACTTTTGTTTGAATCCTATACCTAACCCTACTCCTTCATACTCTCAATCTCCCAATCTGTGTGCCATTAACCACAAGAGCCACACTCCACTAAAGACCGACAAGTAACCTTAAAGTGTTATTCGATATGTTACTTCATGACGTTAAGGTATCATACCACAACTTGAATTTTTAGTTGTATGGCCCCAGATGACTAAAACGCAAAAGAGCATCTTCTCCAGCTTCCCCAAAGTTAAAAAGCATTCACGGGTCTAACAGAGTTTTGATATTTCTCTGGGAAAAATACAAAAAAAAATCTAATTCGGAGATGAAAGTTTCCACAAAAGAGAAGAATAAACTTTTCAGGGGCACCTGGGCAGCTCAGTCAGTTAAATGTCTGACTCTTGGTTTCAGAGCAGGTCATGATCTCACGGTTCGTGAGACAGAGCCCCATGTCCGGCTCTGCACTGACAGTGTGGAGTCTGCTTGGAATTCTCTCTCCCTTGCTCTCTGCCCTCCCCACCTCAAAAATAAATAAATAAACATTAAAAAGAAGAAGTTCCAAATAACATCTGCCTTTTCAGCAACTTCAGGGTTTACACAAAATTCCTCTGCTACATCTGTTTATTTGGATGGTCTACAGCACAAATCTCACCACACTCACGCCGGACTAACTCAGGCTAGCTGTACATCATTTGAAGGTGGGCAGTCTGCTATCACACTTTTAGTCCTGTGTGTTCCTGTGTCCCCCTCATTCAGGAGGTACCTAAACTCGAGTGTCGTCTCCATCACCTACCATAAGACCTATACGTTCACAATGGACTATTACAGTCTCATATGGACTCCTGCTCCAGGCGCTCATGCCGGTTATCTGTCTGTGGGTTTCAGCTCTCCCTCTACTCTTCCAAGTTCTTTTCTGTATCCATGGACTGAACGTCTGCAGACTGGGTGGCTTCTACTTCCTTTCTTATACTTTTGCTAGTTTGCTAAATCAGTGAGTCTCAAGAGGATGACTTTTTCCCCCCAGGGGCATGTGGCACTGTTGGGGGACATTTCTGGTGGTCATGACCACATGTGCCATGGGAAGAGGCCACTAGGCGTCACGATGCACAAGACAGCCCCATAACAAAGACTCATCTGGTCCAAATGTCAATGATGCAGAGGTGGGGAAACCCTGGCCTAAATATTTACTTTTACTGTGGACATGTATTACATTTCCTAATTAGGGAGAAAAAGTTTTTTCCATCTTTCGAAAAAATATCCTTACTATTCTCAAAAAGCAGTAACTCTATACTAATTACTAGCTGAAGTCTTAGACTTTGGGAGTATAGAATTAAAGACTAAGTCTTCTGTCCTAGGAACAAAATAATTAAGTCCTCTAAAGTTCCAACTGTAAAACTAAAGCAATTAGTCTTTGCTGAGAAGTTCAGAAACTTTTAGTTTGTAACTTTAATGTTACTTCAGTGCTTAAAGTCGTGGCTTCCAAACCAGGTTCTTCCAGCAACCTTGATTACCAGGAGGCTTCTTGGGGGTTCCAGGGGGCAAGAAGAGATATGACGAGTAGCTCAGGGGCACAGAGGTCTCCCATTGCCACCCCAAATAGAGCAGCTTTGTGCCTAACAGTCAAGTTGTCAACAGCCAAAAATGACATTAACTACAGCACCAAAAGCCTGTAAAAGTGAGTCAAGCATTAGGGACCTTCTGATGGGAATCTACATATACCACCTCTGAAACAGACTGGCAGAAAAACACTGATTCTGAGACCACACAAGACTCCAGATCTAACAACCAAGGACATACGCGGATCAGGGACATATATCAGATGACACCAAGGGAATGCAACGAGCAGGATCCAGACTGTGGGCAGGTCCACAGGACAAACGACTCGTTCTCTTCGTTGGAAGATTGCAGGGAAACAAGAGATGGAGCAGGAAATCTATATGCGAGAGTCCTACCAACTGACCACAGTGTAAGAACCTTACCTGGATCCAGATTCAAACGGTAAAAACAAACCTGTAAAACAACTGAGGAAATGTGAACACTGCGTGGATATTTGAGGATATTAAGGAATGACCATTACATTTTTTTTTACTTTGATGATGGTATCATGGTTACGGTATTTGTAAAATGCAATACAATGTAAAAGGCTTTATATTTCAGAGAAGCACACTGGAATATTTACAGATGAAATAATATGATGTCTGAGATCTGCTTCAAAATAATCTGGGGGTGTGTGGGTGGGTACAGATCGACCCAAGACTGGCAACCCACTGTAACTGTTATGGTGGGTGACGGGTCCATGGAGTTTATTGTATTACGATCTCTGCTCTTATGTGTATTTTAAATCTTCCATAATAAAAAAAACATTAAACAAAATCAATCACTATGTTCAGAAATTGAGTTTTTAAAGGAAATAATTACCCAGAATAGAGATTTTAATTTGGGGAGACCTGGCATGTAGTTAGTACAGTAACAATTACCTTGGATCTAGCTTTTTGCCCCCTCTAGGACATTTATTTCCTGGTTTATTTTGTGAAGGATTTTTGCATTTTTAGGGCTTCTGCTCCTTTTTCAGATGTTTGGAATAGCCTACTAGAACTGCTGACTTTTCTCCTTATCAGCTATGCCTGTGGAATTGGATACCCCAATTATTAAAGGGTATTTTTGGCCAGTATCTCTGAATCACATCTGAATCATAAGTTTCATGATTAAATTTGCTATAAAAATCTAAGCTTCAGTTATACTGTGTATTAAATTGTACACCAGATCCGTTCAAAGAAAGCTGCATCTAAACTTAATTGAATTCCATCTCCAATGTGCCACGAGAGTTCACGGTGTAAATCAAAATTGTAGGTGATCCTATTATAAAGTAATAATACACCTTTTGGTTCATTTGTAAATTGGTAAAATTACACTAACATACTTGAACAAAATTTTCTTATGGTATTCTGATGTTTAACACATGATGGAAGGTGAATATGAAATTTGAGGCAGGACAGCTATTAATTATACCACTGTCTCCCTTTCTGAATGGGAGGAGACAGAAAGTAGGAAGGTGGGAAGAAATATAAAAGTAATTTACATACAACACCTCAAATAGCTTTTTACCATTACATTGGATACTTAAAAAACACTGTTCTATTTGGCAAGAGGACAAACACAGTTTTATAAACACAGTGACGTGTGGAAACTCAAAAGTTTTTGCATTTCTTTTCAAGTCTGTTCTCAAGACTGTTTAAAAATACAAATTTAAGGGGCGCCTGGGTGGCGCAGTCGGTTAAGCGTCTGACTTCAGCCAGGTCACGATCTCGCGGTCCGTGGGTTCGAGCCCCGCGTCAGGCTCTGGGCTGATGGCTCAGAGCCTGGAGCCTGTTTCCGATTCTGTGTCTCCCTCTCTCTCTGCCCCTCCCCCGTTCATGCTCTGTCTCTCTCTGTCCCAAGAAAAAAATAAAAAATAAAAATAAAAATAAAAATAAAAATTTAAAAGAAAAGTTTAGTAGGTTTCATCCTGTCTTAAGCAGGGGGTCTAATGGTAAGCAACAAGAGAGCCAAGTAAGTCATGCTCTTTGGCTGTGACGTCTGGGGGCCTGTGTCCTGGGGCAATCCCACTAGCTGGTTCTACCTCACTGCAACTGTTTGACTGTAACAACTGTCAACGTTCACAAAGGGCCATGAGGTGATAACAAGGTGTGACACGAAGGCAAGCCAATGGAAATAAATGTGAATGCAGGTGTTTCCATGCATGGATTTCAGAGAATATAAACCATATTACCTGGAGATAACAATGCCATTTAGATTACAGAGTAGAAATAAGACGAGAAAGAGGAAGGAAAGAAGACAAACTAAATTTGGAAGCCAAGTCCAGCCAATTTAAGGCAAAAGTCACTGCTCCGAGTAACTTCTAAATGACACTAAACTCTCCTAGACAGATACGAACCAGAAAACCCATGTGGCATCAGCTAGAAAGTGCAAAGGTGGTAACTCAGCATTTCTGGGCACCAACAAGGCAGGCCAGCAGCTTAGAGAAGTCGCACCTATCAACCCTGAATGTGACTTGTAATCGCATACCCCCAAAAGGGAAGCTAATGTTTACGTGTTGCACATACTCGAGAAGATTAAAACAAAACTCCTAAAATGGTAAGATCTGACATTGTCGCTGACACATGAAGCACATGAAGGTGCTTCCCGGAGAAGCCCACTCACATGCTTCCAGGGGATCCCCTCCCGCTGGTACTCCTCCTGCTCTTGCTTCAGAACCAGCTGGATAAAGAGCTGCTGCAGCTTCTCGTTGCAGTAATTGATGCAGAACTGCTCAAAGCTGTAGGAAGAGGAATCCATGAGGTTCAAAGAATTAGAAAATAAACAACAGAGTTTTAAGTACCTTGTCCAGTTTACCTGTTGTTGTCAAAGATTTCAAAGCCATAGATGTCCAAGACACCGATGACAGTGTTCTTCCCATGGACTGTGGTGTCATAGTTCTTAACCTCAATAATGTCATTGATGCGAGTAACAATCCAACAGAAAAGGCGTTCGTATATTGCCTGTGAGGAAAACGACATCATTAATTCTCAGTCCCCACATGGGACTGAGTCTTCTGTTTAGATTTGCGGTAAGTTTTACATTACCATCCACCTTCTCCTTACCATTCAATGTAGCTGTTGTTACTCTAAGCAGAAAAATTAGAAATGCACATCACCTGTTTAAAAACTACATGATGGGGGCACCTGGGTGGCTCAGTCGGTTGAGAGTCCGACTTCGGCTCAGGTCATGATCTCATGGTTTGTGAGTTCGAGCCCTGCATCGGGCTCTGTGCTGACAGATCAGGGCCTGGAGCTGCTTCGGATCCTGTGTCTCCC
Source organism: Prionailurus viverrinus (assembly GCF_022837055.1). Classification (NCBI taxonomy): domain Eukaryota; kingdom Metazoa; phylum Chordata; class Mammalia; order Carnivora; family Felidae; genus Prionailurus; species Prionailurus viverrinus. Next base: position 20,569,568 of record NC_062574.1, read on the forward strand.
TCTCTCTCTGCTCCCCCCCGCTCACATTCTGTCTCCCTCTCAAAAATAAATAAAGATTAAAAAAAATTAAAAAAAAAAAAAAAACTACATGATGAAGGGGCACTGACCTGGCTCAGTCGGGTAAGTGTCTGACATTGGCTCAGGTCATGCTATTTTGGTTCATGGGTTGGAACCCCACATCGGGCTCTGTGCTGACAGCTCAGACAGAGCCTGGAGCCGGCTTTGGATTCTGTGTCTCCCTCTCCCTCTGCTCTTTCCCTGCTCGCACTCTGTCTTTCTATTTCTCTCAAAAATAAATAAAACATTAAAACAAATTTTCTCCAAATAAGAAAAACGACATGATGTATGCAACACTCAAGTAAATGGTTTGGGTTTTTTAAAGATTACTATCAGTCATTATGGCGTCCCAAAACCATTCCCAGGTGCATCTCTGTGCCCGGCTATATCAGTCATTGGCTGCCTCCCTTATAGAATTTGTTTCATTGCTTTATTGTGAGTTTCATCAAGTATTAAAAAGTGGGGAACCAGGGTGCCTGGGCAGCTTAGCCGTTTGAGCGTCCAACTCTTGACTTTGGCTCAGATCATGATCCCAGGGTTGTGGGATTGAGCCCTGTGTTGGGCTCTACACTGAGAATGGAGTCTGCTTAAGAATCTCTCTCTCCCTCTACCTTTCTCCCCTGCTCGTGTGTGCTCTCTCTCTAAAATTAAAAAAAAAACAAAAACAAAAACACGGGGAACCAATGAGTTAATCTATGTCCCAGTAGAACCCTATGGATTCTAAAAATATAAACACTGATTTATAATGCTACGTAAAGATCTGGACCAAAGACCATAGTTTGAAGTCCTTGAGAATGAAACACATATCCAATACCCAAGGACACTCACACAAAGACACCCGTGGACAGACGCACCACACACTCACACACACGCACGTGCTGATACAAACACGCTCTGCGGTGCCACATCTTTAGCACATTCATCGTCAACAGCTCCCTCCAGCTACACTGTCTCCACCTGCACTCATCTACACAAACTGCCTCCAGTTTTTGCCTCCCCTTTACTCTTTGATCCACTCTAGGCTCTGCTTACCTCCCACCGCTCCCCTGAAATGGTTCATCAAGGACCCCAAGCACCTCAGTGTAGGCACTTTCTTGTGCTTCTATATGGACATCTTAGTCAGACGCTCAGTCTCACTCCACCTGGTTTCCCACCCTTTTCTGGAAACACTCTCCTCTCTGGGATTTGTGATATGTCACTACCTTAATTTTCCTCTCATTTCACTGGCTGCTCCTCCTTGGTGACCTCTGATAGGGTCTCCCTTAACTGGCCTCAGTCCTCTTCACTCTCTTAACACCTCCTGAGTCATCTCCTTAGATATTACACAGTAGGAACATAATAATAGCGATATGTAATGGTAATATTCCCCCAATGCAGATCTCTCCTCCAAGCGCCAGATTCCTGTGCTTGCCAGCCTACCTGACAACATGCCTAGAGGTCTCGTGGCCGTCACAGACACACGTACCGCTAGGCTCCTGATCTTCCCATCTCCGACAACTGTTCATACTCTACTTCTAACCAAGAACAAATGACACCAGAAATTTAGGAATTTAGTCATTCATCCATTCAACAGATATTTGCTGAGTACTTACTATATGCAGGTTGTTGGAGACACAGTACTAAACAAACATAAACACAGTCTCAATCTCCAAGAGGCATAGGGAGTAGAATGAAGGAAAGAATTTCTCTCTCTCAAGGTGAGTTGTGTGGGATCTGAGGATAATTTAACCTGTTCAGAGTTCGGAGGCCAGGGAAAGCTTCTCTGAGAAAGTGGGCTGAGACCAGAAGGATGAGTAAGAGTTGGCCAGGAAAGAGGGGGAGAGAAAAGCAATCCAAGCAGAGGCAACAGCATGTGCCGAGGCCTTACAGCTGGAAGGAGAAAGGGATAACAACAAGCTGCAATTCCTGAGCACTGGAATAAAGAAAGGAGGCTGGAGTGTGGTGTGGAAGGAAGCAGGAGACATAGGCTAAAGCCAGACTACATTAGGAATAACCCTTGATTTTATCATTCCCCAGACAAACAGGGGCTGTGGATTTCACACCCCAAATACGGTCTGTCTCAAATCATCCTCTTTTCCCCATTTCTACACTACCTGCCATGGTCTCTCTCCTGGATGCTGAACTATCTCCGTAATGGTCTCCTCACTGCCACCCCCAGCCCCCATAAGATTCGCCATGCTCAAGCCAGAGCCATCGTTTTAAATACGCAGACTTGCTGTCACTGCCTCTGCTTAGAATCTCCCACTCTCCACTGCACTCGGATAAATCCAAATTCCTCTTGAGACTAAAAACCAAGCCTGAGACTTCTACAGGTAAAAACAGAATATGCGGCAACCTAACCAACCAGCAAAAAGACCAAGAAAACAAGGAAATGTAAACTTGGGGACACAAAACATGTGCCATGCAGATAACAGATAAAGAGTTAAAGTTACAAGCTCTTACAAACTGGCAATAAAATGAGAACGGCCTTGAAGAAAAACGTACAAAGGACATTACCAGGAAATTCTCAGAATGGATTTAAATACCTTACAAAAAAATATGGCAAGACGCTCAGATACACTAGCAATGAAAATTAAAGTAATAATCAAGTATTACCGTCCACCCATAAACTCAGTAAATTTAAAGCTTAAAATCAGTGTGTCCCGAGCTCTGGTGAGCTCCTTCCTGGGAGTCTGTCCAACGGAAATAAAAGTGCTGGTGTGGAGGGATACACACACACGGATCTGGCAGCATTATCTGTCGTGGCAGAAAAAGGAAACAAGGTGAATGACTTAGGAGGAGGATGGCTAATAAATCATGGTGCCATCACCACACAGACATTAAAGACAAGGGATGAGAACTCCATCGGGGAACCTGAGGTGGTCTTCATCAAACACTGGCGGAGCAAAGCAAAATGCAGGACAAGGAGAGGGCCCATCATTAGCTTCCCAGTCAGTCAGCTTCACTTTCCTCAGAATGTGTCCTGAGAATGACGCTCGCAGTCAGGGGGTTTTATGGAGACTGTGATGGCCCCAAACATCATGGTTTCTAAAAGCCTTAACCCACTTTCTAGGAATGTCTGGATACATCCTCACAGAAGTAGCGAGAGGGGTGGGTGGATAGGAGACCAAGAAGGTAACAAAGAAGCCACTGCTGCAGCCTTGGTAAAGGTCTGTCGACACCAGGCCCGCGAGAGTGTCAGTTAAAATCCCACCTTGGCAAAGGCGTCCCTTCCATAGCTAGCTTCTTGCTCCGTGTGCTGCTTGTCGATGATGTCGCGACCTGTGGCCACCGTCCGGTAGAGAAGGGCTTTCTCAACCATGTCCGTCTTGGTGGAGAGCAATTCTGCTATGATAGAGACAACCTTGCCATTGTCAATGAGAGGTGTGTCACCGTCCACCACGAATTTTAAATTTCCCTAAAGCAGGGTGAAGAAAAACAAGACGCACCATTTCCAGCCAGATTCTGAAACATTACATCCGGGATCTATTTGCCAACTTAAGATAAAATTCAACGTGACCTTGTTTGTAGCACAGATTTCCTACACACATCACGTTTATATAAAAATCTAGTGCACTGCCCATCTCTCTTCTCCAGACACCCATCTATCTTTTCATCTGCAGCGTTTGTTTCTGATGGACAGAGGTTTTACATTTTTATGTAGTCACATCTATGAATCTCTTGCTTTACGGTTTCCCTTACTCTGTGTCATACTTAGACCATTCCCACTCCAAAGATTTTATGAATATTTAATATTTTCTTCTAATACACCGCTTTCCCCCTTACGTTTAAGCTTCTAACTCACTTAGCATTTATGTCGCTGTGTAGTGCAAAGAATCTAACGTTATTTTTTCAGAAGGTTAGTTAGTTGCTCCAATATTATTTATTGAACAGTCAAACTTTTTCTCCTGATTTAAAATGTCACCTGTAGTATATATTAAATTCCCCCCCTTCCAACTTTGTCAGTCCTCTATATTTTATTCATTCAATAAGCAATAAATACTTACTAACCACCTACCAACTGTCCGGCACATGAACCAATCTGTTGATTAATCTGATGATATATTTGTGCAACAAGTGGTAAAGCACTGTCACTTTTACTATCATTTTAAATCTGGTAGAATTCGCCACGTCCCCTCTCCCCCCCCCCCCCCCACTACTCTTCTTTAGTACATTTATTTGATCTTCTTACATGTTCATTGTTCCAGGTAAATTCTAGAGTCGTTATGTCAACTTAAAAATAAAATTCCTGTTTGGCTTCTGAAGGATAATGTTGCACCTTATTTATAAACTGATTGAAAGAATGGGACGATTAATAATGTTAAAGTCTTCCTAGTTAGGGACATTTCTTTAAGAGAACAGCTATATTACCCTACAATACTTTTTATATGGGTCCCGCACATTTCACTAGAAGTTAAATCTTGCCACCTTAAAGTAAAAGGTGACTTTTATTCCAGATTTGAACTCATGTTGTCCCTCATTTTTTCTAAGGTTCCACGTTCATTATGTTTTCAACATCTATAATTACACAAATGGTAACGAAAGACATCTGACAAGCAGACCCCCATGTCCTCTGAGTTTGCTGTGGTATCGGAGAAAATGACTGACCCATGAGCTGGCCAACCTGGTCTGCAGTGTCGGCCACCGTGACCTGGCTATGCCTTTGACCCAGTCATGCCACCCTGTTAGGGCTCACTTCCCAACATGAAAAGTGAGATGGTCAAAATTCCAGTGCTGATAATTGATGATTCTACGTCTCAAGTGCTTTTAGAAATGTATTCTGTTCAGAAGTGTTTAGCTTATACCACTGGTGGTCACGTGGTTACTGAATACGTGAATCCTCGGAATTAAACACTTGAAAATCTGATGTACCAGTAAGACAACTAACTACAGCTAAGTTTTAAAACCTATAGTGCTCAGAAAATCCTTCATAATGTTATAAAATGATGGAGAGAACCACAGATACAGCAATTTCTTCAAAACGGAGAGAAATTTTCTTCATGTAAATTACTTTTAAAAGCTACAGGGGAAATGCAAAGTCTCCCGAAAGAGCCTCCTGTCTCCACAGGGAAGCAACATATTCTGAAAGGCGTCCCTACTCACCAGGTGAAGAATAGCAGCCAAAATTTTATACACCGTTTGAATCTCCTCAGGTTTGAAGCCAATTACTTTCATGGCTTCAGCTACTACTTTGAATTCTGCAGCATCGTTGATGGAAGACTGGGAATGAAAACGGAGAACTTAAGTCACCGACATTTCAGACGAACGTGAACATCTACCAATTAGGAGACTACGTTCAAGTTTAGCCAAGGTCTTGAGGCTGTTGTAGCAATTCACCAAATACCTCAAGAAAATGAAAATTATTTCAGGGGCAGAAACATCACTTAGCACACACAATGTCCATCTGTGTGCGAGATGGCCACCATCAGGCAAAATAAGCATCACATACTTGTCTGGAACCTTCAGTGAGGGAGCAAGTCCTGAGCTGCCTCACAGAAGCTGACTGCCACTCAGTCACAAGTGAAGAAAACATGAGACGTGGAATCACAAATGGAAATACCAGCTGTGGGAGCCTCTGAGACACACATCTGGCTGTTGTTGCCGGTGGCTTTTTCCCCCTAGAATTAGCCTTCTTGTACAGGCTGGGAATAACACTCTCTCTCTTGAACAGTCAGGCTTTTTATTTCACAGGTGGGGAAAAGCAGGTCCCCCCCAAAGCAAACCGGCCTGCCTCAATCGTTCAGCTGGCTATTGAATATTCTGGGATCACAACCACTTTTTTACAAGCATGCAGCACATCAGATCTACCTGATTTGGGGGGTTGCTATAGACTGGATGTTTGTATCCCTCCAAAATTCCTATGCTGAAATCATGACCCCCCGCCCTCCCAAAGGTGATGGAATTAGAAAGTAGGACCTTTGGGAGGTAATTAGGTCACAAGGGTAGAGCCCTCAAGAAGTGGGATCGGTGCCATTACAAGAGGCCCCAGAGATTCCTCATCCCTTCTGCCCTGTGAGGACACAGAGAAGGCTCCATCTATAAACCAGGAAGGAGGCCCTCACCAAATCCGCAGGCACCTTTATCTTGGACTTCCCAGCCTCTAGAACAGTGAGAAATAAAGTTGTATAAAAGCTACCCAATTTTTGGCACTTTTGTTGTAGCGGCCCAATCAGAATAAGACAGGGGTTCAAAGACAAATCACCAGTCTCGAGGAGCTGCAGCCATCAGGCTGGAAATACAAACACGTCTACAGAAATTCACAGTGAAGTGATGGTCAGCTGCCCATCTCCAAAGTCTTCCCAAAGCAGCAGCTTCAGAGGGCCTGAGCCCGACTGGTCCTCTCCTGGGTGAATTTCTCCTCTGGCCGGGACATCAAGGAGCTGCCCTAATGCTCATCTCGTGAGGACGGACACGGGAAGGGGTCTCTGAGTACATGTTCCTCTACTACCCAGGATGCAGCCAGGCAAGTTCCTCCACCTCCTGGTTCTCTGACCTTGGGCAAGATACTCAACTTCATCTAGTCTTAATTTCCTCATGGGTGAAATGGGCATAATAACGCATTTCTCACAGGGTTGCCATGAGAACCGAATGAGAATTACGTGAGATGCCTCCTTAGTTGCTAGCACATAAAAAGCACTTGACAAGTATCAGATATTAGTATTATTAGAAGCTGCAACTGTGCTGGAATTGCATAGAAACTTGGGGGAAAAATGTCCTACTTGGGGAAGTGTGGGCTGCTAGAACCCTGATCTGTTCACCTCTCTCCAAGTGCACGTGTCCTTCAGGACTGGTGCTCCCCCAGCCTCCAGGGGTAAATCTTCACTGGTGTAAACTAATCACAGTGATCCTGTTCCTCTGACCAGGTGACTGCACAGCCATGGGCCTGTGATGCTATTCTGGTCAGTAAGAAAGACATGAGGTTTCCCTAGCTAAAACGGGACATAAGCCAGGAACGTTTCCTCTGCCTGTGACTCCTGGAACTGCTGCTGCCACTTTGGGACCGTGAGGAAGATCAGCCTAAGCACACAAACCAAATCCAGTGAAGTGGGGGAGTTTTAAGGTAAAGAAACAAACAACATCTTGATCCCCACCGAAGTTGTGAAGGCATTAAATTAACCAACTCCTGAACTGTCACATCTCAGGGTTTTTTGTTCTGTGAGATAATTAAGTTCCTTATTGTTTTTGGAGACTTTTAATTGAGTTTTATCTTCCCTTTAACCCAAAGTATCTTCAATATACATGATTCCTATATTTTAGGGTAGTTAAGTAAAATTGTGACACAGAGTATAATACTTTATAATTACTAAAATCATGCTATTAACTTATATTTGTTAATGGGAAGATATTAATGATTATGATTTAATAAAAGCAAGCTTATTTAATCGGAGTTTATTGCATGATTCCATTCATAAATATATATACACAGGGATGCCCGGGTGGCTGGGTCAGTGAAGCATATGACTCTTGTTCTCGGGGTGATGATTTCAAGCCCATATTGGATGTAAGGATTACTTAAAAATAAAATCTTTAGAAAAAGAAGAGAAAAGAAAGGAAAAGAAAAGAATATACATAAACCATTATCAATAACTATCTCTGGATGGTAAGCTTTAGTTATTATTTAGTTTAGTTATTATTTATTTTTATTTTCTGCCGGTGCTTGGTTTTTTAGGTTTTGACTATGCTCACACATTATGTCTTTGTTTCTGTTAGGATGAAAAAGGAAGGCAGAGAAAAGAGGACTGGGAAACTCTTGGAAAAGGGAACCCAAGCGACATTTAGCTTAGAGCAAAGGCTTTCTGTGGGGGTGCCACATGACCGGGTCCAAAGCAATTTGGTCAATAAGACAATTTGATTAAAGAGGAACATTTCTGGTCACTGGCTTTTTCCTTTTTTTAATGTTTATTTATTTTGAGAAAGAAAGAGCGCACAAGTGGGGGAGGGGCAGAGAGAGAGTCCCAAGCAGGCTCTGAGCTGTCAGCACAGAGCCCCATACAGGGCTCAAACTCAGGAACCACGAGACCATGACCTGAGCTGAAACCAAGAGTTGGACGTGTAATGGACTGAAACCCCAGGAGCCCCTCTGGTCACGGGCTTTTTAAGTGCCGGTTTCATAATCCCCTTCTGGTCTTTGAGGGCCGCTCACCTACTCTCAGAAAGCTCAAAGCTCGAATGTTGCCCTCTATTGTCTTGTTTTCAATTAACTTTCACCCAAACATCATGCTCTGAGATGACTATAAAAGCAAACAAAACAAAACAACTAGGCAACTTGAATGTCAAACAACGGAAAATTAATCGTGAAAGCCTAAATATCATTTCTTTCCATGCATGGCAATAAAAATATGGCTAAATCAGCAATGCAGGTATAATTTGCTTCAGATGAATAATAATAAGAAAAAAAAAAAACCAAACACCTCCCACACCTTGGATCCTTTCCTTTCATAAATTCTTTTATTTTTCCTCTGACTACAAAAGCAATGTATTTTTTATTATAGAAGAAATTTAAGATATGAAAGAGTACAAGAACATGTACCTGTAACCTCATCCAACCTGAATCAGTAATTAAAACCTTGGTCTATTTCCCTCCATAGCTTACTTTATGTATTTATACACCTTTCCCCTAACAAAACAGGATAATATTGTAATTACCATTTTATAACCCACCATCAACAAACTACTATGTTATTAGGATTATTTGTAAAGTGACCGGCAGGAAAACTAATTAGAAATAAAAAAGGAGAAAAGCATCTGATATGTGAGTGCAAAGGACCCGCATGCAAATGAAGAGGAAAAAAGTGGAAAATTTTGGAGGCTGAATAGAAATGTTCCAGGGGTCACAAAACTATGTATACGTTAAAATCAATACTTGAAATAATAGTGAATAGAGATCTTTGATTCTCATTTTCAACCGAAGTGCTTTTAACGTTCCTTCTGTTTCCTAACTCGCCTGTGGCCAAATCATACGGTATCTTCTTTTGAGGTGGATTTCCTTGTCCTATCGATCTTTTTATAGTGTCAAAAAGAATAGGGTTAAAAGTTCAAAGAAAACACAAGATCACAAGACAGAAACTTCTTTCCCATCAGATGGTGATGAAATACAGAAATGGTTGTTGAGTGAAGTTGCTGACCAACAACGTAGTGAAGAGAATTTAAAAACCAGAAGAAGAAAAGAGTCACTCATTTGCTTAAAGGCATCAGGCTGGACTAGACTTTTATTTAATGTCCCCTCTCATTCTTTGATTCTACAACTCAGAGAAGAAGCCCTTACCTTTAACTGAGCTCCTACGCGGATATAGTTGTAAGATGACAGGGATTTCTGGAGATGTAGAGAGCGTAGTATCTGATCTGAACCTCCTTGGAGTAGCTGAAAAAATATTTAATTAGAAATAAATTGGTAAGATACATACACAACCAATTACAGCAAACATTCTGACAATGGTAATCTTGTTTTTACTATGGTCATTTGTCAAACAGGTGCCTGTGGGTTGTGATGGACACTTGCTAAACAGCCTCATTATCTAGACAGGATCGGGTTGCGTTTCAGAATTCAGAAAAAGTCAATATTGCCACAGAAGTAAGAGGCATCAGCAGACAGTCACATGCTGAACCACACTGGAAACACACAGCCTCTCCTCATCAATCTCTGTATCCAAGGCAGGAGCACCACCGGATAAATAACCATGGCTGCAGTGTTGAACAAAGACCAATTTTAACACTTTCATCCAGTGGGAAAAATACTGGGGAGAAGTTATGGGTTCTGGAAATAAAAATAACTCTTCTACATTTGGTAGAAAAATAGTTGAATGAAAACATGGTGAATCGTCAACAAAAACACAAGCACAATATGGGTAGCTTTTCTATACAGAACATGCCTTTGGAAGGCAGCATGTTTAAACTCTCTACACTAAACTGTATGCTTTGTTTTACTTAAAAGGTATAATTATCAGATTTTGAAAAGTGATCTTTTAAACTAAATACACCAGAATTTGTACATACGAACGAGCACCCTTAAAGCAGTTCCTAGAAGAAACTGAACTCCGCTGAATTGTATTCAACTTCAACTGTCACCGCTCAATTACCTGCAGAGACAGTTTCCACAGGGAAATCAATCTTACTGATTTATAGTTTCTCTTTGTACAAATCCCAAACAGCACTGCTTCATTGGATCACCTGCTTTATTTATTAGCACTGGTTTATATTACTTTTGGCTTTAAAAATCGTAATAATGTATCATACTTGTTCTCTGAACATGAAGACCTGCTAACAGAAAGGCTATTTTAAAAGATCTTGCCTTAAACTCTAAAAGCATTCTCAAAAGACGTATTAGATTTTTTTCCTAAGCAATCACAGCTTTGATGGGATAAAGAAGACAATCCTCCCTTGTGTTCATAATCGTTTTAAGTAATCATCTTGCTTTATAGCCTCCATGAGCAAAATAAAACTGAAGTTGTATTGCTATCCGTGGGGCTCCCAAATATGGGAACAACAGCTTCTATCAAAAATAAAACACAATTAATTTAACATATTCGGAACTTACCACTTCAAAAGCCTTTATAGATATTAAACTATTCTCTACATTGCAAAGAAATGTGATGCTCAACCAAGGTAGTCAGTCATGTGACTAGATCTTTATAACAATCCCGCTCATCACATCTCAGAAGCAGCATATGAGTTGGGGGGGGTGGGGTGCACGTGTGCACATGTGTAATGTGTTGTGGGCCAATGGAGACAATGGAGGCCCAGGACAGGGCAGAGCCCGGATATAGAATATTCATCCCTGGTACAACTGGGCAAATGATCGATTACCTGCACAACAGCAAATACTAACCTGATAGAAAGAATGAAAGCTTCTTTCTCCTGGCTGTTGCACAATCACTCGAGACTAAAAAACACCACATGAAATCGTTAATCTGAGAACGCACCTCAAGGTCAAAAAGCCACAATTCTCAGGAAATCGTATACCAACAGTGCATTTAAATGTCCTAACAGACCCCATGGATTACCCACCTAAAACTAGGCCTCCACTGTGCAATTTTTAATATTCTTTTTACTGCTTAAAACAGAGTTCCCTAAACTTTCTGAAAATGAAACTTTTTTTTTTTTTTAACCTGGAGCCTAAAGATGGAATTTTTGGGGGAAGGAGGATTGGAAGTGGGAAAACAGGAAGGAATGTTTAGGGAGTAATATTCACAACACTGCCTCCCCCCCAGGGTCTGCCAGGCATTTCAGTATATGTGCTGCCGAAGCGAGCACATGCCAGGCCATTTCAGAGCAATGCCTTATATCTTGTAGGAAAATCAGTTGAGCAAGATCAGTCTGTAAAGGCCCCTGCCTTAGATGGCTCCCAAAAGGCTGCTCTGAGAGGGCTCAAAATGTATGTTCATTCAAAGGGGTCCTTTTGATTGACTAGGTACATAAAGTGAAGCCCTAAAACATTTTGGAAAAAGACTGATAATACCTGGGATTTCCAGTCCTTTTGTAACTGACACTGACAAAAACACTTATTTCCTGACCAGTCTGACTTCAATTTAACAAAAAAAACAGATGATACTGGGGCACCTAGGTGGCTCAGTTGGCTGAATGCCTGACTCTTGATTTTGGCTCAGGTTGTGATCTCACACTCGTGGAACTGAGTCTCGGGTCAGGCTTCATGCTGAGTATGGAGCCTGCTTGGGATACTCTCCCTTCCTCTCTCTTTGCCGCCCCCCCCCCCCCATGCTGTATCTTTCAAAATAAATAAATAAACTTAAAAATTAGATTATACTGCATTACACTGCCATAAAGGATGCTACAAATAGAAACCAGAAGAAAATGAGATTCAAATTAATATAGATGGGAATATCAAATCAATATGTTGTACACCTTAAACATACACAATGTGAAAGGTCAATTATATCTCAGTTATAAAAGATTGTTATACGGGCATGATTCTGTGAGAAGAGTGTAATTTCAGAAACTGGACCCACTAGCTGTCCTGTGGTGCACTAAGGAATACAACAAGATGACACATGGGAGATGGTGGTGTCACCAGAGTGGAACTGATTAGTCCTGGCTTGGTCTTTGGCCAGACCTCACCCAGAGGGTGGCACATACTCGAATGCCACTCCCGCCCCCACCACAAACGCCCCTAAATCCTTATCTACAAAGCTCGAGCCTTTCCCAACCTGATATCCTAAGAACTAATAAGAACACAAAACGAGAATATCTTGTCATGAAAGCTGACTGAGAAGCACGAAGGGAGGCACAGTAGGATTAAAAGCTACTTTGAAGTCATTCTAGAAATCGTATAAGCACTATTAGGTTTAAACAAAATTCAGCACCCGAAAACATTACCCTCAGACGTTAAACACATTTTACCTTCTCCAATAAGTAGTTATTGATATGTCCACCAATAGGATCCCCCTTGAAATCAAAGTTGATATCCATGTATTTTCCAAACCTGCTTGAGTTGTCGTTACGGTTGGTTTTGGCATTTCCAAAAGCTTCCAAGACGCAGTTGGACTTGAGCAACATATTCTTCACTCTTGAACACAGATAAATGAGAGTCCTTATAGAGAGTTTTCCAGGCCAAGCCTTTTAGAAAACTAGATTTTGTTAAAGCACATCCAAAGGTTCATACGAAGATGCTGACAGCCGCGTTATTTGCGACAATAAAACAAACCAGTCAACCCTAACTGCCCACCAACAGGGTTGGGTAAAAGTTACTGTTTTCCTACTACAGTGTGAACTGATGGAGACAGATGTCCACAGAACATATTAATGAATGAGAAATTAAGTTGCAAAATAATATGTGTGGCAGGGACTGTGCGTGTGTATGCGTGAGTGTATGTGTATATGCACATACGTTAGTCGATGCTTAAAAGGCTGGAGGGAAGAGTACACTTCACTATAGTTTCCTAGGTTGACAGGGGAGGAGTTTGCAGAGTGGGATTTCAGGGACCTTCCACCTGGGACAAAAGACTATAATTTTTAGTTTAAGTGAGCATGTTTTATTTGTATAAAGAAAAATCTTTAAAAAAAGATATGTTCTCGGGCGCCTGGGTGGCTCAGTCGGTTAAGCATCCGACTTCGGCTCAGGTCATGATCTCACGGTCTGTGAGTTCGAGCCCCGCGTCGGGCTCTGTGCTGACAGCTCAGAGCCTGGAGCCTGTTCGGATTCTGTGTCTCCCTCTCTCTCTGCCCCTCCCCTGCTCATGCTCTGTCTCTCTCTCTCTCAAAAATAAATAAAAACATAAAAAAAAAATTAAAAAAAAAAAGATATGTTCTCAAGAGAAAGAATGGGTGACACAGAAAATGATACAATTTTTAAAAGTACTTGTTTGTAAAGCCTAAAACACTGAAATTTATTGCTTTTAGTTATACATTATAAAGACGGTCTTTATTAGTTTAGAAATCGCTCATTTTGTTTGAATGAAATCTCTCTATTGTATCAGTTACTTCATTCTTTATTCAATGAATGCTAACTTTCTAGGAAGCAGTGTCTCCCAGTGGATACTTTTTAACTTCATGCTAGACCTTAAGTCTTTGTTTTTATTTCACTGACAGAATTCCTCTTTTACCGGCACACAAGCATGCTTGCTATAGAAGTAACTGTGGCCGCTGAAATAACCGAATGCAGCCAACCCACTACCGCCGTAAGTGACCCCACAACCTCCTCTCTCTCTTTCTACACACACACACACACACACACACACACACACACACACACACACCACACAGAAGTATATGTTTAAAATGTGGGGAGGGGCGATTCCACACTATGGTAAACAAAGGCAACTATCTTTGTTTGTTAGAGACAGAGAGGGAGACAGAGGATCCAAAGCAGGCTCTGCTGACTGTACAGAGCCCAATGCGCGGTTTGAACTCACAAACGTTGAGATCATGACCAACTGAGCCACCCAGGAGCCCCAAGGCAATTATCTTTAAAACTCTGGTGAGATATGCTCATGAAAGACTAGTAAATCTACAAATGCCTTACTCTACTATACCAACTGAGTTTAAAAACAAAATGAAGTTAGTTCCCAGCCAGTGATTCTCCTGAGCTGCCACGGAAATTAAGATAACTTACATTCTTATCCTTGTTATAGGAGATTGCAAAGTCCGAATGATAAGTGGGATGTGTCACAATTAAGAAAAATGTCTCCTTGGGGCGCCTGGGTGGCTCAGTGGGTTAAATGTCCAACTTCAGCTCAGGCCATGATCTCACGGTTCGTGAGTTTGAACCCACGCTTCGTGGGTTCATGGACTCTATGCTGACAGCATGGAGCCTGACCGGAATTCTCTCTCTCCCTCTCTCTCTGCCCTTTCCCCATTTGCACTCTTTCTCAAAAATAAACATAAAAAAAAAAAGAAAAGAAAAAAAAGAAAAATGGGGCGCCTGAGTGGCTCAGTCAGTTAGGCATCCAACTTTAGCTCAGGTCATGATCTCAGGGTTTACAAGTTCGAGCCCTGCATCGGGCTCTCTGACAGCTCAGAGCCTGGAGCCTGCTTCGGATTCTGTGTCTCCCTCTCCCTCTGCCCTTCCTCCACTCGTGCTCTGTCTCTGTCTCTCTCAAAAATAAATAAATGTTTAAAAAAAAGAAAGAAAGAAAATGAAGCTCCAATCAGCATGTCTCCCCATTTTTATTCCGCCCTTACCTTTCAACCTCTGCTCTCTGACTGGGGTTGGTGATGGCCGCGATGTACTGCATAATGTACTTACTGGCTTCAGTCTTACCAGCTCCACTCTCCCCTGGGGGAAAAATTGTGCAAGGCTTAACACTGTAACTTAAACCAAGAGGAAGCTAGTTTTTACCAGAATAATTGCAAATTCTGATGTTAGTTACTTAAAATTCTTTACGTTTCATTGTTTGCTTTTATGAGTTATTTCCTCCTATCTTGACATGGTATAGGTTCTAACAGATCTGAAAATGTTGGAAAGAGAAGTAAAACTACTCTAGAAGTAAAATAACAAGTAGATTACAAATTAAGATTTAGCACAAAAATATCAAGAGATAAACTGTGGTAAACAAATTCCTTAGACCAAAGTCTTTGTACTCAGCTGTGACTCTTGAGTATAGCAGAAAAGCAACAAGCTAGTGCCTCAAACAGTGGCCATGGCTAAATTCATAAAACCTTATTCTCTACAGCAAATTTCTTTTAATCTTCATGAGGATGAAATAATTCCTCCAGAAAATTAAAGTTAGAGTAATTTTGGTGAAAACAAAGCAAAACAAAACAGCAGGCTCCAGACATGGTGTCACAGAGAGAGCATAACAGGTGGTGTAATGTGGGAAGAAGGGATCAATTTAGAGTGAGCTACCCAATTGTTAAATGTACATGCCTCCTGACTCAAGAATTCCACCTGCAGAAATTTATACTACAGAAATACTAAAAATATGAATATAATCAAATAATAAAAATAATCTTCAAAGGTTTAAGGAGTATTTCTGCAGACTATACTATGTGTCACAGCTAAAGTCTGAAAATAAAATGCCTGTCAGTAGAGGACCAGGCAAATAAATGATTCAACTATTCAATGGAATCCTACACAACTTTGAGAACCCCTGCTTCTGTAGAGGTATGCTAAGGAAAAGTGCCCACTCTGTGTTGTTAAATGGAAAAACACATGTAATAGCGTTTATAACGTAATTCTGTAATATGTTTATAATACAATTTCATATGCATGTGTGACTCTATGTATAATATACAGAGAAAATGTATAAAAGGACCAACACTAAATTAACAGCTGTTACTGCTGAAGTTTTGGGGGTAACAGGTTATTCAGAGGGAAGGGGCTTTTGCTCTTAAACACTTACATGATTGTTTGCTCCCTTCTTTCTTTTATAATCAGGCAATATTGCTTTCATCATTTAATATAACATAGTCCTAGGATATAATTCTCCAACATTAAGTTACATAACTCCTCTGACCCTTAATATTCTCACCTATGAAGTAGAAACACAACTGTCCTACCACCCAACAGTTTTGATAACCAAAATGGAATGAAGATCAAAAAAGTAGTTTTAAAGTATAAAGCCCCTAATGCAGATGTGAGGTATTATTAGCACCAAAATAAATTCCCACACTTTGGGAGAGGCCATCCTGGGTCAGCGGGCAGATACTTTCCCTGTCCTCAATTTACTACACAAGATTCCTCGAAGAGCTCAGCTTTACTCGGAGGGGTCAGCTCCAGCTCTCGGGCACAGAGTCTATCACCTGTCTCTCTGCTCTTCAGGCTTTAGAGCTCCAGCCTCTGGCTCTGAGAGCCCATCCCTGGTCCCCATGCCTATATGGTCCCTTTCACCAATCCGACTTTGAGTTCATTCTTCATTTTTGGTAACTCAGGACTTCATTTTCTTGGTTTCATTCTGCTATTATTTAAAATGACTTTTTGTTAACATTTTATCCAGTACTTTTATGTCTTTGAGGTGAGAGGAAGAATCTCGCATGTTGGCTCAGTCTACAAAATTGACCAGAAGCCCATCCACACGTAACGTGTATTTGCAAATGAACCGAGACTACACTTTGGTCAGAAAGGATTTCTTGGTTAATGCTCACTGTACTTTTTTTTTTCTCCAATAAAATTGCTTACCTTTCTAACTTCAAAAAAGATCTATTCAACAGTTTGGATCCTTGAGTACCTACTAAGTTAAATGGATTTTGACCCTGAAAGTACAGGGGATCCCCTCTGAATACCTGATATCACAATACAAGTGTCTTTTGAGCGCCTCTTCATAGCTTTGTAAGCAGCATCAGCAATTGCAAAAAGATGAGGCGGTCTCTCGTACAGCTCACGTCCTTTATATTGCTCAATTGTGTCTCTCCCATAGATGTTCAGCAACTTGTAAGGATTCACAGAAACAACGACTTCTCCAATGAATGTGTAGATACGCCCTTTTTCAAATCTGCACAGGACCGAAAGAGATGGAAAAAGGAACAGCTATGGTTACAAAGAAACACTGTCTTTCCGAAGAGCCTCATTTCCAAGAAAATCCAAATATCCCGGGAACGGTTTCTGAACTGACATTTCGTTAATTCTGAATTTAATTTTAGAGACAATGCTTAGGTTGTGCCCCTTCAGATGTTGCTGGCAGAAAAGACCAGTAGGAGTTAAAAGCCAGGAAAGAAGAAAGAATTTAATTTTTTGTGGACTGGATAGTTCCTATTTCTGAAATATGAAAGGATAAGTAGGTGCTACTAAGAGCTTTAGTAAAAGGAGAAACAGAAGATAAAGCAGGTCTTGGAATCTACCTAGCCAGATTTTCAATTATAAAGAAAACTGTCCAAATACATTTCTTTTTTTGCTCCCTCTTGAATCTGCACTAAAATGTCAGTAAAGGAATAAGAACGCTAAAGTTCATAACAGAGTCATAGAGGAGACGCTTCTGGCATACATCAAATTCATTATTAAAAATTTTAAAAAATTTTTTTAATGTTTATTTATTTTTGAGAGAGAAAGAGACAGTGCAAGCAAGGGAGGGGCAGAGAGAGAGGGAGACACAGAATCCGAAGCAGCATCCAGGCTCTGAGCTGTCAGCACAGAGCCCGATGCGGGGATCGAACCCACGAAACGTGAGATCATGACCTGAGCCGAAGTCGGATGCCCAACTGACAAAGCCACCCAGGTACCCCTCAAATTCATTGTTTTAAATGATGGCCTAAAATTCCATGGTGTAGATTATCATTCTTTAGTCAATCATTCCCCTTCCTTCCTGCTATTACAAATAATACTGTAGGAAATACTCCTGACACATAATCTTACAACTCAGTGCTTTTATTTCTGTGAGACAGCTGGTTGAAAGGTATGTGTATTTTTTTTATAAAGTATTTCTAACAGGATCCCACCTTTTTACCATAAAATTCTGGAATGCTGCCCATTATGTGATTTGTATGTATCACCGTGCATAGATATATTTGATAAGTGATTACACGAGCATGGAAAAATATGGAAGACTACGTGTTCTGTTTCACATACCTTTTCTACATATAACAGGGTGATGAGGAGGGAGGCTGTGTGGGTGGATGGAAGGAAGCTTTAGGAACAAAGGGGAAAAAGAAAACCCCTGGCATATACAGTATGACTCAACTGCACAAAATCGTGTATCTATATTTACCAAGAAAACATTTAAATATAAAACTTAGAAAACCCATATATAGTCACGGTTTATACACTACTCACACATATAAACACACACGAACCAGAGCTAGGCCAACACCCAAATGGACATTTTTATACAAGTTGTTGGTAACACACTCCACCTGCTGAGAGGCACAGGAAGGACACAGAGCTCCCATCCAAGAAGGAAGGGAGCACCAAGACGGGCTAAATGCTGGTTCCCGGACAACGACCACATCTTTAAGAACTCTTGCTGAGGACCAGAGCAGCAGGGAAATAACTAATTCTTTGGGACCACAAGGGCAAGGACCTTAAACTTCCTTCACAATGGAATGAAGGCTGTTGGCTATAATTAGGAGTGGAAACAAACAGATGCTGATAATCAACAGTAGATTAAAACCAAGATTTTATTAAATAGCTAATATATATTTAAATAAAAGCTATTAATCACCACTTTAAGATTTTCTGTGCATTTTTCTACTGTGGTTTTCCTGGGAAGCCTAACTGTTGGATGCCAAGTTTACATGGTGGTTAGAAGCACAGACTTTGGAGTCCTTTACATCTGGGTCTGAATGCTCACACTGCAAATACGATAGCTGTGCGACCTTGTAAAACCACTTCACCTCCACGTGTTTCACTTGTAAAACAGACAATTGCACCGCACTCTCACCCTGGCATTGAGTAAGTACTTAAAAAAGGGGGTGGGGTGGGCAATTAATCTATGCTTCCAATTACACTCTGCATGAAAAATATTTTTAATAAATGCTTTTATTTTATTAACGTTTCTACTTAAATCACAATAATCCCTACATGTGAAGAATCAATTCAATAATCGTAATCTGATTCCCTGCCTCAGTTGTTAATCAACGAACAACAAGCCACAAGCAAAATGTCCACATAACTCATGTTCAAACACCCCCCAAAAGTAATGAAAGGCTAAGGTTCACTACCCAAGCCTTTCTGGCTTAACCTGAAAATTTGCAGGACATTCTCAACAGCTGTCTTCAAGGATGAGAATTAAAAGGACATGATTCTTTAGTTTTAGAAACACTGTCTAAACAGGAAGAAGAAGAAGGGGGAGGGGGAGGGGGAGGAGGAGGAGAAGGAGAAGAAGAAGGAGGAGGAGGAGGAGGAGAAGAGGAAGAAAGAGAAGAAGAGGAGGAAAGAGGAGGGGAAGGAGGAGGAGGGGAAGGAGGAGGAGGGGAAGGAGGAGGAGGGGAAGGAGGAGGAGGAGGAGGAGGAGGGGAAGGAGGAGGAGGAGGAGGAGGGGAAGGAGGGGGAGGGGGAGGAGGAGGAAGATGTTGGGAAAAAGAGATTACCTCACAGGTGTGGAACTCTGTGAAATAAGACACAGCAAATAACATACGAGATTAGAATGCTGTTCTAAGATTCCAGGTCTGCCTAATCAGTAAATTCCATTTTATTCCAAATAGAGTATTTTGCTTATCAAAGCTTCTAGACATCATGTTTGTAAAACACAATAAACTACGTGCATAATAGCATCAAATGCACAAATATTATCGTGAAGAGAGCGGCAAAAGGTCAACGAATTATGGTATTAAATACAATGCCTCGGTAATTTATAAAATGTTAAAAACTTACTTGAAACTCTCAGGTTGGTTACCACACATGAAACTTTCAGTTTGGTTAAGGCTTAAAATCACCACTAGATGGTGCCAGTGTACACAGTAACACCAACCCAAGATTCCAATTTGCTTGGGAAAGCCTCGCATATGAAGTTAGCACTAAGGTAATGTAGTCACCTGGTTGGTGTGCCTCCATGAGGAACTAGTGTCACGATCCTCAGCGACAAACAGGGTGAAGCCACCTCTTATAAGAGACCAAGGAAGGCATCTCTATGTGTGTGAAGCTTGTGTGACAAACTTTTATAATGCACTCTTCAAATATTTATTCAATATCTACTCTGTGCCAGACACTGGGCCTGACTCTGGGAATTAAAAGATGAACAAAGTGCAGGGAAGTGTTGCAAATAAATACTAACAAATGATAGGTAAGGTAATGAAGGCAGGTACCACGTTGGCAAAGATGATCACAACACCCCTTTCAATGAGGAACCGAAAGAGAAATATACTAAGCTCAGAGCGAGGCACGCGAGGCACGCAAGGCCTTTTGTGCCGCGGCCTCCAAATTCCTCTTGACTCTCCTAACTGCCCTCCACACATCCACCTTCAACACCTCCCGATCCCCTCTTTCCGTCTCAACCTGCTGTTACATTAATGAGATACTTACGGTCCCCAAGGACACCACGACCTCATGGTTTGCCCACAGGTTCATTCTGCCTACAATACCTTGTCCTCACCCAGTCTCTTCCTCCCCCCATCTCCTCAACAGGTTCCCACTCCTTCAAAAGCAAAACAAAATGAAATGAAACCAGAAAACTACCTACTAGGGGACAAACACCTAGCCTCAACTCTGAAACATGACCTAGGAAGAACAGTTGCAAGGTGCCGTGAAAAGTAGACGCGGGGGTGGGAGGCTGCCGAGAGGGAGCAGGCACCTGTGCGTGTGCAGGCTCCAGAGCAGAGCACCCCCCACAGGAGGCTGCGGTTCTCCAGGGGACAAACCAACCATCTTCTCTGAGAATGGCAGAGTCTCAGGGTGCTGGTGGCTGTGGGACAAAAGGAGTCCCATTTGGCACTTCTGAATAGTTAGTTGCAAGATGGGACTGAATGAAGAAATGAGTAGACATTACATTGTTGCATTTACACTGCAATCAATTACAATGCAATTGTAATGCATTACACTGTCCGTGTGGTGAGGCAAATGAGAAAAAGCAGGTACAATTCTCTGCAGCAGGTGATATTGAGCAGTGAAAACAGGTGCCACCTTACCTCCCAGATGTCTCATGGCATGCTCACAGGGCTTGCCTGCGAGTCAGGCAAACTTCTTGCCATTTCAGTCAAAGTGAGAAATAACTCAGCATGGGTGGCTCAGTCGGTTAAGCGTCCGACTCTTGCTTTTGGCTCAGGTCATGATCTCACAGTTTGTGGGTGGGAGCCCCGCAGAGGGCTCTGCACTGACAGTGAGGAGCCTGCTTGGGATTCTCTCCCTGCCTCTCTCTCTGCCTCTCCCCTGCTAATGCACACTCTGTCTCTCTCAAAAATAAATTTAAAAGATTAAAAAAAAATAATGATCCCAAACTCAGCTATCTACTGGTCATTCCACATACTCTCTTTCAATAACTAACTAATCCAATAACTAAATAATCCAACCACATTTACTCAAAGATGGTAATAATCAAAAGTGACCCAGAATGGGGCCCAGGATAAGACATGATAAGAAAAACTAGGCAAAGAAACTGATAGGACAAAAGGCAGATCAAGAATACCCATGAAAAATAGGTATGTCATAAAGGAGAAAAACTTTGGAAAAATATTTCTGCATGGAAGCAAAACACATAAAGAAAATATAGCCCTCTAAAAACCAAGAGAACAAAGAAAACACCACTTAAAAATAGAGAGACCAGGGGTGCCTGGGTGGCTCTGTTGGTTGAGCCTCCAACTCTTGATTTCGGCTCAGGTGGTGATCTCACAGTTTGTGAGATGGAGACCCACATAGGGCACAGCGCTGGCGGTGAGGAGCATGCTTGGGGTTCTCTCTCTCTCTCTCTCTCTCTCTCTCTCTCTCTCTCCCCCTCTGTTCCTCCTCAATTTGCATGATCTCCCTCTCTCTCTCTTGCAAAATAAACCTTTTTAAAAAAATAGAGAGGGGCGCCTGGGTGGCGCAGTCGGTTAAGCGTCCGACTTCAGCCAGGTCACGATCTCGCGGTCCGTGAGTTCGAGCCCCGCATCAGGCTCTGGGCTGATGGCTCAGAGCCTGGAGCCTGTTTCCGATTCTGTGTCTCCCTCTCTCTCTGCCCCTCGCCCGTTCATGCTCTGTCTCTCTCTGTCCCAAAAATAAATAAACGTTGAAAAAAAAATAAAATTAAAAAAATAGAGAAAAAATGTTTAAAACCATTTTTTTTGAAACAGGAGATGAGAAACCAAAGAGCTCAGGGAAACAACAGGAGAAAACCCCACAGAAATGAAGACCACATTAAAAGACATCAGAATGAGGGGCGCCTGGGTGGCTCAGCTGGTTAAGTTGGTCAGCTCAGGTCACGATCTCCTGGTCCGTGGGATCTGTGTTGACAGCAGGGAGTGTGCTTGGGATTCTCTGTCTCCCTCTCCATGTGCCCCTCCCCTGCTCATGTGCTCTCTCTCAAAATAAAATATACATATATATATATATAAAGATAATAGATGGGAACGGATACTGCTGAACATACAGACAAGAAGAAAAGCAAGCAAAATGAAGTGGAAAAACAAAGTTCAAGTAGAAAGCAGTATAGAAGAGGGAGATAATGGAGATCACGTGACTGGGTCTCTGAAGACTTTGGTGTGATAATGGTGACATTTCAAAATGGCAAACAATTACACCAAGAACGTATGTCGACAGAGTGTGTCAGAAAACAGGTCAGCCACCTGGAAAAACAAAATCCATAGATCATCAGTGTGATGCCTTGAATTGTGCTCTCCCCCACAAAAGATATGCTGAAGTACTAATCCCTGGTACCCGTGAAAGTGACCTTATTTAGAAACAGGGTTTTTGCAGATGTAATCAAGATGAGGTCATTAGAGTGGGCCCTAATCCAACACGACTGGGTTATGAGAAGAGGAAAATGCCATGGGAAGACTGAGACAGATGGGGAGGACACCACGCAATGACAGAGGTGACAGGCGCAGCTGCGAGCCAACGTCACCGTGGGAAGCTAGGCAGAAGCAAGGAAGGATTTCTCCCCCGCCAGTTCCAGACTGACCCTGGCCCTGCTGACACCTTGATGTTGGACTTCTAGTCTTCAGAACTGTGAGACAAGAAATGTCTGACCTTATTTTTAAGCCACCCCATTTGTGCAATTTTGTTTGTGGTATTTTGTTATAGCAACTCTAGGAAACTAATACGACTAGTTATACCAAAATAAATTCCATGAAAGTGTCTCAGTTTCACTTCATGTCTAAAGAAATGCAAATCAAACCAACAAACAACAGGGTACAATTCTCCACCTACACATGAGGAATTTTGACAGTGAACAATGTCAGCAAGAGTATGAAGTCACAGGTGTCTTCCCCATCGCAGGTATCACCTTCACTGGCGGGACTCCCTCTTAAACCATTCTCCACAAAATATAAATCTAATTTTTCATTCCTATCCTTAAATCTTTTCAATGGGAAGTCTTAATGTCAAGCCAATTTGACATCCCGATATTGGCTTATCTCACGTCAGCCACTCCTGATGACTGCTCTGGCCAAGAATAAAACAAGATCCTTCCCCATCTAAACTGCCCCTATCCACCATCATCCCACACTTGTTTCCTCTATGGTAGTTACCACAAGTAGCTTCTTGTTGGTTTACTTTCTGTCTCCAGAGGAATATGTTCCATATTTACCTTGTTCATGGCTTTATCTTCAGCATGCAATACAGTGTTGGAACTTACAGGGGATGGGTAAATATTCGATGAATCAAAAAATAAAGGAAGGAATGAATGAGTCCCCTTCGCCCACCTCCATTTTCTCAGCAAATGGTTTGCATCCTATTTATAGAGAAAATTTAGGCCGTCAAGTATGGAAGACTTTAAATCGCCTACCATCATTACTTTTTTTTTTTAATTTATGTACTTAGTTTCACTTCTCTTATTTCCTTATGACTTTCAAAAGTGGGAGGAGGGGAGATTAAATACAGCAGGATATCACCTAGTTTTTAATGGGCCACATCCTTATGCTCAACTGAAAATAACCTTTCCTTTCACATGGGCAATTTCATGTACTCTGGATACAAACAGTAATTTATATTCCAGGAAAATATAATTAAAATAGTATCTACTCTGACTCACCCTCTGGGACATGTTTTTCACTGTTAGGGAAGGAAGCTGCAACGTATGCAGGACTGACTTGGAACTGGAGGTATCAGTTCAAACTGGTGGGGTGCAGCGGCTTGAAGGGAAGGGAGAGGGAGAGAGAGAGATGTGGACGTGAGCACACATTTCCTAGCTCTGCCCTCTAAGGGAGCTCAGAAGCAAGGACACTCAGATGTTGGCTTGTACACTATTCTTCTTAACTAAAAGGACCCAGGGATCCTTAGAGAAAAGCTAATTCTGGAGCTGGGGCAGGGGAAGTACAAGATGAGTCTGAAATGTCTTGTTGAGCCAGACTGTAGGGAAGTACTCAAAGAATGACAGGGACATAGCAAAAGAAACAGGAATCAGCGTAAAAGGCTCCCACTGGCCAAATCCGGAACCACATGAGCACTAAAATAAGTAATGTCAGTGACATTATAATCCCCCAAATAAAACAAGAATCTAGGAGTCCGTACTGATATAAAATAGAAGTGAACTGGAGAAGTAAAAGCTCTTCCTTATGGTGGAATGACAACAAATACAAAAGGAATGACGTTGAGTTAGAGAATTATCAGTGCATGCTAAAACCAGTAGCTGAGAGTGTGATGAGGAACAGGATAGCTACACAGCCGCAAAGTATCTTCTGCAAATTACTTAATAATTACAAAGGTAAAGACGATAACTTTTACAGGAGAGAAACCCTGTAAGCATTAAGTGGCCATTAACTTTGACTTCATTAACTTTGACCAGGTGCTCAAAGTTAATATCACCTCTATTGACACAAATTGACATATGTGCCCGTGATGGTTAATTTTATGTGTCAACTTGCCTGGGCCAGGAGGTGCCCAGAATTTGGTCAAACATTATTCTGGGTGTGCTGTAAGGGTGCTTCTGGATGAGAGAAACATTAGAATCAGTGGGACTGAGCAAAGCAGAGTGCCCTACCCAACTGGGTGGGCCTCATCCACTCCAGACAAGACCTGATAGGAACAGAAGGGTGAGTAAGAAACAATGCTTTGTCTCTCAGCCTGATGGTCTCTGAGCTGGGGCACAGGTCTTCTCCTGCCCTCACACTTGGACTCAGACTAGAACTAACACCATCAGCTCTCCTAAAATTCTAGCTTACTGACTGAGGAGTTTGGACTTCTCAGCCTCTGTAACTGTGTGAGCCAAAAATCTCTCTATATGTGTGTTTATAAACACACACACACACACACACACACACACACACACACACACACACACACATATATCCTATTGGTACTGTTTCTCTGGAGCAGTCAGACTTATGTGGATTTTGTATTGAAAGTGGTTCTAGAGGGACGGAATTTTAAGAAAGTGTTCTCTGAGTTGTTTCTGGAGTTTCAGGAAATGGCTCTCTGATCAGATTTAAGGCCACTAATGACTCTATTTCCAGTAGCAAAAAGAACAGTGATAGTCCATGGTGTGATCTGGCAATAAAAAACATATCTGCAATGAATACTCTTAATCAACCTCTTATAAGAAACAAGAAGGTGGGTGATTGTGAGTATATTTGCAAAGATTTCTGGAAAACTAACAAATATATGAGGTTGGCTGGTTAACTCTTAATGTCACTGGACAAAGTGATGAGTGAAAAGAATGGCTCAGGGATTCAAATCCCCAGCTCAAGTGCTACAAAAGGACCTAAAGCTTCTTTTCCTGTAGCCACAGGGCTTAGAACACAAATACTGTGCCTCCTGATATGATGTGGTGAGGACACAACAATCACTTTTGTGGTGTCTGCCAAAAACATTTAACCTGAATCTAACCAGGAGGAAACAGAAGATAAACCTAAATTGAAGGACATTCTACGAAATAACTGGGAAAGTTCACAGTAAAAACAACAGCAACAACAACAGAAAGGCTGACACTCTGGAAAACATTATGGAGGTTCCTCAAAAAATTAAAAATAGAACTACCCTGTGACCCAGCAACTGCACTACTGGGTATTTACCCAAAGGATACAGGTGTACTGTTTCAAAGGGGCATGTACCCCAATGCTTATAGCAAAACTATCAACAAGAGACAAAGTATGGAAAGAGCCCAACTGTCCATCGATGGATGAATGGATAAAGAAGATGTGGTATACTTATACAATGGAGTATTACTCAGCAATCCAAAAGAACCAAATATTTCCATTTGCAACTATGAGGATAGAATGGGAGGGTGTTACGCTAAGCGAAATTAGTCAGAGAAAGACAAATGTCATATGACATCACTCATATGAGGAATTTAAGATACAGAACAGATAGGGGCGCCTGGGTGGCGCAGTCGGTTAAGCGTCCGACTTCAGCCAGGTCACGATCTCGCGGTCCGTGAGTTCGAGCCCCGCGTCAGGCTCTGGGCTGATGGCTCGGAGCCTGGAGCCTGTTTCCGATTCTGTGTCTCCCTCTCTCTCTCTCTCTGCCCCTCCCCCGTTCATGCTCTGTCTCTCTCTGTCCCAAAAATAATTAAAAAACGTTGAAAAAAAAAAGATACAGAACAGATAAATATAAGGGGAGGGAAGCAAAAATAATATAAAAAGAGGGAGGGGGACAAAACATAAGAGACTCTTTTTTTTTTTTCAACGTTTATTTATTTTTGGGACAGAGAGAGACAGAGCGTGAACGGGGGAGGGGCAGAGAGAGAGGGAGACACAGAATCGGAAAGAGGCTCCAGGCTCCGAGCCATCAGCCCAGAGCCTGACGCGGGGCTCGAACTCACGGACCGCGAGATCGTGACCTGGCTGAAGTCGGACGCTTAACCGACTGCGCCACCCAGGCGCCCCCATAAGAGACTCTTAAATATAGAGAACAGAGGGTTGCTAAAGGGGGTTTTGGGAGGGGGGATGGGCTAAATGGCTAAGGGGCATTAAGGAAATCAGTGTTGCACTATATGCTAACTTGGATGTAAATTAAACAATAAATAAATTAAAAAAAAAAAAAAAAGGAGATACTCCAGGACAGGAAGTTGTTTGAAAATCTTTTTTAAAGAAAGTATATTTACTTCTTTTGTTAGCTACTTTATTTTTAATTAATCAAAGGTATATAAGGCTATACATTAGAGATTCTAATCAATATGAGATAACCAACATTAATATACTCTGTTCACTTAATACTGAATAGAATTAAAGAAAATCATCTATACTTTTAAAATCTGTATAGCTTTATCTTTTATGAATCTATAATTTGTTGACATTTTAAAAATATTAAATACAACTTTTGGATATCAAAAAAAAAAAACACCCTGAAAGACTAAATACTATTTATATTATAAGAAATTAAAGAGACCCAACAACTAAATACCAGGCATTCTCATAGGAAGGTTCTTATAATTCTTGCATTTTTCTATAAATGTAAAATTATATACAAATTTAAAATTGCTAGTAAACAATCCAAGCTTCTTCATAGAGGTTTAGATTTTTATTAATTGCTTTTGCACAAGCAATATAGACTCTTAGTAAAAATCCAACAAATATAAATGATTAGATAGTGAAAAGCGCTTCTAATCTTTGTCACAACCTCCCTGGCTAGAGGCAGCTACTGCTGCTGGTTTTCTGTAAATTCTTCTAGAAATAGGTTATTCAGGGGCACCTGGGTGGCTCAGTCAGTTGAGAGACTGACTTCAGCTCAGGTCACGATCTCACGGTTCATGAGTTCGAGCCCCGCGTCGGGCTCTGTGCTGACAGCTCGGAGCCTGGAGCCTGCTTCATATTCTGGGTCTCCCTCTCTCTCTCTCTCTCTCTCTCTCTCTCTCTCTCTCTCTCTCTCTCTGCCCCTCCCCCGCTCATGCTGTCTCTGTCTCTCAAAAATAAATAAACATTAAAAAAAATTTAAAATAGAAATAGGTTATTCAAATACATACATATCCATACAGATAGTCTTATACATGAATGACATTTTTTCTCCAATTGAAATAATGAATCTTGGCAATAGTTTCATATAAATAGGGAAAAGCCTCATTTTTTATGCCTACATAGTATTTCATTTCATGAGTGAACACACAATAGTATATTTAATTAGTCCCTACTGGACTTTTAGTTGGTTACTCACCTTTTTTATCATGGACAATGCAACTATAAATACAACGGCATCTATGTCTTTGTGCATATGTGTATATACACCTGTAGAACACGCTTTTAGAACTAAAGTTGCCGCATCAAAGGATACGCACGATTTAAATTTGTGAATTTTTGCCAAATCATTCTCCAAAGAGGCTGCAGCAACTTATACTTCCAGCTACAGTTTGTGTTCTGGGTGTGGCTTTTTAAACCAACGATGCTGGCCCATTTCGAAAGGACAGATTATAAGGCAGTTTTATTTTCAAAGTACACAAAACTTTGACCCTTTTCTTCCCTGATGGAGGAAACTTATGCAATGACCATCAGCTTACTGCCAACTTCCAATATGTTCAGTTCACTCTCCCCAGTTAAATGAGAATCTCTCCCAAGGGTGAAGGCATTTTGTTGCTGCTGCTGCTTCTGGCAAAATCATGGCCTCTGTGTGATGGAATCAATTCATTTAATCCCCTTTGTTAGACTGCACGTTCTTGAAGTGGGCAGGGACTGTTTGTTAGAAAGATTATGAGCATCAGAGTCACACAGCCCTGGAGCCCTAGGCTTGAATCCTGATTCTGCTAGTTACTGATCGTGTGCGTTTATGAACACCTGAGTTACAAAGAATAAGGCATATAGTATTATTGTACCAAAGACTTCCAGACGCAGACAATGCCGTGTAGTAAGCACAGTGACAGAGGTTTAAAAATTACATATTTTTAAGGGGCGCCTGGGTGGCTCAGTCGGTTAAGCATCCGACTCTTGATTTCGGCTCAGGTCATGATCTCACGGTTTGTGAGTTCGAGCCCTACATAGGACTCCTGTGCTGACAGTGCATAGCCTGCTTGGGATTCTCTCTCTCCCTCTCTGCCCCTCCTGTGTTCTCTCTTTCTCTCTCTCTCTCTCTCAGAATAAGTTAAGTACACATTTAAAAAATCTGTCATTTCCCTGTTGCTCCTATTCTCTTTCTTGTTCGCGTGTGTGTGTGTGTGCGTGTACATGGGTGGGCACACCCCCACCATACTGTTTCAGAAAAGATTTAAGGCAATAACAAAGACAGAAAGGATACTATGGAAGCTTAGACAAGGGATACCTAATCCAGTTTTAGGAGTGGGAGGGTCCAAAGAAGGCATCCCAAATTTGAATTTCTTGACATCTGAATTATTAATGTGATTATACAGTCTCCATATAGGTAGCTCTAGGCACTTCCTGACTTATATACTGCTTTCAGAGCACCTGAAATAGGATGCTTTATTTTGCCTTTTTATTGACATACCGAGGCCCTGAAAAGAGAACGTTTGAGGAGACCACTGTAGCCCATCAGCGAGATGGTGGGATCACATCAGCACCCACCTCCCGGGACGGTTACAAGAACTGAGACCCTCTGCTCACTGCAACACTTGGAGCACTGCTGGCACAGGGTTAGGGTACAGCGAGATGCATGAAGTCCTGTGACAAGGCCGTCTGGATGGCAGGACAGGCCCCCTTCTCCGGGGCGCTGCATCTGTGCCGCTAACCCTCACAGTGACGGTCACTGTGCTAGCATAACGAATCCTGATCCAGCTCGGCATCGTGTCCAGAAAGCGTTCTCCCAGTAGTTTGCAGGGACCCTCTGAAGTCAGAAAACCTTCCATCAAAATGTTTAGGCTTTCCACAGGACACAGGAAACTTGTGAGAGGGCCACTGACAGGGGTTTGACTGACTTCCCGAGTTCATCTCTTGGTTTGCTTTTCCAGAGCAACCTCTCTTCCCTTGAGCCGCGCAAAAGGTTGCTAACCAGAAAGTATGGTCAGAATACGCCTGGCTGAATTGTTTTACCTTTTCCTCCCTTCCTTCCAACATTTTTTAATGTTATTTATTTTTGAGAGAGAGACACACACACAGGATTAGAAACAGGCTCCGGGCTCTGAGCTGTCAGCACAGAGCCCGACGCAGGGCTCGAACTCACCAACAATGAGATCATGACCTGAGCTGACTGAGCCACTCAGTCCTTTCTGTACTCCCTGTACCCCCTTCCTTCCTTTCTGTAATGAAAAAACCCCTTGTTTTTGATATATTCATTTTTAGATAATACTTGCTTTTTCTTTTCTTAAAAAAAATATGTTCTTAATGCTTATTTTTGAGAGAAAGAGTGCATACCAGCAAGGGAGGGGCAGAGAGAGAGAGGGAACACAGAATCCAAAGCAGGCTCCAGACTCTGAGCTGTCAGCACAGAGTCCAATGTGGGGCTCAAACTCACCAACCCATGTGATCTGAGACAAAGTCGGATGCTTAACCGACTGAGCCACCCAGGAGGCCCAATGCTTGTTTTTTCAAAACACACTTCTATGATACAGTAAGACATGCCTTGCAGAGAAATACTAACTTTAAACATTCTTATTGCTGTCTGTAATTTTATTGTATTCACTTGTTCATTCACGCAGTAGTTATTAGTGCCCACGTCCCAAGCACTGTTCTGGGAGCCATGGTGAAGGAACAAACAGGCAGACCCATCTCTCCACTAATTCAGGGTGATGAGGACAGACGTGAGGGCTGCGAGGGGAGAGGCGGGTGGGTGGTTGAGACCTTGCAGTGTCGTGGGCTTTTGGAGGTTATCTCCAGGGCAGATTTCAGGCACTGATCACATTTGCTTTTTGCAAGCCCCTGTGACTGTGGGCCGGAGAGGACTGAGTGCCTGGCAGTGGAGCAGTGAGAAGGCCACTGCTGGCGGTGGGTCCCACCCCACTGCCTGGGTCCTGGGCAGGGATGACTGGGGCCCTGGTTGGGGTGGAGCTGTGGGGAGAGGGAGCAGAGGACAGGTTTTCAGAGCAGAAGCAGGACTGACTATATAGAGTGACTTACTGGATGTGAGAGGTGGAACAGAAGGAGGGGTCAAGGTTGCTCACACGACCAGTGGGGCTGACCACAACAGCACCTGTTATACAGCACTGGGGCAGCAGAGGAAGAGCCTGATTTTGGAAGGTGACTGTGAGCCACACAGGCTGTGTTGGGTCTGAGATTCCTGAGAAGAGCCAAGTGAGGATGCGTCTCACTCTTCTTTCTCTCAGGAGCTAATTAAACCTGATCCTTTGGACACAAAGGCAACAACACACAGGATGGCAGATGCAGAGTACCAAGAACATAGGGAAGGCGACCAGAAATCCCAACCTGTTGCCGAGGGCAAATTCTGTGAGGAGGCCACATGCCCTGCTGCCCAGTAAGAGACAAGAGATTGGGTTTTATTTTAATTTTTTTATTACCTGAATTTGATTATGTCAGGTTACTCAGCCATTCTCCCTTCCTAGTATAAGGAAATGGCAGAAACAAACACAACACCTTCCCCACCTGAAGGCTATTGACCAAGGTCCCAGGCAATGCGGTCAAAATAATACTCCTAATAATACAATAGTTCCTTCTCAGCTCACTGTCTAAATTCTTGACCACAAAAGACACTTTTACCAAACACTACTATTTAGTTACCGAGCAAAAGGAAACAAAACATTTTATAGTATATTTCAATGAAAACAAGATTAAGTCTTGAGGACATTAAAAAAAAAAAAAAAAAAAAACCCGCCTTGTCAGATACGGCATAGCAAATCAGGCCCGCAAATACACCACCTGGGCTGACATCTGGAAATGTACTGCTTTTCAGTTTTTGTTTTTTTGTCTGCTGGGGATACCTGAAAAGGGTTCAATTTTCAAGCCTGTCACTGCAGTGAGAAGGGTACTGGTCAGTTAACCACTTTGACAGAAGAGTCTCTACAACAGCTAAAGTCAGGACATGTCCACGATGGGCGGAGAATCACTGTTAGGTTAGAGCACGTGTAACTTCACACTGCTGAAAATGAATCCCAAAATGGCTTCATTTTGATCTTCCAAGGAAAACTGCTCTTTTCATGAGATTATAAATTTTATAAGCTGACCAAATCCTGTCTGTTTTGGTCATCATTTGTCACTACATAGCTTTTAGACAGTATTTAATTATTTAATTGACTGGTTGGTTTTGCCAAAATCCTAGCAGAGGAAATACAGAGACTGGTGAACTGGACCACAGTAAAATCACTCTCAGTGATGTTAAGAGTCTTTATAAACTATAGGTCCTCAGACTAACAGATATTTAAATACTCCCATGCATTTAAAATTAGTAAAGCATGGGGCACCCAGGTGGCTGAGACAGTTGAGCAACCGACTTCAGCTCAGGTCATGATCTCGTGGTTCGTGGGTTTGAGCCCCGTGTCAGGCTCTGTGCTGACAGCTCAGAGCCTGGAGCCTGTGTTTCCCTCTCTCTGCCCCTCCCCCACTCATGCTCTCTGTCTCAAAAGTAAACATTAAAAAATTAAAAAAAATAAAATCAGTAAAGCACACACAAACGCACACATACAATGAAGATGTTACATATTTTACAAGGTTAGCATATGAATACATCCCAATAAGTATTATTTAGCTATGAAATAAATGCTGATTATCTAATAATGACAGACATAAAGATCTAGACCAAAAAATAAGAATGAAACTTTTCCTATTAATAACATGATGCTATGTTTTGTCCTCCAACAAGTGACAAATACAATTTCTCCAACACAAGGTTCAACTTCTATGTATACAAAACTTATATATATCCTTTTTGTCCATTTCATTTAAAAATGATTTCCTACTGTATTAACCATTTGGCTCTCTGGCATGCCTAGGGAAGTGGTTAATTGCATTTGCCTTAACCAAGTGATTAGCCTATTTCTAAGTCAACACTGCTCAGGAAAATGAGCAAGACCTGGGCTGGAGTTGGAAACCCCTTTGGTAGAAATGCACAATTACATGACATGATAACAATTATGCATTTAAAATACTATAAGCCACTTGCACCACAGTACTGAACACTCTTACCCTGACCCTCAGAGAGGAATCCTTTTCACCTTACACTAGCCTTAGATATTCGGCTCTCTGGGCGACAGGAAACCTAACCTGTACACTCTGTCACTCTGCCTAATTTAGTGAATGACGGAAAACCTAATCAGGCTACTACATCACTTTTTAAAAACCGGAATTCCTTATGCCGATTTTCGTCACATAGGAAGGCTCTGATATAGCTAAAGCAAGGTTTTCCTAAGAGCTACTGACACTTGAGGCAACCAGGTAGGGGCCTTTCAGGTACAAGCTGGGTAGGACCTGTGGCAGGAAACACTGAAAAGAAATAAATGGTTAAGCAGCCAAGTGAATGGATTATTTCCATCTCAGCGACTGTGACAACACCTGTTTTAAGTTCAGAAAACAAAGTCACACTAAACTAACATTTACTGTGCCAAGAACTGCAATCAGATGTTTTTCATGTCTGTTGCTAATTATACTTTATTAAGTATTAATAGAAAAATTTCCAAACCTTCTTTTGTTGACATCATATGCCCAGTTACAGGTGAGAAGGAAATTACCATACGATTAAAGCAATCACCTAATCACCATCTCTGCCTGGAGGAATCTCAGTTA
The DNA here is from genome assembly GCF_022837055.1 of Prionailurus viverrinus. Classification (NCBI taxonomy): domain Eukaryota; kingdom Metazoa; phylum Chordata; class Mammalia; order Carnivora; family Felidae; genus Prionailurus; species Prionailurus viverrinus. The sequence continues at coordinate 20,603,102 of NC_062574.1, forward strand.
GAAGCACAGCTTTCACTGGCCTCGAAAGGAGATCTATTTCTGTTACAGAATGGATTGTGTAAAAACAGGAAAACTGGAAAGCTTCCCAGATGCTCCTAAGTTATGTGTTTGGCTATTGTTTCTGTTGGGTGAACCACAGAACGGAGCAGAGGATTTTAAAACCAGCAAAAATTTTTATTGAATGAATGAATGGTCAGAAACTCTGTCAGCTGGCTCTCCTTGGCTTTGTCACAAGTCTATAACACCCAATAAGGCCACATTTCCTCAAGTAAAGCTTTTAAAATTGGCATTAACCTTATACTTCTTCTATTTGGCACTTTCTCTTGGTTTGTGGTTGGAGGGTATTTTTGGGTTTTGGTTTTATTTTTTCTAAACAACCTTCTTTGTGTCTAATGTAGAGGAGGGGTTAACTTCCTTTCCCCTATCAGCCTGTAGAACTGGTGTCACTTAGGTGGCCTTGCTTTAGGACAATGGACAGCAGCCTCAAGGGCAGGAGGAGGTTAAATTGGCACACTGGCTATTCTGATGCTGGGAGTGTCCGGAGGCACATGGAATTTTCATGATGCTGATCTGATGATACTGTCACTGCTCTGATGCCAACAGACCCAAAGGAAGCTTAAGAGGGTCCGATGGCATCCTCAAGTGAAGTACCAAGTGCTGCTCACTGGGGCCCCTCAATAATGCCTGCTGGTTCTGCAATAGAGTTGTTATGGTAAGGACAAGGGAGCTGGATATGGAGGAATTTAAAAAAGATATAAAAGGCAAAAGACATCAACTATTACCACTCTGCAAAGGGTTTCCATCGTCACATGCTATTTGAGATGTTGCATTTTGCAACTTATTTCCCATATTGTAATCATGTCTCCTAAGAGACCGTGAGCCAGATTTCTTTCAAATTTATTTCTGCTTATTCCTAGTATACTGCTGTGGCATCCAGGGGAATTTTTACTAAGGGAGGAGGGACCTGGAATCATGAAGAGGTGAATTATAAAAACTTCAAAATATGAAATGGACTCATATTCAATTATAAAACTCAACACATTCCAAAAACAAACACGATACAGATATCCTACTACCCTGCTTTATGCTGTCAGTCCTTCTGCACTCAGGAAAATAGCCCAGCGCTCTGCTCTCTATACTCAGGAATACCAGACATGAGGAAGTGAACTAAGAGAATAAGAATGTGGTGGCAAAGAAAAGAGTCAAAAACTAAAAACAGATCAAATACATCAGGAAATGGAAAAAACAAATAATTTTCCTTATTTTTTCTTAGTTCCTAAAGCAGAATTAAATCATTTTTATTGCTAGATCAAACCGAGAAAGGAATTTATGTAAATAGCTTGGTTGCAAATTTAAGGCAAATACTACCATATTTATTTTTTAAGTGTCATCCCAACCAGGACTGAATTCAGAGCTTCCCAGGCCAGTGAGAGAAGATTTAGCTGCCCCCAGAAAGCAGCTGTCCTCCAGTTCAACCGTGCTCAGTAAACAGTTTCCCGAAACGTCTGTTAATATTACATCTCAAAAAGTAAAAGGAAAGTGAAGCCTACTTATCAATAGCATTATTTCCAAAGCTTTCCTTAAATAAGTCCCATCTTCCTCTGTGAATAAGAATCGAAACGAAACTATGTGACTGAATGTAAAAAATTAATATTCTGACTTTATAATTTCAGGAAATACTTTGTCTCAAGTTTGTGCTTATAATTCGTCTAAGCTTAAAAAGTCAAGGGTCTGGCCAACAGATCAGCTGGCCCGGTGAGTGCACACGAGGAGGCCAGGGTAAGGGTTCCGCTGGTGCAGCCAGGGTGTCCTGCAGGGTAGGGGTGTCCTGCAGGGTAGGCGTCGGGAGGCGGCCCATATGGGAGGGAAATTACTTACCTTCGGGAGGACTGAGAAAATAAGTAAAATATTGAGGATGGAGGGAGCCGGTTTCTCACTACTGTGGAAGGAAATTACAAATTTCGAAGGAGATGGCTAAAATAAACCCCACGGAGTCAGACTGCGATGGGAGATATCAGTATGAACTGATGGTATTTAACACAAAGAAATAGCACATCTGTGTGTCCCCGCTCCATCCCTTCCTGCCTCCCCCCATCCACCACCTGCCAAGCTCTTCTGACAAAGTCTACAAGCAATGACATACCTACTATGTCACTACCCAACAACTATGCCTACTACCCAATCTTGATTTCCAAATGCCACACAGAGACGATACCAATGCTTTTTGGAGAAACGGCTGATTTCCTCACTGGGACAGGAAAAAGCACAAGATGAGCCTGGAATCTTACTGAGCCAGAAAATAAGGAAGTTCTCAAAGAATGACAGGGACATATCAAAAGGACACTGCAGCAGGCTGAAAAGGCTTCCAAATCTAGGCCCAACAGTTTCACTTTGTTTCGGAAAATAAGGAGAATGAATTCTATGGTTGACTATCTTTGTCCTCTATTGTGGCTATGTGGAATACAGCTTTTATCCTGACTGGCCTTCTAGGAGACACATACCATTGGTTAGACCAAAGTGTGGGGCTGAACTGGCACAAATTCATCACCACAAATGAACAAACAGTTCAGATCTGTTGCTTGTTTAAAATATCTAATACGTGGATGCCTACACATTAGCAAAGACGTATACACTTTGCTAATAAGGTCCTTCTTTAGATTCAGAGAGGCAATGCATTTATTTCTGCTTTGAATGCTTTCTTATGTCAGGGTACTAAAACTGGATGCAAAGACAAATTTTTTGGTTATTAATTCATACAAAAAATATTTTCTCTGAGTTTTGGTCTTAATATCAACTACAGGAAAGAATTTTTTTTTTTTTTTTTTCTGGAAAATAACTTTGTAAGACATGGTATCAATTATGTTGGCCTTAAATGTTTCCTTTCCTCAAATTCTGACTAAAAGATTAATCACTCAGGGAAGAAACATCTTCGTTACTGTTGACAATCTGTGGTTGAGAGTTAGCTCTGACTTTTAAAAATAATTTTCATATTGAAATAATTGCAAACTTAAAAGTTCTCAGAAGAGCATTAAAAAACTTCCAAATACCCTTCTCTCAGATTCCTCAATTGTTAGTATGTTTTCATATTGTCTTATTCTTAAATATGTGTGTATGTATATGCACAGAAATAAACATACACACAATTATTTTATTTATTTATACAAATTATAATAACCTACTTTTCAAAGATGGCCCAACCGATTACAGCCACAGGATTATACAGTTGACCCTTGAAAACATAGGTTTGAACTGCACAGGTCCACTTTCACAGATTTTTTACAGTACATTCTGTAAATGTATTTTCTCTTCCTTAGGATGTTCTTAATAACTTTTTCTCTTCCCTAGCTTACTTTACTATAAAAATACAGTATAAAATATGTATAACATGTAAAATATGTGTTAGTCGACTGTTAATAGCATCAGTAGGGCTTCTGGTCAACAGTAGGCTATTGGTCAAGTGTTTGGGAAGTCAAAGTTACACTTGGATTTTTAATTGCATGGAGGGTCAGTGCCCCAACCCCCATGTAGTTCAGGGGTCAGCTAAATATCATTTTGTTCTTCAAATGGCACATAATTCAAATTAGGAAAGGTAACTGATGGCGCTGGTAAAGCTGAAGGTTTTGTTTTGGTGTGGTTTGGGCTCTTACGCACTAGCCCCTAATCAAATGAAGCTGTCTACAGAATCCAGGCCGGCAAGATAGGTAAGTGAAGCAGAAAAGCAGTCCATAGGACACAGAGGGGACGAGACAAGTGTGTGCCCTGTATAAAGGGAGCAGCTATTACTCTAGTAGATGATTCCTGTTTTGCAATGCGCACCAAGTTGTGCCAAAACTCAGGGCTAGGGACAATGGATTTTTAAGGGATATTATCCTATTTTAAAAATGGGGCTGGGGCGCCTGGGTGGCGCAGTCGGTTAAGCGTCCGACTTCAGCCAGGTCACGATCTCGCGGTCCGTGAGTTCGAGCCCCGCGTCAGGCTCTGGGCTGATGGCTCGGAGCCTGGAGCCTGTTTCCGATTCTGTGTCTCCCTCTCTCTCTGCCCCTCCCCCGTTCATGCTCTGTCTCTCCCTGTCCCAAAAATAAATAAAAAACGTTGAAAAAAAATTTAAAAATGGGGCTAATGTTTATAGGTAATAAAATTGGTTTGGGGGGAAAAATACACACACACATTCATCTGTAACTTGTAAACAGCTCACCACACTACCAGTTGACAGGTGTAATAATAGTTTCTGGTGATGACTAATAGAAAGTTCTGATACCAGAAATAGGTAATAGGCATTGTGCAAAGCAATGAAAAAAATGACCCTGCCCTTAGGACCCCGCAGTCAATTCTCTTGCAAAGGAAGCGATGCAGTACAAACTACATGCAGTATAAACAAAAAAGGAAGACTGAGCTGGCAAGGACTGAACCCGTATTACACAACAACATCTGCAAAACAGAGCTCTTTAAAGGAATCTTCTGAGTATCGCTACTTACAAAGAAGCTGATTCAAACACAGTAGTTGCGAAGATGATTCAAAAGAACTAAGACTTTTGTTTTTAATTTTTTTAATTTAAGGTTTTCTAAAAGAACACAAGCAAGGGAGTTCCCTTGGCATTTAAGGGCTGGCCTTAAGATTTATCTGGGTGGCTCAGTCACTTAAGTGTCCAACTTTGGCTCAGGTCATGATCTTAAAGTTTGGGAGTTCAAGCCCTACATTGGGCTCTGCACTGACAAATTCTCTCTCTCTCTCCCAAGCTCTCTCTGTCCCCTCCCCCACTTACATTCTCCTTCTCCTTCTCTTTTTCTCTCTCAAAATAAACAAAGAAAAAAAAAAGATTTATCTGGTAAAATCAGGATTTATACATTACTAATCAGTATGACTAAGTTTAAGTTTACTTCTGGCTTATAGAACAATTCATCAGTTAATCAAGATACTACAACTACTCATAATTTAAAATTGATCCAATTTGTATTTTTAAACAGCCTTCCATCCCTTAAGAATTATTTCAAGTCCTACCATCTCCATAAGGCTCTCTGTGTGGCATCTCTAGCCTGAATAAGCTTTCTCCCTGCACTGGAGGTTGAAGACAATTGCTGTCTTTACAATTTATTAAGTGGATGCTGTGCTGGGGCATCTCCACTATTACCCTACTTAAACTATTTCATTTTTTATTGCTATTTAATATTTCAAGTGTCCCTGTATTTCTTTACATTCTCCTTAGTTCCCAGAACACTTGCTCCCAGGGCCCCAGTCTGCAAACTGTTTCTTGCTTAGCCTGTGGAAGGACAGAAATGGAGGACATTTAGAAACTTTGATGGCAATTTGACGTTACAGTGACAGCCAGAGTGAGATCAGTGAACTCATTTTGTTCACAAAGTTTAGACCATCCTGGACGCTGTGAAATTCTTACGGTGAGGCCGTGTGTGACCCAAGCTGGGTATTATCCTCCACAGTAGGAGCACTAATCCTTCGGGATAGTTTAACAGCTCTCATGGAAAAGTACATAAAAACCTCAGAAAGTATAAGCAGTTATTTTCATTACTTGTTATGTTTACAATCATTTAAATTTTTAACAGGGCCTGTTTTAAATTTATAGTTTAGCACTATTAGTTTCACCAGGAAAATAAAATTTGTATTCTTTTTAATCCAGTTTAACTTAATCCCCAATCCTTGGCAAAATGATCTTCATTCACAGCCTTTTTTGTCTGGACAAGACACATCTTTTCCCAATGTAGCAGTTGGAGTGAATGGACTATAATGGTGAAAGCAAGTGCAGAGAAAGGAAGACCAAAAGAGCCTGAAGTAGGGTGGGCTCTGAGGTGTGAATCTCTCACATACTGAGTCTGGAGCCAAAACTGATGGTCAAGTGTGTTACTGGCAGGGATGACTGACAGAGCAATAAAACCATAAAAATGAGGTGGCATTTACACAAAAAACATAAATAATCTCAAAAGCAAAAGAATTCTTTGAAAGAAAAAGTATGAGCTTAAAAGGCTGATATATTCAGCAGTCTAACCCTGGTCAAAGCAGCCCCATCGGGACACCACGGTTGGGGGGCACCTGGGTGGCTAAGTCAGTTGAGCACTGGACTCTTGATTTTGGTTCAGGTCATGATCCCAGGGTCATGGAATGGAGCCCCATCAGAATCTGCTTAAAGACTCTATTTCTCTCTCTCTCTCTCTCTCTGCCCCAACCCTCCCCCCGCCCCAGCTCACAATCTCTAATAAAAATTTTTAATTAAAAAAAAAAAAAGACACACCAAGGTTGGAGTTGAGCTCTTCCAAAGAAGCATTGGCCTTGGACCTGATCCTGGAAGAGTTATTTTGGAAGCTGTGCACTCTCTGCTGGGGTTTTAGAGACTCTCCCCGAGTTCAAACGACATCGCTCTTTTTGGGCCATGTGTAACTTCAGGGATTAAGTTGTCCTGGGGTTTGATGAGAGATGGGAGAACATGATTATAAAAGTAACCTTATGCCACCACACCTAAGGTGTTACACGCTCTTTATTTTTTCAATTAGAGTTTAAATGTCTATTTTATACCTCGTTTGTAAATGAGAATGTCTGGCTTTGTAGAAAGAGTGCATTAAACCTGTAAAAGTGAACCTTCCTATTTGGAATGCCTAAAGAGATTAATACACTTTTAAAATATTTCTCTTCAGGGTAAGAATTAGGTCATCTGTTACTGCATTTTTATAGCTCATTGGGTGTTTAGCTTTCCAAGGCAATGCTAGTCAGTTCCTTGCTTGCTCAGGGTGAATGAATTACTTATTTCTTTGCCTGCCCTTTAGTTCCAGCATACTGAGGAAAGGAATGATGCAGAATACATGGTGAATGGCTTTTCCCATTTTATAACACTGGCCACATGCATGGCCTAACGCGATAACATAAGGAAGGACAAATACAGGTGGATTTTGCAATTCTCTCTGCTCTATACATATTACATACCCACTTACATAATAGAGCTATAAAATAATTTCACTTAAGGTAAATTAACAATTGTATAATTCAGATTTCTCAACCTTGAATTTCTCTTTTCATGAAAAGACTCCAGGGTCAACCTAAACCAGATTGACAAAACCCCACAGAAGTTAGTATGCATGAATCCTACTATAAACTATAGTGTTAAAGGTGGTTTAAACATTTTATTGTTAGGCTGAAAATATAAAAAATAGTGGTAAAAATATTCAAGCAGGGTAAGACTTAGTCCCACTCTCCAGAGGTTTCTGTTGTTAGTCACTTCTTCTGGATCCTTCCAGAAAACTTTATGGGCCTGTGGCTCCATGTTTGCGTATGGCAAAGACAGAGCTGTAACCCCAGACATTCCATCTCTTCTTCTGCACTTCAACCCCTTCTTGTGGTTAGGCAGGGCCATGGTGTTAGTTCTGGCCAACAGCCGTGAGACGTCCATACTTCTGGGCCGAAGCACAGAAAAGCTGGCATGGCACTGCCGAGGTGAATGAGGAAGCTCTGTGTGCGTGAGAGGCGGAGCCACAAGATCAAAGCAGCCCGAGGGCTCACTAGGTCCTGAGAGTCTCCTGGACCCATAGGTTTTATGTGAGTGAGAAATAAACCCCTGTTATGTTAAGCAGCTGAGACCTGGGGGGTGTTTGTAACTGAAGCATAATCCATCCTATCCTAATTCGGCAATCTTTCCATGTTAGCGTATGTGCATACCTTGTTTTTCTAAACAACAGTACAGCTATGTCATAACTGCTGGGGCACTCCTACTAGACTCTCAGGTTGCTCCTAGCTTTCTTGTTACTCGTTACTATGAACATGCTATCATTAGCATCATTTTACACACAAGTCTAATACATATACAAATATTTTTAAAAAAAAATTTTAACATTTACTCGTTTTTTAAAGAGAGAGAGAGAGAGAGAGAGAGAGAGAGAGAGAGAGAGAGAGAAACAGAGTGTGAGCAGGGGAGGGGCAGAGAGAGAGGCAGACACAGAATCCGAAGCAGCCTCCAGGCTCTGAGCTGTCAGCACAGAGCCCGACGCAGGGCTCGAACTCATGGACCGTGAGATCATGACCTGAGCTGAAGTCAGACGCTCAACCGCTCAGCCAACTGAGCCACCCAGGTGCCTCTATACAAATATTTCTGTAGAGTAAGTAAATTCCTTGAAATAAAATTCCTGAGCATAGAATGTTAAGTTGAAAAAAAATTTTTTTAAATAAGTAATCCATCAACCATCACAATTCAAAAGGCACACAAAGGAATGCAATGGAAGTTTCCTTCACATCCTATCCCATAATCTCCAGTACCTTCCTCTAACTATAACCAATGCTAACAATTTCCTATGTGCCCTGAGAAATTATACATATATAAATTTTATAGCCCTTATGTACATACGCAAATACGTGCATATATATGCATATGTATATACACATGCACATATGTATATTTAGGGTGGATTCTGAAAGATAGTTCTAAATTGCTTCTCAATGAGAGTGCCTACCTCCCCATACTCTTCTAGGGCTGTTTTTATTTTTTTTTTCAACGTTTATTTATTTTTGGGACAGAGAGAGACAGAGCATGAACGGGGGAGGGGCAGAGAGAGAGGGAGACACAGAATCGGAAACAGGCTCCAGGCTCTGAGCCATCAGCCCAGAGCCTGACGCGGGGCTCGAACTCACGGGCCGCGAGATCGTGACCTGGCTGAAGTCGGACACTTAACCGACTGTGCCACCCAGGCGCCCCTCTAGGGCTGTTTTTAAAAGAAGAGGCATTCATGCTGTGTTTCTGTGCTCAGCAGTAATAACAACTGCTAATATTTGGGTAAAAGCTTCACATTATCTTTCCTATTTTTTTTTTTTTTTTTTTAGTAATCTGTACACCCAGTGTGGGGCTCAAACTTACCACCCTGAGATCAAGAGTTGCATGCTCTTCGCACTGAGTCAGTCAGACGCCCAAACCTTTCATATTATTATCTTAATAGAAGAGGTCCAACTATAATTGTCAGGTGAGCTAATAATCTATGTAGTATTTGCAAAACAAATTCACGGTGTTCAAGCCGCCCCAGAGGCAGGCCAAAACTAGCTGATGCTTCCTCTTGACCTAACAGCGGAAGTGGATTAAAGAGGGGCTGAGGGTCATACGCGACAGGCAAGGACAAAGTAAGACCAGCTGTGTGCAGGTGAGTGGAGAGGTATGACCAGGGAATAGCAAGGAGACTGATGTGGCTGAAAGGTGTTTGCAAACCCTTCGGAAAAGTGGCAGCACAGTGATCGTAGTGACCGACAAGGACTAATATGACATAGGTTGCATCTGAAAGGCAAGGAAGCTGAACAGAAGAGGGCCCAGATGGCAGACATGAGGCTGAGGAGGAAGGGTTGGGGAGCTGCTGGCAAGAAAAGCAGGGAAGAATTGCCAAGAGTGACCCTGAAGTTCAGGGTTCTTGGGTATGGTGGATGTACGTTGGCAACTGGGCAGCCGGCATCAGACTGTGAGAAGGGATGTCCACGGGTAAGTGAGGTCTAAAGAGCACACTGAAAATGAGTACTTCTGATCACGAGTTTTCATGTTTATAATTCTGGGGAACTATAAGATTAAATCTGTACTTTTAATATAACTTTAAATAACTCTGTCCACTCATCACAACTTCCGGGGTTTGGGGATGGAAGTATTTTGGTTGGGGAGATGTTTTTGTTTGTTGTAATAATTTTTATGGCCTTTCAAAAAGCAGATATACTAAATTATTTCATTTTATAAATTCAAAATAAAATTTTTAAAGAATGATTGATTGGTTTATGGGGCGCCTGGGTGGCAGTTGAACGTCTGACTCTTGATTTCGGCTCAGGTCATGATCCCAGGGTCGTGGGATTGAACTCTGTGTCAGGCTCCGCACTGAGTGTGGAGCCTGCTTGGGATTCTCTCTCTCTCCCTCTGCCCCTCTCCTGCTAATGTGTATACATGCATATGCGCACTCTCTCTCTAAAATAAAGAAAAAAAAAGTTGTATTTATTGATTTAAGTAATCTCTGCACCCAACGTGGGGCTTGAGCTCATGACCCTGAGATCAAGAGCCGCATGCTTTTCCAACTGAGCCAGACAGGTACCCCTGAATTTAATTCTAAGTGATGGTTACTTGACTCTCACTGTTACACTGAAGCCCTGGCACACAGATAATGATTGAAAGGATGGTTTCACCAAGACAGGGGTTCCTTAAGAAAAAAGAAAGAGGGCTACTGAACTGAGATGGGCTATAAAGGATGACGAGGGCTCAAAGCAGACTAGGAAATCACGTGAGAGTGAAGGAGAAGAGGGGCGCCTGGGTGGCTCAGTCGGTTGAGCATCCAGTTTCGGCTCAGGTCATGATCTCACCACGGTTCGTGGGTTTGAGCTGTGTGTCAGGCTCTGTGCTGACAGCTTGGAGTCTGGATGGAAGCCTGCTTCAGATTCTGAGTCTCCCTCTCTCTCTGCCCCTCCCCTGCTCATGCTCTGTCTTTGTCTCTCAAATAAACTTTTTAAAAATTAAAAAAAAAAAAATGAAGGAGAGAAGGGGCAGAACCTTTGGGGGCTGAAGAGCAGCATTTTGAAATCCGTATTTCCAACTCAAATAGTTCTTCCAACTGCCTATGGACTACTTCCATGACGATGTCTCACAGGCACCCCAGACTCTGTCTGTTTAAAACAACTCAATTAAACCCCTGTCCATCAAACCTACTCATCCTCTTGTCTTCATCATCTCCATGAAGGGTACCCAATTAGCCAAGAAAAAAGCAGAAACCAAATGAAGCTCTTCCCCCATCCCTATGTCACGCCAGTAAGGATGCCACAGCTACGCCCCTCACATCTGTCCTCCATGCTCCAGCCCCACTCCTAAACTGATTTTCTACCAGTACCCACCACCTAGTTTTCCTGACTTCATTGTGACTCCCAATTCACTTTTAGGTCTTTTTCCTTCTTTTTCTTTTAATGTTTATTTATTTATTTTGAGAGAGAGAGAGAGTATGAGCAGGGGAGGGGCAGAAAGAGAGGGAAAGAGAGAATCCCAAGTAGGCTCTGCACTGACAGTGCAGAGCCTGATGTGAGGCTTGATCCCACTAACTGTGAGATCATGAGTCAAAATCAAGAGTCAGATGCCCAACTGAGCCACCCAGGCGACCCTAGATCTTTTCCTTCTAATTACAAAATATTTCAAACTCTGCAGCAGACACTGTTGACTCTCTACTCAAATTCATCCCCCAAGGCCCTTCTTGGACAGCAGAGCTCTGATTCTGCTCAGTTCACTCCCCTCCCAACTCACTCCTGCTCAGGGAACAGAATCTTATCCCCAGCTCCAGGAAGACGGATCTTAGTCTAAACTAAAACTGGGAATTCCTGTCCCCTTGTCAGTGATCAGATTAGGAAAGTTTCCTTGATCTGAGTGAAAATGAGGTGGAAATCCTCTTAGAACATTGTCACATGCACACAGTGCCTGAATCTTCATCTTGAGGTGAAGGGAGCCAGCCTAAGAGGACAAGTCAAAATGCTGAGAGAATGGGAAGGACCTGGGTCCTTGAGGACGTGACTGAGCAATGGGATTATGCAACCTTGGATCCATCCTACGTCTGGACTTTTTTCTACAAGAACGAAACAACTCCCTTGCTGTTTAGGTCACTTTTATTTGGGTTTTTTTGCTACTTGTAGCCAAAGCACTCTGCTACAGGGAAAAGGTGATGAGCTTAGCTCTGAATGCTGAGTTTGAGTTCCTGTGGGATACCAGAGGGAAAGCAAGATGTGAGAGGAGAGGGTGCTTCAGCACATAAGTGATACTGAGAGCTACGTAAGAGTATCTGAGGTCTCCAGGTCCCACTATGACTAATAACGGCTAACAGTTATTCAGTGCTTCTTAGGTGGCAGGCCCCATTCCAAAAGTACTAGAAGAAGTACTCCTTTTATCCTTACAACTCCTCTTCTACATTTGGCAGAAAAGAGGACTGGAGCGGTTTAGTAACTTGCCAAAGGTTCCAAAGGTTGGGGACTTGATCTGAGTGCTAGTGCCATGATTCAAACCCAGCAGTCTGACCATTGAGCAAATAAATGCTCTTAACTCTGTGCACCATCTTACCTACACCTGAATCACAGGAAGGGAAAACAGCCTAGTCATAATTAGCAGTATTCACAGAAGTGGAGACAAAACACAAAATTTCTGAAGGCAAAAAATAAAGGAATGGGTTCACTTTGAGGGGAAGAACGAGGCTTAACAGTAAAAAAGGCTGAACACGAGGGAGCTGGAGAGACAGCGGAGGACCGGGGCCGGGGCAGGGCCCGGGACTCCTGTGCAGGACCACGGAGAGCACCATGGAGACACCTCCACCTGCCAAGGAGCAGAGTGTCACAACACCCTCGCTGTCTGGTCTAAACAAGATACTAAGTCACTCACAGATAGGAAAAGAATATTTACCGAGTCCTGAAAAAATGCCAAGCACCAGGCTAGATAGGAACTTCATGCCCATGCCATTTAGCCCTCACAATAACTTTGACCACATGGTGACACGAGCTGCCCGTGAACAATTCCAACACGCCAATATAATTTATAAGCATGAAGTCATTCACACCCATCAGCAAAGGAGAGGCATGAGCTGTTGAGTTCTGCATTGTAGAAAGGGAATTCTATGTCATGACGGTGTTAAGACCAGAGCTAGGGAGACCAGTCAGGAGACAGTTGTGTCCAAAGCTCCCTTAAGAAGGAATGAAATTAGAACGTGGTGGGAATCAGGTTCAAAATATATTCAGGAGACTGATTTGACCTCGTCGGGGTGGGAATGGTGAGGAGAGAGACAAGTCAAGAACAGCTAGATTTCTGGCCCTGGCATTACGTAGAGGGTTGAAACCAGAGTAGCTTTTACATGTTGGTAAATTTCTCAAGGCAGCAAATATGTTTTAGAAAAGTGACCTGCCAGAGCCCCGGTCAGTCACATAAAAACTACATTTGTGTTGACATTTTAAATGTATCCCTTCTCTTTTTCCTACTGCACTTACAAATAAGAGTAAATGCACTTTGGATTTGTAAACACAGAATATGACCTTATAAAATGGGGTGGGAGGAAGAAGGATAAACAGAGGGCCTACTTAATCAGAGGGGCCATTGGTTGGCTCCTTCAGGAAGAGCCAAGCAATTTGGAATAATGAAAATGAGACTAAGACTCAGCAGCCTATTCTAAATGAAACTTTTGTTTCTTCTGCGTGGAACACATTACAAATTAAGACATAAGTTAATCATTCTTGACAACTTAAATATTTACTCTGGAATTGCTGTATTAGCTATTAAATGTTGCCTTATGATAATGTTCATTGCAATAACAAATAAACTTCCAGCGTTCAGTGGCTTACCATGAGAAGTTTATTTGTTATTCACACATTAGTCCAATACAAATGTTTCTGGGTGGGGGAGTAGACCTTTGCTCCAGGAAGTCATTCAGTGACCCATTTGACAGAAACTCTTCCATATTCAACATAGGACTTCCTAATTGCTTTAGGCACCGATCACCGGACAGCAAAAAGAGGCAGAAATGGAGACTCACACGGGGGAGGGCTTTTATGAGTTAGCCCTGGAAGTGGCCAGACCTCAGAAATTCCACTGGTGAGTACTCAGTCACAAGACACATATAACTACAAGAGAAGATGTGACCAAAAAAAGAAAGGAAATAAGTTTTGGTGAATAGTTGGCAGTCTCTGTTGCAGATGGGAAAATTCTGAAGACAAAATACAAGACTTATTCATATGTACAGAGCCTGTCTCAAAAGAAGTAAGAATTCAAGTACTCAAATATAATTCTGTTGAAAAATACCTTATGTGGGTGCCTGGGTGGCTCCGTCGGTTAAGTGTCCGACTTTTGATCTCGGCTGCGGTAATGATCTCACAGTTCATGAGATTGAGCCCTGTGTCAGGCTCCACACTGAAAGCACAGAGCCTGCATGGGATTCTCTCTCCCTCTCTCACACACACACAAAATAAATAAACTTAAAAAACAAAAAAAGAAAAATACCTTATGAAAAAAATTACCCTATGAGAGATCCATTTCATTGCATAAACTACTGCTAAGAGAATTGGAGAATACAAAAACTGAAGGAATATAGAAAAAAACATAAGATTTCTAAGATCTTGATTTATGGAAGTTGCTCATTTCAACCGAGATTTTCCAGATTCACCAACAAGATACTAAAAATATTATGGTGGAAGAAATCATTCCAAACTCGTGGTTCACTAAGAATCATAAATACTATTTCTAAAGTACAAGATCCTAGTTAGTGGATATTAATTACTTAAGTGTCTTAAGTTTTTCATTTGTTAACTCTTATTTTTATAATTTTATGTAAATCATAGTTATTATTTTAGGTAGTTCAAGCTCAAGGAAACAAGACTCACATATGGAGGTTTTTCCCAAGAGACAACCTCCAGATTCATAATTAGTTTCTCTGAATGGAAATTTATAAACCAAGAGAAAGTTCCTGATTTATTAATCAGGATAATACTAGCTTATGTTATAGGAAGAAATAACCCCCTGAAATCCCAGTGGATACCACAATAAAAGTTTACTTCTTGCTCATGTAAACTTAGTCGTGCAGTCGTGCAGCCAGGCAGTCCGCCATCTTGCAGATCTGCCAGCTGGAACATGCGGCCTACAACGCTACCATGGCAAAGGAGAGAGAAATGAAGAAAGCACATTGGCTCTTAACTACCTTGGCCCCAAATGACACATACCACTTTTGCTCAGAGTTCAGTGGCCAGTACTGGTCATGCGATCCCAACCTAATAGCAGGCTAGGCAAGGAAATGTAGAGAAATACAAGGTTATTCAGTGATTACTGTCTCAGCCACATCTGTACAGGCCATAAGTTCCAGCTCCTAGGTACATTTCCCATTGTAAATTTAAAAATTTTATTCTGACATATAAATTAGCTTCTTGTAAGTTTATTAGCTAGTACCAATAAATCTGATAATCAAAATGGTAAAACTAAATTTCTGGGCTTGCAAACCCAAACAAGTCCTTTATGCATGGTGACCTAGTAGCAGTTAACATGATCTGAAGCCCTATGTGAAGTAGGGCTTAGCATCTTAAACAAGGAATCCATTCATCCACCAGTCAGTAACTACTTATTGAGGATGTCTATGTACTAGTATGATGTTTAATGTGAAGGAGACGGCAGCAAAAAAGACACATTTGGTTCCTACCCTGATGGAACATACAGTTAACTGGGGGGCACAGTTTCTTAAAAATTACCAATAACTGTATTATTATAATCTAGATAAACTAGAGGTAGATAATTACCAATAACTGTATTATTATAATCTAGATAAACTAGAGGAATGCAAAATGCTAACAGTATTTCACATGAGACCTGGTTTAGGGGAGGCTTTACTGAGACAAAAGCAGGGCCCTGTAGGATAAGTAAGGGTTAGACAGGTGATGGGGAAGGGGTGATGGGGAATGTTCCAGTTCAAGGGAACAGGGCAGGCTGTAGTAGGAAGGACTGAAAACTTACTCCAATATTAATTATTATCTCTAGTTTTGAGCTTTGAAATAGTTTTAATAATTCTTTTGGTTTCTCCCCATTTAATGGCTGTAATGCTATTAAAACTGAATTTTAAATATAGTGTGATCTTAACCAATCAAGTTTGCAATAGACTACAATTCTTTAACTGTCTCTTCAAATACTAGGGGAAGGAAAAAAACATTTGAATACAATTTTTTTTTGAACATGCTTACCCCATTTATTTGTAACTAGTGAATATTAGTTCATTGTTTGAGACAACTGCTTTATATTTAAAAAGTAGTCTATATGTAATAGATGAACAACCCAACTGCTGATACTGCAGAAAATTCCTGGACATAACATTAAGTATGAGTTTAGTATTCAGTATCGAAACCCTAATCCATATTTTATTTTTTAATTTTTTAATGTTTATTTTTGAGAGAGAGCATGAGTGGAGGAGGGGCGGGGGACAGAGGATCTGAAGTGGGCTCTGTGCTGAAAGCAGAGAGCCTGATAGGGGGCTTGAACTCATGAAACGTGAGATTATGACCTGAGCCAAAGTCGGACACCCAACCAACTGAGCCACCCAGGTGCCCCGAAACCCTAATCCATCTTTACCATAAAAACAGAATCTGCCTTCTTCAAATACAAGATAGTCATGTTTTTTAACCCAAAAGAGGGAGGACAAATGGCAAATAAAGTCATGTCGTCTAAACTTTTTGGGAAGGGGGAATTACCATCATTCATCGATGTAACCTACACCAGTAGCTATTTGTGCCGCAATGTTCTATTTAATGAGACACTAGTCTAGAATAGTCTCTAAACTCCTTTCCAGGCCAACCTATTATAATCCTAAATGCATATGGAAATTTTTTGTATTCACAAATGCCAGCCTGTCAAATTTATGCATAAAACTCTGCCCTGAATAATCACCTTACAATAAACTACACATTATTGTATTTTGTAAGTTTGTATAACATGTACATTGTACCACAAGTTGTACACTGGCACAATTCATACACTAATTGGTAGTAAGCTGTGCAAACTACTAACACTTCCATTGTGCATGGAAATGTCTAGGAAAGTAGAGAAATAAATATGGCCCTAGAACAAATCATATAGACTATGAGAACAAATATATTTGAAAATTATTCATCTGGGTAGTGAACCAGAAGAGAAGTATGAGTTACTGTTTCAAGTTAAATATTGGTATATTGCTATAAGTAAAATAAAAATAGTATTCATCTACTAGTTACCTCACTGCAACGCTGTAAGAAGGCATAGGAAAACTAAGCTTTTTACAGTCCTAGAAGATATAGGACTGAAGCTTCTCTATCCTGCTGACGAACAGGAAAACAGCCATATTATTTAATGGTTCAGCAACAAAACAACTTGGAAAAAGAGTGTATTTCTATCTCTCTTCATTATAGTCATAAAATGTATATACATTTTCTGCATTTTGAAAACAAATATTTTATACTCAGACACTCAAAATGATTGCAGTTTTAAAAACTGGTCTTGTCAGCTCAACACAGGAGTTGCCATTTTTTTTTCTTTTTTTTTTTTTTAAATTTTCTTTTTTTGAATGTTTATTTATTTTGGGGACAGAGAGAGACAGAGCATGAACGGGGGAGGGGCAGAGAGAGAGGGAGACACAGAATCGGAAACAGGCTCCAGGCTCTGAGCCATCAGCCCAGAGCCCGACGCGGGGCTCGAACTCACGGACCGCGAGATCGTGACCTGGCTGAAGTCGGACGCTTAACCGACTGCGCCACCCAGGCGCCCCTAGGAGTTGCCATTTTCAAGGAACCATTTTCAAGGATAGTTATCCTTCCCAGCTATAAAAACCTATAAAGTTACAACTTGTTTTTAGTTCAAAAACCTAAAAAAGTGAGGTGCCTGGGTGGCTCAGTCAGTTGAGTGCCTGCCTTCAGCTCAGGTCATGATCTCACAGTTCATGGGTTCAAGCTCCATGTCAGGCTCTGGGATTCTCTCTCTTTCTCTCTCTCCCTCTCTCTCTGCCCCTCTCTCACTCGCACTCTCGCTCTCTCAAAATAAATAAAAAATGATTTTTAAAAAAATCAACTCAAAAACTTAAAAAAGATTAACCAAACTAAGAGAGAATTTCAGTAAGAAACTGATGTTACCTCTTCCTGCTGTTTCTCCTAACCGTTCACAAGCAGCGTAACAACCAACACTTACTGAGTGTTACCAAGCCAGGCACTGTGCTAGGTGGATTACACACGTGATCACAATAATCTGATGGATTACACACCTCTTATGTTACAGATAAGGAAACTGAAGAGGTTGTAGACTCTTGCCCAGGGTCACTCAAGTATTACACAGAAGAGCTGGGATTCCCCCAAGCTGTCTACTTCTAGAGTCAGTGCTCTTAACCACTCCTTCCTCCTGCAAATACTCTGTAAACATACGTTATTTATGCTAATGCTCAAACTGGATCACTGCTGCCCCAGAGGTCTCTGCCCATGGTCCCCAGCACCACCACACTGTGGTGTCATGGGAAAGCCTCTGTATGGAAAGGTTGGCTGAATATCCAACAGAAGTTCCACCTTAGAAGTGGGTCAATACTGCACTGCTTTGGAGACTACATGAGTGCCCGCAAGAGCCTTCTGGCCCACAGGTAAAAAAGTGGGGCATGTACATTTCCAGCCTTTTGTTCTAGAAGAGATGGTGAAAGACCATGTTGAGAGAAATGTAAAAGCCTCCTCTGTAGCCTGAGGTTTAGAGACCAGGGAGGCGTTATAACTGTGCTTTGTAGTCAGAAAGATGTACGTTCCAAATCCTAGCTCTACCACTTGCTGTATCTCTGATCTGGGGCAAGGAGCTAATCTCTCTAAGCCTGTTACCTCACCTATCATAACACAAAGGTTGTTGTCTCAAGCACTAAATGAGATAGAGAATGCAACATGATGCTGGGTCCGCTTTCCTTTATGTCTTAACAAAAAAAAACTTTTTAATGTTTCTTAATTCTTTGACAGAGAGAGAGGGAGAGAGAACATGAGGGGGGGAGGGGCAGAGAGAGGGAGACACAGAATCCGAAGCAGACTCCAGGCTCCGATCTGTTGGCACAGAGCCCGACACGGGGCTGGAACTCATGAACCACGAGATCATGACCTGAGCTGAAGTCGGACGCTGAACCGACTGAGCCACCCAGGCGCCACTTGTTTATTTCTGAAAGAAGTAGGGGAACCCAAAAATCTCTAAAATCCTTTCCATCTTTAAAATCTCGTAAAGTTCTGCCTCATTTTCAGCTCAAAAAACTTTAAAAGATTAACCAAAATTAAAAAGATTTCTACTACAGAGGTTGATGCCACCTCTTCCTTGTTTTTTCCTTAAACTGGAATGTGAAAAAGTAGGATATGCCTGGAAAGGGTTCAACCTACAGAAAAGGAAGTCAGCAGTTGGAAAGCCACTACAGCTGGTTATTCACTTTATTCTGAAAGCATTGGGCCTGTTGATACAATCACACCCACAGGAAAACTTCATACAGTTGGCTAAAGGCCATCCGAAATGACGCAGCAATAATCCATCACGTAAAAGTCAGCCGTGTCACTGATTCTGTCCGGCTAATTTGGTTGCGCGAGATGAGACCCAGGCCACCTTGGTTCCATCCAGGGAAGTGAGGAGACCAGCAGGGATCCCCGAGGATTCCTGGGGCAGGAATTGCTGGGCCTAGAACCGAGGGCTGTCTCACGGCTGCTGTTTCTCTCCTCGGTCAGCCCACTCTGCCATGTTTATGAAACAGCTCCCTCTGATTTGATGAGTCTCTGTGCTTTCATAAATCTGACTCCCATACGGTTTTGCCTTGCCTCAGCCCCCTCCCCTCATTCTCTGCATGAGGTGCTTTCGACCTTGATCTTGCATATGTGACATATGCATATACACTCCTCTGCAGGCAATTCTCTATACTTTGATCAGAGTCCTGGAAGGGGCAATAACCCCACAAAGGAGTAAAAACCACTGTCCTATCTCATGACACTCTAGCTATAGTACCTCTCCTGGTGCCTCTCTTACTCATTTGGTTTCCTAATTCCAAATTTCTAATAGAGTAATAGTAATGGCTACCATATATGGAGCTTTGAGGATGAGCCAGACAGTTATAAGGATTTTATGTGGATAAACTATTTTTAATTCTCAAAACGGCATTATAAAGGATCTAATATCTTACAGAAAGGAAATTGGGGCATGGTGAACCTTGAGTAACATGAACTACTCGTAAGGTTACACTACTAGTAACTGGCTGAGACTGAAGATTCCAAAGACATGGTGCTTAAAATTTTCTGAATCAAGGGGTGCGTGGGTGGCTCAGTGGGTTAAGCATCCAACTTTTGATTTCGGCTCAGGTCATGATCTCACGGTTTGTGAGTTCAAGCCCCACATTGGGCTCTGTGCTGACAGAGCGGAGTCTGCTTGGGATTCTCTCTCTCCCTCTCTCTCTGCCCCTCCCGTTCGTATACTCTCTCAAAATAAATAAACATTTATATATATATTTAAACTTTCTGAATCAAGCCACAGGTTGCTGGTAAGACCACAGGCGGGCATCCTTGGATCAAGTCCAGTCGCAGCTGTGGCAGGGTGAAGGTGGATGGACACGGGGGGTCAGATGGCTTGAAACACAGCCACTGCCAGGCAAGGACACAGCAGAATAGTTTCTCTTTAAAAGAGTGTAGGTGGTGGGCAGTCACACTTAATAACTAATATGTCTACTATTACCATTACTTTCATTGTTTGTCTTCTAGGAATATTTCAAAATCAACAAGGTGATTAATTAAAACTTCTCCTTAAGAATTACATAAGAAAGGTACGATACTGTGGGAAGAGAAATAAGGGGTGGCCAGGAGCCTGTCAGCTGAAGAGATATAAAACTCAATCACACACATGCACACATACACACAAATGAACACACCCCTGACTGGCGTGAGGCTTCCCTATGGATGTAGGGAGAGCGAGTCCTGCCTTAGGACTGAATAGCCATGAAGAGACCTAAATGCAAACTACCACCTACCTTTATTCTCCCAATCCCTAACAGCCTGTTGTGGAAAAACTCCTCTTACTTACAAACAAACATAAATTTATCTCTAAAAATTACTACTGAGAAAGAGAGGGGAGGATGGAGGGAGGGAGGGAGGGAGGGAGGGAGGGAGGGAGGGAGAGAGAGAGAGAGAGAAAGAATGCAGGAAATTAAAAAAAAAAAAGAATATATTCCAAGATAATTTTTCCCACTAGATAAAAATCATGGTCCAAACCATTAATTTTAAAATGATCTCTGTGGTAGGCAGATTATGCCCCACTCCTACCCCCAAACCTGTCCATGTCCTGACCTCTGTGAATCTGTCACCTTATATGGCAAAAAGGAAATAAGGTTCTGGATAGAATTACGGCTCCTAATCAACTAACGGAGGTAGAGTAGCCCAGATTACCCAGGTGGGGCCAATGTAATCAATCACAAGTGTTCTTAAAAATGAAGAGGGGGACACAAGAGAAGTCAGAGCTGGAAGGAGATGGGGCTGTGGGAGCTCAGGGCTCTGTGATGTGAGAAGGACTTGACCCTACCACTGCTAGCTTCGAAGGTGGAGGAAAATGACCCCAAGCACAGAATGCAGGCAGCCTCTAGCAGCTGGGAAGGGTGTGCATCAAGGGGGATTCTCCCTGAGATCCTCCAGGAAGGGACCCAGGTGTGCTGACAGTGTGATTTCACCCCGTGGACCCACGTCAGATTTCTGACCTCCAGAAATGTAAGATGATGAATGTGTGTTCTTTGAAGTCACTAAATATGTGATAATTTGTTATCAGTAATTTGTTGAGCCTTTATGAAATAAGAGCTGTAAACAAAGATAAAACAGTTCCGAAAAGAAAAGAAATGATACAGGCGCCTGGGTGGCTCAGCCAGTTAAGCGTCCAACTTCTGCTCAGGTCATGATCTTGAGGTTCATGAGTTCCAGCCCTGCATCATTGGGCTTGAGCTGACAGCTCAGAGCCTGGAGCCTGCTTAGGATTCTGTATCTCCCTCTCTCTGCCTCTGCCCTCATTCTCTTTCTCTCTCTCCCAAAAGTAAATAAACATTAAAAAAATTTTTTAATTAAAAAAATAAAAAAGAAATGATATAAGTAAAAGTTAAAAAAAAAGGAACTAGCAGAGTTCAGAAAGGAGATGAAGAGTAAAATCAAGTCAATATGTAAAAAAAAAAGGTAGTAATGGTAGCAACAAAAAGGAGCAAAGAACCTGTTAAAAACATAGCTCGGGCTATGGAAGATGAACTTGAAAAACTGAGAAGCGGGGCGCCTGGGTGGCTCAGTCGGTTAAGCGTCCGACTTCAACTCAGGTCACGATCTTGCAGTCCGTGAGTTCGAGCCCCGCGTCGGGCTCTGGGCTGATGGCCCTGATTCCTGCTTCCGATTCTGTGTCTCCCTCTCTCTCTGCCCCTCCCCCGTTCATGCTCTGTCTCTCTCTGTCTCAAAAATAAATAAACATTAAAAAAAAAAAAGAAAAACTGAGAAGATAAAATGGAAAACAAAAGGATCGAGAGAAAATAACAGATACAGGAAATGACAATGGCAAACTAACAAATCCCGACGGGGATTTTTGCTTCTAATGTTTATTTATTTTGAGAGAGAGAGAGAGAAAGAGCACAAGTTGGAGAGGCGCAGAGAGAGAGGGAGAGAGAATCCCAAGCAGGCTCTGCACTGTCAGTGTAGAGCCCACTTGAGGCTCAAACTCACGAACTGTGAGATCATGACCTGAGCTAAAATTAAAAGTTAGATGGACACTTAACAGACTGAGCCACCCAGGTGCTCCCTGACTGGGATTTCTGGAGAAAAGAACATAGCTGAAAAGGTGTTCTGGGATATAGTTCAATAAATTTAAAAAGTTACCTTAAATGACCTTAGTGAAGGGCT
Organism: Prionailurus viverrinus; assembly: GCF_022837055.1. Taxonomy (NCBI): domain Eukaryota; kingdom Metazoa; phylum Chordata; class Mammalia; order Carnivora; family Felidae; genus Prionailurus; species Prionailurus viverrinus. Next base: position 20,625,465 of record NC_062574.1, read on the forward strand.
ACATACGTTCTACAATAAACTAATAGAGATGAATGAACATCAAGACACAGTGAGGTTACTGTGCCTTGAAGATACAAAAACAAACCCCCCAAAATGAATTCCATGACCATTAATAAAAAGAAAAAACAAATCAGGCCACAACCACCTATGAAGGAAAAATCAGGCTGGCTTCAGACTTTCAGGAATACTCAATTGCAGAAAACAGCAAGGATTATACAAAGAGAAGTATGAGTGCAGAATTTTGTACCCAACAGTCACTTCAGTACAAAGGCATCAGGCGGTTACTGAAAAATGTGCAAGGATGGAAATGAAATAGTTCACATGAGTCGATTCTGAAGAAACCAACAGATGAATAGTTATCAACCCAGGGACGAAGGAAGAAACTGTAGCAAAAGGACTGGAAGCAGATGCTGGATTCATAAATGAGAGAATAAAAATGTTACAAAAGAATGACCTATGTTAGAAATAATAACGTAATTAGCAAAATTCAGAAGACAGAGGAGGAAGAAAAGCAGAAGATCATTTAAATATTTTGACCTCCTCATCTTCCATAATGGGCGTCAGTAGATACTTCTTAGAACTCGCAGTCTTAGCCATGATGAATACATGTTATCATTTAAAGGTATAAAAGTAGGGGTGCCTGGGTGCCCAACTCTTGGTTTTGGCTCAGGTTTAAGTGTCCAACTCTTGGTTTTGGCTCAGGTCATCATCTCATGGTTTGTGAGTTTGAACCTCAAGCTGGGCTCCACGCTGATGGCACAGAGCTTGCTCGGGATTCTCTCTCTCTCCACCCCTTCTGTGCTTGCGCATGCACGCTCCCTCTCAAGATAGATAAACATAAAAAACAAAACGAAAATCCTTTTAAAAAAAGTGTAACAGTAAACTTGTACCCAATAGAGCTAATTGCTTACATGATATCCTTCTACCTTTCTTCCTTACTAATAGGACCCCAATTTGGGTCAGGGACGCAATGTGCCCACTTAGAAATAGTCACCTTCCCAGCTAAGGGTGACAGCCAGGGTGAAGTTGTGACATAGTTCTGGTCAGTAAGACCTATTTGTAGGGTTTCTAGGAAGTTTTGCATCCTTAATGGAGGCACCCCTTTTCCTTGGCTTCCTTGTTTTCTTTTTGTCTGGAACGTAGATGGTGGACCAACTGTGGCATAACCATGAGATAAGCAGGAACAGTGACGTCGGAAGCCGAGGACAGCCAAGTGGGACAGCACCAAGTGCCAGGCTTACCGGTGACACTGTGCAGCCATGGCACCCACCCAACCGCTCACCTCCATACTGTTCATTTTATGAGGAAAATGTCCCCTATTCGGTTAAGCCACTGGTGATGGAGTTCTAGTCCATAAAAACTAAACATAACCCTAACTGAAAATCACTTGAAAAAACTAATAATAGGAACGTAGCGAATCCAAAATCGGGTGATGGAAGGGAGAGCGGAACGTCAAGTTGTAGTTATGTAGGTAACTCCTAGGGGAAAAAACCCTAAAACTAACTGTAAATGCTCAAATTGATCAAAAGGAAAATACACATAAACCAATGCAGCCACCAAACACAGGGTAAAACCCATTTAAGAAAGTAAAAAGCAAACAATATATTCAAATTCAGACAGAACTAAAACCAAGTATCACAATCAAACTCAAGATCACAATCAAATTCCATGCTGAACACTGAACATTCACTTGGAACAAAGCAATTCTCCCAAAACTGGCCTAATAAACTTAATGGAATTAACATTTGAAATCTTAAGGAATTTTCACTTTGAAACTTGAAAAGCTGGTTTTGAAGTTCAACTCTGAAGAAGTAAAGAACAAAGAAGAGATTTTTGTCCTCTCACACAGCAAAATGCAGTATGAAGGGTCAGCTCTCATGGTTATGGTAATCACATTAATACTAACAGTTTACTGCTCTTCCAATGCTTGTCTGTCAGGCAAGCAGGGGCTGCCCTAACAGGCTTTATGAGTATTATCTCATTTAAACCTCACATCCCTGCAAAGTAGCCAGTACACCACCCCTAGTTAACAGACTGGGGTTTAGGAAGATGGGATCTCCCCCTGAGGTCACACAGCCAGTAAGTAAGTGCTGGCTAAGTCTGACCCAGGAACTCTTCCTCCAGAGCTGATGCTCTCTCTGGTCTAACTCACTACACACAACTGCCTCTCAGCTGGACGGGTAACACAGTGAAACAGACTCCATTCATATGAAAAGCATGTGATAAAGGTGATATTTCTAAATAATGAGTAAAGGACAGATTATTCAATAAATGGCTCTGAGACCAGTGAGCCTCTACGCTGAAACAAATAGATCTCTACTCTCATATCTTATGCAAAGGTAAATTACAAATGTATTCACAACTTAACATAATAAACAAAAAGGTAGATGAATATTTTCATAATCTTGGATCTGGAAGGGTCTTCACAATCACAATACCAAACCCAGAGGCTATAAAAAGCCAACAGATTTGACTACATAAAAATTTTAAACATTTTTTTTTTGGCAAAAGTTACTACACACAAAGTTAAAAGAAAAAATGAAAAATATTTCCAACCTATACAGTAGACAGGAGTAATACATATAAAATTATTAAAAGCAATAAGAATATGACAAACAGTCTAATAAAAACCGGCACTTTGGAATACAGAAATAGCTAGTATGTCTAGGAAAAGCCATTCAAACTCACTAACAATCCAGGAATGTACAGTAAAATAATAATACCATTTTTCACCCATCAGATCAGCAAACGCTGTTTACAATCGCAAAATCTAGTGACAAAGGGATAAAGTTTTTCATTAATAGGAACAAGCATCTGAGAGAGGGATTTAGTAAAATGTATCAAAGGGCCTTAAAATGATGTTTATGTGCACATGCAAATGGCTCAGCAATACTATTTCTAGGCCTCTATCCTACAGAAATACCAGCTCAAATGTGTCAAAATACATATACAAGAGTATTGACTGCAGTGTGCTTATAATGCCAACACATCACAGTTAGATCTGTGCACAGGAGGATGATTCTACTCAAACAGAGACACAGGATGTAGCCTCTGGAAAGAATGAGGCAGAACTCAATACAGTGGCACAGGAAAAGATTAAGGGCATATTGCATTAAGTGGAAAAGAAACCATACTGTAGAACATTACTATGGCACGGTGCCTTTTATCTTTTAATTTGAAACTACGTGTGTGTATACACACACACGCACACACAAACACACTCATGGGATCTGTCTCCCTCTCTCTCTCTCTCTCCTTCCTCTCTTCCTCTCTCCCTCCTCATACATACAACTAGTTGGCTGTCCAGATGCTTGCATGCTCTGGAAAGAGATACACCAGACTTTCAGTGCTCACTTTTAGGGAGTAGGATTGGTGGAAGAAAGGGGAGAGAGAAAATTTCACATTTTACTTGATTCACATTGAATGTTACTAGCGTGTTTTCTTTAGTAATTAAAAACAAGAAGGATAGAAAAGTACATCAAATTAAAACAGGTGAAAAAATTAATTAGAATAGAAGGTTTTATCCAAAGAATAGCATACCTTTGTTTTTTCAGCTGTGGCTTATTTGAAAATTGTGATATTAGAAATACTTGCTGAGCTTATTCAGCTTTGTGTGGAACGTTTTCAAACCCAAATTAAGTACTATTAAAATAATAATGTCCACACTACATTCCTTTATACCACAGGTTGTTTCTCATTTCAGGATGAACTTTAAGTAAGGTAACGTGTGCACATTCACAGAGTTTTGAAATGCTTTTGGTATTTTTAATTGCCTGAGCATGCTGAAAGTTAACTTAATAGGTAATAGTTAACAGAATATTACTATATTACAAAGTTACAGTAATTAAAACAGTATGGTATTGGCATAAAAATAGATCAGTAAAAGAAAATACAGAGTGCAGAAATGAACCTATGCATGTATGGCCAGTTAATTTATAACAAAGGAGCCAAGAACATAGAAGGGTTAGAAAGGATAGTCTCGTCCATAAATGGTGTTCGAAAAACTGACAGCCACGTGCAAAAGGATGAAACTGGACCCCCATCTTACACCCTACAAAAAGATCAACTCAAAATGAATAAAGGACTTAATCATAAGATGTGAAACCACGAAGCTCCTAGAAGAAAACACAGGTGGTAAGCTCCTTGATGTCCATCTTGGCAATAACTTTTTGGATTTAACATCAAAAGCAAAGAAAATGAAAATAAAGCTAAGTCGGACTACATCAAAGGAAACTATCAACAAAATGAAAAGACAACCTATGGGAAAAAGTATTTTCAAATCATATGTCTCATAAGGAGTTAATACCCAAAATATATTTAAAAATCCTTCCAACTCAATGGCAAAAAACCCAGTTAATCTGATTTTAAAATGGGCAGAGGAACTGAACAGAGAACCAACCCAAATGTCCATCAATGGATGGGATGAAGAAATAAAATGTGTTATGGCCCTTGGACATATGTGTGTTGGCCCTTGGACAACATGGGGGTTAAGGTACCAACCCCCCCACCAATGTGCACAGTCAATAATTTGTGTATGACTTTGACTCCCCCAAAACTTAACACTAATAAACTCCCTATTGTTGACAGGGAGCTTTACCAATACCATAACAGTCCCCTGACACATATTTGGTACTTTATATGTGTTTTATATTGTACTGTTAAAATAAAGTAAGCTAGGGGCGCCTGGGTGGCGCAGTCGGTTAAGCGTCCGACTTCAGCCAGGTCACGATCTCGCGGTCCGTGAGTTCGAGCCCCGCGTCGGGCTCTGGGCTGATGGCTCACAGCCTGAAGCCTGTTTCCGATTCTGTGTCTCCCTCTCTCTCTGCCCTCCCCCGTTCATGCTCTGTCTCTCTCTGTCCCAAAAATAAATAAAAACGTTGAAAAAAAAATTAAAAAAAAAATAATAAAGTAAGCTAGAATGAAGAAAATGTTATTAAGAAAACCATCTGCGGGGCGCCTGGGTGGCTCCGTTGGTTAAGTGTCTGACTTCAGCTCAGGTCATGATCTTGTGGTCCGTGAGTCTGAGCCCCGCATCGGGCTCTGTGCTGACAACTCAGAGCCTGGAGCCTGCTTCAGATTCTGTGTCTCCCTGTCTCTCTGACCCTCCCCATTCATGCTCTGTCTCTCTCTGTCTCAAAAATAAATAAACGTTAACAAATTTTTTTTTTAAATAAAAAAAAAAAGAGAATCATCTGGGAGGGGTACCTGGGTGGTTCTGTGAGTTGAGTGTCCGACTTCTGCTCAAGTCATGATCTTGCAGTTTGTGGGTTTGAGCCCCACGTCGGGCTCTGTGCTGACAGCTCAGAGCCTGGAGCCTGCTTCGGTTTCTGTGTCTCCCTCTTTCTCTGCCCCTCCCCAACTCATATTCTGTCTCTGTTTCTCAAAAATGAATAAATGTTAAAAAAAAATTTTAGAAAAAGAAAAAAGAAAATCACCTGGGAGAGAAGATCCTTTCACATTGCCATAGGGTATTTACCAAAAAAAATCACGTAAGTGGACCCGTGCAGTTCAAACCATGCAGGTGCTGTACACAGAATAGAATATTATTCAACCTTCAAAAAGAGTGAAATCCTATCACCTGCTACAACGTGGGTGAACCCTGAAAACATGCGAAGTGAACTGAGCCAATCACAAAAGGACACATATCGTAGGATTCCACTTACACGGGATATCTAGAATGGTCAAATCCATAGAGACAGAAAGGAGAATAGTGAATACCGGGGCTGGGGGTGGGGTGTGGTAAGATAGGGAGTTAGTGCTTAATAGTCATGGAGTTTAAGTTTGGGATAACGAAAAGATTCCAGAGATGGACAGTGGTGATGGCTACACTGAATGCTACTGAAATGTACGCTCAGAAAGGGTTAAAATGGTAAATTTTATGTATTTGTTTTACCACAATAAAAATTTAGTAGAAAGCCTTACATTTTTTTTTAAAAAGCACGGTGTTTTCTTAGCTCTCTGTATTCCCAACCTTCAATCCATTCAACTAACATGTACCCAAAAAGTAGGAAAAAAAGCCATTACTAGGTTCAAAGACAAATTCTCCAGAATCTAAAGTCCACAAAACAGACGCTCAGTGACTACGTACAGGAGGAATTATCTTTTATGCCAAAGCAATGAGGAAAATGCAAGCTTAAAAAAAAAAACAAACCCTTCTCATTTAAGCAGACAAACATTTTCAAAATTATTTTCAGAAATCTGACTTGCAGGTAAAATCTGGTGCCTATCCTTACTTATTAACTGCATTTTCACTAAAGAAAATGGACAACATTGAAAAGCATCAAAAAACAGCAAGTCAGAACCACACCACTGGCGAAAGCACATGATCACTAACCGCTAAATACTGGGCAAAGAATAAACACACTGAGCATGGAAGACGTTACAAGCACATTGAAAACACTTCAAGTAAGACCTCAGCGGATGAGCTGAGGTGGAAGCCAGGGATACAAATGGCAGGAATTATTTTCCAAAAAGGCTCTGGGTAAGAGGTCATTGTTTCGTGTAAGTAGATCAGACTGCGTTTTTATTCTTCCGTGTTATTAGAAGGAGAAGACAGGAAACAGGTGTGTACGTGGGAGTCACCCAGAGAAGAAGCCTCTTGGCAGTGGTATGCCCTGTTCCAATGTTGTCTTAAATCTTGTATTCCAGTGCAGGAGGTGGGTGGGGACCAGGGGAGGGAGGGGAGTAGGGAATGTGCAGTGTAAGCCACTGAGCAAAATCACTCACTTCATATTATTCAAAGGAGTGAAAGGGCTATAGGATTAAGTTTTGCCACTTCCTATACATTATTCTCCTTTGAACTTCAACGATAAACATATGGGACTATATTCTGCATTACTGGTTCTGTTGATTCTGCATTTTACCGCTATGGAAACTGAGGCACACACAAGCTGAATAAACTTGCCTGAGGCCACGCTATTCGTGGATGATGGAGTGCGGGTGTAAACCTGAGGTCTGACTCCAAGGCTCGGGACACCCTGAGCTACACCACCCCACTCCCACCCAGGCAGGAGAAAATAAGTTAGGGACAAAAATGGAAATGATAGAAAATATGCTAGGGTGGGTGCCAAAATAAACTACAAAACATTTACTTTTAAGATGAGATCTTGAAATAGTAGCAAGAAAGAGTCAGCTAACAGGGAGGAGCTGAGCAGGCCCTGAGTAGGAAATTAGATACATTAAGGGTATTTCTGAGCAAGGGCTTCTCAGGGTGCTTTCATTCCCCCCCCCCCTTTTTTTTTTAGCAGATATTGACCGGAATATCAGACATGCCTATTTTCAAATACGTGGATAAAGTCATGTACCCAAATCAAAAGTTATTTTTTCCACTTTGACTCCTATCCACACCTCCGCATGAATCCTGGAAATGTGGGCTTCCAGTCATTCCTGAGGCAGTACCTCAGTTTTATCGCTTGCTAGGAGCTGCTCCTTAGGTCTCCTCTTGTTTTTCAAGAAAATGAGGAAATGAGTAGAGAGACAAGAGACACAGACATGACAGAACACCTGCCTTGTGGGGTTTTCTGAAGCGGGAACAAAAAGTATCTATGAGGTACACGATCCCTTATAAAAGGTCTCTCCCTCCCCCTTACTGTTAACGAAATAAACATTTCTTCTAAGAATAAAAGAGTTGACCTAATAGGTTTAGTCATTTTAATTGAGGTATCATCAATTTTCCCAGGTAACTGAAGCTTGGTCCTAGAGTCCTAATTAAAGTAATAGAGAAAAAGAGCCCCAGGTAAAGGCCTGAGATGGTCTCTATGAATAAGGGGCACTGATTACAAGATCTATTTCAGCTTTCATGAAATTAAATTTACTTTTTCCACCTCAACCGTGTTCTGAATAACTGGGTTGAACAGAGTCATAACATTTAGATCAAGATATTCATCATTAACGCAAACTCCTCCATCCAGTGAAAATGCCATTTATCACAACATAATTATCACTGACTATCATACACAAAGTGTATAACAGCATAGCACCCCAGGAGCCACTAACACTGGATTAAAGTGGGGTAGGCAGAGCTGATGCTCTGAAATACAGTAGGGTGCAAAGTGGATAAAAATAATGCTGCAGAGATATGATCTACTGACATAAAAATGTTCTTAAACAACAACACATGAAAGTGTTTTGTACCTATTTATGGCATGAATCCATTTTTATTTTTAAAATAAAATCACATAGGCATTCATTTCACCTCTACACAGTTATTATATGTAGGGTAAAAACAGTCTGGGCAGATATATACAAAATATTAAAAACAGTTATCACAAAATAGAAGAATTAGGTTTTTTTTTCCTTTTACTTAAAACTCATTTTCTAAATTTTCTACAACCAAAGGAAAAGGGGCTCAAACTCACAAACCGTGAGATCACGACCTGAGCAGAAACCAAGAGTCGGATGCTTAACCGACTGAGCCACCTAGGCGCCCCCAAAAGGAAAAGATCTTAAAAGATACTGACATGAGTGCAAAAGACAGGGAAGGATGAGATTTTTTTTAATTTATCACTGGCCTGTGATCAATAGATAGAAGAAATAATGTCACAAATTTTAAAAAATGGAATGCAACACATTTTTTAAGCAGCAATTTTGACAGAGTGCTAATCTAATCAGAAATTCTTTCAAAATTCTGCTAAGAGAATATTTTTTTCAACGCACATCATGTTCATTTTGAGGAAAAATAAATAGGCTTTAATTTTTTTTTTTTTGCTATGTTAGATCATGCTGAGTTTTAATGCAGAAAACCTATGAAAAGTACCCTTGAATATAAAGGCAGCAAAGTAAATTCTCACAGATGGAATTTCATTTTTGTTCTAACTAATTTGTGAACACTGCTTAGGAAAACCCATGCTGATAGAGCATTACATGCTTTCAGATAATGAAATACTTAGTAATCCCATTAAAATATCTGTTAAAGAGAAATGTGATCATCAGGCTTCCACTAATTTGTTTTTAATATGAAGGCTTAGGATCAATTACAAAGTAACATATGCTCAAATCTAAATAAACACAGTAAAAAAAAAACCCACATAATTAATTACTGGTATAATGCAAATAACTAGACTCATGTGTGGTGAAAATTACTTTTTTTTTTTTAAGTAGGCATCACACCAGTGTGGAGCCCAACACAGGGCTTGAACTCACAACCCTGAGATCAAGACCTGAGCTGAGATGGAGAGTCAGACGCTTAACCACCTGAGCCACCCAGGCGCCCCTCCGTGTTACTCTTAAACAAATATTTAGATAAGCTCATGTTGACCTGTTGCTTCCTTTTCTTGGAATGTGAATTGCCTAATCAGGTAACCAGGCTAGCCGTAGTCATTACGCAGGAGTGCAAAGCGTCTGTCACTGTCTCCTGACTTTTCCTAAGTGAAGCAATGCAGTGGCACAGACCGAGTCATACCTGAGCCCCTGTCTCGGCTCAGCCACTTACCAGCTGTGTGACTTCAGCTACCTGGCTCTCTAGGCTTCTACAGCCTTGGGGACAGGGGGACGATGTTCCATGTGTGGTAAAAGGATTCATCAGATGAATGCACGTAAGGTATTCATACAGTAGCCTGGCAGGAAGGAAGTACTCAAAAAAGTGATACCCTACCTAGCTCAAATCCTGGCTCTACCACTTAGCTGTATGAACTTGAGCAAGTTACACCTCTCCGTCTGTTTCCCCAGGTGCAAAATTAAGCTAATTTAGGGCTGTTGTTCAGAATTAATACGTGTAAACTGCTGGAACTGTCACTGACACATAGTGTTACATGAGTGTCAGCTCCTGTCAGTATATGAATGAGGTGGAGCTGAGTGGGACTTGTGGGGGCTGCCTCCCAATGCTTCTTGAATCTATTTTCCCCTACCAGAGCACTGTGTTGTATTCTACCATCTTCCAGCCTGTTTTCAGTTTCTCTACATCTAACATCTACAGATTGAAGGAAATGCCTGAAACAGAGCAGACTCTCCACAAATGGTTCTCAAAAAAAAAAAAAAAAAAAAAAAAAAAAAAGAATGAATGTAGTTCCACCTTTTCACCAACTCAGGCTCTGTCTTTTTCAGGTGGTGCCTGAGGCCACTGCCCTAATCCCAGACATGGTCAAATGCTTTTCGCAACACATACAGTTAATAATAAATGCTACTTAATTGGGTATGTAAGGCTAAACATTAAAAGAAAGGGGAAAGATTTCACTAACCAATAAATAAATCCCCCATTTCACACCACTGTATCAAGATGGCTATTTTCCACAATTTCTTACTAAAGTAAATACTATTCAGGAAATCCTAAGTAACACTAGAGTAAATACAGTATCCGTGGTTATGTATTATGAAGTGTTCAGCTATAAAAATGCTTAAATATGATTTCTGGCTCCCAATCTTCTGACAGCCGATATTCCTAAGTTAGGGATGAAGTCTGGTAAACTCTGCAATGTTTTCTAATTACATCGTATGCTTGTTAAAATTCACTTGAAATCTGAGAACAAACACTAATGAGAAGGGCAAAAGAAGCTAAGAAAGTAAATTTGGAGTCAAGGCGGCTGCATTTGAAAACATCGATTTCGGGGGTGCCTGGTGGCTCCGTCAGTTTAGCATCTGACTTTGGCTCAGGTCATGAGCTCATGGTTGGTGAACTTGAGCCCGACATTGGGCTTGCTGTTGCCAGCACACAGCCTGCTTGGGATCCTCTGTCTCCCTATCTCTGCCCCCCACCCCCGAAAAAATAAACATTTAAAAAAAATAATAATAAAAATAAAAATGTTGGGACGCCTGGGTGGCTCAGTCGATTAAGTGTCCAACTTCAGCTCAGGTCATGATCTCACAGTTTGTGGGTTCAAGCCCCGCGTGGGGCTCTGTGCTGACACCTCAGAGCCTGGAGCCTGCTTTGAATTCTGTGTCTCCCTCTCTCTCTGCCCCTCCCCTGCTCATGCTCTGTCTCTCGCTGTCTCAAAAATAAATAAAACATTTTAAAAAAATAAATAAAATAAAAATGTTATTACACTAATTTTACTGACTTGGGAAAAAGGCATGTTTTATTTTCAAAGTAAAACTAAAAAGCAAATGCAAGTAATAGGGGTTATACATGATTTAAGAATCCACTGTCCTTTAAAATGCAAACAACTTTTCACTTGGGTACAGGTGAGCAACTTATTTATCTGATCTATAAAATGTTTTCGTGTCTACAAAACGTGATCTGAAATTTTCCCAAGGCACTTCTACATGATTCTAAAGCACACACTGTTGTGTACGGCATTCCCCTTCCTGGGTGTTCATATATTACACTCCCTTAACAAGTTCTCTCAGAATGGAATTTACATCTTCAGCTTGGACTTCTCCCCTGAACCTCAGAATAGTATATCCAGCTGCCCACTTAGCATTTGCAGTCAGATGTCTGTGGGGCATTACACATGTAACGTGTTCTAGCTGAGCTCCCGATACTGTCCCCAAGCCCGCTTTCCCCACCCGGCAGCTGATCTGCTAGCAGTACCTGCCCTCAGACAACATCCAGAACCTGACTGCCCACTGCCTCCGCTGCTGCCATTCTGGTGCAAGCCGCCATCGACTAACCTGGATCATCGCACAGCCTCCCACTTGGAATCCCTGCCTCTGCCCCTGCCTCCTCTTCAGTTTGTTCTCTCTGTGGTTCTGTTACCATGTTAGGTTCTATCACATCAGTCTTCTGCTCAAACCCTCCAAGGCTTCCGATCTCAGACACGTGTCACAGCTTTCCATCAGCACTCCCGACTCCAATTCACCCTGAGCTCTGACCCCCCTGTCCTCCTCACATCCCCACTTCTTTCAAATGTCACCTGCTCCATGAAGCTTTCGCTGACCACCTTACATGAAGTTTGCACACCACACTACCCCCCTACCTCGCCCCTCTCTGTACTTTTCCTCCACAGTATCTGCCACCATCTAATGCACTGTGTATCTTCCTTCTTCATTGTTAGTTTCATTGTCTCCACTCACTAGAATAAAAACTCCAAGAGGGCATGGACTTTTGTCTTTTTTGTTTCCTCTAGAGTCAAAAATGGTGCCTGGCATAGAGTAGACACTCAATAACTGTTTGCTGAATGAACAAATGAGTCCACTTATCCAAAATTTAACATCTGACATCATGTTTAACCTGATCAATATTAATTAAGTACAAAAGACAGAAGTCCAAGAATTGCCACCAAATTAGTAGGCCACTTTGGGAGAGATGGCAAATCGTTCGTTCGTTCATTCCTCATTCATTCATTGTCCCAGTCACTGGGAAAACAGCAGTGAACAGATATGGTACCTGCCCTCGTGGAGCAGACACATGATGGTGTCCATTCCCCTGTTCCTACAACCATGATCAAAAGGTGCCTGTGGGTAAGGTCAGGGTCAGCAAGCCCCCAGTTTTGCAAGCATGACCCTCAATTCCTTCTTCCCCCTCACCCAGTTCTGAACCCATGAAGCAATCTGTCATCGAGACCTCTTGGGTCTCCCTCAGGTATGCATGCTATGCGATCAAATCCCCTCATTCCAGTAACACTCAACTCCCCGCCCAGCCAGCATCATCTGCCCCCTGAGAATTAGGATGTTCCCCCAGCTTCCATCTTGCCACCAGTCTCTCCCCATCCAGCTGGTCTTACACACCATGGCTGGAGTTATATCGCCCCCTAAACGCACACTACTCCCTTTCCTAAAGGGAGTCTTTAATAACTTCCCATTGCCTATAAAGGGGCATACAAGATCCTAAACAATCTGTCCCAAACATACCTTGATAGGCTCATCAAACACAGCTCTGGTTTTCTGCTCCAGATACCATTCCCTGCGTGGCTCCTTGGCAAACACTGATTAATCCATTGTTTAATACTTGACTGAAATGTTACCTCCTCCAATTCCCTGCAGAAGAGAAAGCTGCCTGCTCTGTGCCCTCAGAACATTCTGTTCATACTTGTGCTGTAGCACTGAAAACATTACGCACAGGCTCCTTCGTCACTGTACATGCTCACTGAAGACCATGCCTTACCTACTCTTTGAACTCTACACTTAGCAGAGCACCTACAACAGTAAAGCACTCCATCAATGTCTTGAATACACGAACAGAATCGCCACAAAGGGTTCTCTTATCCAGCCCAGAAACCTCTTCCCTGGAATGCCTTCTACCTGCTGATTCCAGTCCTGCTTGAGACCACAGGGAACACAACAAATGCTTTGTCACACAAATGCCTTTCTAATTGGAAAACAGCCATCAGATCCTTTTCAGTATTTTTTTCTCCGAGAGTTCTTTCTGCCTTCTTTCACATTCCACAGCCCAGAGTCTCTTTGCTATCCTGGTTGTGCTTTTTCTGAACATCTTCTAAGTTTATATCCCTTTAGAATGGTGGCATCTAGGGGTGCCTGGGTGGCTCAGTAGGTTAATCATCCGACTTCAACTCATTATGATTTTGCAGTTCATGAGTTCAAGCCCCTCATGAGACTCTGTGCTGATAGCTCAGAGCTTGGAACCTGCTTTGGATTCTGTCTCCCTCTCTCTGCCCCTCCCCCGCTCATGCTCTGTGTCTCTCTCTTTCTCTCAAAAATAAATTAAGAACAACATTAATAGAATGGTAGCACCTAAAACCAGATAAATATCACTCCTTAGTTGTAGTTAATCCTCTTCAATTAATCTACCCTAAAAGAGAATATTTGGAGATTCACACTAATTGTAGGTTCATATTGAGCTTACTATTGACTGAAATTTACAATTTTAATTGTTATTATTTATTTTTATGTTTTATTTTGAGAGACAAAAAGAGAACGAGCAGGAGACGTGCAGAGACAAAGAGGGAGACACAATCCTAAGCAGGCTCCATGCACTGTCAGCACAGAGTCCGACACAGGGCTTGAACTCATGAACCATGAGATCGAGATCATAACCTGAGCCGAAATCAACAGTCAGATGCTTAACTGACTGAGCCACTGAAGTGCACCACCACCCCGAATTTTTTTTATTAAGTAAACTCTACCCCTAATGCAGGACTCAAACTCATGACCCTGAGATCAAGAGTCGCATGCTCTACCAATTGACCCGGCCAGGTGCCCCTTAACTGAATTTTTCTAATGTTTGAAGATTAATAGGTTTCATTCTAAAAGCAATGCTCATTAAACATTTTTGTAAACTAAAAATAGGAAGAAAAAACTAATCCCACCAACTAGACATCTACTGAATAAATTTTGTGAATTTTTTAATGCATAAGGGACTTTTGTTTCTTTTGTATTTCTCTAACCATATTATTCAAGTTATACATATCTCACATATCATAATCATTTAAAAATATTTCTAGTTGAAAATAAACTGTGATTTATTACACACTGACCATGTGCTATTCTAAAAGTAAACCAGCAAGTTAAGTATTATTATGATTTACAAATGAGAATATTAAAGCTTAGGAAAATGAACTGACTTATCCAAGGCCACACATACAATTTTTTCCCAAATATTTATTTATTTATTTATTTATTTAAAAAGTTTTTATTCTATTTTTTTTAATTTTTTTTTCAACGTTTATTTATTTTTTTAAGACAGAGAGAGACAGCATGAACGGGGGAGGGGCAGAGAGAGAGGGAGACACAGAATCGGAAGCAGGCTCCAGGCTCTGAGCCATCAGCCCAGAGCCTGACGCGGGGCTCGAACTCACAGACCGCGAGATCATGACCTGGCTGAAGTCGGACGCTTAACCGACTGCGCCACCCAGGCGCCCCTATTCTATTTTTAAAGTAATCTCTACACCCAACATGGGGCTCGAACATACAACCCCAAGATCAAGAGTTGCACGTTTCACCGACTGAGCCAGCCAGGCATCTCCTCCATTTTTTTTTATTAATGAGAAATGTAAAGGGGTAATTCATATGAACCATAGAGTTGTTGAATTTGGACATATGTTATAGACCTCTGTAACTGCATACAGATTAACAAAGGAAATTTTCATCACAGCAGAAGGTTCCCCTGTGCCTTTTCTCAGTCAATTCTCCCGCCCAGGAGTAACTATTCTGATACCTGTCATGATCAACTAAGTTGCCTGTTCTTGCAACACATAAATGGAATCATTTAGAAGGTGCTCCTTTGATCTCTCTTCTCTTGTTCACCATGATGTCAGTGAGATTTGTTCATGTTGTTTGTTGTGTGTGTCATTCGTTTGTTCTCTTGTTATTGCCACACAGCATTCCATATAGGAGTATACCATAACTTGTTTAATGCATTCGCCTGTTGATGTACGTTTGGATTGTTTCCAGTTTGGGGCTACTTTATTATTATTATTATTATTATTATTATTATTATTATTATTATTATTTTGAGAGAAAGAACACATGTGCACATGCAGCAGGGGAGAGGGACAGAGGGACAGAGGGAGGGAGGGAGGGGGAGAGAGAGGGGGAGGGGGAGAGGGAGAGGGAGAGGGAGAGAGAGAGAGAGAGAACTCTCAAGCAAGCTCCACGCCACCAAGGGTGCTGCTCAATGGGGCTTGATCCCAGGACCCTTGGACCAAGACAGAGCAAAATCAAGAGTCAGACCCAGGCGCCCTGGGGCTACTTTGATTAAAGCTGCAAGGAACAACCTTGTTTATGTCTTCTGGTAGACACTTGAACTCATTACTCCTGAGTATATACCTAGGAGTTAGAAGTGCTGAATCATAGGACAGGTGTATAGTTGGCCTGGGAGATACTGAGAAAGGTTTTCCAAAGTGACTCTCCCCAGCAATAGGTAATGAGTTTACCTGCTTCTTATCTTCATCAATATTTGGTTTTTTAATTTTAGTTACTCTGGGGAATGTATCATCTGGTTTTCTTTTAAAGTGCCCCCCCCCCCTTTTTTTTTTTGGTAGGAGTCCCTTTTATGTTCTGGTTGTAAGTCTTTTATCAGATATATATATTGTGAAAATCTTTTCTCCTAGATGTGGCTCATATTCATTTTTAATAGCTATGTATTATTCTCTCAAGTAGATAAGTCATCATTTATTTTTCTACTGCTGGAGGTTTAGACCACTTCTAATTCTTACTATAATTAAATGCTTTGATGACCATCTTTTAAAGCTCTATCTGTACCTAAAATGTTTCCTTAACCTAGATTTACAAGAAGTAGAGTTGCTTAATGTATATGACCATTTGGTATTGATATACACAGAGCCAAAAAGCTTCAGAATGAACTCTATCAATTGATGTTGGTACTCAACAGTGCGTGAGAATATCCATTCACCATGTCCTCACCGACTCTGGCTTAAAAAAAAAAAAATTATCAGTTTGATAGAAAAAAATTATCAGTATTTTGTTCTTTTAATATTTAGTTCTGTGACTACTAGTAAAATTAAAAATATTTTAATTTTGCTGTTTATACTTTACTTTTACAAATGGTCTGTTCATTTTCTGCATATGCATTTACCTATTGGGGTCTTTAGAATTGTTCTCATTCATTTAACATATTAACCTTTTTCTTTTCCTTTTATATATATTTAATATACAATATATGTGATATTTTTAAGATATTTTTATTTATTTTATTTACTAGAATCATTTCCTGGGATGTAATTTGCTTTGGGCTTTTAAAACTTTTATGTGGTCAAATCTGTAATCATACCCTACCTTAGAAATGTCTTTTCTTGGGGTACCTGGGTGGTCTAGTTGGTTAAGTGTTTGACTCTTGATTTTGGCTCAGGTCACGATTTCATGGTTTGTGAGTTCAGTTCGTGAGTTCGAGCCCCGCACTGACAGTGCAGAGCTAGGTTGGGATTCTCTCTCTCTCTCTCTCTCTCTCTCTCTCTCTCTCTCTCTCTCTCTGCCCCTTCCTGGCTCGCATGTGCACACATGCAAGCTCTCTCTCTTAAAATAAATAAACTTAAAAAGTCTTTTCTCCACAATATTCTGTATATATATATACTCTATGAGTATTTCTCTGTAAATATTCACATCCATTTTCTTCCAGTTTTTAAAAATATTTAACTCTTTAATTCCTTAGCAACCTTTTTTGAGGGTTTTGTACTGGACTCATCTCTAAATCTTATCTTTTCCTAAACTGATAGCCAGCTGTGGCAGTACCATTTATCAAGTAAATATTCCTTTCTTCTTCGGATGTATGATGCATACTTAATCACTTATTAAATTTTTATACATGCAGCAGTCTCCTGGGCTGTCTTTTCAGTTCTTTCAATTTGTCCTTTTATTCTTGCTGTATTGGGGAACATCTATAGCCTTATACAGACATCGCATACAGCCTTATAATTATTTCATTTGGCCAATATTCACTGAGCACCTACACTGTGTTAAATTCTAGGATTAAAATGGTCAACCTGACACACCTGGTCTCTGTCCTTATGGCACCTACGGGCTGGTAGGAAGATGGAGACAAGTCCTGGGCAGTGACAATAGTGTGTGATATGGATGATAGGATATGCACAGGGAGCTAACAGGCCCCTAACCTGGAGCTGGGGAATGAGAAAATGGTTCCTGAAGGGGTGATGTCTTGTGGCTGAGGGGGAGGTGTGCTAGAAAGCTCTGCGCTAGCAGAGGCTGAGAGCATTTCACTGCGAATGGAGCACGAAGGTGGCTGAGGCTGGACTCATGCAAGACCTTCAGTGGGTTCATCCTTTATCCTGAGGGTGAGGCAAGCCACTGAAGAGCTCAATCATGAAGATAAGCATTTTAGAAAGACTACTTGGCTGTAAGAAGATGAAAAATACTTTACTAGAAGAAGTCAAGAGGACAGCCAAGAAGCTACTTGGAGTACCAGTGGTAGATTAGATTATATCCTGGTTCCATACTCTTCTCTTTCAAACTTTTCTATGCCACTATCACATATTTATTTTTTCCATATTAATTTTGAAATTACTTAGCCAAGTTCCCTCCTGTACACCTGACTCCACTCCAATCCAATTGGGACTTTAACTTACATTAAATGTTTAAATTAACCTATGAAGGGTTACAACTTCATATATTGTTTCCCCTAAGGTTTTTGAAATAATTGCTGCTGAGCCATATCTCCTTTTGTGATATAATTATGCAAAAATAATGTATGGTTAGCAAAACAAAAATGGAAGGGAAAAAAGGCAGGACAGCAGAGTCTTAATTTTGACCATAAATACAGGAAATGTCAAAAACCAAAGGGAAGCAAAAGCAGGGAGGACTAAGCTCTAAGCCAAGAAGGCAGGCCCAGCTGTTGGAGAGAGACAGATGGACAGTTGTTTTTTTTTTAAAGTTTATTTTCAGAGATAAAGAGAGAGAGTAAATGGGGAAGGAGCAGAGAAAGAGAGGGAGGGAGAGATATTCCCAAGCAGACTCTGCACCATCAGCACAGAGCCTGATGTGGGGCTCAAACCCATGAACTGCGAGATCATGACCCAAGCTGAAGTTGGATCCCTCAAATGACTGAGCCACCCAGACGCCAGTTTTTAAATTCAGTGGTAAACAGAGATATGCCTACATCCCAATGAAGAAAGAACCTTATTTTCACAAAAGCCATGCAATGAATAAAGAAAAAAACTTCAGCCAGAATTCAAAGCATATGGAGGCTTACCAAAATAGCTAGAAGCCGTAGTAGTGGGGTCTAAGAACCAAAGCCACGAGGAAGACCCTAGGAGAGACTAATGCTTTAAAAATCTGGGTCGAGCTACATGGAGTCACACACAGTTGCTAACTGCTTGTAGTCTGGCCTCTCACACCAAAGCAGAGTGAAGCACCAAACCTGGAAATTCTGTGACAGACAACCAATCGGGGTAAAGGACTACCTTCAGAGAAGGAAAGAGAATGAAGGAGAACCTCAGAGGAAGGAGACTGACCCTGTGAGAAAGAAACTGACCCTCCTTATAGTTTTCAGTATTGATAAATAAGAATGAATACATAACTCTGCCAGCAGACAACAGAGAAACTGCCCGTGTTGTTATGCCTGCATATTTATTCTCAGGATTTTTGAAGCATTTTTTTTCACAAGAGATTTGTTATTCTGAAGATGGCCTGAGTCTTATTTTCCAATATGAATACTGAGATATGTAATTCAAGTCGAAATATGAGAAACTGGAAGCTTTCATGCTCTGAAAAAGCTCCTTGAGTGAAAATGCCAGAAAGACATAGTTCTCATGCACTTTCCTTTCCAGGGCGCCCATTCAAAAGTTGTCTCCTTTAGAAAGAAAGAATATTTACTTAAGACTTTGTTCTAGTTACAATCTGCTTCTTAATCTTTTTATCTGCGCAGAACATAATTCCTTCATTCGGGAGATGTTTACGACACTCCAAGGCACTGGGGCTATAATGATAAAACGGCAGATGTGCTTCCTACCCTCTTGGGACTCACAGTTCAACAGGGTATACAAATAATTAGATAATTAAGAGTACAGGGCCCAGGGTGTTACCAGAGCACACGGGAGGAGCAGCTGGGAGTTCAGGAAGGCAGCTTGGAGGAAGTGACATCTACGGGAAGGTTATGTCGATATCTCACAGGACCTACAGACTGGGACTCAAGCAAAGAACTGGAACCAGATACTGGAACAGGGTGACCCCACCTGGGTGTGGGTTACAGGTGTGCTCTCCCAGAACACTGTAGAACACAGCTTCCTAACCTGTGCTCAGATTACAGGTGTGCCTACCAGCCATAAGCACAGCCTTATCCATTTCCCTCAACAGGCAGTACTGATATTACCATTTTCTATGTGGGACATGACACGAAAAGGGCTGGGAATCACTGCTTGTAAAATAAGCTCAGGGAATGCTGTTTTTACCTTTCTGCTATAATCGATTCAAATTCATTCACATTCTTCTCTCATTGTTTTCTCATTGCTATCATTGTTTTCTACTCTCCAATCTTCACATAGAACTTGACTCCCAACAGTTCCAAACATGTATACATTCTGAATTTCAGCCACCAAAAGGAGAGAAACAGGATTTCATTTCAAATACGAAATCCTGGTGAAGAACGGTGATTGGTCCAATTCAAGTCAGGTGTCCACTCTTGGACCAATCAACGGTGGCCAGAAGGAGGACTGCCTTGTATTTATGCTGTGGTTCCCAGAGTTATACTTGACTAGATTGGAGGGGGGCTCCTACTCTGGTAAAACACCAGGTGACCACTGCAAGATTTGAATACTGAAGGAAAAGATGCAGGAGAGAGGGCAAGGACTAATATTCAAAAGAGAAAAGTCATAATTGAGAAGTTCATGTCCCTGTGAGGATGAGAAGAGACAGGACCTGTGGACAGGGAGGATGGGACTGGCCTAACAGAAGAGGATGAGCACATCTTCTACTGAGACAGGAGGGAAGGAGGAGAGAATGGGTGCGGAAGTGCCAGCAGGAATGGGCATTCAGGTCTGAAGAAGTACTTCTTTGAGTAGCAAGACGGAAATATGCGGCTAATGGAAAGAATATGAAAAAGGTACTGCACGAAATGGGAGAAAGAAGCCTAGGATACAGCCGAGGAGGATACAGCAGATTTACGACAAGTGAGGTTAGCAAGTGTAAATTTATTGACTAAGTAGCCTAATTTTCTCCAGCAAGGCTCAGCAGCCCTTGTACTGGGTCTATCATAACAGCAAACAAAAAAGACCAGTTTGATAGGTCCAGGGCTTGGCTTTTGCCAGGCGAGGGTCCCTGAAACAGTGTGATGATGCAGTTCAAGGTTGAGAAGACGGATGTGATGGAGTTCGAGTTGATAATCCTGAGTCAGGAGGAGAAGTGGGACGCAGTGTGGGAATACCAGGGATGACATTTGGGGAGATGACGAAGAGTACAGGGAATGTGAAGCATGAGAAGTTTAGGTGGCTGTAAGTTTTCTGAGACAGTTAAGTCCAGCAGTGTCCCAGTGGACAGGACTCACGTGGGCCCTTTAGAAGTCAGATTCACACTGGACTGACGGTTTCTCTAGTACTTTTGTTGGTCAGAAATACTCAGTTAGGGGCGCCTGGGTGGCTCCGTCGGTTAAACATCCAACTTCGGCTCAAGTCATGATCTCACGGTTCATGGGTTTGAGCCCCACATCGGGTTCTGTGCTGACAACTCAGAGCCTGGAGCCTGCAGCCTGCTTTGTATTCTGTGTCTCCCTCTCTCTCTGCCCCTACCCTGTTTGTGCTGTCTCTCAAAATTAAATGTAAAAAATAAAATAAAATAAAAATACTCAGTTATTCCTCCAAGTCTTTACACACTTTACACACTTAAGGGGTCACTCTCTCTCCTCCTCTCTCTTGCCCATATCCCCTCCCCCTCTCCTGCTTTTTCTCAGGTCAGATGATCTACTCCAGTCGGGGGAAGCTGTATGCTATTTCCAAGATATTGCTGGCACTCAACCTTGCACCCATGGTGTTTTCCATGCCTTCTCCTCACTCTCATTCAGAGTACACCTCCCACGCTATGTATCTAGACCACAAAATCCCACCAACTTTAAAAACCAGGTTGAGTATCTAATTTCTTCTAGAAAGCTCTCCAAGACTCTACCTGACCCAGATCACTATTTCTTTCTATTTCTTTCAATACATGTTTTTTGTTTTTTTTTTTTTTTTACTCCACACAGTTAATATTGTTGTTTTATTCCTAATTCTCTTTAAGGGCAGGAACTACTCTTAAATTCAATTTTTAAGCCAAATTTTGTGTGTGTGTGTGTGTGTGTGTGTGTGTGTGTGTGTGTGTGTGTGTGTTTAACTGGAGTCTATGAAATACCTTTGATTTAAAGTACTCAACCAGCCAGGGCACCCGGGTGGCTCTGTCAGGTGCCCGACTTCAGCTCAGGTCATGATCTCGCAGTTTGTGGGTTCAGGCCCCACGTCCGGCTCTGTGCTAACAGCTCAGAGCCTGGAGTCTGCTTCAGATTCTGTGTCTCCCTTTCTCTCTGTGCCACCCCTGCTTGCATTCTGTCTCTCAAAAATGAATAAATGTTAAAATATATATACATATACATATACATATATATATACATATACATATATATATGTATATGTATATATATATATGTATATGTATATGTATATATATATATATATATAAAGTACTCAACCAGCCAAAGAAGTAAACTCCATCTTATTCTAAAGCTCATACACCACACTGAGTATTTACAAAGAACAAACTCTGGTGACTGAGGAGAAAATGGAGAAGTGTGTTTATATAAAATGTATTCAAAGCCAAATAACCTGCCAAATCAGTAACGGAATGTTGAATGAATCAAATGGAATGCTTAGTACTGACTACTAGCCTTATGTTTCTTAGTCACTAAATCATGTTTTCTATGTGGTATGCCAAGGAAATCCAGAGTCACTGAATTTTCTATTTCCCTACCTTTTAGGGGAATGTAAGAGATGGAAGTAAGGGAGGAAGAAGCAGTTTACAGATCCAGGAATCAGAACTAAAGGAATGGCAGTGGGTTTCTTCAAGGTAATACAGGCAAAATGTGGGCTCTACAGTTCCCTAACAATATGTCCACATAAACTTATCTAGCTGAATTTCAAGCTAAGATTAACATGAAGAAAATGCACCAGCAAGGATAAAGCTTTTTTTCCCAAATGAATATGGCAATACTCATTCTGAAGACATTTTCATGCTCTGCTGAATTAATGTTACTTCCCTATACAGCAATCTCACAATAAATATAAAAATATTAAAAGCACACACACTTTGGGGCTCCTGGGTGGCTCAGTTGGTTGAGCCTCCAACTCTTGATATTGGCTCAGGTCATGATTCCAGGGTTGTGGGATCAAGCCCCGCACTGGGCTCTGCATTAAGCGTGGAGACTGCTTAAGATTCTCTCTCTCCCTCTGTCCCTCTCCCTGCTCACGCTCTCTTTCTAAAATTTAAAAAAAAAAAAAAAAAAAAAAAAAAAAAAGAAAAGTTACACACGTCGACTCTTTATTTTACTTCTAGGAATGTATACCAAGAAACACACACACACACACACACACACACAGATATTTGTTAGTACAATGATATCTATTTATTAGCAAAAAAATGAAACCAGCTCACCACTAAATTGATTAAATATGCCATTGTATGAAATACAATAACGTGTTAAATAAGCGTACAAAACATATGCTGCTGAGTGAAAAAACAAGCTTAAGAAGAGTATATACAGTGTAGTTTAGTTTTTATAAAAACAAAATTTAAAGTCACACTAATATGTATGTATACCTGTATATGTATGTGTATTTAAAGACAGACCTGTACACCAATTAATAATGCCATGGGGGATATGAATTATGAAAATTTTTTGTACATTCTATATACAATGCTTGAATTTTTAACTTTGTGTAACTATTATGTTTGTAATTAAAACCTATAGATCTTTTAAGTAGATGTATATCTATTCACATGTAAAAATATCAATAATACATTTTTAAAAATGCAGGCTAAAACAGCATGTTCCCATATTTGTGGGAATTTTATTATTTTTTTAATGTTTTATTTATTCTTGAGAGAGAGAGAGAGAGAGAGCGAGCATAAGTGAGGGAGAGGCAGAGAGAGACAGGGACACAGAATCCGAAGCAGACTCCAGGCTCTGAGCTATCAACACAGAGCCCGACATGGGGCTCGAACTCACAAGCCATGAGATCATGACCTGAGCCAAAGTCAGATGCTCAACTGACTGAGCCACCCAGGCACCCCATTTTTAAAAAAAAATTTTTAATGTTTATTTATTTTTGAGAAACAGAGAGAGACAGAGCGTGAGCGGGGGAGGGACAGAGAGAGAGAGAGTGGGACACACAGAATCCGAAGCAGGCTCCAGGTTCTCAGCTATCAGCACAGAGCCCGATGCCGGGCTTGAACTCAGGAGCCATGAGATCATGACCTGAGCCCAAGTCAGACGCTTAACCAACTGAGCCACCCAGGCACCCCTCACCACCATATTTGTGTTTTTTACAAAGTTACACATGTATAAGAAAAAGATACCTGAAAAGACACATCAAAACATAGATGGGGTTCCTGGGTGACTCAGTTAAGCATCTGACTCTTGATTTTGGCTCAGGTCATGATCTCAAGGTTTGTGGGCTCCTCTGTGTTGGACACCTCTGTGCTGACAGCATGGACCCAGCTTGGGATTCTCTCTCTCCCTTTCTCTGCCCCTCCCCCACTCATGCTCACACACTCTCTCAAAATAAATAAATAAACTTAAAAAAAAAACAAACAGGGGCACCTGGGTGGCTCAGTGGTTAAGCATCTGACTTTGGCTCAGCTCATGATCTCCTATTTTGTGGGTTCGAGCTCCACATCAGGCTCCGTGCTGACAGCTCAGAGCCTGGAACCTGCTTCAGATTCTGTGTCTCCCTTTCTCTCTGCTCTTCCCCTACTCATGCTCTGCCTTCCTCTCCTTCAAAAATAAATAAACATTAAAAAATAAAATAATAATAAAATAAATAAATAATAAAACAAACAAACACACACTGGGGTGCCTGGGGGGCTCAGTCATAAGTGTTCGACTTCAGCTCAGGTCATGATCTCACAGTTCAAAAACTCAAGCCCCGCATCAGGTTCTGTGCTGACAGCTCAGAGCCTGGAGTCTGCTTCAGATTCTGTGTCTCCCTCTCTCTCTGCTCCTCCCCTGCTTACACTCTCCTCCCCCTGCCCTCAAAAATAAGTAAACATGAAAAAAATTAAAACAAACAAAAACACTGACAATAGCTATTCTGGATGGTGAGATTTTGAGTGATTTTTATTTTTGTCTTTGTAACTTTCTATCTTGACCATATTTTAAAATATGGACATGTGTGTGGGGCGTCAGTTAAGCATCCGACTTCGGCTCAGGTCATGATCTCATGGTTTGTGAGTTCAAGCCCCATATCAGGCTCTATGCTGACAGCTCAGAGCCTGGAGCCTGCTTTACATTGTGTCTCCCTCTCTCTCTGCCCTTCCCTAGCTCACACACACACATACTCTTTCTCTGTCAAAAATAAACATTAAAAAAAATGGACATATATGTATGTGTGAATTTTTATACATATAATTTTCATTTATCAAAAAATCTGTCTTCAATTTTCACTTTCAAACCTTTTCTTTTTTTTTTTTTTTTTTGAAGTTGGCTGCACACTCAGCTGGGAGCCCAATG
Organism: Prionailurus viverrinus; assembly: GCF_022837055.1. NCBI lineage: Eukaryota > Metazoa > Chordata > Mammalia > Carnivora > Felidae > Prionailurus > Prionailurus viverrinus. The sequence continues at coordinate 20,650,453 of NC_062574.1, forward strand.
AGGGGCTTGAACTCAAGACCCTGAGATCAAGACCTGAGCTGAGATCAAGAATCAGACACTTACTCAACTGAGCCAGCCAGGCGCCCCTCACTTTCAAACCTTTTTAAGAGCCAGTACATTTCAACCACAATTCAATAATAATGAATTATTTTGTCTCCCCATTTAGTTTTTTATCTTAATTTTGTTTTCCTCTCCCTATTTACATGACAGACTATAGGTTTTTCCCCATTAAAAGCAGCAATCAATGGAACAGGGGAAAGAATAGGACTGAGATAAGCAACAAAAAGTAGTTGCTTCCAATTTTGCTATGAAAAAAGACCGCGGTGCCATAATATGGATAAAGTCCTTTTATATTTTCAATTTATGAGTTTCAAAGAGCTTTTATATCCATGATGGTATTTGGTTCTCAAGTCTATGCAAAAGATAATCCTTACTTTTAAGATAAGTAGCCTGAGTTCAGAGGCGGTCTCCGACTGGTGAATGACAGTGTTAACTTGAACAATCCAATATGGTAGCCACTGACCACGTGTGACTATTTAAATTTAAGTCAAATAAAATGATATAAAATGTAACATTCAGTTCCTCAGTGGCACCAGTCACATTTCAAGAGCTCAACCACCACATGTGGTTAGTGGCTGCCGAACTGGACAGTGGCAGAGAATATTTCCAGCACCACAGAAATGATGCGATTCCCACTCCAAGAACATTTTCCACTCATGTGGTGGCTTTCTACACCCTTGCTTTGCCCTCTTAAAAGAAAGGAAAATATTACTTAATGATCTTCCTCTAAAAAATATGAATCGCTGAAAAATTATAGGAAAAAAACCTGTGCCAAATTAGGGTAACTGAAAAACAGCTGGTACCGCTCCAGAAAAGCGAGCAGTGGGAAAGGGGTACAAGACGAGCCTGAGGTGTGGCACAGTGATTCGGGGGCTGCTACCTAGCAGCCACTTGCCCTCTTCCTCCTCTGTAACAGAACTAAGACTGCGTTTTGGTATCTTATCCTGCCTCACACAGACTTGGTACCTGAGTTCAAGAACTGGACTGCAATGCAACTTGGGCTTAATGAAACGACAAGTCAGCTCATCGTGTGACACCCGTACGTGGTATTGATCTTGACTTCTGAAAGGTCAAATAGCAGAATACCTACTTCAGCATCATCTCAGGCATTACCAAAAAAGTGCATATATGTCATGCGATCATGCATGTTACTGTTATATTTATATCTGATCAGCATAACAGAGTCTGCAATGTGGACAAAGTCACTGAGACTTAGTAAACTTATAGGTCATCTGTAGGTATGCATCTACATGTATCTTCAGGTGAAAATCTAGTTTTGTGCTTTATGGGCTGAAATTCTATCATCTGAAATAGAAATATGTCTTGCAAAAATAAATGACAGTAATTAGTGATATATAGAAAACTGTTTGTTTTATATACAGAAACCATCAAAATTTTCAAATCATTGGGGCACCTGGCTGGCTCAGTTGGAAGAGCATGCTGTTCTTGATCTTGGAGTCGTGAGTTCAAGCCCCACACTGGGTGTAGACATTACTTAAATAAGTAAATAAACTTTACAAAAAAAATTCAAATCACTAAATAAAAATGGAAACAGACTGACAATATAAATACAAAGAAAACCTATCCCAAGGTAAATTTTGGGAGGAACAATATATCCTTTTGCAGCCAAACATTCATAAAAATGAAAATAATCAAGACAAAACACAACAGAATAGATGAGAACATAATTCTCACTTCCATAGAATCATAAAATCAAATAAAATAACTGCTTAAAAATTGTACTGTATTTCTTAGCTTTGTGATTCTATTTAGGCCATGAGACTTTTAATAAAAGTCTCAATCTGGGAATTCGTCATCTCTTGTGGGAAGGAATAAGAAGCACAATGTCAACTCTGCAAAACTTCTATAGAATGAAACATCAGTACAGGGAACTGTCATGCAATTTTCAATGGAACAAACATGGTGAAGGTGACGAATGGTTTTGGAATCACAAGCATATGCTGCTTTGTTCACCTGTTCCAGAGAATAATTCTAGCCCATAGCCCAGTGAAAAGAAAAGTGAATGACCGGCCTTAGGCAGAAAGATGACGGCCATTTCTCATCTTTCCTCAGCTGAAGATAAGACACAGGACATACTTTAGAACCATATTACCAGGAACTTACACAAAATGTGTGATGAAATAGTAGCTAACACATGTTAAAAATAAGTCTTGTGGGGCTCCTAGCTGGCTCAGTTAGTAGTGTGTGACTCTTGATCTCAGGGACGTGAGTTTGAGCCCCATGTTGGGTGTAGAGATTAAAAAAAAAAAAAAAAAAAGACCACTTTGAACAAAAGAAAGCTTAATACTGCAGCACACAACAGTACCCATATAGCAAGACTTCTTAAGAACCAGTGGTTGCTTGTCCAAAAGTAAATCATCTGCTGAAAAGTTACTAACTGATGAACCATGAAGGACAGGTATTTCCTATATGACAACTGCTACATAAAACCTTCCATCATTCCGTTCTCAGAGAAGATGCTGAAATAGATATGTATACAACAAAAGCATGCAATGAAACCTGTGTTGCCCTCCCTTTCACTTCAATTAATCAAGATTAAATGAGATGAAAGAGATATGATATGAATCTTGGACCAGAAAAAAAAATTGCTATGAAAGGCATTATTGGAGGCAATTGGCAAAATCAAATATGGACTTTGAAACAAGACTATTATCTAATTCAGTGTAAAATTTCCTGCTTCTGATACCTGCACTGTGGTCACATAAGACACTCTCCTTGTCCTTAGGAAGTACACACTAACGCATTAGGAGTAAAGGGGCACGATGTCTGTAATTCACTCTCAAATATTGGTGGGTATCAAACAATTGGTGAATCTGGGTGAAAAGTATGTGGGAACTCCTGTAACTTTTTGGAAAGTTTAAATTATGCCAAAGTAAAAAGTTGCCAAAGAAGTTAATTCATCTCTCTCTTTACATTTCCTTAGGAAAACAAGTAGTTCTGTGGTAGCTGAGTCTCTGAGTGAGCAAGGAAACAGAATGTTCTGGATGCTGCAGACACCTTTAGTTTGAAGAATCACCATAGTCTGTCATTAGCTTTCTGATGGTCACACTGCATCTAAAATTGATTCCCTCCTTACAGCACAACACACTCTTGGTATGTTGTCGACCAGTGATTACTCCCAGCTTGAACTATGGGTGCAGTTACTCTCTAACCCGGCCTCCTGCACCCTTACTGTCAGCATATGTAGCTCATATTTGTTCCTTAAAATATATGCTTTAAGAGAATTGCCCTATAATAAAAATGCTCCTACACAGCCATTTCAAAGACAATGCCAAGTTCCCTAAATTCCTGTGCATCAACACAAAGTTAGATAAACTATATATTATAAAAGAAGAAATACACTGCTAGAAATAAGCATTATATAGTAAAACACGTACACTTGGAAGAAGCCGTGCTTTAAAAATCAAGCGTCCTCCTCTTACAGTTGAGTTGTAAAAACATGTTTGAAGCCTGGACTGTAGAGTTTCATGTACTCTCTACAGTCTAAAACAAAACACAGAAGGAAATACACTTCACTATCATGACATGGCATCCGCAAATTATATGTCTAACCCTTCAGCTTATTTTAGAAACTCTCCTCACTAATTTGCTTGTGTTTTTGAATAGCAAGTAATATGTTTCCAATCATGAAAGGTTACAGGGAAATTTTTGTGGTTAAAAACTGGCCTTCCATTGGCATAAAAGTCATCAGCCTTACTGCAGTCCTTTGGGAAATAATATTTTTTTTCATCCTTGTCAAGCAGCTTTCAAACCAATTTAATAGCTACTGTTCCCAAGAATGGTTGTTTATATCCATTGAAAACTGATGTCACTCAAAACCATGTAAAAGAAAAAACAATAGTAGGATGAATAAAGAAAATATTTCTTTATAATATTTTAAGAGAGAATCTAACTATATTAACTTTTCTCATAAAAATAACAATCATCCGGGGTGCCTGGATGGCTCAGTCAGTTAAGTGTCCAACTTCGGCTCAGTCACGATCTCACAGTTGGTGAGTTTGAGCCCCGTGTCGGGCTCTGTGCTGACAGCTTGGAGCCTGGAGCCTGCTTCCGATTCTGTGTCTCCCTCTCTCTCTGCCCCTCCCCTGCTCACGCTGTATCTCTCTCAAAAATAAACATTTAAAAAATTATATTTTGCTTTCCCCTAACTTAACCTATGTACCTCGTTTTTGTTTATGATGTATCATACAAGAATATGCCAACTTTTCTTTTCCTAACCTTTCTTACTTTAACCAACTTTTTGTAAAACTCAATGACAAGAATCAGTGAATTCCCAGGGAACAGAGTAGTACCAAGGCCTGGATGGAGCCTGGTTGTCAGGTTTCCATGGAAGTCAATCTATTTTTTTCTCATTTGTGAAAGAATAAACCTCCTTGTACTTAAAGTTATTTAATGTACTTGTGCAGGAAATTTTTTCAGATGGCCAACTGACTGCTTTGCTTCTCCCCTGCACCTGGGCTGCTGAGAATGCCAGAGAAACTGCCCAGACCCATGATGGGGAGCTACAGATTTGTGGTTTTCAACCTCAGGAGAACCTTCAACACTACTTGGTGATCCTCATGGTTATCCTCGACCGGCTCCCTCGACCAGCACCCACGTCAGAACGTGAACCCGCTCACCCTCACCTCAAGCTTGAAGTTTCTGTGTGCCCTCCGCTCTCAAGTGAGTCTTGCCTTCTGCTCCCAGAAAAAATGAATCTGTTAGATGGAAGCTCCTCCAGCTGCCGCATAGCAGCCTATACTCATGGTGTGATGACCCTTCCTCGTGTCCCTGAAAAAGAGGTGGCCCTGGAGCTTGGGACCCCATCCTCTCTCACTTCCTCAGCATCTCCTATTCCCTCCAAATATGCCAACATCTCAGGCACCTTTTAAAACAAATGACATCCTTGGGGCACCTGGGTGGCTCAGTTGGTTGGGAGTCCAAGTCTTGATTTTGACTCAGGTCATGATTCCAGGGTCGTGCCCATGCTGAATGTGGTGTCTGCTTAAGATTCTCAATCAATCTCTCTCTCTCTCTCTCTCTCTGTTCACACTCCCTCTCTGAAACAAATAAAAAAATTTAAAAATGTTTTAAAACAAACAGTATCCCTTCCATCAGTTCTGAGCCCCTCTACATAACAACCCTGTCTTTCCTGTCCTTCACAGCTACGTTCCAGAATGAACACATCTGCTTCATCCATTTCTCAGCTCACTGTAAGCTGGCTAACCCCCTATCATTATGCTACCACCTGTATACCAAACCTGATGGGTCTGTCCATCCTTGGCGTCTGTGACGTCAGCATTCACTACTGCCGATGCTTCTTTCTAGAAATCCTGTCCTCTGAGGGCCTCTCTCATACCATTACTTTCTGGTCCATCTACCTCTTCTACTGACTTTTTGTCTAATGAACTCCTTAAATGTTAGAGCTGTTGTCAGTGGGAGTATAAATTAATACAACCATTTTGAAAAACACTTAACAAAATGTAAAACTTTAGGGGTACCTGGCTGACTCAGTCCGTAGAGCATGCAATTCTAGATCTCAGAGTTGTGAGTTCGAGCCCCAGGCTGGGTGCAGAGCCTACTTACAATAAAAAAATAATAAAATGTAAAGCTTTGCCTTTGTTTATACCTTTCAACCAAGTTATTCTACCTCTAGGAACCCACGCTAAGAAAATGCTGTAATCAAAAGCAAGAAAACATTGTAATCATAAATAATGAAAAGAAATAATCCTCACACAGAAACATTAAATGCAATGTTATTTATAATTTTAATAAGATAGTACTGTGCTTGAATTAATGCTCAATGGAAAAAATATACAGTGGTATCTAAACTGTATGGAAAGTATATGCACAAAAAAAAAGTCTGGAAGAAAATAATCCAAATGTTAATAGCAATTTTCTTGGGAAACAAGAATTGAATTATTGGTGAATCTCATGGTCTTTTAATACTTATGCACTTTCCAAGTTCTCCATAAGGGTCATTTGTATATTGAGAAGGGGGGTAAAAACCCATGTATGATAAACAAATTCAATAAGAGGACCCAAACTCTTTTTCTTTCTTTCTTTTTTTTTAAACATTTATTTATTTTTGAGACAGAGAGACAGAGCATGAACAGGGGAGGGTCAGATAGAGAGGAAGACACAGAATCCGAAACAGGCTACAGGCTCTGAGCTGTCAGCACAGAACCCGACGCGGGGCTCGAACCCACGAACCGTGAGATCATGACCTGAGCCGAAGTCGGATGCTTAACTGACTGAGCCACCCAAGCGCCTCCAAACTCTTTTTCTGAAAGGAGGTGTTTGTCTTTTCTTCTCACTGTACGCATTCTCCAGCAGTAATCTCATGTACTCCAGAAGCATCAGGTGTCATCATATCCAGAAGATGCTGACACCTACATCCCTAGTACATGCCACTCCTCTAAGTTTTGTGGCTTCTAGACAATCCAGTGTAATGACTCACAAGAATCACAGCCTCAGGGAGCCTGGGTGGCTCAGTTGGTTGAGCATCTGACTCTTGATTTCAGCTCAGGTCATGATCCCAGGGTTGTGGGACCGAACCCTATGTCAGGCTCCACCCTGAGCACGGAGCCTGCTTAAGAATTTCTCTGTCACCCTCTATCCCTCTTCGCAGACTCTCTAAAAAAAAAGAGAGAAAAAGAAAGAAAGAAAGAAAGAAAGAAAGAAAGAAAGAAAGAAAGAAAGAAAGAAAGAAAAAAAAAGAAACTCAGCCTCAACCTGCCATCTTACCCTCCATCCACACTCCAAATCTTTCCTCTAGCAACACCATCCCCAAATTCCTACCTTGGTGAGTCAGACAACCCTCTGGCTCCACTGATACCCAATTAAATACCAAGGCCACTCACACCCACCTCCTCAGGACATCCGGAAACCATGCCTCCTCCTCTCCTCCCTCTTCCTCTGTGCTCTCACCTTTCAGTAATTTCCTAACTGGCCTTCCTACCTCCAGCTTCGGCCATGAGATGATAGATCCCCTTCACAGTACCAACTGCTATTATTCTAGAATGTAAACCTGATCAAGCCGTCTCCCTCACTCAAAAACCTTCAAGGGTTCCCTAATACCACATAATGAAATCTAGAAAGGATGCAAGCTTGGGACTTCCTGAACTCACTCTCTCCATGCCCACCTGAGAACGCCCTTCTCATCCTTTAGTGCAAATGTCTCTTCTAGAAAGCTTTCTTTCCCCTCACCCCTCCCTGGCCCAGAAACAGTTAGATGGGTCTTCTGAGGTCCTGCAGCCCACCATCTGTGTCTCTACTGCAGCCTGCTTCACACTGCTGTGATTATTTGTATCTGCCTTTCCCTCTAGATTTGGGTTCAACGTGGTCATGGGCATGATTCTACTCATCTTTGTCTCTAAAACCCAGCATACAATTGGCGAAAAATTAGAGGCACTAAATGCTTAAGTGAATGGATGATTTGGCTCACAAACAAAACAAAATACAAGATGAATTAACAACTTAAGAATTTTTTTTCTACACAACTGAACCAATGCTCTAAGAATCAATATATGTAAGAGAGTAACTTTTAACAAGCAAATTACTGAAACAAGTAATAAGTTCCACATTATGACATTGTGGGATCTGCCTTAAGTTTACATAGCTATCTTGCAGTGATTTTTAAAGTATGCAAGTCTTTAACTCAATCCCTAAGAACTTTTCACTAGCTTTTTTTTTTTTTTTCCAAACGTGAGGCCCACTTTTCAAAGTCACCTTTAATATAGATACTCCTTTCAAACATAAGCACAAATTTGCTTAATTTCCTAAAAATGGGGCGGGGCGGGGGGGGGAAGTCAGATACTCTTTTTACTAGCAATGTCAACAACTGGAATTATGCTGGAATCAGTCAAAACTAGAGAACACTAAAATCTCCTTTTCACTTCATGGAGAATTTCTTTTCCGTTCCTTCCAAACCCATGCAATAGGTAATCTCTGGGAAGTTTAGTTTATTAATCAGAGTTATCATGAAGACCTAACTTCATAAAGGGTTATAAAGAAATAAAAATGGATGCTGGCAGAGTGGACACAATTGAAAATTTATGAAAAACAGAGATCTCCCTTGCTTAGCTATTTAAAATTCCTCATAAGTGAGTCACCCTCTTCTAAAAAACAAAATTCCACCTGAAATAAACCTGAATGTGAAGAAGCTTGCACATACATCTAAGGAAATCAACAGCAGTTTTTCCTGGCCTGAAGCGGAACTCATTGGCGAAACCAACTGCAAACTACAAATAATAAAAAGTAATTCTTGCTTCACTTTAAGATATGCTATATGAAGTATATATAGTGGTAACAGATTTAATTTCACTTAACAAACTAATATTAGAATTAGTTTGCACTTCTTTTTTTTTAATAATTTTGTTTTACATTTATTTATTTTTGAGAGACAGAGAGAGACAGAGCGTGAGTGGGGAAGGGGCAGAGAGAGAAGGAGACACAGAATGTGAAGCAGGCTCCAGGCTCTGAGCAAGCTGTCAGCACAGAGCCTGATGCGGGGCTCGAACCCACGAACCGTGAGATCATGACCTGAGCCGAAGTCGGACACTCAACCGACTGAGCCACCCAGGGGCCCCTAGAATTAGTTTGCACTTCTTGCGCAGAAACCAACTAAGCTAGTTAAGCAGAACCTGGGATTAAAAACACCCCATAAATGTGCAATTTTTCAAGGCATCTGAGACTCAGAATGAAAAGAGAGAGTAATCTGAAGAGAAGTAATAAACATAGGGTAAAGGCTGAAGTGGCACGAATAAAGGTTGTAACAACAGCTACAGAACACAGGAATTGGGGGTAGGGAGTAGGAATACTTTGCTGGGTAGTGTGCTGGCTGAATCCACGTGCTATACTAAGTAGCTATACTGTGGTCTCTATGGGACACCAACGTATGATATACAAATGCATATGTACACGTGTGAATGTCGCCTCACATACATACATCTTATATTTAGCAGTAGCTTTTCCAGCCTCTGCAAATCCCCTGAAGTCATGACATATCTTCAGCTGACGTTAATAGAACTGTTGGTTAATCCTCATTGGCTGCAAAAAGGTTTATAATGCCATTCATAGATCAAAGGACTTTTACCAACTCTTAATTACTTGCTGATTTTTGTACTGTTTCCTCAATCCTTTTTAAACGCAATTTATTGAAGTATAATAGGAACACAGAAAATTCCACAAGTCATAAATGCACAACTTGATGAACTACCACAGTGAACATACCTGTGTGCCACGCCTATGTCAAGAAAACTCTTACCAGCAGCCCCAGAAGCCCTCCTGTCACCTCCTCCTAACCACTTCTTCCTCTCCTCTCCAAAAATAACCACTATCTTGACTTCTAACATCGCAGATTACTGTTGCTTGTTTTTGAATTTTATATTGATGGAGCACAGATGGTTTTGTATTGTGTCTGGGTTCTTTTGCTCAATATTATGATTGTGAGATTAATTCACGCTGATGCATGTAGATGTAGTTCATTCATTTTTGTTGTTATTCTGTCATATGAATATCACAATTTATTTCTCCATCCCACCACTGATGAAAACCTGTATTCTTCCCTAGTTTTGGTTCTTACTCCTTACTACATTTTAGCTTCTAATGTAACGCCTTCCCCTTATTTCCAGACTGTAGGTCTAGAACTATTTTTTTTGTGTGCTTCATACCATTCAAAAAACCAAAAATCTGTCAACTATTACAGATCAATTCTTTAGAACCCAAACTAAACAGTGAAAAAGGAGGCCACGACAGAGTAACACATGTGGCAAAATGTAATCAGCTCTGAGAAGTGTGGCGCATACACTTTGTTTCTTTGTGTTTGTTTGTTTTGGTTTTGGTATTTTGAGAGAAAGAAGTGAGCAAGGGAGAGGGGCAGAGAGAGAGAGAGGGGGAGAGAATCTTAAGGAGGCTCCACGTCCAGCGAAGAGCCCGACAAGGGGCTCAATCCCCCCTGGGACCATGACCTGAGCCAAAACCAAGGTTCGGACGCATAACCAGCTGAGCCATCCAGGTGCCCTGTGGCACAGTGTGAAGCTGAAGCTCACACTCTTTGTCCCCTGCTATTATGGGCTACAGGACTAGCTTTCGCTGCCTGAGGGTGGATTCATTCTCATTCTCCTTTTACAATCATTTTGTCTTTTTTACGTTTGTTTGTTTGTTTGTTTGTTTGTTTGTTTTTAACGTTTATTTATTTTTGAGACAGAGAGAGACAGAGCATGAACGGGGGAGGGGCAGAGAGAGAGGGAGGCAAAGAATCTGAAACAGGCTCCAGGCTCCGAGCGGTCAGCACAGAGCCCGACGCGGGGCTCAAACTCACGGACCGCGAGATCGTGACCTGAGCTGAATTCGGACGCTTAACCGACTGAGCCACCCAGGCGCCCCACGTTTATTTATTTTGAGAGAGAGAAAGGAGGAGCAGAGAGTGGGGGAGAGAGAATCCCAAGCAGGCTCCATGCTGTCAGTGCAGAACCCCACACAGGGCTCGATCTCACAAACTGTAAGATCATGACCTAAGCCAAAATCAAGAGTCGGTTGCTTAACCAACTGAGCCACCCAGGCGCCCCCTTTTACATCTGCTTTTATGGAAGATATTTCAGAACAAATAGCAACATACAGACAGCACTGAATCGAGCAGTTTTAAACAACCTGAGTTGCCATCACCCAGATGTGCATGCAGGTGCTATTCGTGGATGAGGTTGTTTTGGAAATGCCGTGGACCATGCAGCTATGCTCTGGTCGGTGAGGTCACCGTGCATGGGCACAGAAAGGTTTCTGATTCACGGGAGGTAGAGAGAGAGAGAGTATTTAAACCACAAGCTCAGCAGCTCCCTTCCTCCACATCCTGACCCCCACTGATTCTCCAGATTCCAGCACTTGGCTTCTCATCCCCTCAGGGGTCTCACCCTTTGATTAGACTCTCTCCTCCCTCAAACTGCTCTCTGGCCTGCCTCCTTCCCTTCACCATTTACTCATATTCAAGTCTCCAGGCTTAAAAATGACAGAAAAGCAAAAACCCATCTACAACCTCCTCTAGCTGTGGCTTCTCTCCTTCCCTCAGAGCAAACTTCTTAAAAGCCGCACCACCACTAGCCGATTCTACCTCTTCACCCCCACCACTCACTGTTCACCCCACTGACTGCCTTCCACCTCTGCCCCCCAAGGAGGCCGTGCTCATTCAAGTCTCCAAGGCACTCCCCAGCACTGTATCTACCAGACTCCTCTTCCTTGACCTCTGGAGCGCTCACCCCCACCGTCCACACTCCCCTTCTCTTGGCCTCTGGGATAGCACACTCTGCTGTTTCCTTCCAACCTCCCTGGATGCTCCACTTCAGGTTCCTGTTAGAATTCTTCTTCTGACTGTCCCTTAAATGTAGATTTCCTCAGGGTTCAGCCTGTGGCCCTTTGCTCACTCTCTGGCCTCTTTTTGATGATCTACATCCCACGGACATGTCCCATGGGCACCTTGATCTCAATGGGAGAGGCGTTCTCCTTTTTCCAACACTGGTTTCAATATCTACCCATATAGTCAGGATCCTTATTCTGTATCACTGCCCCTGCTCCTTTCCTTATGTGAGCAGCAGCACAGGTAGGAGAAAGGGTACGGGCTTTGAAGTCATGCCAATCTGGTTTCAAATTCAAACTGCTTCTTAAATTAGCAATGTGACTTTGAGAAAGTCATTTTCTCTCTCTGAATACATGTTTCACATCTGGATGAGTGTAACAACTATCTTGTAGAACTGAATAGATTAAAAGAGATGAATGAATGAATGAATGAATGAATTAAATAAATTAGGAACCATCTAACACAGTGCCTTATGTCTCATAGCTATCGCAATCATAGTTTCCTCCTCATTTTCCCTTTTATGGAAGCTAGTCCTGTCTCTCTAACTATAGTGATCTGAAAGCAGGGCTCTCCTATATGAACCCCCCAAACCTGTCCGACTCGTCTTCTCCTGGTCCCTGAACACATCGTACCATTCACAGAGGACTTCTGCAAGGAATGCTCTTCCTGCTGTTCTTAGGTCATGCATACCTCAGTCTTACTCATGCTCTACACTGAGCCCCATCTCACACCTTCAGAGAGGCCTTCCTTAATCTCCAAAGCTCACAGAAACATCCCCCTGGTCTGAACTGCATAATGTTGGTACCGACAACCTGGCATTTATTCTATACTACTCTATGGAAGTCATATACTTTTTTTATGTCAATGCCCTTTTCACCCAAGTATATCACAAACTTGTAGGGAGCTACATATGGTTCTTAGTATATAGTCTCTAGCAAAAAGTTTTTTTTATTGTTTTTATTCTTTTTAATGTTTATTTATTTTTGAGAGGGACAGAGACAGAATGCTAGTGGGTTAGGGGCAGAGAGAGAGTGGGAGACACAGAATCCGAGGCAGGCTCCAGGCTCTGAGCTGTAAGCACAGAGCCCGATGCGGGGCTCAAACTCACGAGCCATGAGATCATGAACTGAGCCGAAGTCAGACGCTCAACCGACTGAGCCACCCAGGCGCCCCTAGCAAAAAGTTTTAGATAATACCTGTTGAATAAAAAGTCAATCTCATTTGATTCCTAATAACTTAAGGCATAAGCATCATTTAATAAATTCAACTATTACTTTAAAATATGCATTGAGACACCCAGAATCTTAGAATTTGGGGCTTCAGAGGCCATGTAAAGCAACCTTACAGATGCATGACACCCCTTTACAACAATCTTGGTGAGTAGACCTCCAACTTCAGTTTCAATAAATCCCCATAACCAGAAACTCACCACACATCCTTTCAGAACCTGTTTGATGTTAGGTAGAAGTTACTTAAAAAACAGAAAGAAAAACACAAAAACAAAAAACCTCAAACTTACCAAAAAAAAAAAAAAAAACCAAAACCAAAACCAAAACCAAAAAAACCAAAAAACTTGCAAGTACCTTCTTCCTTGCTGAACTACTTGACAGTGATTTTGACCTGATGCCCCACCACCCATTCATATATATTTCCTGCAAACAATGACATTCTCCCACACAACCACAACATAATCATCAAAACCAGGAAATTCAAGTGTGATACATTTACGAACAATGAATTCTCAAGCTCCATTCAAATGCTACCAAATGTCTCAATAATGTCCTTTATAAAGAATCCAGCTCAGAGTCATGTTTCTACCTTTATGTCTCTTTAGTCTCCTTCATTCTAGAATGTTTCTTCAGTATTTCCTTTTCATTAACTTGACATTTTTGAAGATTAGTTTCTTTGTAGACTGTCCTTCAATTTGAATTTGCTGGATGTTTGCTCTGCTTACATTCAGGTGATGCACCTTCAGCAGGAATGTCACAGAAATGATACTGCATTCCCACTGCATCTGTGCACATGGTATGCGATCGGATTTGTCCCATTACTGATGCTGTTTCTTTTGGTCACATGATTAAAGCAGTGTCTGCCAGGCTTCACTGTAACAACATTCTTTTTTTTCTGTGACATTAATTAATGAGCATTTTGTAGAGAGATACTAAGTAAATATCTCATTCCTCATCAAAGTCCCAGTTGTTAATTTATTAGTTTATGTAAGTATGGACTGTAGTTTCCCATTTCAGCTTGATGCTCAAACTGACCCCGATTTGGACAATGGGAGCTCCTTCAAGCTGGTTTCTATGTCTCCTTTACATTTCCATCATTCTCTGAGGACTTCCTTGTTTTCCGGCACAGCAAAATACCCCATGCTCATCTTGCTTCTTTCTGTTTTAATGCAAAAAGGAATGCTACTCACCTCTTTAATTAAAAAAAAAAAAAGGAATTATACCACTTATTTCATTAACTATATCACATACCTGACATACTTTCTGGCCAATACATACACAGCCGTGTTCTTCCAGTGTGACCTATAATATTCCACAGTGTGGAGGGACAGAAGCTCCAATGCTTAGGATGCTTCCGGACTCTGGCCTCTGCACCTCTTCATCTAGCTGTTCACCTGCAGCCCTTATTATGCTCTTTATTTGGAAAAGGCAAACAAGTAAATGTTTCTCTGAGTTCTGAGAGCTGGTCTAGCAAATCAGTCAAACTTGAGGAAGGGGTCACAGCAATCTCCTATTTACAGCTGGTTGGTCAGAAGCACAAGTGACACCCTGGACTTGGGGCTGGTGTCTTGAAGTGGGGGGCAGTCTGGTGGGACCCAGCCTTTAATCTGTGGGATCTGATGCCATCTCTGTGTAGATAATGCCAGAACTGTGCACTTTAAACTTGTAAGCCACACAGTTGGTGCCCACTGAGAACCGGAGAACTGCACGGTGGTAATGGAAGACACAGCACGGTTATCATGTCTCCTGTCCGGTTCCTTCAGTCATTCCTCAGTGACGTGGTCTCAAGTGCGCCCATCCCACCGAGCACTCTTTCCTGAGTGAGCACCATTCTGTCTGCACAGCCTGTAAAAGTATATACAGTAGGTACTCTTGGTCGCCTCTCCAGTGTCCTATTCTGTCCCTAAAATTCATTCCTCCTTAAAAGAACAAGGAATCTGATTTTGCTCTGGTATCTACTCCCTTCCACACAGTCAGGTGCTTCAGGAAAAGTGAACTCTATCCTCAGCTCTTGACTATTCCAAATCAATCGTGATAACCACATTCCTCCGAACCAGTGACGGGTTCAATAATCTGCGTGTGAGCAAATGCTGACCAAGGAGATATGAGGACATCTCGCAGGGGCTTCCTAAGAGGGAAACACAAGACCAGCACATGTTCCCCTCTCCTTCCTCTGGAGGTGAGGGGGTCTGGGTGGGATACAGGGAACCACCCCAATCACCTTCCACCAGCCTTTCACCAGCCTGAGGACAAAACCAGCATAAAAAGAAGGGCAGGCCTGAGATAATCAGACTAGTGGAGTCAGAGCCCTTGAGGACTGGCCAGAGCCTCCCTTATCACTTCTGCTTGTGTGAGATAGTAGGTTTCCTTTTTGTGTCAGCAGGTTTGTTCAGGTTTTCTTTTAGTTGCAGCCAACAACATTCTAACTGACGCTGGGTGGTGTGGGAACTACTCGGCCCTCCAGGAGAGGCAGAATTGAGCCAGAGAAGTTCCAAGTCTACATTTCCAGAGCAATGTTGACGCATAGCATAGGCTATAAAACCCTCATCGTTGGCACTCTCTCAATGTTATTTTGTGTTTATATCGTTGCCCTTCAGTAGAACTAGAGACTCACTTATTATTTACATTGTTAGCTTTTCCATTGTCTCAACCTGTTCAGATCATTTTAAGCAAGCATGTTCTAAGTGAGTAATCATAAAGGAAGTTTAAGAACTGCTACTTGATTCCAAAGCAATGGAGCTGAGAGAGGAAAAGCAAAAGAATAAATACACAGCTAGGATATAGGAAATTTTTGCTCTAGCAGTAACCAGGCCACTAACTGAGAAAAGAATCCTGGACAAATCGCATACTTTCTGTGTTCTGAACTCCATGTATCTTTACATCAGTGAGATAACCTCCAGGTTCCCTCCTGGCATTAAAATTCTATGACTCAGAGACTTCATGGCTCAGAATTCTTCTATTGCTTGAGGCATAACATCAGAAAAGAAAAAAAAAGCCCCCGAAAATCAGTAGTAGCCTATTAGTTACCGTCAAGATTGACTGATTTCAGACCAACAAAAGCACTGCTCTTGGGCTGACTACTCCAAGAAATAGCTTTGTCAGACTACAGATCAAAACAGGACTGTATTTGTGTTTACTATCGCCGAAGGAAAGTATAGAAAGCCATCGCCAACTCCGCACTCTATTCCCCAACCGGACAAAAACAAACATTCAGAACAGCCATCAGACCCAGGGAATTCTGGCTACTAAACTAAGAAAGCCCAGACTTCAAAGTATGCTATCACCCTGAAGTGACTGCAAGGAGGGTAAAGCCCTACAGTCGCTTCCAGTGTACCCAAAGCTTGAATCCTTCATTTCCCAAAGGCCCTTGGCAAAGTGTGGGCCCTGACAGCGCTCCATCATGGCCTGGCCCCACTCTGCTTGGAGACTCTGGCCTCACTGGATGCCCTTCGGGTTCTGAAAACACCAAGCGTCCATCTGTCACTATCTCCCTCTCTCCCTCCCCCGTGATTCACTCTGCCTGGCCCGAACTGCCCTCCCTAGCTCATTCCCACTCTGCACACCTGCCTCCCCCGCACAGATTCCTCAGCCTTCTGATCTCGGGGGAAGCCGGCTTCCTCGTGAAATGCCTCGTCTGTGACATGCACACCTACCGCACACACGCCACTGCCATTTTCCCATGA
The DNA here is from genome assembly GCF_022837055.1 of Prionailurus viverrinus. Taxonomy (NCBI): domain Eukaryota; kingdom Metazoa; phylum Chordata; class Mammalia; order Carnivora; family Felidae; genus Prionailurus; species Prionailurus viverrinus. The sequence goes on from NC_062574.1 coordinate 20,666,775, forward strand.
GGGGACCCTGTGCTTGCCCTTCATAGAGCCTATTACTACGTATTACTATTATTCTTTTGTTTGCCAATTCTGTGTGTCTCCCCTGCTGGTTTGTCAGCTCCATGGGACAAGAAACTGCGTCTGCCTGGTTCCCTTGCATCCCCAGGCAAGACAAAGCAGCCGTGGTTGCTATTGTACTTTCAAAGACAACTTAGTAACATGGAAAAATGCTGAAGATACTTTATCATATGAGAAAACTATTTACAAAATTATATCTGGTATAAGCATGAAGATTCCAAATTTTAAAATCTATAAATTTACATATGTTCAAAATATCATAAGGAAATATATCAAGGAATTAACCAGGATGGTATGATTATACTTTTTTTGTACGGGCAATCTAGTGACAGAAAGAAAAATATAGTATGATAACAGTGGGCAACCAAAACCACTGGATAAAAGAACAGAAAGCATGTTGTCAGGATGAAGAATAAAGTATGACTATCAAATAATTAATTGATTTAATAATCACAACAGAACTAAGAATGCTGATTGTTTGGATACATTTGTTAATATACCAGTCGGCTCACATTACAGTCACGGCCCATTTAGCTGCAATAGAACACAACTGTGCAGTGAAAAACCAGGCTGAATACACCTGCAGCTCCAGGATGGAGAGTCCAGGGCATCTACATATTCCAAAAGCTGAGTAATTCTCATACAAGCCAAACTTGAGAACCACCATCCCAGAATAAATCAAGAAGTTCAAGAAAGAGTCTCTTTTTCAGTAAAGCTTCCAGATGAAACAGGAAACTAAGAAGCAGGGATGCGAACAGTGACAAAGTCTGCCTTCAACTGCTGCCTGTCACAAATCAACAAGCAATCACGAAGTTCACACTGAAGTTCACATGGTGTGGAGAAGTCCACTCATCATACTTTGGTTTGTTCAACCACACAAATAATTCAAATACCAACAGCAGCAATACATTTTAGAGTAGCACCTTATCTACTCAGAACTCAGCCTTGGCCTACCTGCCTTTCCAGCCAAATGCATCAAAGCCATGGGAAAACAAAAACAAAAACAAAAACAAAAACAAAAACAAAAACAAAAACAAAAAAACTCTGAGCAGAGAAGATAGAAAACAAAGGTCTCCAAACTCATGCCCTATGAGTGATGTACCCAGTTCAGTTCCTCAGTCCTCATGAGAACACATTAACTCCTTTTTTATATACCTTCCTATAAGCACAGATTAAACAAATTAAGAGGGAAGAGCGAATTCACAGAGAAAGAATTCACTGAAAGAAACTGTAGAAACTTACCCAATATACACTAAAAAGTTAAACCGTTTAGGGGCGCCTAGGTGGCTCAGTCGGTTAAGTGTCTGACTTCTGCTCAGGCCATGATCTCACAGTTTGTGAGTTCAAGCCCCGCGTCGGGCTGTGTGCTGACAGCTCACACCAGGCTGTGTATTCTGTGTCTCCCTCTCTCTCTGCCCCTCACCCACTTGCACCGTCTCTCTCTCTGTCTCTCTCTCTCTCCCTCTCTCAAAAATAAACATTAAAAAAAAAAGTTGAACTGTTTAGATCAATTTGGTGTGGAGCAAAACATTACACGTATTTCAATAAATCCCAAGGGCATGAAAACAATTATTCCTAACTAGGATCATGATGATCTAAGTCACTGAGGAAAAAAGTTAACTTGCATTCTTCATCTTCCATATAAGGAAGCAAAAATGAGACAGCCCTGACATTTGAGTAGGATGTGTTAAGAACAATAACCCACCTGTTATCTCATCTGCCAAAATGACCTTGCAGTAGGGACCAGGCCCGTTTAAGACTAGAGTGGCCCAGAGAACTGAAGTAAACTGAAGGAAGTAGAAGTCGAAGAGTATAATACAGCCATGTCTAAATTTGGATGACTAAATTTATTTCCTTTGCTCATTACTTTATACTGCACTGCCACTTTTTAAATCATTTTGGTTGGACATATTTCTAACTGTGTATGTTTGTAAGGAGAAAAGCCATCTGGAAAGCGATCACCTGGAACAGTGGTTTTCAAACTGTTTTTCCAACGGGATAGCATTCCCTTCTGAACAAAAGTGTCTGGAAACCCCGGTATGTAAGAAGTAGAGCTGCTGTGCAGGAAGCAGAGAGGAGCAGGAGGCCTGAAGTCCTACTCCGCGCCTGCCTCTCAGGCACCTCCAGGGACACCACGGAAGGCAGACACAAGCCAGCACCTACCTGCATCAGCTCAGACCCTGGATCTGCTGTATAAAAGCATGTGGCTTAGAGATATTCCACAAAGATACAAAACTATAGAAAGCTGGTAAAAAGGTAGTCAATTTGCCAAGGTAAGCAACAACATAAGACAGCTCAAGGTCACAGCACCAGTGAGAACGTCTTCCTCTTATAAGATATGAGGCTTCATATGTCTGAGTTCTATTAGCCCTTTCAAAGGAAAAAACAGGTCTACCATTTCGCAAAAACTTATCTATTTGAGTGTGTTTTTTTCCAAGAGCAATGACAGTTTCATTTTCCTATCTTCCCAAAGACTGGAGTCACAACAACAGAAAAATGCGATTATACAATTATATAAAATACAATAAATACATAGTTCAGGCAGGAATCAAAGACGCAGAAATATTATACATTCATTTCTTCATTCGTTTTTAGAGGGGATAACATTTTGTCCTTAATGCATGGAAATGAGCCTTTGGAGACAAAGAAGACTTCATCTTCTTAAGATAAAGTTCTTGCCCTCAGGACTTGGAGATCAGAAGCAGGGCACAAATATGAGAAATATGACAGGACAGGTTGAACGGAGCTAGAAATGCTTCAGAGTGGTACCTACTGACATTCACTCTACAGATTTGTTATTTTGCTTTTTTTGTTTTTTTTGGTAAGGTTGCTTAATTATAAGGAACATGGGCTAGGGTGGCAGAATCAGGCTAACTCAATCTCGTATCAAGGACTATTCTTATTAAAAAAAATTTTAAATGACCTAGATGTCCATAAAAGTCCAAACTAAAACATGACCAATTTTAGGGTTATTCAAAATAAATGCAAGCTTTTTTTCTTTTAAAGAGTTTGACTTTTTTTTTAATTGACTATAAAATTTTTCTTGACTTTATATTGAACACAAAGCAGCGGTTTGAGATAGTCATTCGCCATCACCCTGACCCCGCTACGGACGATCTTCTATTGTACAAGTTACTCAAAGCAGACTTTGTGGTCAGAGGGGAAAAAAATTGTTTGAGTTTCTCTTGGTGTTTGCTTCATTGTTTTAGATGAAGCCATTTTTTCACTAACTCATTTGCTTCTAGCGCTTATGTGACCCTTGTGTATATAAGTGGCATGGTGCCCTCCCCAACCAGGTCTTCGTAATATGGCCGTGGGAGACACAGGGAGGAGAGGAATGAAAGCAAACTTGTGTTCGCTCCGTGATAGGTTTTTCCATCTATTCCAGAAGTTGTTGTTTTTGTTTTTTTTACCACTATGAATTGGCCTGTGTCTTTTTTGGAAAAAGCTATGTTCAGCAAGCAGTAAACAATCTTTTTAGTAAAGCAAAATAGCTTTACTAGAGTTAATGCTTTCATCTTCTTTAAGTGAAATACACTTCTGTACGGAGCACCGAGGAGCAGAAACATAAGGGAAATGAAGGAGGTCCTGTTCAGATGTAACAGTAACCAGTTCCACATGAGCAGCTGTGCCTGGGATATAAACTGGGATATTTTCAGGGGTGAGGTTAGATAATGAGACTGGAAGGTGGGCAAAGCACCAAGGAGGAATCAGATGATGCTCTTGAATCATGTCTCCATCAACTGAAGTCACTTATCAGAGCCCTTCACTTTAACATGGTCCACTTTCCACTAAAGTAGACCATTCTATTTCACCAAGAAATATTGAAAGCCATGATTAGGTTCACAGGCTGACTCACAAATGTCTCTTTAACCCACAATGGAATGATCATAGTATTCACCACGCAGTCTGGGTGCTGAATCTTGGAAGTTTTGTAATTAGACACAAAATAAATTTAAAAAATTCCATTTCCCTCTTCTAGGCCCAAAGATGAGTCACAGATAAAATTTTTTAATTGAGCAAAGTTTTTCTCTGGCACCCTCCCTGTCATCAGAGTGCCTCCCAAGAATGAACTGAGCTCCCACCATATCCTGCCCATCCCACCCCCACAACCCACCAGAGTTCAGTTCTCCACCCCAGGTCTGCCTGGTCCCTGAACAGTTACCTGCTGCAAAACTTTCTCAGAAGTTAGATGCTCACTCCCTCCTTCTAACTGATCCTGACCAGGCGTCTGAAAAAAGGACAGAGCAAACTGACGCCAATGTAAGAGAATTCTTATCAACCTAACTCTGTCTCCAGTTGGGAGAGTTTGGGAGCAGTAGAAGACAGGAATGAAAAAAGTGCAGACGATGTAGGGGAAAATATCCGGAGCAGTGGAAGCTGGCTAGCAGCAGGGCCAGCCCACTCGTGCTGAGAGTGGGTGGCAAGAGAGAAGGAAAGAAGGCTAGTGTGTTGTGAGCCATCAGGCAGCAGGACCCGGGTTGTTTCCAAGTAAGACGCCATCCTTCTACTTCCAAGGGTCTGCTTGTGTTCTACCCCTGCCACAGAGCACGTCCTCCCCACTCCCAACCCCATTTTCTCGCTGTCTGAATTCCCTCAGAATATTACTGTATAACACATGAGCCCTTCACACACTATCACCAGCACTGTTTTAAAAATATGCTATGTTGATATTAAGTTATCTTTTACTCCCAATTCAGCTATCCCCCAAAGAATGACCTTTTAAAAAGTAACCCTTACCAAAGTACCCACTAGAGTGATAAGCACACAGCAAGAGTTTAAGTAGTGCTAGCTTTTTGCATAAGTGTTTATTTATTAGAGAGAGAGAGACAGCTTGTGTGAGCAGGGGAGGAGCAGAGAGAGAGGGAGAGAGAATCCCAAGCAGGCTCCACGCTGTCATTGCACAGCCCGACGTGGGGCTCCATTTCATGAACCATGAGATCATGACCTGAGCCGAAATCAAGAGTTGGACACTTAACCAACTGAACCAACCACCCAGGTGCCTCCCAAAGTAGTTGCTAGTTTTAAAGCGAGGAGATTATACTAAAAATACATAAGGTCTATAATGCTAAGCAAAATAAGTCAGAGAAAGACAACCTATGATTTCACTCATATGTGGCATTTAAGAAAGATAGCAAGCAAAGGGAAAAAAAATAAGAGAGAGAGGGACAAATCAAGAAACAGACTCTTGGGGTGCCTAGGTTGGTAAAGCGTCTGAATCTTGATTTTGGCTCAGGTCATGATCTCACAGTTTATGAGTTTGAGCCCTGTGGAGGGCTCTGCACTGACAGTGCAGAGCCTGTTTGGGATTCTCTCTGCCCCTCCCCTGCTCTTGCTCACTTGCTCTCTCTCTCTCTCTCTCTCTCTCTCTCTCTCTCAAAATAAATAAACTTAGAGAGAGAGAAGGAAAGAAAGAAAGAAAGAAAGAAAAAGAAAGAAAGAAAGAAAGAAAGAAAGAAAGAAAGAAAGAAAGAAAGAAAGAAAGAAGGAAGGAAAGAAAGAAAGAAGGAAAGAAAGAAAGAAAGAAGGAAAGAAAGAAAAGGAAAGAGACTCTTAACTATAGAGAACCGATGGTTACCAGAAGGGAGATGTGGGAGGGGATGGGTGAAACAGGTGATGGGGATTAAGGAGTGCACCTGCTGTGATGAGCATTGGGTGTTGTACGTAAATGTTCAATTACCTTATCGTATACCTGAAAATAACATAGCACTGTATGTTAACTGGAATTAAAAGCTTAAATTATAGACATATGTGTGTATCTGCATATATACACACACACATGCACACACATGTGTACACACACATATATATGCATATATATTATAATCATATAAGGAAACAAACTACGGATTTTTAAAAAGTTTTTAAATGTGTATTATTTATTTTTGAGAGAGAGACAGAGCGCGATCAGTGGAAGGGCAGAGAGAAGGAAACACAGGATCTAAAGCAGGCTCTAGGTTCTGAGCTGTCAGCACAGAGCCCAATGCAGGGCTCATGAACCATGAGATCACCACCTGAGCCAAAGTCAGACCCTTAACCACCACCCAGGTGCCCAGCAGACTTTTTTTTTAAAGACTATCCTTGAAGTTCACCACCCAGCTATAGCACCTGGGGATTTCAGGCACCAAAGTCACCAACCTTTGTAAAAACAGAGAACAATAGACACAAAGAATAAAATAGTTTGGAATATTTATGAGTAATATGAAGAACTGATTTCCTTTTCCAAAGAGTTTAAAACTTCTGGAGACTAAACGGTGGCACACCTGGAGGAGCAGGATTAGGAATGAGTACGTTCAGGGTGACAGTTATGGAGGGGACTGGGAATAGCAACAGTGCTTGGTCCACAGGGCAGACTGAGAAGACAGAGCTGGGGACCACCCGCTGAGGATCCACTCTGCTTCGTCTTCCCAAAGACTAGAGTCACAGCACATTAGGCATGATGTTGGGTGCTTTACTGGTGCTATAATACAATCTTCACAATAACATCATCTTTACAGATGAAAAAACTGAGGCTCAGGGAGGCTAAGTAACTTGTCCAAGGCCACATGGGTGGTAGTACGTGGACAGAGATGTAAGGTGCAGATGTGTTTATCTCCAATGCTGTTGCCCTCTCCACTAGATAACCCCAACTTCATCTAGAATATTTTTCATCTTTGCCCCTCCCAAATAAAACCAAATGAATTTGTCTTAGTGAGGAAGGAAGAGGTGAAAACAGCTAGCTTTTGGATCAGTTATGAGGGCAGGGCAGGGAGGCAAGGCCATATGGGAAGGATTCAGGAAGACAGTTAACATTAGTTGAGAGGGAATTGTGTACCAAGCACTAACCATGCACTTTTTACATATCACGTGATTTCATCCCAATAACCCTAAAAGGCAATCATTTTATACATAAAGAAACTGAAACTTAGGGACATTAACTTACCCTAAGTCATAATGCTAAAAAGAGCAGAAGTGAGGCCGGGATTTGAACTCGGTCAGTCGGGTCTCAAATCTTGTGCTCTTTCCCTTGAGCCCCATGCCCTGAACAAGCACGCTCCACCTTTTCTTCTTCCCATAAGTGCCCCAAACTAAAGTTTGGGTAATGCTATTCTATTAAGAGATCTAACCAGTAATTATATATAGCAGTTGAACAAACAGGAGTCTGCTTCCCAGAGGAAATAAGACTATCATCTTGACCAAAGAATTTAATAGACAAAAAGACAGAGGCTTAGAATGTATATTTTTAAATGCTGTGACCCTCTGAACCTCTGTATGAGAGTACAGCTGCCATTTTCATAAGCTATGTTAGTGAGGCTCGCCACCAATGGGGCTAGAGCCACTGTTGACAGAAGAGTCCCCTACGAGATGGACTTAGCAGTGGCTGGGCAATGACGCAAAAACCCAATCCAGTCCCCAAAGCAACACGGCAATGAATGACAGAATCATCATACAATGGGGCCAGTCCTTGAGACAGGGTCCTTTTTGCTGAGTTGGCTCAGACTTCGGTGAGAATGGCAACCCATCAGCTGTCCACACTGGGATAACTCATAGTGCATACCACTTGCATGTGGAACATTAAGTAAACACACTTCTGTCTATACCAGACTCTCCATCTTTTGTCTGCAAGTCAAGCAGAAGGCCAAAGCCCACCTCTCTCATGTGGAAGCGGAGCCCTTCAGAAACCGTGCTGCAACGCCCCAGTAGCTGCTTCTGAGTGCTCAATTCCACCCACATCTGGCTCTACTTGGGAGCTAAATTCAGCAGAAGTCTCCAGGGTCAACAAATGACCCTGAATAAAAATAGTCTTGGAAGCCTGTCACAGAGTAGGAAAGGAAACAAGACGGCAGGGTGATTCACTCCAAATGGAAGCTCCAAAACCCAAATGCTCATTTTTGTCCCAATATGAGGCCAACGTGCAAAACAGGCACAGAGCAAACTGTCCTCTTCTGAAGGCCTCTGAAAGTGGTTGCCAAAGAATTTCACGGGGAAGCCAAAAAGATTTAGTGTGCCATTCACCTCTCCTGTAAATCCGACTATGGTTACTTCTAACTAGAACTCTGCACCAACTGCAGACTTACACATGCTTTAAAGACCACCCAGAGTACCTCAGGTTTTGCCCCAGGCAAGAAAGAGGTACCCTTTGTCCCACCAAATTTTCCAAATGACCAAGCAGCCACAGAGAAAGAGTACAGAGGTTGTGTGGGTGTGGGTGTGGGTGTGTGTGTGTGTGTGTGTACGTGCATGTGTGTAATTCTACAACTCATTTGTCCTGCCCTCACACGGTTAAACTATATTAGATAAGAACAATATTTTCAGAAGATTGTGTGCATTTTTTAAGTTAAGAATTCCACTGGTTGAAAAATAATCAACCAACATTTGATGGCGTAGTTAACTCATGTAAAAATGTATGGAACACACAGGTGCCCAGCACGACAGGAAAGGATCAGAGATGGGTTTGTTTCACAGCCACTCACTGGCACTGTCCTCTTCCAAAATCCTATATCTAATTTGGCATTCACAATTAATACTCTTTTCTTAAAGATGGTCCCCCCTCCCAATTGCAATGAGTCTTAAGGACCACAAAACCTGGATCCACATCTGGATAGGCTGTCTCTGAGGACCTCATTATTTGGTGGGAAGGCTGGTATGCAGATAACAACAATATAACCTGACCGGTTCTTTTAACAGTTAGGACCAAGCGTCCATGTATCCTGGGGACACAGGTAAGAGTATAATTAATCCAGACTTGGAAGACTGGGAAAGACTTCTCAGAACGGGTCTCAAAGGACGAGTAAGAGTGACAGGCAGAGTATGTGAGCAGGGGTGAGGAAAGAAGGAGGACATTCCAGGCAGTGAGAACAACCTAGGCCAGGGGTTCTCAACTGGGGATAATTTGACCCCTCCCCCAGGGGACACTTGGCAGTATCTGGAAACATTTTCAGTTGTCATAAATGGGAAGGAAGTGGTCCTACTTGGCATCTGGCAGGTAGAGTCCAGGGGTGCTGCTAAACATCCTGTAATGCACAGGACAGCCCCCCAAAACAAAGAATTACCCAAGCCCCAAAGTCAATGGTGCTGGAGTTGTGAAGCCCAGGTCTAAGCAAGGATCTGATAACAGGTTGTGTTAGGTTAAAAGAAGTTGCCTGCAGCTTTGGCAGTCACGATTTCAAATGACCGCTTATATGGAAGAGAAAAACCGGTAAGAAAAGTGGGGAGGAAAAATTCAATTTCCAAGGAGCCAAGATACGAGGCTGAGCAGATGCCTGATGCTCAAAACAGCTACCATCACCAACAAAGTTAGGACACCTGGAAGCCCACGGTGTATTTCGCTGCCCTGTGAAGAGCACATCTCCCTGGGATGCTGTCCTTGGCCCAAGATCAGCCCTGAGCAGCGGCTTGCATTTCCCTTTTACACACACATATGGCTGAGTGGGGAGCAGGGGAGCACAGGAGGACCAGATGTCCCATGCAGCTGGCTCTGCGGGATTCTAAGTTGGAGAGAGGGCGCAGGGCTGCTGTTAGTGCTGAAAGAGCTCAAGTTCAAGAACGGGCCAGCAAAGAGAAAAGGAACCAACCAAAGGGCTCCAGGTCCCGAAAGGAAGTGGCTGCAAAGAAAGCAGAATATGGTGGGAATACTGTGGCCGGCGCTGCAAGCGGTCAGGTCATTAGGGTTGCTGACAGGAACCAGGCCTGACCACGGAGATGGGAGGTGTCTGCGCAGGCATCTCCCTCCTGGGCACAGTCCCTTGAAAATGCAGCAAGGAGCTCACCACTGCCACCAAAGCCACCAGCACCTCCACCAAAAGGGAAAAAGAAATAAATAGAACAGATCTCCTCCAGCAAGGGACTTCTAGGACAGAAAGAAAGCGACCTTCAAAATACTAGCAGTTTTTCGTACGAGAGTAAGAAACATAAATTGAAACTCCTTCACAGATAGACTAACACACATCACCCCTTGAATCTTGCCTCATCTGATTCACACACACAGACACACACTGACGTCAACTTTCGAAAATAATAACAGCAAGGGGGAAAGTTACATCAATTGTGACAGCTGTCTAAAAACCAACTTTCTTCCAAGAGGGGAAGAAAGGTCGGCAGAGTAGCAAAATGAAAAGATAATTCCAAATGAACAATGTCAAAAAACCTTTAACGAACTAACCTTTTCTCTCTCTTTTCTCTCTCTGTGCAAGAAAAATGCTGTCACCAGGAAATGTGTTATGTACCCAGCATCATGCTGGGTGCTGCTATCAGGAAAACTACTATCGAGTTTGGATGCTACAGACCCCTGAAACAGCTACAGTGTTCAGTGCCTAACTATGTTACAAACCACAAATGAAGAGGGCCTTGCAGAAGAGCCAGGTGCAGAGCGGAGGACAGGACCCCCCTGACAGGAGTAAGAGAAGGAGCCAGAGCTTGGGAAAGGCAAGAATGATTGGGCTCATGCACCCACATCCACTTAAAGATGAAATACTCAAATTTTGCCTATCTACGACCATAAACTACACGGGGTATGGCCCAACCACCCGTGTCGCGAGAGATGAAAACACTTCTATGTCACATAAGTGCATCTGGATCTGCAGTGTTTCCAGTCACCTTTTGCAAAGTGAAACAAATGTCCAAGGGCCACAACAGCATAAGCCCAGTAGCTGACACAACTAAACACTAAAACTGCCTGGAGGGATATCAGGGTGATAGGAAATCCTGACTATCAGAGAGAGAGAGGACTGCTTTCCACCTGGGTAAAAGAGGAGGGCAAGGGTACTGCTAGTACCCTTTGCTGAGACTGTGTTTATCGCTACCGAGAACCAACTACTCCCGAGTTAGAAGTAAACCATGAACAATCACTGAACCTGCACATTGACAATTGCACCCAATTCTCAGAGTTGTCGGCTATACACACAGGCGAGACACGTACAGATGCATGCACATGTCTGAACAGCTAGGACCTTGACTGACTTGGCGACTGAGTGTGAATGCAGCCCTACTCTAGCTCTAATGAGCTTGGTGATTCCTCCCACAGTTCCCCAACACCAACTCCTTCTCCTTCAGACAACTTAGTGTATTCACTACCACCAAACAGAACCACCTTTCTCCCCTCCGCTCCTCTGCTCACACCACTGTATCTACCTGGAATGTTCTCCACCTAGACCAATCTTACCCATCCTTTGCAACTCACCTGAACTTCTCTATGTTGTGTTTCCCAGCCAACCTAGAGCACCTCTCCCTCTTCTGATCTCCAGAACAATTCATTTGTACAATTTCTTGGCCGAGAATCACCTTACCTCTATAAAGCTTAACTCTTCTATTGTTTTCTTAACTTTTTATTTTAATCAACAGAAAAATTTCCACTTTTCTCCCTGTCTTCATTGACATGCCACCTCTTTGAGGGGTAAGGATACATCTTACAGTTTTGGGGAACCTCCCACCTTACCTCCTAAAGTACTTTGCACAATGTGGAACCAAACTGCAAAGTCAAGTTAGGCTCACTTTAAATTTTTTTTTCATGCTTATTTATTTTTGAGAGAGAAAGAAAGACAAGGCATGAGTGGGGGAGGGGCTGAGAGAGTGGGAGACAGAGGATCTGAAGCAGGCTCCAGGCTCTGAGCTAGTCAGCACAGAGCCCGATGCCGGGCTTGAACCCACTGACTGCGAGATCATGACCTGAGCCCAAGTCCTATGATTAACCGACTGAACCATCCAGGCACCCCAAGTTAGGCTCACTTTCATAATGTTCCTTAAGATTCCAGCCCCATGCTTCCTTTGCAACCAATGATATGCAAAAGCGGAAAAGAATGTAAGCGCTGAAAAATTGTGAACATCCTCATTGTTTTACAAATTAGGAAACTCAGACACACAGACTGGCTCAAGGTCAGTTTGTAGTTGGCAGGTATAGAACTCAGATCTGTGCCCCTGTTCCATACTCTGGGAAGCCTGGCCAGAAGCAGAGGAAAACCCTATGGGGTCTGCAATTCCAAAGATCAAAAAACATTTTTTAAATTCTTAAATTAAAGTTTGTTAATTGGGGCGCCTGGGTGGCGCAGTCGGTTAAGCGTCCGACTTCAGCCAGGTCACGATCTCGCGGTCCTGGAGTTTGAGCCCCGCGTCAGGCTCTGGGCTGATGGCTCAGAGCCTGGAGCCTGTTTCCGATTCTGTGTCTCCCTCTCTCTCTCTCTGCCCCTCCCCCGTTCATGCTCTGTCTCTCTCTGTCCCAAAAATAAATAAACGTTGAAAAAAAAAATTTTAAGTTTGTTAATTAATACTAAGAAGCAGGGTTAGTTAAGCACTCAAACCTAGATCATGACTTTTACCTTATAAGCTTTTGGAGTGATATTTAGCTATAAACCTTACAAGAAATGAGGCTAGAACTTCCAGGAAACACCTCCTCCTTCCCCCCCAAAAAAGACTCAGTTATTTTCAAAACTCCATTTATTGTAATGTCTAACAAAATAAAATCAAAACTACTTAAAAAAATTTTTTTTTAATGTTTATCTTTTTGAGAGAAAGCTGGGGAGGGGCAGAGAGAGAGAGAGAGAGAGAGAGAGAGAGAGAGAGACGGGGAGAGAGAGAATCCCAAGCAGGCTCAGTGCTGTCGGCGGCCACAGCCCCACCCGGGGCTCCCGCGCAGAAACCACGAGATCATGACCTGAGCCGAAACGAAGAGTCCGAAGCTTAACTGACTTAGCCACCCAGGCGCCCTTCAAAACTACTTTAAAGTTCTGTTTACATTTTACTGTATCAAGAGTGAAATAATCACACGTCGAAGGGTTTTTAAAATAAATTAGTCTTGGAAGCCCATTTTGGGCGTTGAGTCGTGACTACATTCTCAAGGATGTCGGTAACACAAGGGCTCCATCCATAACTGCTTGAAAAAAACTGAAACCATGAATGCCTTGTCAAATTCAGACAGTTTATCTTGGCACTGGCCAGCAGAGCAGTCTCTTCGATGTCTGGAAACGTGTCTAATTACGTTTAGGAGAGTAACTAAAAAATAGCCAGTGTCCCGGGATAGCTCAGGGACCGCTCCACAGCATCCTGAATGACAGGATGGAACCGCGCCAGAAAAAAAGAAACGAACCAAGTGTAAAACCAGGATGAGACCCGAGTCTCTCTCCACAACAACCCTCCAGTCTCCCCAGGGCCTTCGTGGCCGCCACAACTCTCCCTGAAGTTCCTATTTTCCTTTACCTTTGTTTCCATTAGGTCACCCGGCCCGCCCACACCACTCACCTGGGGCCGCGCGCTGGCCGCCCGCACACCACTCGCACCCCTCCCCCCACCCCCCCGCGTCCGGACAGCGCCCCGGACACCCGTCTCCCGAGGGCGCAGCCCCGGGGCTCGACACGCCCCTTACACTCCGAGGCGGCCACACCCCGGGCGTCCTCTCTCGGGAACACGCGACCACCGAGCTCCGCGGGCCCCCAGACACCCCCATCCGGCCGCACTCCATCCCTCGAGCTCGGCGCGCCCCTGACACCCCCAGTCCCGCCGCACCGCAAGGGCGCCCCCTCTCGGGAGAGCGCAGGCTCACGCCCGGGCGCACGGCCGCTCCGCCCTCACCTGAGCCGGAGGTTGGCCATGAACTCGGGCATGGAGACGGTGTCCATCAGCACGAAGTCCGCCTTGCCGAACTCCAGGCTCTCCTGCTCCGCCATGGCGCCGGCGCACGGGCTCAGGTGGGCGCGGACGGGCTCAGGTGGGCGCGCTCGGGTCGCGGGGGGCCGGCGGGGGGGCGCGCGGCGAGCTCGGGCGGGGTCGGGGCGGGGCCGCGGCGCCGGGCGCGGGGCTGCGGGGGAGGGGGCGCCGCGCACCGCTCGGCGGGTCCGGGCCGGACGGAGGCCGCCCCGCTGCTCCTCGGCGCGCTCTCGGCCGGCACGGCGCACCCGGCAGTTTCCGCTTCTCCCGCGGCGGCTGCCCGGAGCCGTGGGGGACGGGACACCGAAACGGAGACGGCGGCGGCTGGTCCCGCCTCTGGCCTTGGTCTAGCCCCGGCCCCGCCCCGCCCCGGCCAGGCCTCTCCAGCTCCGCCCCGCCCCGCCCCGCCCCGCCGGCCGAGCAGCCCGCCCCCGCCGCGGCGCAGGCCGCCGCCTCCTCACCTGGGCGGCGCGCACGCGCGCGGCGGGCGGCGCGGGCGCGCGCCGGGCCCGGGCTGGGCGGCGGGGCGGCAGCGCCCCCTGGGGACGGGCGCTGGAATCTCGCGGGGCGGGGGGAGGGTGGGCGGTGCCGAGGAGGACCGACGTAGGAAAGTGGGTGGAATCAGGTTTCCAGAATTGCCTGCTCCGCGGTACTTGATGGCTGCCCACTGAGTTCCAGAAGCAGCTCATGGAGATATTGCGAAGATAATTCTTTATGATTGGTTCTATCACCTTGCCGCGAAGCCCCCCTCCTCCTCCTGTGCTCGCGTCCTCTCCATCCCCGAAATGATGGTTCGCCCACGGACTGAGAGAGAGTAATAATAGCTAACATCTGGAGGACACTTAAAATGCCCAGAGCTTTTCTAAGCGCCTTGGAGAATTCACGTAACTTGCCACATCGCTAGGAAGTGAGGAAGCCACAGTTACATCCAGGTTGCTCGAGTTACGAGCCACATGGCAGAATGCTTCCCTTCTTCAGTGTTCCGTGATCCATCTTTCTGTTCACTGACCTGAGCATGCCATCCAACATTACCTTATATTATTAATAAGTCTTTAATATATGAATGCATCATCTCCCTAGGATTATTGCAGGCCTCTTGAGCATGGGGCCATGCCCTAAATTTCTTCATATACCCGTTGGCAACCAGCAAGTAGCTATTGTGCTGCCTTGCTTATGTCGATATGAAATCCGCACTGGTTTAATAGAGTGGAATGAGCTCTCTGTCCCAAAAATAAATTACCGTTGAAAAAAAAAATTTAAAAAAAAAAAGAAAAAAAAATAGAGTGGAATGAGTTGTAAGTGGTCTCCAATTTATAGATACATTGGTTGAGCTTGGAAAATTCTTTTGGAACTTAGACTACATTTTCCCGATGAAGATATATTATACATGACTTTCTAAGGCAGCTGCACCTCTTCAGACTTGTGTTTCCCTTAAGACCATCTTCTAGGAAATCTGCTAGGAAATCTAGAGGCTCCCAAGGACCTGGCTGGGCTCCAACTCCATGGCTGAATTTGAGATGAGTAAACCAGACGGAAGGACCCCGCTCAGGGCTTGCTTCCGCTGCCAACAACCGACTCTAGCCAAGAGAGAGGGGAAGGCAGCTCGATCACCTCAGGAGGGCGCCACCTCTGCCATCAGGAAGCCATCCCAGGGGCACCTGGGTGGGTCAGTTGGTTGAGTGTGGGACTCTTGATTTGGGCTCAGGTCATGATCTCATAGTTCGTGAGATGGAGCCCTAGTCCAGCTCCAAGCTGACATCGAGGAGTCTGCTTGGGATTCTCTCCCTCTCCCTCTCCATCTGCCCCTCCCCATGTGCTCTCTCTCTCTCTCCCAAAATAAATAAACTTAAAAAAGAAAGAAAGAAAGCCACCCCAACCCCTGGCTCAGGCAGAGCTCAGTTGCAGCCTACCATTAGCAGCTCTCCCTCTTCAGAAGGCACCTCTCTGGCTCTCAGTGTCCTCATTTGGGGAATAAGGCCTCTGGGCTAGACACTTTCCAGGGTAGGGCTGTCCTTTGCTTGGATCATTATGTGGGTCAGTCAGTGGCTAAGCAGGTAACTGCATAATATGGTACATTCCTAAAATGTTTGTATTGGTGAGGCCATAGGAGTGAGGAATGGGACAAAATTTAAGATTTAAAAATTTTTGGGGCACCTGGGTGGCTCAGTCGGTTAAGCGTCCGACTTCAGCTCAGGTCACGATCTCTCGGTCTGTGAGTTCGAGCCCCGCATCGGGCTCTGGGCTGATGGCTCAGAGCCTGGAGCCTGCTTCCGATTCTGTGTCTCCCTCTCTCTCTGTCCCTCCCCCATTCATGCTCTGTCTCTCTCTGTCTCAAAAATAAATAAACGTTGAAAAAAAAATTAAAAAAAAAAAAGATTTAAAAATTTTTAAATTTAGTAACTTAAATTTTGTGAAATTTCGAGCAACCAAGGGAGCATACTCAGTGACCCATTGGAAATGGATGTGTGTGTATTCCCTGAGCCCTGGGGTTGTTAGGGCAAAAGTAATCCTACAGTGGGTAGGATCTACAATGGGATGTAGCTGTAGTTTTCAAATGAACAGAGCAAAGGAACTCTTGTGTGTGTGTGTTTTTTTTAATCAGTATCTTGGACAGGAGCCCAACATATAACACGTGTACAGAACATATGCAAAATGTATTTTATAAATTTATAAGCCCAAATTAATATAAAATCAGGCATTGAGACCAGTAAGGCTCTTTTGCTGAACCCATGTCTGTCCATTGGGGGTCCCTATCATCTTAAATCAGCTTTGGGATTCCGATTTACTTTTGAACGCTGTTTTGGTTGTACAATATCAAGAAAATCCTGATTTACATGGGGAAGCAGTAATTTGTTACTATTAGAGTGTTACATTCAGCCTTTTTAAAGGCCAGTGCACAGCTACAAATTTATTAATCAATGACACATTTACAAAATGTTTCAATATATACAGAGACAGCCAGAGAAACGAAACACTGAAATATGCATTTGAAGAAGACAATATAGAACAGGTTTGCTCATTATTAATCTCCTTTGTGATAACGTTTAGATATAAACACATTTGGATATGTATGTTTGTGTTACAGCTTAAAATATACTAAAAGCCAGGGGGAACCTGGGTGGCTCAGTGGGGTAAGTGTCTGACTCTAGATTTCTGCTTGGGTCATGATCTCATGGTTGGTGAGTTCGATCTCTGCATCAGGCTCTGCACTTACAGTGCGGAGCTTGCTTGGGATTGGCTCTCTTCCTCTCTGCCCCTTCCCTACTCCTGCTGTCTCTCTCTCTCTCTCTCTCTCTCTCTCTCTCTCTCTCTCTCTGTGTCTCTCAAGATAAATAAATAAAATAACCTTTACAAAAAAGGTGGGGAGCACTTGGGAGCCACAGTAGGTTGAGTATCTGGCTTCAGCTCAGGCCATCATCTTGCAGTTCATAAGTTGAAGCCCCACATCAGGCTCTGTGCTGTTAGCATTCAGCCTGCTTCAAATCCTCTGTCTCCCTCACTCTCTGCCCCTCCCCCACTCTCTCTCTCTCTCTCTCAAAAGTAATAAACATTAAAAAATATTAAAAAATAAAAAAATAAATTAAAAATATACTAAAAGCCAAAATAAAAGTTAAAATCACCAATAATGAGACACACTGACATGATGAGTGATATCATCTCCTTGGAAAGACATAATAATATCACTTACCTGCTAAAAATGTATCCACTACATCTAATTATGAAGAAACACCAAATAAACCCACATTAAGGAGCATCCTACAAAAAACCAACCTGTACTCTTGAAAAATATCAATGGCTTGGAAGACAAAAAAAAAGGCTGAGGGGCTGGTCCAGGTTAAAAGGCCCTAAAAAGACACCACAGCTAAAGGCAGTTTGTGACCTGGACTTTGACCAGAACAATGTAAAGGACAATATTGAGACAATCTGTGAAATTTGAATACAGACTATAAGTTAAATAGTAGCACAGCATTACTATTGGTTTTCCTGAATTTGATCATTATATTGTGGTTCTGTAAGAGAATGTCCTTATTCTCAGGAGATGGGTCCTAAGTATTTAGGGGTAAAGAGTATGATGTCTCAAATTGTTTGGCAAAGAATAATAATACATGTGGATATGTGTGTGTGTGTGTGTATATATATATATATATATATATATATATATATATATATATATATATATACAGAGAGAGAGAGGGAGAGATAAATGGATAAAGCAAATGTAACAAAACATTAATAATTGGTGAATATAAAGAATGTGTGGGAGGGGGTGCCTGGGTGGCTCAGTGGGTTAAGCATCCGACTTCAGCTCAGGTCATGATCTTGTGGTTTGTGAGTTCAAGCCCCGTGTCAGGCTCTGTGCTGACAGAGCCTGGAGCCTGCTTTGGATTCTGTGTGTGTCTCTCTCTCTGCCCCTCCCCTGCTCACGTTCTCTCTCTCTCTCTCTCTCTCTCTCTCTCTCTCAAAAATAAATAAACATTAAAAATTTTTTTAATTTAAGAATGTGTGGGAACTTTTTTGCACTCTTCCTCCAATTTTTCTGTAAGGTTGAAATTATTTCAAAATAATAAAGTTAAAAAATCAAATAACAGTCTAAAAGTGTCCTAACATAAAAACGTTTATTCTTTAGAAATCCTATAATACTTAGAAATGAAAGTCACATCAGAAATTTGCACATCAGATGTTCCATGACTGAAGAAGCCACACACACTTTGAAAACTCTGGTGAGGAGTGTCTGTAAGGTCTGGTTGCCACAGATATGCTAGGAGATTATAGATACCAAACAGACCATTTGAAACCCCAAAAATAATTTAAATAATTTATCTTTTCAATATATTTATAATTTAAATAATTGAATATGTAAATATCATCAAATATGCCCCAAGGAGGGTGCCACCTGTTCTCTGCCTGAAATTCCCTTCCCTATTGTCTCACCCCTCACCCCTATGGCCTAGCTAACCTCTGCTCAGCCCCAACATCACTTCCTCCAGGAAGGCTTCCCTGATTTCCTAAGTGAGGGTTGGCTGTCCCTCCTCGATACCCCCACAGCACTCTGGAAATGTCACTCCCATTCAACACTGAATACACTTGAGCCTCTTGTCCATCTCTCACCAGAGAGAGAGCCATGAGGTCTGGGGCCATGTCTGTTCTGTTCTTGGATGTAACTCTGGCACCTGGTAGCACAGTGCCTCAGATGTGAAAGCTCTTAATACACACTTGCTTGATAAATGAATAGGGAATGGTCTGTGAATCTATGGGTTGTGCAATGTGAGGTTGTCAACACCCCTCCCCACCGCTTGGTAGACTTTCTGCATTAAGATCAGTCTTTGTGCAGCGTTTATCTTATTCTCATCTCCTGCCCCTAGAAGCAGGTTTCAGGGCTGTGTTCACTTCTGTCCTGAGGCCAAGCCTGTGCACCGTATGTTCACATTAAACAAAAGCTATTGTTCCCCAAACTCCTCTGCAGTTGACCTGCTACTGGCTTATCCTTGAAAATCAACTCTGAATTTTCCAAAGCAAATATTTGCTCCCGTTCTCTCCCAGAATGCTTCTGGGCTGCCCCACCTCCCTGCCCTCCCTTCACCAGGTGCCCTGCATTCAGGAAGAGAGCTCACCCCAGCAGGAGTCCTGCAAGACAGAAGCAAGAAGGCCAGGAAAAACAACATATTCAAAGGCTCTTGTATACATTTATTTTATAAGCCCAAATCATCCTAGAGCAGAAGTAGAAAGGAAACTTTATGTTGCAAAATAACTTGATAATGCACTCGCATCCATATTAGAAATTACGTGGAACTCTCTGCCTGAGGTATTATCCAAAAGATGCTTCCTCCTCTTTCATGCCGAAGACTGGATTTGAACTATGAATGGTACATCAAAGGCAGCGTGTATGCTCTCTGTGGTTACTGAAGCCTAAGTTTTTTTAAAGTAAAAGCAGACCCAACAGTTGCCTCCCTGGTATCCCTGGTGGCTTGCCCACCTATGGACCTCCCTGCTCCACTCCCCCACCCTTCTATAGACATCTCACAGAACAAAGGAAAGGGATATGTCATCGCTGAGCTCACTGTCATGCACCACCCTGAAAGCCCAGAAAGTGACTTAAGAAGTTCATTTTCTCACCTATAGCTATTAAAGACAGAGGTCAGCTGGCCAATTGCTAAGGACCTGGCTCTGGGTTCTAGGGATTTCTTCTTTCTTTTTTAATTTTTATTTAATTTGTTTTTTAAATTCACACCCAAGTTAGTTAGCATATAGTGCAACAATGATTTCAGGAGTAGATTCCTTAATGCTAACCCTTCCCCATTTAGCCCATCCCCCCTCCCACACCCCCTCTAGTAACCCTCAGTTTGTTCTCCATATTTAAGAGTCTCTTATGTTTTGTCTCCCTCCCCGTTTTTATATTGTTTTTGCTTCCCCCCTTGTGTTCATCTGTTTTGTATCTTAAAGTCCTCATATGAGTGAAGTCATATGATATTTGTCTTTCTCTGACTGACTAATTTCGCTTAGCATAATACCTTCTAGTTCTATCCACATAGTTGCAAATGGCAAGATTTCATTCTTTTTGATTGCTGAGTAATACTCCATTGTATATATATGCGCCATGTCTTTATCCATCCATCCATCAATGGACATTTGGGCTCTTTCCATACTTTGGCTATTGTTGATAGTGCTGCTATAAACATTGGGGTGCATTGGGTTCTAGGGATTTCCATGCCTACTGTCCCTGTGGATCTAAAGCTGTGCTTACCTGTGATAGTGTTGAGTTGGGAACAAGGATCTTTCCTTAACTCTTTGGAAGGGCTGATACTGCAGACAAAGCTCCTTTTAACATAGTCAACCTGTGGGGCGCCTGGGTGGCTCAGTCGGTTAAGCGTCCGACTTCGGCTCAGGTCACGATCTCACGGTCCGTGAGTTCGAGCCCCGCGTTGGGCTCTGGGCTGATGGCCCAGAGCCTGGAGCCTGCTTCCAATTCTGTGTCTCCCTCTCTCTCTGCCCCTCCCCCGTTCATGCTCTGTCTCTCTCTCTCTGTCTCAAAAATAAATAAACGTTAAAAAAAAATTAAAAAAAAATAACATAGTCAACCTGAGCAGGGAGGAAGTTGGGGTATATCAGCTGAAGAGAGGAAGGAGAGAAGAACCCACTGTCCTTTGATGAAAACATGTGGACTTTCTCTCCCAAGACAAGTATATTAAGCACACACAAAAACCAGTTTATGCATGGACCCCTCTGTCCCTCTGCCCAAAATAACCTGTCTATGGATCCCAGGTTAAGAAGCCCAAGCTAAGGGAAGGGTCATACCACAGGTCCTAATCTTTGGGGAATGGAGAAGAATTCAAGAAACCATCATTGTCAGTATCCTGTGAGTCATCAGATGGGGACTGTCCCATAGCACATTCCCAAGCGTGGGCAGAGAAGCCACATGTTTATGGCCACAGGAAAGATAGCGTCAATGGTAGAGGAGGAAGCCTGGGACAGCCTCCAGAAACTCTTCCTGTCTGTGAAAACATAGTTTCTGACTATAAACATCTCCCTGGAATGTATCCTCTTTACTAATTACAGAAGTGCTTATCACACTGAGTTGAAGTTGGCTATCCAGGCCTCGTCCCTAAAGTCTCCAGGACAGAGGCCATGCTCTACTCACCCTTTTATCTCCAGCCCTCAAGCTGTGCCTGATGCCCTGTACATATTTTTTGAATCGCGTAGATGAATTAATTAGTGAGCTTATTTATTAGGAAAATGGGTGTGTGGGGGTGTAGTATTCTATTTCAAGGAGCCTGTGGCATTTCTCCAAGCCCCAAGCCAGAAAATCACTAACTTTCAATCTAGCCTGGCCATTGGAAGTGGTTCTAGAACTAGAACATTTGGGGGTGTGATAGAAACCCACCAGAGGGAAAGCAACAAGGCACGACCACAATCAGTTGATGGATTGATAATGTCTTAAGGCAGGATGTATCAAACCTTAAAGTGTGTACGAATCACTTGGGATGTTGTTAGAAATGCAGGGTTTCAGGTCCCACCTCCAGCCTACTGAATCGAAATCTGCATTTTGACAAGATTCCCAAGGGCTGCTGCTGTTGGTTTGCAGATGATACTTTTTTTTTTTCCTTTAAGCAATCTTTACACCCAGCCTGGGGCTCAAACTCACAATCAAGAGTCACACGCTCTACCAACTGAGCCAGCCAGATACCCTACAGACCATACTTTGAATAGCAAGATTTGAAGGAGTCTCAATGGTTGTATAATCAAACATATACTCCCTAGGGAAACTGAGTCCCAGGAAGAGCCCCTGCCTTTGACTAGATCAGAGCAAGGTGCTGGTAGAGCTAGGACCAGAACTCAAAGCTTCTGCTTTGAGTAGTGGGTAGTCTCCACTGCCCAATGTGGCAGTGAGCATTTGTGAGACAACATGCTGGGAGAGGAAGATAGAGAAGTCAGGGAGGGCAGCACCCTGGATCTTCTCCAGGTAACCCCAGTCCCTTCCTATTCCTATTTTTAATTGGGGGGGGGGGGGTGGCCTTCTTTTCTCCATATTTTTTTTTCTCCTCTAAAAGCTTGGTGTAGATGGGAATGCAAGCTGGTGCATTCCCACCATCTCTGGAAAACAGTATGGCGGTTCGTCAAAAAATTAAAAATAGAACAACCCTATGACCCAGCAATGGCACTACTAGGTATTTATCCAAGGGATACAGGTGTGCTGTTTCAAAGGGGCACATGCACCCCCATGTTTATAGCAGCACTATCAACAATAGCCAAAGTATGGAAAGAGCCCAAATGTCCATCCACAGATGAATGGATAAAGAAGATGTGATATATATACAATGGAGTATTACTCGGCAATCAAAAAGAATGAAATCTTGCCATTTGCAACTACGTGGATGGAACTGGAGGGTATTATGCTGGGTGAAATTAGTCAGAGAAAGACAAATATCATATGACTTCACTCATATGAGGACTTTAAGACAGAATAGATGAACACAAGGGAAGGGAAGCAAAAATAATGTAAAAACGGGGAGGGAGACAAAACATAAGAGACTCTTAAATATGGAGAACAAACAGAGGGTTACTGAAGGGGTTGTGGGAGGGGGGATGGGCTAAATGGGTAAGGGGCATTAAGGAATCTACTCCTGAAATTGTTGTTGCACTATATGCTAACTAACTTGGGTATAAATTTAAAACATATATTAAAAATAAACAAACAGAAAACTGGAAATTCAAAATACAAAAAATAAAAAATAAATAAAAAAATAAAAGCTTGGTGTAGAGGTTAAATAAGATATTGCTGGGGCTGGGAAAAATTTGGATTCTTTTCTTACCTCCACCTGACAAAGTAGCAACTATTCGGTACTAATATCATCCACCATTAATATTCGATTAGTATCTATAGTGCTGACACTCCAGGAACAGTGTGACATCATTCCCAAGGTGACATCTTCTAATCTGTCCCCCAAACTCCCTCTCCTCCTGCCGTTCACCCAGAGTTTCTCAACTGGTGAGCTTTGGTAGTATTCATTTCCTAGAATTAAGATCACGAAATAAGATGATGTTAAAATGCACAGTGTGAAAAATAAACAAAATACAATATAATGCACAGTGTGCCCCTCTGACTTTTTTGAATCAACAAGATTAATTCCTCGGACTATCCAGAGGTAGAAATGATATGAGCAGTGCTTCTCTCCAAATTCTAACAACCTGAACCCTAAAGAAATGATACAGGGGAAAAGTAGAAGCCACAAAACCAGGAGACCTCAGAAGCTACGTAGTCCAGTGTCCCACCCAATGTCTGAATCCCCTCTACTGTGTGCTGCAATGCCAGACTTACCTGAGCCACTTGACTCTTTCAGCCACCCCCATTCCACGTAGACGTCGCCGCACAAAAGCAGGCTCCAATACCATTTCACTCAGTCTTACTCCTGAGTCACTCCCCAGACACTCCATGCCCTGAATCCCAACTGTCCCATCTTCTTGTTACTCATTACCCCTATTTATGAGCTTGGTTTGTCCTTTGGATCTGATAGTCCACCAAGATAGGACCAGGTCGAAGTGAATTACAATCAAGGAGGAGAGCCAAGGTCATGGCCAGTTAAGGAAGCGCCTTCTATTTTTCTCAAGTCGATCTCCCTCTTAGAGTTTCTATCCGTAGAATTCTAACACAATTATCACTAAACTCTGTAAAGTCGGCCTTCTCAGTGTCTAAGGTCTGTGTCTGACTGTGCTTAGCCACGTCGCAGTCACTTTCTCCTAGTGTCCCCACCCTTTCCAAGTCTCTAATTAGCCCTTCTGTGCTGAGTAGGGTTCGGATCAGAGGAGCATTTTCCCCATACAGTTCTCAGGAGGCCTTAGGGATACAGTGGCACCCAAGCTTTAGATACTTGTACCGAGGCATCGATGGCGGCTGGGGATCTTCATTTCAGTAAGCAGCTCAGGAGATTTTGCCGCAGGTGGGCGGGAGGCCTAACTTGGGAGAAATAGTGATGGGAATTTTGGTGCCAGACACTCAGAGATCAGTTCCTAGCTTCGCAACTTACTGCCTGTGTGACCTTAAACAAATTAGTTTATCTTTATAAGCCTCGGTTTCCTCCTCTCTTCTATACTTCTGAGTATTAAGACCACAAGGTGAGATGTCTATATGGTGCTTTGTATAATTCAAGGCAGGTACTGAGCATTCAGTAAATACAAGTTAGCATTGCTGTTAGTGTAACTGCTTCTTTTATCTTCAGGATAGGGAACGTATTTATTTTTTAATGTTTGTTTATTTTTGCGGCAGAAAGAGTGTGAGCAGGGGAGGGGCAGAGAGAGGAGCCAAAGTGGGCTTTGCACTGACAGCAGTGAGCCCGATGCAGGGCTCGAACTCACCAACTGTGAGCTCATGACCTGAGCCGAAGTTGGATGCTCAACCGACTGAGCCCCCAGGCGCCCCCAGGATAGGGAATGTATTAGCAGGCAATTTATCACATATCCTTTTTAGCTGACTGAGATTTCTAAAAGATGCTGGTGAGTCTTCTGATCACCCTATGACTTCTCCCTATGTCAGCTTTGTGATTCCTCTCAGTAATTCGTCACCATTTCCATGCAGACCCATGGGCCTTGCACTTAGTAGGGGATCACAATTTGCTGAGTATTTTTTAATGAGTGAGTGCCATCTGGCCAGGGCTTCTTACTACACTCCCATGGCAACATCACCTCTGTTGTCACCCTTCTCCAGTGCTCTCCAGCATCTTCTGGATGTTACAGTGCTCGTTTGGTTCCCCATTGCCCCATCACTGAAGAGTGCCATCCCACAGATGACTTCTGCCAGTTTGTATTTACTTTGTTGCATTAAGATGCCCAGTGCATTTCATCATATATGCTCTATGCATATGTTGCATTTTTAACTAGACAGATAATGAGCAATGAAGCCAGTAAGAGGAGAGTAGGAGTTGAGGCAGTGGGTGGGATGTGCTTTGACAGCCAGGTCATAGACTGTCTTTTTCTTTTCACAGAAGTGTTCAGTATAGTTCTTTGTCACCAAAGAATTCATTCAGGGGAGTTGAGACTGCACCACGGATAGGCTACATTCCAAGTTCTCCATCAATGAATAAATACACACAGCAGCCATGCAGAGCACATGTATATAACGACAAGGAGAGTGGGGCTCTGGCGTTCGGGTTGGAAGGGCGGCAGAGCATGGGGTTAGGAGCAAAGGCTCAGGGAGGGGCCGGTCCTGCCATCGTGCACTGTGTGGGACCCCCGGACAAGTCACATGAGCCCTTCCAGACTCAGTTTCCTCTTCTGTAAAGTGACGGTAATACGAATACTGACCTCATATTGTTGCCCTGAGAACTAATTGCAATAAGGTACATTACACACTTTGTATGCGGTTGGGTACATAGGGCTCAATAAATGGGAGCTCCCAGTGCATCAGTCCCCACCAGTCCCCTGAGCTGGGGCTTCAGTGTGGCTCATAACTGGGAGAAGGAGGAGTTCTGTTCTGGTCCTTCTTTTGACACCCTGGTTCTCTGGCGTCCTCTTATCTGTTCCTTCGTGTGAGGCTGGGCATTTCCTTGTAGCTCAGCTGATAATGCTAATTGCGGGGAGTTCGCGACCTCTCCATCTAGGGTTTCTCAACCTTCAGTCTTGAAGGTACAGTGACTTCCTGGCTTCCCTATTCATGCTTTGTCACCTGAGTTCCTAATTGCTCTTGCACAGCCAGGTACCCCTCCCAGTGGAAATGCACACACACAAGGCACATCCGTGCAGAGCTGTTCCTCGAACCCCAACCCCTGATCTTGTGGGGTTGCTTCGGGAAGGTTTTACAGACCAATGAATCCTAAATCTGGCTGGTCATTAGATTCACCTGGGATGCTTTTATTTTTTTTAATGGTTATTTATTTATTTTGAGAGAGAGAGAGAGCAGGGGAGGGGCAGAGAGAGAAGGAGAGGAAGAATCCCAGGCAGGCCCTGCACGGTCAGCGCAGAGCCCAGCTCAGGGCTCCATCCCACAAACCAGGAGATCATGACCTGAGCCAAAACCAAGAGTCGGATGCTTAACCAACTGAGCCACCCAGGTGGCCCCAACTCACCTGGGACGCTTTAGCAAAAGATGCAGCTTCCAGGATCCCAGGCTCAGTCCTTTTGAATGGAAATCTTTGTGGCCAAGAACCACTATAATAAGAACACCTGGGGTCACACACGTAAAAGGAATCACTGCAGAGATCCGTGTTGCCTGGTAAATTAATGGCCATCAGGTCAAAGTGGTCACTCTCTCTTTTACATGGGAAGAACAGAGGAAAGGTTAACATTTTGAGTTTCCCACCTCAAGCTCTTTTCCAGAATGTACCATAAGCCTGCCTTATTAGACTCCGCACCTAGTATTTCTTAAGTGTTCTGAGTATTGTCTCCTGCAGGTGCAGTCACTAACCACTGATTTTATTAGGAGAGCGTGCCTTCCAGCTCCCCCTAGCAAACCCCTTTGAGGCGCTCACTTGCCTCCAGCCAGTGCTGTGACCTAGACATGTTAAGGATCAAGCCTTCCGCATGTACTGCATTTGCCTACACCACCTAAGATGCCCGAAGAAGAAGACTACACTGTATACTGCAGCCCAAGAGAAGTATGGGAGGGCCAGCTCAGCCTCTGGGAAGAAGAAGAGGAAGAAGAAGGAGGCCTATCTTGGTTACATGGGGAAAATCCTAAAGCAAGTGAGTTGGGGCTCTCCTGATGGAAGCTTAGAATGGCCGAGACCCGTGTCATGTGAGTGGCCCTGGGTATGTTCTTGACTTCAGCTTTTCTCACACAGGGGTCCTTCTTCACGCCCCAAGTTCCTGAAAAGTTGCGTGCAAACAGCTTCGATAAATTGGATCTGCAGATGGTGGCTATCTTTTCCCACTGGGCTCGCTGTCTGTTGGCAGTAACTCTGAACACCTGAGCTCTTCGTGTCTCTCTTGGATCTGTTGACAGGCAATCTAGAAATTGATTCTTAAATGCCCTCTTACAGAGAGAGGATTCACCACCTCGTCTGTTCTTCTTCTGTGAAGAGGCACTTACAACAGGTTTTCACTAAGTGGTGCTCTGTACTTCGAATGTACCTAGCATGGGTAGGCTTTCGTTCCTCCTTCTCGCCCACCCAACCTCACTTCGTAGCCTACAGTTGCAGAGAACAAAATCAGAGAAGGCTTCCCCTTTGGAAGAAGCTACGGGGAAGAGAAGAAGGTAATTCTGTGACAGATGTAAGAAGGGTTGATTTTGAATTTTCTCCATGACGATAGGGCAGGGCTGAGTGTTCACGGGTGATCGTTACAAAAGCCCCCTGTATTCCAGGGGTTTAATTTGGATTCTGTTGCTTATCCTAGGAGAATAAGGGGAAAATGGGATGAAGGAATGCTAGGAGAAGGAAAGAAATATGTGATATAGGGCCTGGTTTCTCAACCCCAGCACTTAACGTTTGGGGGCTGCTTCATTCTTTGTTGTGGGAGCTGTCTGGAGCATGGTGGGATTCTGGGCAGCATCCCTGGCCTCTACCCACTGGATGCCAGTAGCACCCGGTCTTCCAACCGAAAATGCCCAGAGACATTGCCCCCCACTGAGAACCTGCAGCTGGAGAACCTGCATTTTCTGGAAGGGCTCTCTGTGCGAGTTCTTGGACCGAGTAATCCTCTAATCATTAGTCTGTCCTTGGCCTGTCCTTCACTGCGTGGGTCTGGCAGGCCACTCTGCTTCTGCAAGTCTCCCAAGTGTCGGGTCTGTGCCTTGGGTCAGCCCCTCAGGGCATGCGAGGATAAAACATGTTGGTTGGATTAATGTATGGAGCGTCTCAGTAGAAGCCAGGTCTGCTGGGGAGCTCAGATGGAAACGATGTGGTCTGTATTGCAAAGGGGCTCACAAGTCCTGCAGGATGGGACCATGGAGGACATGGAGAAACCTTTCAAATACTGCTTCAAGCCTTTCCTTTTACAAAAAAAGAAACTGAGGCCCAATGTGAGAATATTACTTGCTTATATGACATCTCATGCCCATCCAGAGCTAGGATTAGAGTCCTGGGTGGGTGATCCTCAGGGCACCTGAGATCATTCTCCTGATGATTCCAGCTGCCCCTCTAACTTTAGACGAAGTCATGAATGACATAAAGTGGCGTGTGATGCAGGTTCTGAGAATATACAGAGCCCTGATCTTTAGTGGGAAGTTGTGGAACACAGATAAGCCAGAGGGGTTCTTGGGGAAGAATCCTAAAGGGTGGATAAGATTTGAAAGGTGGGGTTGGGGGTCAGCATGGTAGGTAGAGATGGGAGATCAACAGTGGTATGGAGACCAGAAAACGTAGGGACACATCCGAGGAAGAGCGAGTTTTCCCAGCGTGGCTGGAGATCATGTTGGCACAAGGAGGTAAGGCTGCAAATTGAGAAATGTTCAAACAAGATGCTTACTAATACGAAATACAGAGTGTGAACATCTACTCTAAACTTCTATCAGGGCGCCTGGGTGGCTCAGTCGGTGAAGTGTCCAACTCTTGGTTTTGGCTCAGGTCATGATCTCATGGTTCGTGGGTTTGAGCCCTGTGTCAGGTCCACAATGTCAGCACAGAGCCTACGTGGGATTCATGTCCCTCTCTCTCTCTCTGTCTTTACCTCTTTCTCTCTTGCTCTCAAAATAAATAAACTTTAAAAGAAAAACAACTCTCACTCTCAAACTTTAAAAAAAACCAAAATTATATTTTCCATCTTCTGAAGGTGTTGGATGTTAATTCCACTTCTGTTAGGAAAAATTAAGGCAAAAAACTTTTTTTCTTTTCTTTTTTTTTAAGAGAGTGTGAGGGGGGAAGAGAGAGAGAATCCTTTTTTTTTTTTTAGGTTTATTTCTTTATTTTGAGGGAGAGCATGTGAAAGTGGAGAAGGAGGCGGAGGGAGAGGGGGAGACAGAGAATCCCCAGCAGGCTTTGTACTGTCAGTGAGGAACCCAATGCGGGGCTGGAACTCATGAGTTGTGAGAACATGACCTGGGCTGAAGTCTGACACTTAACTGACTGAGCCACCCAGGTGTCCCAAGAGAGAGACTCTTTTTTTTTTAATTTTTATGTTTTTATTTTATTTTATTTTTGAGAGAGAGACTGAGTGCAAGCAGGGCAGAGGCAGAGATAGAGGGAGACAGAATCTGAAGCAGGCTCCAGGCTCTGAGCTGTTAGCGCAGAGCCCGACGCAGGGCCTCAATTCACGGACTGTGAGATCATGACCTGAGCCGAAGTCAGATTCCCCCCCCAAGAAAGCGACTCTTAAACAGGCTCCACGCTCAGTGCGGGACCTGATGCAGGGCTCGAACCCACCTGGGATGCTGAACTGAGCCACGGTCAACCAACAGAGCCACTCAGGTGCCCTTGAGGCACAAAAGTTTAAGTGACCAGAGTTAGTATGTATTCTACAGATAAAGGTGCTCTTTCTCACCAGCTACAAATTCCCCTTCCCCATCTTCCTCAGACAGTTGATAGATACAATGACCTAGTTTCTTTCCTCACACCCCTACCATCGTACCTGTGGTGATTCGTGTGGCCCCATGTATGCACGAATCCATGGAAGGCGTATGTGCTGGGTTAGACCATAAATTGCCAGCCTTGGGTGCGAAGCCTGCTCTGTCTTACCCTTGCGCCATTTCTGTCCCAGGCTCACCCAGACTTCGGTGGGTGCTCCTGGATCTCGGATGCACTGGGCTCTTTGGAGGACTGGCTGCTGGAACGGGTTAGCCTGGAGGTGGTTAGACTGTCCTTCAAAACCACAGAAAAGCCGTCACCAGCAGAGAGATCCCTGGAGCAGTTAAACAGAGATCCTCTTGGAAGAGCTTCTGTGTCAATGAAATGTTCTGAATGGCTCTGTTGTTGAGATGATTGCACTTGTCAAAAATAATCAGATATGTCAGAGGGCTGAGTCGGAAGACGAGGTATCAGATAAGGACCTGTTTGTTGCAACAGGAGTCTTGGTGCTACATAGGTGGTCTCTGGGTCCTGTGCTTTTAGCCTCTGACTTAATTTGTGGGGAAAAAAATAAAGGCATTTTGTCTTGTGTGTGTAATGCTTATTTTTTATGGCTTTAAAGTTTTTCTTAGGCATGCTTCTTCCCACTTGAACTTACCCATTGTCTTTTTGGAGGACACAGCTTAACCCATTATACCATGTACTCACCAACTCTCCCATCTTCAGCCCCAGGGTTAGAGACTGCTGTCCTGGAATGAATGCATGATTTTTTTTAAACCCCCTCTACTTAGATTTATAAGAACAACAACACCAAAAAAAAAAAAAAAAAAAAAAAGTAAAGAGAAAAAGGGTCTGTTTGTTCTTTGAGTATAAGACTCATTGCGTTGGTTATCTATGTAGCACTTAGCCTAATAGCATGTGTGTAGTGAGTGTCAAATGTATAAGCTGGTCCTAACTGTAGAAAAACAAAACAATTATAGTAGCATTATAAAAATATAATGATTTGGGAGCAGAAAGAATAAATGGGCTGATAAGCATGGGGAAGGATTCTGGGCTGAGGGAGCAGCCTGAGCAAAGGTCCTGAGGCAGGCAGGCAAGCTGAAGCTTATTAGAAAAAACCAAATGAAAGCCAGGGAAGCTGGGTTCTGGCAAGCAAGGGAGAAGTCTAGTGGGAGAGGAGGTTGGAGAAAAAGACCGGGGCCAAGTCATGCAGAGTTTGATTTTATTCCGAAGATGGTATGAAGCCACTGAAGGATTCTAACAGGGGAACTGACATCTTGTTTAGTTTTGTGGGTTTTGGGGTGTTTTGCCGTTGTTGAATTTTATCCTCCAGTAAAGTGTACAAATCTGAACACACCCCAAAGTTTTACATGTATATACCCAGATTAAGATACAGAACATTTCCATCACTGCTGCTGTGTCAAGAATGGATTGAAGAGTGTGCAAATGGGAAGGCTGGTCAGAGATATCTTGTCTGAGTGTAGTAGAGAGATGACTGTGGCCCACGTGAGTGTGGGTGGTTAGCAGAGAGGGGGAGAAGTGAAGGGATTTGAAATGAATCTGAGATAGAATTTGCTAATGGGATGGGGGAGGGGTGAGGAAAAAGTGAGGCTTCCTCGGTTTGGGGCTTGAGCCGTGTGGTGAACTGTGGTGCTGGCTGCAGAGACAAAGGCTGGAGGAAGGAGGACAGGTGTTTGGAGAGAGGCGACAGTTGAGAATATTCCATTCCGGACATGTTTTCAACACCAGTGAACACTGCAGATAGAGATGCCGAATGGATAGGACTGAACCAAAGATATAAGTTTGGGCATCGTCGGTATAAAAGGTGATGTACACGGATCAGAAGGAATGAATGTGATTACCTAGGAAACGGGATCAAAAGGAAAAGACAAGACTTTTCAAAACCGAGGTTAAAGAAATTCTAGTATTTAGAATCAGATGGTAGAGGACGGACACACCGAGGAGGAGAGATCTGAGACGTCAGGAGAGGGTGGTGCTATGGAGGCCAAGGGAAGAGAAAGTGGTCTGGTCCGCTGTGCACAATCCTGGGGACAGTGTGAAAGGGGACACGGAGGGGCACCTGGGTGGCTCAGTCGGTTAAGTGTCCAACTCTTGGTTTTGGCTCAGGTCATGATCTTGAGGTTTGTGAGACTGAGCCCCACATCAAACTCTGTGCTGACAGTGTGGAGCCTGCTTGGGATTCTCTCTCTCCCTTGCTCTCTGCCCCTTCCCCACTTTCTCTCTCTCTCAATCTCTCTCTCTCTCTCTCTCTCTCTCTCAAAATAAACTTAAAAAAAAAAAAGAATACACTTACAAAAAGAGACATGGACATCCAGGGCATTTGGCGACACGGAGATCATAGTGACCTTGAGAAGTCAACTCTCTGGAGCAAGACAGGGCATCAGGCAGATCTGAGCAGGCAGAAGAACGAATGGAGGTAGCCAGAAGAGACAGCTTTTTGGATGGCATTGAGACATAAGGAGAATTTTAGTGCTGAGAGGGAACAGAGACATGGGCGGGTAGACAGAGGCACTTGGTATGCAGACAGCGGTATTTAAGATGAGCTCAATCGTTTGCTGATGGGAATTCTGCAGGATGAGCTGAGATAGTAAGTCAGAAGAACATAGAAAAAGGCAAAGGGTCCAGGACCTTGAGAAGGAGGGGGTAGGATTCAGAGCAGAAGCAGAAGACGAAAGAATGAGTAAAAACACTGGTAAGTGTAGAGATTTCATGATCAAAGGGTGAAGAAGGCACCACATTTTTTCTTTCAGAAGGAAGCCAGTGAGTGGAAGAGGGCTGTGAGGGGGTTGATGAAATGAAGCTGTTGTCTGAGGGAGCAGGAGAGTGAGACCTGGGTCCTTGGGGACAGATGGCTCACCAGCAATGAGTGCCTGTGTTTGGCCTGTTATCACGAACCAATGGCAAAGCCCATCTTGCTGTGTGACCTTCTCCAGCCGCTGGTATCTGCTCTGAACCAGGAAGGAGAGAGGCTGGGGAGCAACTCCATGATGGACAATCCAGGCCAGCTAGGAGGGACAGGGGATGAGAGGGGTGAGAACATAGAAGACACAGAAGATATCAGGTCCGTAAACCGAGGTTCAAAGAAGGAATTTCTCTCTCCAGCATGCTTCAGCCTTAGCCCACCCATGAGTGCACATGCCTAGGAAGCAGCGGTGACACCCAGTGACCACTCCTTGAAGTGCACCTGCTCCGTGCAGGTCCTAAAGCAGCCTTGTATGAAATGATCTGGGGGTGATCTGCTCCACGTGGGAGCCACTCAAGCCCCACCCCATTCTCTCCGTCATTGTCCCTTGGGGGATTCTGTACCACCAGCCCTGGGCTCTCTATGGGGACAGAGGAGCTGCTGTTCAGGTGGGTAAGTAGAGGTGGACTGTCTGGGCACTGAAGGCAATCTGGAGGCTGTTCGCTCCGACTGGGGCTTCTCTGCTAGGGTCCTGCTGTCCTGGAGATTCAGGACAAGCATCATAGGACAAGTCTGGGCATTCCCAAAACCATGCGGGGTTTGGACAATGCTGGCTAGTGACACAAGCCTCTTCCAGCCCACAGTTGCCCTGGGGTGGGGGTTGGGGATTGTCAATCCAGCTGATTCAAGAGCTGAGTGAAGACCCCTCTCTCTTTACTACTCTCCAAGAGTTGACTGTCCTCAGGGATCTCCCTGACCCAAGCAGTGGGACCTGGCTTAGTCTAGAAGAAAAGCTGGGCTCCTCCCTATCTTCTGTCATCTATCATAGGTAGTGGGGTGACTGCTGGGCCCAGCAGATTCAGGAAGAGCTCTTTACCTCCCCCTCAACTACCTAAAAAGAATTGAGAGGAGGACCTGCCAGGAAGAGAGCTATTACCATAGATAACTACACTATGATATGGGGGGATGGGAGCCAGGGAGGAACCCGGCAAGGCCTGTTCTATGAAAGTCCTCAAGGTCCCACTGTTTCTGAGGGGCCTAGACATTGTTTACCAGACATTTATTCTTTTTCATCTTCCTGTGAATTTCTTTCCTTCCATTTATTTATTTAACATTTATTTATATTTGAGAGAGAGACAGACACATGCGCGCGCGTGCGCGCGTGCACACACACACACACACACACACACACACACACACACACAGAATCCGAGGCAGGCTCCAGGTTCTGAGCTGTCAGCACAGAGCCTCATGCAGAGCTCGAACTCACGAACCATGAGACTGTGACTTGAGCCAAAGTCAGACATTTAAGTGACTGAGCCACCCAGGTGCTCATTCCTTCCCTTTAAAGTCCCAGACCCCTACCCCCTTCTCCTCCGTTCAGAAATACTTATATACCTCATTTTGCTTAGCCGTCTTTGGTATTTCCATGTCTGTGTGGATTCCCCATAAGTACGAAATGAAATTTGCTTTTACATGTTAGTCCGTCTGATGTCAGTTTGAGTCTCAGTCCAGCCAGGAGGACCTTGAAGGGCAGAGTAAATTCTTCCTCCCTAACAGAGTGCACACGAAATTGGGATAGACTGGCTTTATCTGTTGTAGCCATGGCCAGGGCCATGACAACCTGCCCTGTTCTGATGCCCAGGTCACTGGAGGAAGTAGCAGTTTCCTGGTGTGGGTGGTTTGGACTTTGATGCCAGGAAGACTTGAGTCTACTCCCTGCCCTACCACGTGCAAGTTGCAAGAGCTCGGGTAAATCACCTCATCCCTCTGAGTCTGTTTCCTCTCTTGCAAACATGAACATACTGACTTTTCAGGGGTGATGAGAAGGTCAATGGAGATAGGCATGTAAGAGGCCTAATCAGTGTCTGGTACATAGTAGGTGCTCAACAAATATTCACTTCTTGCCTTGGTAGAGCACAAGCTTGCACTCACTGGTCAGAATGAAGACTCTTTCCTCCTTATCGCCCTCAGCACCATTTATGACCTGCTGGCTTCTCTTCTCTAACCACCGGGTTCAGTCTTCAATTTGGAAACTCTTGCTACGGCTTGGCATTCAGACTGAGTGAGGAGAGGCCATAGGTAGGGTGCTTGAATTTTGAGGAGCTGTCCAGCAACCATCCTTCTTACCTTTTTTGAGAAAACCCCCTTGAGTGTAGATGTATTGGAAGGAAGGGTACTGCTTGTGCCTCACCTCCCATGTTGGAGACAGAGAGGAGTCCTACCCAGAACTTTGAATCTAGAAGGAAGGGTAAAGTTGAAGAGAGGGTCACAATCATTTCAGGGAAATTGCACCCAGCCCCTGGAGCCCCTGTGGTACCTGTCCATTTCCTAATCTGGGTCTTCAGTTTCCTGCTGATTCTGTGGGCACCCCATGTCATTTCAACAAGTCCCCTTCCCACTGGTATAATCAGTTTCGATAGCTTGCAAGTAAGAACACTGAGTGCTCATCTCAGGTCAGTCCAGGGAGACTTGAGGGGCATGGGCTTGGTAGAATGATGGGAGACAGCTGGCTAGTAAATGCACTGGCACAGCCATAGTACTATTCTGTCCTCCCTGCAGCTGGCTAATGGATAGTTAATGGGGCATTTACACCACGTGTTTGTTTGTTTGAGCCTTATAGGGGAGGAAAAATAATTATCCCTCTACCCTTGTAGGTTCTTAGCTGAGACCCTCATGCAATGAAAAGATTAACAGGAGAAAAACAAACAGAAACTTAATAACATGTATACCTCCTGTACACATGGGAGACTCCCAGGAAAATGGAATAACTCCCTGAACCGGCCCAAGCCACCACCTGAAATACCACCTCCAGCTAAAGACAAAAGAAAGGTGTTGGAGGAGGTGGGGCCAGGGCAGTTATGGGAAGTTGGGGGTGGGGGGGTGGATAGGGGGAAGCACAGGAAACAAGGGTATATTATGCAAATTTAAGCTGGTGCCTTCCCCACTGGTCAGAGTTTCTATCGATTTAGGATTATCTTCTCTTTCTGGGACAGGGAGAACAGCTTTACAAATGGATATTTCCCAGCTGTCTGCTCCTCCTCATTTGATGGACAGCAGCATCTTCTGGAATAGTGCCAGGTGCATCCTGGAGACACAATGATAAAGGTCAGAGTAAACAGATTTGGCCACATTAAGTGCCTGGTCACCAGGACTGCTTTTAACTCTGACAGAGTGAATATTGTTGTCATATATGACCCCTTCATTGATCTCAACTACGTGGTCTACATGTTCCAGTATGATTCCACACATGGCAAATTCATGGCATAGTCAAGGCTGAGAACAGGAAACTTGTCAACAGAAAGCCCATCTCTATCTCCCAGGAGTGAGACCCTGCCAACCTCAAATGGGATGATGCTATTGCTGAGTATGTTGTGGAGTTCACTGGGGTCTTCACCAGGGAGAAGCCCGGGGCTCACTTGAAGGGTGGGGCCAAGAGGGTCATCATCTCTGCCCCTTCTGCTGATTTCCTCATATTTGTGACAGGTGTGAACCATGGGGAGTGTGACAACTCCCTCGAGATTGTCAGCAATTCCTCCACCACCAACTCCATGGCCCCCTGGGCCAAGGTCATCCAATGACAACTTTGGCACCATAGAGGGACTTGTGACCACAGTCCATGCATCACTGCCTCCCAGAAGACCGTGGATGCCCCTCTGGGAAGCTGTGGTGTGATGGCTGAGGGGCTCCCCAGAATATCATTCCCACTTCTACTGGTGCCACCAAGGCTGAAGCTCCACGTCCTCACCCTCAATGAGTCAGTTGTAGATCTGACCTGCTACCTGGAGAAAGCTGCAAATACGATATCGAGAAGGTGATGAAGCAGGCATCAGAGGGCCCCCTCAAGGGCATTCTGGGTTCTAGTGAGGACCAGGTCACCTCCTATGACTTTAACAGCGACACCCACTCTTCCACCTTTGATGCTGGGGCTGGCACTGCCCTCAGTGACCACTATGCCAAGCTCATTTCCTGGTATGACAATGAATATGGCTACAGCAACCGAGTAGTGGACATCATGGTCCTACATGGCTCCAAGGAGTAGGAGTCAGTCCCCTGGACCACCAGCCCCAAGTGAGAGCAGGAGGAAGGTAGAGGCCCTCAGCTGCTGGGGAGTCCTTTCCCCAACTCATCCTCCAACACACTGAGAATTTTCCTGACCTCTATGCAGTTTCCATCCCAGACCCCCTGAAGAAGGAGAAAGGCTTGGGGAGCCCCACCTCCACAGGTGCCATCAATAAAGTATATTGTCCCCAGCGAAACCAAGCCAAGCAAACAAAAACAAGACAAATGGAGATTTCCCTTCTACATGTGAATTTCTTTTGTAAAAGGGTAATTCCTAACGGTTTCCAGAGCTTCTCCTATCTGCTATTTCTTGAAAATCATCAGCCTAGGGGCGCCTGGGTGGCTCAGTGGGTTGAGCGGCCGACTTCCGCTCAGGTCACGATCTCACAGTCTGTGAGTTCGAGCCCCACATCAGGCTCTGTGCTGACGGCTCAGAGCCCGGAGCCTGCTTCGGATTCTGTGTCTCCCTCTCTCTCTGCCCCTCCCCTGCTCATGCTCTGTCTCTGTCTCAAAAATAAATAAAAACATTAAAAAAAAAAAAAAAAGAAAAGAATCAGCCTAAATCAATCCTTATGCCACAGAAACATATTTTGGGGTGACAAATTCTGCTTCTCTTCAGTCTTTTCCGTTTGTGTTATAAACTCCCCAAGGCTGAAGTTTTCTTTCATATATCTCCTACAAGAATCATAAAATCCTAGACCTGTGTAGGGGCCTAGAGCAGGCTGCCCCAAGATGGGCCACTTTGGCATGATTATTCTGAGTTAAAAGCAATCAAAACCCAGCAGATTCAGGAAAAGTTCTTTATCTCTCCCTCAACCGTCTAGATTTACAGCGGAAAGGAGAGCCTGTACCGGAAGAGAGCTATTAACAGAGATTTCTTTTTACCTAAGAAACTGATCTGCACAAGAGGGTGACCTCTGTTTTCCAAGCATCTCCTCTCCCTTTCCAGCTGACGGGCTTCCTCCTCTTCTAAGCCCAGACCCCTACCCTTCTCACGTAAGACATATACACGAGAATGACACATATTCCAGTGCACAGTATAGTGATTCAACAATTCTATACGTTACTCAGTACCCTTCACAGTAAGTGTACTCTTAATCCCCTTCACCTGTTTCACCCATTCCCCACCCCACCCCCACCTCCGTGTAAAGGTTGTTCTTAGGCAACCAACCTGAGCGATGGAAAGCGGAGTGAGGTAGGAGGGCCCACAGTGACCACCAGGCTGAATACAAACACGCCCATTAGGGGACCCACCCTGGGGCACCTGCATGGTTCAGTCCACTGAGTGTCCAACTCTTGATTTCAGCTCAGGTCATGATCACAGGGTCATGGGCTGTGCTGAGCATGCAGCCTGCTTGAATTTCTCTCTCTCTCTCTCTCTCTCTCTCTCTCTCTCTCTCTCCCTCTGTCCCTCTCCCCCACTCGTGCTTCCTGTGTCTAAAATTAAAAAAAAAAAAAAGGAAGAAAAAGGAGACCCATCTCAAAATATCCATAATCCCTAGCTGACCAATGGATTACTTACAACTGGGCACAGGTACCAAAAAAGGAAAATTCCACACTTTCCCACACCTCTTCACCTTCCCCCTTAAACCACAGCCCCCCACCACTGCCTCCTGGCAGCTAGTCTCTCCTTCGCTGTCCTGCCCGCTGCTCCTTTGCAATGTATCCAATAAACTTCTATCTCCTTCGTTCTGCCCTGGGTGAATTCTTTCACTGCCTTGGCCGCGGGGCCTCCACCTGATCCGGTGGGCCCACACTCCCCTCTGGTAACCATCAGTTTGTTCTCTAGTTCTAAGAGCCTCTTTTATGGTTTGTCTCCTTTTTTCTTTCTTTTTTTTTTTTTGTGGTTTCTTCTTTTTTTATTATTTTTTAAATTTTTTAATGTTTTTATTTATTTTTGAGAGAAGAAAGAGAGTGCCAGCAGGTGAGGGGCAGAGAGAGAGAGAGAGAGAGAGAGAGAGAGAGAGAGAATCTGAAGCAGGCTCCAGGCTCTGAGCTGTCAGCATAGAGCTGGATGCAGGGCTCGAATCCATAAACTATGAGATCATGACCTGAGCTGAAGTTGGACACCTAACCGACTGAGCCACCCAGGCGCCCCTCTTCCTTCCTTCTTTTCTTTTCTTTTCTTTTCTTTTCTTTTCTTTTCTTTTCTTTTCTTTTCTTTTCTTTTCTTTTCTAGAGAAGAGAGAGCATGAGCAGGAGAGGGGCAGAAGAAAAGAGGGAGAGAATCTTACACAGGCTCCACACTCAGCACATGATGCAGGGCTCAGTTCCATGACCCTGGGATCATGACCTGAGCTGAAATCAAGAGTCAGATGCTCAACAAACTGAGCCACCCCAGTGCCCCACTTTTGTTGTCTCTTAAATTCCACCTATGAGTGAAATCATATTTGTCTTTGTCTGACTTATTTCACTTAGCCTTATACCCTCCATGTTGCTGCAATTGGCAAGATTTCATTCTTTTTTATGGCTGTGTAGTATTCCATTGTGTATATCTATGTATATATCTATGTGTGTGTGTGTATATGGTCTCTATATATACACACATACGACCTCTTCTTTATCATGTGGTTTAGCTTCTTACCTCAAGGTCACCAAATGTTTAAACCACTGAGACAAAAATAGCACTCCATCCTTCTCAGAGTATTTCCAAGAAATTGGAAACACTCATTGTCCCCAGTTACCCATTCCTATTCCTATTCCTATCCGTAAGCCCATTTTCCTTAAACAGATAGAGCTAAAGGGGTTTGGGACAGTTTCCCCACAACCCAGAATGGGCTACTTTGGCATGTAGATTATTTTGAGCTGAAGGCAAGTGAGACCCTACAGCTCAAGAGAAACTTCTGTTTTTCCCTTAACTACATAGAAGAATCTACACTGGAGGGTCTTTCCAGAATAAGGGTTATTAGCAGAGATAAATTTTATCCGAGCGGCCATCTGTATAGCCAGGCAAACAGCCAATCCCCAAATATCTGTTCTTCTTCTCGTATTCCTTCCCTCTGAAGTCCCAGACCACTACCCCCTTCTCCTTAGCTCAGAATGACACATATACCCCATTTTGCCTGACCGTCTTGGGAATTTCCATGTCTGTGTGGATTCCCTGTATGTCCGCTATTAAATTTGATTTTCTCCTGTTAATCTGTCTCATGTTAATTTGATTCTTAGTGCAGCTAGAAGAGCCCTTGAAGGAGTCAGGAATTCCTGCTCCCTGCCATGGCTTCTCCATGAAAGCCCATTAGAGGGTAGCAAAATCACCCCTCAGCCTTCCTGTCCCTGAGTGTCAGCTGGTCACTGGGTCAGGCTCTCCATAAAACGGGTGAGCTGTGAATGCATGCACATGCATTGTATGCAGTGGGGAAAGTCCTGGGCCAGGAGAGCAGGCCTGGGGATAGCAGCCGCCCCTCTCCTACTCACCATTCCTACCCATGCCATGGGCTGTGTTTTGAGAGATCTTCTGAATTTCCCAGAGAAGCTGGAAATCTGTAGGTATAAGTGAAATTGTTAATTTTTTAAAATGTGGGCAACTAGATTTTTTTTTAATTGTAAGCCAAAACAAAAACAAAAACAAAAAACAAAAAAATCCAAAACCCAAAACCCCCCACAAAAACCCACAACCACCTCTGTGGATTTCAAGTAACCTAGGCATGACCAGTTTGCAGAGACTGTATTAAGCTGCCTGGGACCTAGTCTGCCCCCTTTGGGACTTGTCACCAGTACTGACCTTAGATTAGTTGATGGGGTCTCTGCCTTAACTCCCAGGCTGTAGTGGGCCTCACTCTGATTCTGCCTCTTCCTTACAGGGCTAGGAGTTTGAGGGCCAAAGGAGATGACCATCTAGAACTCATGCCTTCTTCTAGACCATGCTCCGGGCTCACTGGACTCTGAAAACAAGTCTGTCCCCAAAGCCCAGCCTGTCTCCAGAGCCTGTGTCCACCTCCATCCTTCCAAAGGCAACCTGTACCTCCTGGTGTGGGCATCCTTAGGCTTGAGGGATGGCAGAGAGGTGGCTGTTTGCAGAGCAGGGTTGGTGAACCAATAGTGTGAGTTCCCTTTGGTCGCTGGAGTAGAGCACAAACAGAAGGGGCAGGAGAGCCAGCCAGAGTCCTGCATTTCTCCGCTTGTCCCTGGCACAGCAACTGTTAGGGGTGGGCCTGCTTGTGTGTCCAGTGTGGATGAGACTGTCATGAGAGCTCACGCTGCTTTGCATCTACCCTGGGTCAGGCACTCTTAAATGCGCTGCATGCATCATGTCATTTGACCCTTTTATCAGCTCTGAGCACGCCTACAAGTAGTGGACCCACTTTGCAGATGAGGAAACCAAGGCACAGGGAAGTGAAAGAAGTTGCCCACAGCTAGAGAGTGGCAGAGCCAGGATTTAAACCACGGTGTGTAGCGGGGCGCACTGGCTCCCTGACCAGCCCACAGCGGAATCTGCTAGCGCTCCACGGCCCCCCTGGACGGCCGGCCCCATAGGGGTTGGGTGGCCGTAAGGACCCTTCGGCCTCCCTCTGAGCCTGGGGCCCTAGGGGAGAGGGGGGAGGGGTGCGAGGAGCGCCTGCCGGGTGGCTGAGGGAGGGCCTCCCCGCGGCCCCAACCCCCCGCCCACCCCTGGCCCGGCGGGGACGGCGGCGCCTGGCAGCGGGGGATTTGGACGCGGCGGCCGGCCCCCGCCCCCTCCCCCCCACCTGGGGGTTTGGCTCCCGGGGACTTTATCTCGATTCCTCGGCCAGCCCAGCTCCTTCCCGGCATGCCCCGCTCCTGCGAGCCGCCCGCGAGTCCCGCGCCCGGACTTTGCCATCGGCGGGGCCGGGCGGCCGGAGCGTCCCCGGGATGCGTCCTGCGGCCGCGGCCTGAGGTGGGTGGGCCTCGCCGCGCCCCGGAGCGGCGGCAGGGAGGGCGTCCGGGCGCGCCGGGGTCCCGGGGTCCGGAGATGGGGGCCGATGGCGGGAAAGGGGGGGGGCGGACCGGCGGCACCTTTGTTGGGGCCGCGGAGCCCGCGCGCTGCAGCCCGGGCGCCCACAAGTTGGGCAAAGTGGGAGCTGCGCGCCTGGGAGCCCTGCGAGCCTCGCGCCGGGCCGGGCCGGGCCGGGCCCGGGGTCCCTTCTTCTGACCTGGGTGTTGGGACGGGTGTTCCCGGCAGGGGGAAGGAAGGAGGCGGAGGCTCGGGGCTGTTTTATCCTGGTGGATTTAGAGCCCCTTGGCGGTGAAGAGGGTGGGACACACACACACACACACACACACACACACACACACACACGCCAAGAAACCGAGACCTACCCCCACGCTTACACAAAGACAGAGAAAGAGGCAAAAACTTATCCCGAAACACACAGAGAAAAATACACGGAGAAAAAGAGAAACACGCTCTGACACAAAGCTCCGAGAAAGGCCGCAAAAACTCAGAACGCTCATAGGGACTCAGAGAAACACACTCAGGACGTCCACAGGAAGCCAGGAAACAAAGCGGGTGGTCTTGGGAGGCCACGGTGCAGGGGGGAGGGGGGACAGGAAACGCTGGGGAGGGGGTAAGATGCCTGGAGAGGAAATGGAGAAACACAGAGACACAGAAATGAGAGAAAAGAAAAAGGGCTAAAGGAGGTAGCCCTTCAGGAGGGACAGTGTAGAGAAACACACATCTAGAGAAATTGAGGCAGACGCTGAGAATTACCCTCCCCACCCCCTTCCCCCCCCCTCCTATGGGAGATACAGAAATAAAAGAGACAGACCCCAGCCTTCTCAGCCTCTTGAGCAAGTGAGTTCCAGGTGGTAGGACAGCTCTGTGAAACTTTGAGAAAGGCCTCCTTGGCACTTTGAGCCAGCCAAGTCCCTATGTTGTCCACCTGGCAAACTCCTACCCATCCTTCAAAACCCAGCTCAAACAACATCTGCCCTGGGAAGAAGGCTTTCGCAGAAAATATCATACAAGTAGAGTTACCTCTTGTCCGTGTTCTCTGCAT
Organism: Prionailurus viverrinus; assembly: GCF_022837055.1. Classification (NCBI taxonomy): domain Eukaryota; kingdom Metazoa; phylum Chordata; class Mammalia; order Carnivora; family Felidae; genus Prionailurus; species Prionailurus viverrinus. The sequence continues at coordinate 20,709,314 of NC_062574.1, forward strand.
GTGACACAGCACAGGAGCTGAGCTGGGGAAGTGGTTGACCGGCAAACAGAAAACATGTGTCCATTTGTACACCTGTTTCTCAGCTCCTCAAGGTTTGGGGTTCATGTCTCAATTATCTCCAATCTTCAGAATCCAGCCTAGTGCTTGGTGCCTACTAGATACTTATTGAATGCCAACTGGGAACGTTCAAACCGTCTGAGGCATGTAGTATAGAATAAGTTCTGCATCATCCTGGGATCATAGGAACGCCTAGACCAAGGTCCCTCTTGTGCAGATGGAGAAATTAAAGCCCAGACAGGGGAAGAGACTTGCTCAAAGAAAGGCACACTAGTAGGAGCCTGCGATGCATACATAGTTCTCTGAGATGCCCTTGTTCCTCCGCCTGAGTCTCGGATAGGTGTGGAAGAACCCCCTGAATGAGAACAGACAATAGGCAATGAACATGTTACCATCAGTTGTAAGTTTCCAACACGGAAAGTGACAGTCAAATGCCTTTCCACAATGTTTAGAATCTTCTTCCCTTCTTAGAAAGGTGAGGGGAGGTGGATGCCCAGCCCAGTTTAAGTGAATGGGTTTCTGCTTTCAGACTACAGAACCTTGGACAAATTACTTAACCTTCCTGAACCTGTTTTCTCAACTGTAAAATGGGAATACTAATACCTACCTCAGGATCGTTAGAAGAGTTAACACACAAAGTGCCAGGCACAGAGTAGATTCTCAGTAAATGCAATCCTACCCTTCTTAGGAGGGTATTCTCTCCTGCACTTGGTGTAGATGTGAAAACAACGGTGTTAGTTATGATGTTTCCTTTTGTGCAGATTTGAAAAGCCAACCTGGTCCAGCAGGTGGCAAACTCTTAATTAGACAAAAGGCAGATTTGGGACATGACATAAAATGCATCTCGTTTCTGTTCAGGCCCTCAGGCCTCTGCAGGTGACTTGGGGGGAACCTGGCTCTCCGCACCCCCCCCCCCCCCAGGTAGGACCCCGCTGCCCCACTCTCTTTTGCTGCTTCTTTACCAAGGCCTGCTCTGCCCTTGTGTCCTTCAAGATTTAGCTCCTGCTGGGGACGTGACTGGGACCGAGGGAGCCACCCAGAAGTATGGAGACTGTGGTGATTGTCGCCATAGGTGTGCTGGCCACCATCTTCCTGGCCTCATTTGCAGCCTTGGTGGTGGTTTGCAGGCAGCGTTACTGCCGGCCTCGGGACCTGTTGCAGCGCTATGATTCCAAGTGAGTGGGCCTGGGGAGGGGAAGGGAGGAGGGGTGGGTCCTGCCAGGGGCTCCAACAGCAGAAAAAAAAGAGAGGAGCCCAAGGAGTTTGGTAGTGGACAACTCTAGCTCAGCTTTTTGTCTCTAAAATGGTACCCGAAGGCTCCCTTTCCAAGAAAGACCTCGGAGCTTAGCAATGTCCTGAGCCTTCTCTGACTCTGTCACTGAGTTAAGGAGAAAGTGACCGAACGGGCTCACCTACCACAAAGGTGCGGCCATTCATCCAGAAGTGGCCACTTCCCTTAGCATTTGAATAGATCCAACTTCTTTCCAGCCAAACTCGTAGGAACGGAGATCCCAGGCCTGCATTCCAGCCACACATGGAAGCAGCAGATACTGGGTTGTGTGAAATCCCAGCAGAGGACTGTCTCCCTCTTTGCATGGATTTCTTCATGATGCGTTTTATGTGCAATCTATTTTATAAGCATGATCTAGTTTTCCGTTTAGGGGTGTTTTGACAGGTCGACCCTTGAGGGACCATGGCAGGTCACCCTTAGTTTCTCTTATCCCTCTGTCTGAATCCTATCAGCATCTCTGTTAAGAGGTAGATAATTTGTGGGGCGCCTGGGTGGCTTGGTCGGTTGAGCGTCCGACTTCGGCTCAGGTCATGATCTCACGGTCCGTGAGTTCGAGCCCCGCGTCGGGCTCTGTGCTGACAGCTCAGAGCCTGGAGTCTGTTTCAGATTCTGTGTCTCCCTCTCTCTCTGCCCCTCCCCCGTTCATGCTCTGTCTCTCTCTGTCTCAAAAATAAATAAACGCTAAAAAAAAATTAAAAAAAAAAAGAGGTAGATAATTTGTAAATGCCCGTTTATATGACCCAGGAAAGTTCTGCTATTCAATGGAATTCTCTGGCATCCCCTGTTGTAAAGTCAGTGTTGTGATTCCTCCCACTTCTCCAGTAGAACGAGGAGGGGGTAGGACCAAAGTCCTTCCCGACAGTAATTCTGCAGACCAGGTAGGTTTGGGTAATAGGAACTTCGGCTTCTCTGGAAAAGGTAGGCTTGAAGGAAAAATGGGTTTAAGAAGGCTGTTATTTTGTGCTGAAGGAGCAGCCCTGTCTGATGCATCTCTGCCTCCTATGGCTGTGGCCCTGCCCTTTCTCTTAGTGGCTCATTTCATTCTGCTTCAGCTGTCCTTAGTGCCCTGCCTGCCTCTGTGACCCACGTCTAGCCACGTGCCCCACCCGCACCTGCGGTCCCACTAAGGTTAAATGTGGCTCCAGGACAAGGGGTCACTGCTTTAACTTGCTAACTTTTTACATCCTGTTGGGGGATATGTGGGCCTTGGTGAGGAGAGGGTCAGCGGTAGTCACCCATCGCGAAACCACTCACCTGGGCATTTCCTTCCAGGCCCATTGTGGACCTCATCGGTGCCATGGAGACCCAGTCGGAGCCGTCTGAGTTGGAACTGGACGATGTGGTCATCACCAACCCCCACATCGAGGCCATTCTAGAGAACGAAGACTGGATCGAAGATGCCTCGTAAGGCCTTGGGGACCGCGGACCGCGTACTTCCTTCAGTCCCCTGGAGATGGCACATGGGCCTCTGGGTGCCCTTTTCTAGGTTCCTTTGCCACAGCACTTGACCAGGCATCCGGGAGCACTGAGTCACTTCCAGCTCTTTCCCGGCCCTCAGCGTCGGGGGGTAGAGAATCAGATTATGTTATGACAGTATTTGTCCTTCCTCCCCCCATTCTGTAGATCTAAACACTGAGGCCCATAGACGTGTGGCAGAGGTTGTTACAGAGTCACCTTGATGTGCTTGGGTTATCCTTAGGGGGCCCGTGAATTTGACACCCAGGCTCCAGGGATGCAGCCTTTGTCTCCAGGATCCCTCAGGGATCTCTCCATCCGGCAGGAGCCTCTACATGTTGAGAAGTGTGTGCCATTGTCATTCACCAGCAGACGTGTGGGGGACATTGCATGTAGGACACTGGGCCAGTTAGTGCAGCTGTTAGGAATTCTACTAAATACGCTGTCTCCGAAACGTTAGTGGGTCTCTGCACAGCGCCGTGGGCACACACAGGAGGCGATGTCTAGAGTTGCCTGGGGTGGGGAGGTGGAGGTGGCTTTCATGAAGGCTGTCTCGGAGTGAGTGCCTTTTGACCTGGGCCTTGAAGGATGAGGTGCTCAAGAGGCTGAGAATAAGGGGAAAGTCACACGGGGTGGAGGGAACAGTGTCAGAAGCTCAGAGCTCTCAGAAAGCATGCCTTGAGAGGTGAATGCTGCCTGGGAGAGTGGGCTGGATACGGGAGGGGAAGGGAAAGGAAAGAAGGTTCCTCCTCATTTAGCTCGTGGACCTGTTCAGTTTAACCCTGAGGCAGTCCTGCTCTCGGTGGTGTCCCGGTGGGTCAGAGCTACATGAGGAGCCGAGCTGGTGGCCGGAGCCAGGTGGGCCTGCAAGGAGGAGCACTGACAGATTCTTCTTGTCTCCCCAGGGGTCTCATGTCCCACTGCATTGCCATCTTGAAGGTAATACTTTTGGATTTCCCATGAGATAAGGGGGTGGAGGGGCTCACCAAATCACCCCTGTGCCCACACTCTTTTTTTTTTTCTTTTTAACATTTATTTGTTTTTTTGAGAGACAGAGAGGGGCAGACAGGGAGAGGGAGACGCAGAATCGGAAGCAGGCTCCAGGCCCCGAGCTGTCAGCACAGAGCCTGATGTGGCGCTCGAACTTACAAACCGTGAGATCATGACCTGAGCCGAAGTCAGATGCTCAACCGATTGAGCCACCCAGGGGCCTCTGTGCCCAGACTCTTGAGGGGCATCTTAGGAAGGGCCCTGAACCCATGCAAGAAGGTTTTTAAACATGCCTGACGCTTGGGATTTCTGCTGTTTCCACTCCCTCCTGGGTGGTCTGTTATACGCGAGCATTCTCAAGACCCTTTAAAGGTTTTATTTCACCTGGTCCTGCTAATACAGTGGCCTGTGAGAAAGGCCACATACGTGGTCACTGGCCACATTTTCACCAATTGGGGAAGGCAGTGTGCCCGAGTCTGTGTAGCTGCTGAGGGGGAGTGGGCTCCCCAGCTTCTCTCTGGGCACTTTCCTTCATTAACAGAGAGCTCAGCCCTTTGCTCAGTGAGTTGAGTTCTGTATCTGGACTTCTCCAGTTACTAGAAAGTCCTTCATTGGCCCTCTCTGGCTGGGACGGTAGTCAGCCACATGGCACGGTTGGTGGTGTTGAAAAATCCAAACCATGAGTATTGTACTTGAAGGCAGATTTTTTTCTTCTAATTCCTGCAACCTCCATGATTGGGTGGAAAATTGCATCCAGTTTGTGTTTTGGCTAGTTTTTATAGTTTGGGGTAATTTTTATATTGTAAGCATTTTTTTTTTTAATGATTGTCTTGTCTCCTACAGTTTTTTAAAAAAAATTTTTTTAACATTTATTTATTATTGAGTGACAGAGAGAGACAGACATGACCATGGGAGGGGGTAAGAGACAGGGAGACACAGAATCCTAAGCAGACTCCAGGTTCTGAGCTGTCAGCACAGAGCCTGACGTGGGGCTCGAACTCACAAACCGAGAGATCGTGACCTGAGCCGAGACCAAGAGTCAGACGCTTAACCGGCTGAGCCACCCAGGTGCCCCAGCACTTGGTTTTTTAATCCTTGTGTGATAAGAATAATATTGAAATATTTGGTCAGTTGCAGATATTGGTGGTTTCTTCATTGCAGTAGCCTGGGAAACTACAACCTTTATCTTTTTGTCCAGTAATTATTCAAGATTTCAGAAACAGCCCATGTTTTCTCCGGTGTCATTCAGTACAGATAGGATGATGTCTTTCATCCCACGTCTCCTGTAGCTGTCTCTTTTGGGGGACAAAGGAGTGTCTACTAGGAAATTGTCCTAGGGTCCAGGATTATTTAATTCCAAGACGCTCTTTGGGTGTAGATATGGTTACAGACAGGTCTAATGACTAGAGCAATTATACCATATTCATTTCCCATCTCCCAGCTAGCTTGTGTCCTGGTACCAGGTTTTGTCCCCGTCCCTGCCTATGACACCTGAGCTGGGGAATAAGTCAGCAGCAGGAAGGAGTCTTACTGGATTGGAATCAATGGTCCAGCCTGAGATTCTCAGATCCAAGGAGAGGGGAGAGGCCCTGGGGTCTGAAGGCCCTTTTGGTTGGCCACCTGCCCTTGAGTCCCTGTGGTGGGGACTTGCAGGAGGGGCCTAGGCTCTCTCCTGGGTGAGCTCTTGGCCTTCTTTCTACCCTCTTTTCCAGCCCCAAGTAGGCGGCAGGTAATGGCACTTACTTGTCAGGGACAGAAAGAAGCACATCCAGGTTCTAACATCGGGGAGGTGTGGAAGTGGGGAACCAAGCTTTTGGGGGTGGCCAGCACTGTTGATGGATGAGAAAGGCCTCAGGCGGTAGTCATGCCTTTTTCCTGCTTTTTCCGAAGACTCATTCGCCATGGCCGTGTTGACAAACATGGTGTCACCCTAGATAATTGTTGAACTAAGTGCTGCTTTTGGAAGATGTGCTTCAAGGGGACAGTTGTCCTTTGTCCAGCTGTGTTCCTGAGGGTGCCCCACTGGGGAGATCTAGCCTTCTGGAAGACTAAACCATGAGGTGAAAGAATAGAAAGAGAAAGTAGGTTTTTCCCCCTAAACGACAAGGCGAAATTAGAGCACATGATTTTTCTTAGACAGATTAATTCAGCTTAGACTTCTCTAAGCCGAAACCGTGACCCTGATCTCAGCTTCCCACCCCTCCCTCCTCGCTGGACGGTGCCCTTGGCTTTTGCCGCTTCCATCCCATTTCTCTCGTCTGTGTGCTTTTCACTCAGTTTGCCCACTAGGTTAGGGGCCCCTGGTGTGGGATGGAACCCAAGGCAGGGGCCATATTTGTTTGTGGGGGCAGCAGAAACTCTTGGGGGAGCTAGAGTGCCCCCCCTCAGTCACCCCTCCCCTCCCTGCCGTGTTAGATTTGTCACACTCTGACAGAAAAACTTGTTGCCATGACAATGGGCTCCGGGGCCAAGATGAAGACCTCAGCCAGTGTCAGTGACATCATCGTGGTGGCCAAGCGGATCAGCCCCAGGTGAGCTGGTGGGCCTTGAGGTCCCCACCCTCTGCGGGGAGTGGGGGGACGGGGAGGAGGGAGGGACCGGAAGCTGAGGTGGCAGGCAGGCCAGGCTTCTTGAGGAAACTACATAGGTCACTTCAGTTACAGGCGTCCCAGACATTTACAGAGCATCCAGGAAGGTTTAGATTCTCAGAGACCAAGCCAGGGTTTAGATACTTGTCTCACACAGTGCCCCCCCGCCTCCCATGGGCCTCCTCCTCTGGTTGGCTTTTTGGGGAATTCTAGCATGTGACTAGGGCCGACTCTTCTAGTCCATTCTGCAGATCCCACTGTGTCTGCTGCCTCTCCCTCAGCCCCACACCAGCTGGGGCTGCCTGCCTTCCCTTCTTCCCAGGCTCTGGGCCAGGAAGCATATTTCCCGCCGGTGTCCACACCCTCGTGCAGCGACCATGCCCCACCCTGCCCTATCTGTACTGGAGACCAGTTTCAGGGACCTGCTCCTTGCCACTTCCCTGTCAACCACTGGCCCAGGCATGGCCCAGCCAGCAGCCTCCGGGACTGGGTGTGGGGATGGGGGGAAGAGAAGCCATACCTCATTCAGATCTCCCAAATGCCAGGCTGTCTGCAAAACCCCACGTGGGAGGCAACCGGCAGGACTGTAGTCAACAACTACACCCCCTCGTTTGGGCTTGACTTTGTCGAGAAGTATAAAGCCCTTTTCTTAGGGAGAAGGGTGGTACTGGGTTTGTGCTGCCATCTGGTGGTTGGTATGTGGATGTGCCTGAGTCGGGAGTTGGCCAGGTCCAGGATGTTTTCTCAATCAGCCAGGCAGCCTTACTGCCGGGACAGTGCCTCCACCTCCCCGGTTGGAATGGTGGCACTCCCTGTGAATTCCAGGGACTCTCGGTTTCCTGGTTGCCATGGCCTCGGCTAGATCACGAGGAACCAGCCCTCTGAAGGAATATGAGAGTTGGAGCACTTGAACTCTGTCCAGGGCGTTCAGTGAGTTGAGAAAGTAGGAAGGAGATAATCCCAGGGAGGGACTCAGCTCAGAAGAGTTCTTGGCTTTTCTGAACTGGAGCTGTCCCAGGTGGGTGTAGCTGTGGGACTTGTACCAGCCTGGCCAGAAGGCCCTGCAGCCGAGGCCCTGGGCAAGCACCAGGCATTCCTCTGGCCACCCCTTGTTAGTAGAGACTCTGCACTGCCCCTGTCTGCTGGACCTTCATTGTGCTTCCAGTCACTGCAAGAGCCACCCCTGGGGCCTGCGCAGTTCCTGTGATACCTGGTTGTCACGAGGAGGCATTGCCGGGAGCGGTGGGAGGAGGAAAGAGATGGAGATTTCTGGGGAGGAAGGAAGTCCCTGGGGCTGGGGATTAGCCCTGTTTCGAGACGGGGTGTGTGTGGCATTGCTCAGAGAGTGGACCTAACCTGGTGCACACTGGCCCGTCCTACTGAGCCCCTTGGGCTGCTTCCAGAATGTTCCCTGCCATAATTCAGTCAGTGCCCTTGCTTTATCTTTTTGCCTTTAACACTTCTTTCTTCATCTGGCCTTTTTTTGTCCCCGTTGTTTTTCTTGCTCCATTTATTCCACATAAGTGTGTTGATAGCATATTAGTTTCAGGGCGAGTGGCTTCAGCTCCAGGGCACTACAGAGAAAGGGGCTGGCGAAGACGGCCGCTGATGTTCTTTGCGTTTCCTCACCAGCCCCTCAGCCCCGAGACAAGAACATTGGAGGGCATCTACCTATTTTCAAGTGCTTTTCAAAATCAAACAATGTATCATAATTTTTTCTTCCTGACTACCACGCAGTCCAGGAGCGAGGATTTGGATGAAAATCTTGAACCGTGCAAATCAGAATGAATAGCAGCTCCTTTCTGAACTTGATTTAAAAAAAAAAAAATTAACGACGAATTGTACCGTATGTAAAGGAAATCCATTGGAGCAGTTTGGACCCAAATTAAACTTGTAGGCTTTGTGTGTGTGTGTGTGTGTGTGTGTGTGTTCTATATAACTATATTTAACCTTTTTTAAAAAACACAATAGTAGTAAATACTTAACGGAAGTCAAAATGCAGAAATAGATTGGAAAGTGAAGGAACCCCAACTTCCACCCCACCCCAATCCCTGGCAGTAACACGATTGAATGCTGGGTATTCCTCCACACTGCTCAGCGGCTGCACGTCATAGCTTTTGTTTATTTATTTTCATGCCAGCGGATCCATCAAACTTTAGATATCGTTTGGCAGTTTGCCCTTTTGATTTAGTAGCGTATCTTGAACATCATTCCAGAAGGGCGAGCTTAACACTTTTTAAAAACTATCGGGACTGAAACAAAACCCAAAAACAAAATACTCCCCAAATCGAACCAGAAGTCTTCCTGTTCAAGTCTGTCTGAGAAGGCAAAAGCAGTTGGAGAAAAGAATCACTAAAGATTGGGGCTCTTCAGTATCAGAAGAAAAGATTGGGACAAAGAAAGGTAGAAATGGAGGAAGAACAGAAAAGGACACCAGGGAAGTGAACTACTGAAATCCTTTTGCCTCCCCACAGAGTGGATGATGTGGTGAAATCGATGTACCCTCCGTTGGACCCCAAACTCCTGGATGCGCGGTGAGGAGGGGGGGGAGGGGTCATTCGGTTTCTCACGCGAGAAGCTCAGTGTTTTTATCACATCTGTGAGGTCCTCTGTCTGGGTTGTGGAGAAGGCTGCTGTATTGGGTTCCCAGGGCTGCAGGCCCCATTCATTTGAGTGTGAATGGTGATAGAGGCCCGAGCTCTTCCTGAAGCCTGGGATTAGGGGGAGCCAGTCTTAGACTTTGAATTTTTAGGATTAAACATCTGGCCACGGTAAATCCTACCTGCACCTTCACTCCCTCCCCTTTCCCGCATCTGCCTCCGCTCCCCCCAAAAAGCAGATGCGCCCTAGCTGTGAGTGCTGCCCAGGGGGTGGGTGGGTGGGGCAGGTGGTAAGCAGGGCAAAGGATGGAAGGGACAGCTGGGCTCAAGCTGTGCTCACGTTCTGCAGGACGTACCCAAGACCCCCGCTTGTGATCCTCCTGTAGTACACTGAGTATACGTTGGCTTTTGACGTTATACTCCTCTACCAGATGCAAACTCATTAGAACGAGCAGATTCTTTTGTCTCTTGGATTTACATGAGCATTTCATAGATCTGCTGTGTGATGATTGCCAGACTGCAGTGATTACAGTGGCTCCCAGGGCTTCAGTTGGTTTTTCTGCCCTGCTCCCATGCTCCGCCCCGCTGTGTCTACGGGCTCAGAATCTGATACAGTCCCCACCTGCATCATATACACTCACTCCATCAAAGATATTCTACAGTGAATCTTTCAATACTGGGAAAGAAAACACTCCTCCTCAGTTTGGTTTTCAATTAAATTTTGTTTTTAGAGTGGTCTAAACCAGCTCGGGGCCTTATTGACTCAAAATCAATAAGGGATGCCCCAGGCAGGGGTACGTCTATCGTGTTTTTAAGTGGGCAACAGTTGGGGATGCGCTCAGCCAATGGACTAGATCTGAATAGTCCTACAGAACACTCTTCTGGGAGATGTTAATAGGTGTGCTGCAGAAAACAGTCTCCACAGTCTTAAATGAGTTAGTGAGCCAGAGCACATTGTATTCTGTCCTTACAGCTTTATCATGCATGTTACAGGCTCAGAGAAGGCTTCAGTTAACGTTGTTTAACCCAGCCATGCCCAAATTTATTGGAGTGTGGAGCCATCTTTAAATCACCAACCTCTCGGGGAAGGGCCTCCAGTTTGGAGAACACCAGACCAGAGTCTGTCCATGTGGGCTTTGGTGCGTAATCCCTCATTCCCTAGGGACACTGATCCTGCTGCCTTTTCTAGGACTACTGCTCTGCTCCTGTCTGTCAGTCATCTGGTGCTGGTGACCAGGAATGCTTGCCACCTGACCGGGGGCCTGGACTGGATCGACCAGTCACTGTCTGCTGCGGAGGAACACCTGGAAGTCCTTCGAGAAGCAGCCTTGGCTTCTGAGACAGATAAAGGCCTCCCAGGCCCCGAAGGGTTCCTGCAGGAGCAGTCGGCCATTTAGTGCCTGCTGGCCAGCCTGCCGCTGTCCCTGGGTGGCTCAGCGGACCTTCCGCTTCTCCCCGTAGCGTGAGTTCTCGGGGGTTCAGCTGTACGTGCCGAGCTGATGCCTCTGCTGCAGTAGCAAATGCTGACTGGCGAGTGGCAGTCTAACACCGCGGTTCCAGGAGACGGCTTGCACCGTCTGCACAGCACAGCCTTAGAGACTGGTAGACCAGCAGCTTTATTTAGCCCACCTAGTGTTTTCAAGAAAATTGAGCCACCATCTAGAAATCACAGGGTTTCGCCCTGAAATCAGAGTTTCTGTCTTCTCTTAAACAATCCGAAGATAAGGCAACTCTGAAATGCATCTGCAGAAGACAATCAACTTGAACTCAGTGGGAGTTGTGTCTTTTGACAGGGCTTGTACTCGCTCTCTCTCACTCTCCTGGTCTGTTTCATTTGTTTGTATTATCTGCCCTGTCCCTGAGGCATCTGAGTCCCTCTTCCCCTTCCCAGGTTTGCCTTTGAAAGTGAGCAACGAGTTGATTTTTCCTTGTCATTGGGCCTGCAATTTTACCTACCTACCACTAGGAGGACAGTACACTTACACTTAGACTTCTGTCAAGCGAGTGGTTATTGACTCATTCGAACGTATGGGGTGCAGTGCGATGTATTTGAGAAGTCAGGGTGGGAGGAGGGAGCCTGAGAGTCCTGAGGACACATTGTGCATATGACCCAAAAAGAGGTATCTCAAGACCCTTCAGAGTTTAGGCGGAAGTGAAGATCCCACCATAAAGTAGTTTCCGCATGAGCAATGACATCCGTGAAGGTTGTATTCCCCCTTTCTTTTGGTTTCTGTTTATTTTTGCAAATATTGAAAGACGAGGGGCATTTTTATGACATGAGACCTTTGTGGGACCCAGAATCCCAATCACATAGTCCAGACATACATCCGAGTTGCTTAATTGCCATCATAAGCATATAGGAGAGCCGGAAGTACTTTGCTTCTCCCAGGATCTCAGAGCCAATGTTTCTCTTGGGAGACAGGGCTCTGGCTTGGGAGCTGCCTTGGTTCATATGCTGTGCTGTTTGGCATGTTTGGATCTCCGAGTCTGGTCCCATTTCATTTTCTGTGTGCTAACTCGTCAGCAGATGCCTCTGTCTGGTTCTAGAGAACCAGGAGCCCATATTTCCAAGATCAAGATTGGAGCCTTGTTTGTCACTGAAATGTCCCATTGGGCACAGTCCATTTTCTCCTGGAAAGCAGGATGCTTCTGTGTACGGGTTCCCACCTGGGAAATGGAGTCAGGAGAGGAAAGCTTGGGTCAGCTCGCTGTGGACTGATGATGGATTCCTGACTGCAGGGCCACCTTATTGGATTGTCCATTCCCATCAGCTCTGAACACATGCTAAGTAGCTAACTTGTCCTGCTGGTAGGGTGTGAATGGGGAACTTCCTCAAGGCCACTTTGAATTTTCCATGTCGTGGCCTCCACAAACAGACATCCACAGTCCTCCTGTTGTTTATTTTCCCTTCCTTTCAAAAACCTACATTCACAATGAGATTGGAAACCACTTTCTGCTAAGGGGTTGCAATGGCTGCCACAGGTATAAATGTCCCTGCCTTTGAACCTGGGTCAGAGCCCTAAGCCAAAGAGGGACAGACCCAAATTGGCATCTCAAATACCACCCAGGAGGCGTGGGGGTGGGGGGTGGAGGTGAAGTTTCCCAGCATCCCTGAAGCAACGCCCGCTGTCACCAACCTTCTGTGAGCCCTGGCAAGTCCTGGTGCCTCCCTGAATCCCTGGGTCGCTGCAAGGAGAGGTTGCTGAACGCCTGGGAAGTGTCTGCTGGCCTGCAAGATCTCCGATCTGGCTGCTGCGTGGTTTCTCTTTTGTCTCCAATGCAGGACAAATAAGTCTCTGGATAAGGTGGGTGTTGGTTGAGGTGAAAGCACCATCTGGGGGAGGAGGCCTCCCTGCCCCTCTTGGCCCTTTGCGAGTTGGCCGAAGTTACCTTCTCTGAGAGGGCCAGGTTGGTGAGCACGGGGCACCCAGCCTGGTGTGGTTTCCCAGGGGATGGACGCGTCCCAGGTCCCCGGTTCGCTAGTGGCTTTCTGCATGGTGGTAGCTCTCCCGTGACACACACCACCCCCTGCCCTGCCCTGGAGTAGGAGCGTCAGACTCAGATTGTGAAGACGGAATGACTCAAGGTTAGGCATGGAGTGTGAGACGAGTAAGATCTTCAAACTCAAAACAGGTTCAAATTTGGACTCTTGTCATTTACTGTGTAAACTTGGACAAGTTCCTTAACCTCTCTGGTCCTTAGCTTTCTCATCTATAAAATCAAGACTCCTTACTACCTCGTGGGTTGGCGTGTCAATCAAAGTGTGTGTGTGTGTGTGTGTGTGTGTGTGTGTGTGTGTGTATGTGTGAAATGCCCCGTAGTGTGCCTGGTACTGATTAGCCGATATTAATCCTTCTCTCCCCGAAGCTGCCCATGCCCTGAGGCAGGTGACCCAGATGGCAGCACCTCAGTGACCCTGGCTCTGTCTGAGCAGGAGTCTCTGTTCATAAGCTCTGGAACTGAGCAGCCAAACATGCTGGAATCGCTGCAGAAGGGAGAGTGGCCCAGCCTTGTCCCTGCCCCATCTCTGGTCTTTTTGTAACCTAAAGATGGATCTCTCCACCTCTTATCAGTGTTTCCAGGGTTGATTGCTCAAGCTCACATTCCTCCAGAAAATGGCCCAGGGAGCCTCCTCCAGCTTGTGACATCTTCCAGATGGAGCATGTGTTCCTGGCACCCAGCCCACCCTGGTGCTTACCCTGACCTGCCTCATTCCAGAAGTTCCTTCTCTCCAGAGGCTCTACTCTGTGCCCGATCCCATAGAAAATGCATGCACCTGATCTGTCAAAAACAAGACGACTTACAATTCAAAATCCCTGAGTTGCTTTATGACCTGGGACATCTTGGGAAGGTGTCAAAGGAAGAATTTGCGTCAATTTCTTTCTTTCCTTCCTCCACCCTCCTCTACCTCACTTCTAAGCCCTCCTGCCCCACCAAACTTGTCCAGTTTGCTCACCCTGGGAGAGAAGTGTGCTAGAGGCTGGGGCTATGAACAAAAAGTGCCCTCCCTGTCCTTAAGAAGCAAGAGGGACAAATAAGCAGCCGACTGAACCACAGCTGTGGCAGTGTGGTGATGGAGGGGTGCCTAGCCCGGGACCGACGGGGCACAGAGCAGGGAGATGGGAGTCAGTGAAAAAATCTGGGGGGAGCAGATGCCCCCGTCAAGACCGTCAAGGGGCAGAGAGGTGTTCTGGGCAAACTGGACAACACAGAAAAGGACCAGGAGAGCATGGCTGACTTGAGAAGTGCAGGTGGTTGCGGAGGCTGGAGTGTGGGGTGGACAGGATGCTAGATCACGGAGGACCCTATAGATCCTATTGAGGAGTCAGAGCTTTATTTCTCTGAGCAAAATAGGGACCACAGAAAGGCTTTAAGCAGGGGAGTGACAAGGTCAGATTAGCAATTTAGAAAGAGTCCTTCATACCCTATGACAATAGTCTCAGGCCCATCAATTTGCCTGATGCCACTGAGTACACATTTCCCCCCTGAGTCGGAGAGGCTCACGACCCAATCATGATATAAAACAGGGTGGGCAACTGGTTGGGAAGGAGGAAGAGGGACTAGGCATCAGAGTAGAAAGTGCCAGAGGGAAATACTGCGGTTGTGCCCGGGTCTGCTTCTGGTTGATATGGAACCTGTCTCTGTCAGAAATGCTGATGAGCAGGGCTTTAAGAATTTGGGGCATAACTGGGTCCTCGCTGCTTCATCCATCTGTGTTTTTATCATTCCTACTTTACAGATAAGGAAGCCACAACCTAGAGAGATAAGTAACTTTCCTCGAGCTAATAAGAATCCGAGCAGGAGGGGCACCTGGGTGGCTCAGTCGGTTGAGCATCTGACTCTTGGTTTCGGCTCAGGTCATGATCTCACAGTTCTGTGAGTTTGGGCCCCACATTGGGCTCTGTGCTGACAGCACGGAGCCTGCTTGGGATTCTCTCCCTCTCTCTCTGCCCCTTCCCTGCCCTCTCTCTCTCTTTCAAAGTAAACAAACATTAAATTTAAAAAAAAAAAATTCAAGCAGGAACTTCAACTTCCCATTTTGTGTTCTCAACCAACCACTCCCGCCTGCCTGGGGGCGGTGGGTGGGGAAATCCATAATGGGAAGGAAATAACAGATACCAGTGTCGTCCCATTTTCTTCTAGTTTTAATATTGTTCACTTAAAAAGTGATGGTTGTGACCCATAAATTAATTTCATGGCTCACTAATCGGTTACAACCCACAAGATGATAGTACATGGATACTAAAATGAGGGCTGGGGCATGGGTGAGGTATTCTTTCCATCCAACATGACTTAATTTGATCCGTTTTAAGTAAAGTGTGCATGTACCAGATTAGTGGCAAAAATTTATGGGGCAAAATGGAATAATTAATTTATTACATGATTGATCAGTTCAGGAGTCATCTGTTGAGCATCTACACGATCTAGCAATGAATAAAAATATAATGCCTCTCTTGAGGCGCATATGATCTAAGGTGGAAAGAAACCCATAAAGAGTCATTTTCAATATAATGCAGTAAATGCTAAGTAAGGGAACGCGTGTAATGAGAGCACAGCGCAGGGGCACCTAACCCGGCTCCCGAGAGTTTCCGGAAGGTGGTGATGTCTCAGAATTTTCAAGAAGTAGGTGTTGGCGGGGAGGAGATTGGGTGGGTGGGAGCAGGTGGAGGTGGAGCGGGACAGAGGACCCAGGAAGGGGAGTTGTGCAGGAGGACGTCCTCCTGTGCTCAGGAAATTACTGCCACCAGTGTCTGATGGGAGGAGAGGGTGTTGGGAGATGAGCCAGGAGAGCGGGTCGAGGACTAGACTCTGGATTTTTCCTCTGGGTGATAGGGATTTATCGAAAGTTGAAAAAGCTCTTAGTTTTTCTTGGAAAACTACCAAGTGATCTCTGCACCCTCCCCCGCCTTTAATGTTATCCTAATTTGATAGTCGAACAATGGCTCAGCATTGTGTTAATTTGCATTTCCCTGACTACTGGGGAAGTTAAACATTTTTCATGTGTTTATTAGCTATTTACTTATTCATGTCGTTTCCCCACTTTTCTCCTGGGATTTTAATATTTTTTTTATCGACTTATATGAGCTCTTTATATATGAAGGATAACAACCCTTTGTCATATTTATTGCATATATTTTCCCCAGCCTTGTCATTTGCCTTTTAGTTTTGTTTAGAATGGCTTCTGACGTCCAGAAGTTTTAAATTTGGTGTAGTCAAATGGATTGATTTTCTTTCCCTTAGTGATTTCTTCCATTGCTTTTATGCTTAGAAAATCCTCTCTCATCCAGAGATCAAATAAATATCGTTGAAATGTTTGAAGCAGCAGAGTGCCATGGGTGGGTGATTAATAATAATATTCACAGGTTAGATGTAGTGGTAAAAAAAAACTCAATTAAACAAACAAACAAAAGCCAAGGCAAAGCAGAAAAACAGTAGAAGAAATTAAACCTTCCTTTATCCACCACAAACCCAGCCCAAGGTTAAGGGTGGGAATAATCAGGGATCAAAGAGACAGAGATAAGGAGAGGCCGGTAGAGTCTTGAAGCACGAACACTACGTGGATCAGGCAGGCAGGAAGTAAGCTACACGTCCCAGGGTAGGATATGAAGGAACATGGCATGTTTGGTTAGAATCTGAGATGAAAAGAAACAGTGATGGGAGAGGGGGAAGAGAATCAGAAAAAGCCAAGAAAGCTTGCTAAGACATTAGGACTGTGTTCTAAGAACAATGGAGAACAATCGAAGGTATAATTCAAGTGATCCAAATAACTCTTAATGCCTCATGGAGCCAGTTAGCATAGAGTTTCGTTTAAGTAGTCATAGCCTGGCAGTCAAATGACAAACGACCAATGGAAGACCAATGACAAAATTCCATTGACAGTGGCACTGGTCTGCCTCTCTTAGTCTGGACCAGATGGTGAGAAGATATCATCTCTTATCTGTCCCTTTTCCTCTCTTCCTTGTTGCCAGGAAAGAGCCTGGGATCTGGAGGCAGTCAGACCCCAGTTTGGATCCTGACTCTGCCACTCCTTAGCCATGCCCTTTCCCATCTGCCTGCCTCCCTTCCTTCTGCAAATTCCATCAGACACCCATTATGTACCAAGCATTGTCTACGTGCTGGGGACACAGGGCAGAGGTAAACCATACAATGCTGCCCTAATAGAATTATAGGCTAGTGAAGGAAGACAGATGTTAAACAAATGATTGCTTAAATAAATGTAGAGTTAGGGGCACCTGGCTGGCTCAATCTGTGGAGCAGGCTGCTCTTGATCTTGGGGCCATGAGTTCAAGCCCCATGTTGGGTGTGGAGCCTACTTAAAGATTAAACAAAATAAGTGTAGAATTTAAAGTTTTTCAAGTATTTTAAGAAGAGAAATAGAATCTTATGAAAGATTATTAGGGGTACTGATCTATCAAGATGTCAAGGAAAGCTTCTATTATCTAGTAAATAGGGATCTACTATCTGAAGGATGCGTAGAATTCAGATGTTGAGGAGTGGGGTCACAAAGTCCTTTGGCAGAAGGACAAGAGGTGAGACAAGGCCAGTGTGACTGGAGAGTACACAGAGAGGAAGACAAAGGTGACAATGAGGCAGAAGGTCAAATCATGCCAGTCCTTGTAGGCTATGCAAAAGACCTTGGTCTTTATCTGAAGAACAATGAGAATTCATTCAGATGGTTTGTTCAAAGCTGGTAAAGTTGGAGTGGGGTGGGGCTAGAGAAACAATTAGATTTGTATTTCGAAAAAGTCCTTTTGCTTTCTATGTGGAGAATTGATTGGAGGGAGCCAGAGAAGAAAGGGGAGACCCAATGTGATTGCATCACACAAGGCAAGAGAAGATGGCAGCTTGGTCTAGGCAGGGAGAGGGGGATGAAAAGTTAGGGGAGAATAAATAGGACTTGGGTATGGGTTAATAATGTTCATGAAAGATTTCTGGGTTTCAGGGTTGCACACCTACATGGGGATCCCTATCCCCACAGATATAGGAAACACCAGAAGAGGATCAAGTTTGGGGAACAGGTTGGGGGTGGGGGAGGTTGAAGCCATGTGCTTTGGACTTGAAGAGTTTGAGGTGCATTTGAGATTTCTGTATGGAGTTAGGTATAATGACTACATCTCAGAGAAGACTGGAGATTTTTCATTGGTCATTATTGTTCAAGGTATAGCTCTGGATCTGATGCTAGGGAGAGAGAATGGAGTGAAAATAGAAGAGGGCCATGAGGACTCCAACATCTCATAGGATCTTGGGCCAGTGTGAGGCTCTTGTAGAGTTATTTTGATGGTTAGATGAAATACCATATGCCCCATGCCTGGAACATAGAGGCAATTCAGTAGATGTTAGATACACATCTCCCTTCTCTCCTTTTAACCGCTCTACTCCCTTTATTTTATGCTTTTCTATCTTCTGGCTCTATGTATTATAGCCAGAGACTTAAACCCCATTCTTCCAACCAGGGATGGCCCCAGGGCACCTAGTATAGACACCAGGCAAGCGCTGCTCTCCTCCAAGACCTAGCCCTGGAAAGCCTGCATCTTGAGCGCTCTCTGAAACTGAACTAAGAGACTTGGGGGCCTTTGCTTAGTTGACCAATGACCTGCATTTGGAGAACCAAATTTCTTGGCACACACAGCAACTTGTATCTTAGCATGCTAATCATGCCACCTCACATTTCTAGAACATGTTGTGTATTTTTCAGCGAGTTTTCATAACGATTATCTCAGTTGTTCATCACAGGATTTTTCATTATGAAATGCATTTGCATATTTTATTTACCTCTAATTCCTTCCCCACTGCTAAAACAATAGCGTTTTGAGCAAACGTGCATATGGATGATTTACAAATTCACTCCACTCTCTTTCTCAAGCTTGCTTTCTCTTGTGTTCCCGTTTTATTTTTAAATCATGAGTTTCATCTTCCTTGTCATAAGCCTTCACATGTTTCAGTGCTTCTCAAAATCACCATTCTGTTCTTTCTCTTCCTTTTGGCTTCTGCCCCCACTCGCCTCGTGGAGAACGAGGGCTCTGGCCCCCAGAGTCCATGGTTACGGCACATTCAGAAACTCACGTTTCTGACTCCTCTCCACCTCATTTCTCTCTGAAGCAGGTGCTGTTTATTCTGCATTGAAGCTTCATATTAGCTTTAACGAGAGATTTGTTATGCGAGACAACCTCAGGATCACGCAGCCCCATCCAGGTTCCTCCTTTGCCCCTGGTATCTTTAAGATTCTCTTCTATTTATTTTTTTCTTGAAGATTCTCTTCTGCTTCTCAGCCTCCCATCACTACTCTTCTCCTCTTATGCAGGACACTTCCCTGTTTTTCTTTTCTGGATTCTTCATCTTCTGCTACCCATGCTTATCCTCTCATTAAACATCTGGAGATTCAAACACCCATGACCTGGTCCTTGACCTTGAAGTGCTCACAGTCCGCAACAGTGGGTCTCAAACCCGATGGCGTATTTGAATCATCATATGAGGCCTTCAATAAAAAATATGAATGCAAGGGGCACCTGGGTGGCTCAGTTGGTTAAGCATCCGACTTCAGCTCAGGTCATGATCTCGTGGTCTGTGAGTTTGAGCCCTGTGTCAGGCTCTGTGCTGACAGCTCAGAGCCTGGAGCCTGCTTCAGATTCTGTGTCTCCCTCTCTCTCCGCCCCTCCCCCGCTCATGCTCTGTCTCTCTCTCTCTGTCAAAAATAAATGAACATTAAAAAAAAATTTTTTAAAGTACGAATGCAAAAGCCCTAACCCCAGAGGTCCTGCTTTAATCAGTCTTGAGTGGGGACCTAGGCATTGTTATTTTTTAAAGGACATCCTAATGTGCAGCCAGGGATGAGAACCACTCACTGGCCTAATGGGTAAGACAGATGTATAAACAGGGGCACCTGGGTGGCTTAGTCGGTTAAGTGTCCGACTTCTGCTCAGGTCATGATCTCACGGTTTGTGGGTTTGAGCCCTGAGTCGAGCTCTGTGCTGACAGCTCAGAGCCTGGAGCCTGCTTTGGATTCTGTGTCCCCCTCTCTCTCTGCCCCTCCCTGCTCACACTCTGTCTCTCTCTCTCAAAAATAAATGAATGTAAAAAATAAAAAGGAAATATGTGCAAACAAATGATTTTAGTATAATGTGAAGGCAGAAGCAAGCACAGAGGCTGGAGGAGAATGGAAGAGAAGCCCCTTATTCAACCTGGGAAGCCAGAAAGCAGGGGTGATTAGTCAGAGCAGATGACTCAGGGCTTCAACCCATCCTAGAGAAGCTTTTCACAGAGCCCTCCCCTCCAGCTTTCCAGTAGGAGAAAAAGTACTGAAATGACCTATGTTTTCTCTGCTGATCCCTCCCTGTCCTAGGGTGGTGCACATTTGGGCCACCTTGATGCTGTGTCTGACCCTCAGCCCCTATGCGCACTTTCCTCTCCAGGTTCTTTCTTTTCTCTTCCCCAGTTGTTTGGCATTTTCTTTGCCTCCGAAGCTCCCACAGACATTTCCTCTGGCCCATTGTCTGGTCCAAAGCTCATTCTGGATCTTGACGCGACAGTTCCCCTACGACGTCCTCTTTGGCCCCGCTGTGATTTCTCTTGTGATGGCTGAGCAGTTTGCTGCCATCGCAAGAGATCTGCTGGTGCCCCCCACCCCCACCCCGCCGGCCCCCCAGTGCCAGCACTGAGGCTGTGCTGTTAGGTAGGGTGGGAGTCAACCACAGCAGTGGCCTCCAGCTGGCCCCAGCTGCCCACCATCCTTCTGAAATGTGTTGCTGCTTTCTTGGCTGGCCCTCTCCTTTTCCTGGGTCAGCAGTCTGACGTTTGCTCTGTCTTGAGGCGGTTTCGAGAACTCCGGAGCCAGATCCTAAGTCCCTGGAGGCACTATCTTGGTTTTACAGCTTGGCCAGTTCTGGAATTGGCCTGGGAAACCATATTCTTCCCCCACGGCCTGCCCCCCACTCTCACTGAGGCTCACTGTACTCCTGAAACAGGACTCTACACACGGCTCCGTTGTTCACACTTCCTCACTGGGTCTCGTCTCATTCGGTTGGACAGCAGCCCTCTGATCTCCTCGTGTTTCTGCGGAACGTCTGTGTGTGGCCCTATACTCCCACTGCCACCTTGACTTTCTCTCTTAATTACCAGGATTCTGTTAACACAGACTTCTTACTTTGCTTCTTTGATTTTTTTTTTTTAAAGTGATTTCTGTTTCATTCTCTCACCTTTGCCATTTCTCTCTCTGCTTTTCATTACAGTTGACCTTTGAGCATCAGGGTTTGAATTGCACAGGTCCACCAATATGTGGGCTTTTTTACAGTATGGCCCTGTAAATGTATCTTCTCTTCCTTATGATTTTTTAAGTAAGTTTGTTTATTTTGAGAGAGAGGGAGAACGTGTGAGTGGGGGAGGGGTAAAGAGAGAGAAGGGGAGAGAGAATTCTAAGCTGACAGCACCAAGCCGGACACGGGGCTTGATCCCACGAACTGCGAGGTCATGACCTGAGCTGAAATCAAGAGTTGGACGCTCAACAGACTGAGCCACCCAGGAGCCCCTCCTTATGATTTCCTTAATGACGTTTCTTTTCTCTAGCTTACTTTATTGTAAGGATACAGTGAAGGATACATCTGGGTGTTAATAGGCTGTTGATGTCATCGGTAAGGCTTCTTCTGGTCAACAGTAGGCTATTGGTAGTTAACGTTTTGGGAAGTTGAAAGTTACACAGGGATTTACTACTATCTGGGGTCATAACCTCTAACCCCTGTCTTGATCGAGGGTCAACTGTATTTACTTCTACAAATGGGATTTCCTAATTTGCTCCTTACAACTTTGGCCTTATTCTTGCCTGTAAGACTGTCTCACATTATCTTTCCAGATGACCCAGCACCATTTGGCTTATGAAAAGGTGAACCAGACTCCCTTGCTGGGAGTCACTGCTGTTCGACCAGCTTCTGACATGATGGGACTTTGTGTACCATCCATGCCCTCTCTGGAGGAACACATCCCACACCCAGCTCACCGGAGTCCACGGGCTTCTTATAACATGCCTGGAAGATGCATAGGGGTAGCAACTGCTATTCATGTTTTGAAATTAGGAAAATGAGACTTAGCCAGAAGGACACCGAGGCCTAGAAGGGAACCAGCTCCTCAAGCTCATGTGGCTGGTAAGGGAAGAACTGGGGAGAGAATGCATCCTAAGTAATTCCCAGAGCATTACTTGCCCCAGGGTTCCGTACTGGACGCGACCATTGGGTAGCCAGCTGGTGCGAGGGTGAGTGCTGGATCCTGCCCTCAGGAAGTTTCAATAAAATCCTTCTTGGTGTGAGCCTATGACCCTGGCTGACTGGTCTGTTGGGTTAATGTTTCAGAATGGCAGATGAGTCACCGTGTTTCTATTTATTTTTAGGGTGTCAACCACAGGGACTCTGGGAACAAGGTTCAGCAACACCTTCCCTTGTATACTAGATACACAGCATGCAATATTTTCCCACTGGTTTTCTGGTTAGGACATGTTTTTAGTCGAGTGTCTGTGTTCTCTTTGGGTGAGCAGTCTACCAATGAGGCCAAACTCCATCATTCCAGATCACATGTGTGAATGTTCAAGGGTGGGGGTTTGCTATACTTCAAGCTGAGGCTAAAAAGGGGATACCTGTGTGGCTGGGTGAGAGACAACATCTCTTCTTCCCTTTCTTTTTTTAAAAAAAAAATTTTTTTTTCAACGTTTATTTATTTTTGGGACAGAGAGAGACAGAGCATGAACGGGGGAGGGGCAGAGAGAGAGGGAGACACAGAATCGGAAACAGGCTCCAGGCTCCGAGCCATCAGCCCAGAGCCTGACGCGGGGCTCGAACTCACGGACTGTGAAATTGTGACCTGGCTGAAGTCGGACGCTTAACCGACTGCGCCACCCAGGCGCCCCTCTTCTTCCCTTTCTTAGAGAACATGCAGTATCACTCTCCATAACAGTCTTTGCTCCTGCCCAGGAGGAGCGTCTAGACCGCTGGACAAAGGCTAACATTTATGGGGTCATCTTTTCCTGATGGGTGGGGCTACTGTGATTCGGGATCAAGAGCCAGATTGGCTGCTTCTTCTCTGATTCCCAACTTCAAACAGATTGCTCCTCTTCTACGTCATCTCAGAGGGGAGCACATTTGGTTCAGGCCCAGGACTATCTTCTAGAAGGTTCACATCTGTGTAGTTGAGCTTCCCAGTCCCATCTCAGCAGGCAAGCTTTGGGCGTGTGTATGTGTGTGGTGATATGTTCCAATACCCACATTTGGGAGTGTTGGAAGTCCTGTATATTTCCTTGATTACTTTCTGAATTCTCCATTGCAAATGCTAGGAAAGGCTGTGGTTTGGGAGCTGGAATGTACCAGAGTTGATGAACAAACTTGATATTTGCTTCCCATTTGGCTGTGATCTTGTGTGCCCACGTCACTGATTTGGGCACCTGTCATCATGGAAAAGGTGTGATAAGAAGTTGAAAAAGCATAAACACTGTGGAAAAGCTCAAAGGTAAACTCCTTTAAGTTCAAAGACACAAGGAATGCTCAGGACAACACAAAAGAGAAGTCATTTAACCCCTAACAGGACTCACCATCACAGCGCTGGGGCAGGCTAACGCTGAGGGAACCTGAGGAGACGAGGGGCCTTATGTGCACGGGGGCCCAACTACATGTTGGGAGCTGTTTGAACACCTTACATACAGTATTTCATTTAATCTTCATGACAAACGAAGGACCTCATGAGCCGGATATGATTATTCCCACTGACTCAAGGCTCAGAGAGGTCAAGGCACTGGCCCAAGGCCACAGGGTGACTTAGTAGCAGATTTGGGATGAGAATTAATGTCACCCAAGTCCCATTATAAAAGCCTGGAACTAGCCCCCGGGAGAATGAAGTGCTCCTCCCTGGAGGGGTTGGCACTGGGGAGGACAGCCCTGTCCCTCAGGCCTCCATGGGCCAGATGGACTGTGGTGTTATCCTATGTAGTGGTCCCTTTCTGAAGTACACAGAAGAGACAATTTTCTGCTTGGGGATAAAGTTCAGAAGGTGGAACTGGGTGGTGCGGTGCTGGCTGCCTGCCAGCTGTGAACAAGGAACCAGAATACCTGGAATGTGGTATGAGAGCCAAGACAGAGCAAGGCCCCAAGTTCATGTACTTCTAAAATTTTAATTTAATTTAATTTAATTTAATTTAATTTAATTTAATTTAATGAGTGAGCAGGGGAGAGGGGCAGAGAAGGAGAGAGAATCTTAAGTAGGCTCCACACTCAGCATGGAGCACGACATGGGACTCAATCTCACAATCCTGGGATCATGTGCTGAGCTGAAATCAGGAGTCGAACGCTCGACCAACTGAGCCACCCAGCGCTCCCTTCATTCATGTACTTTTGTCTAGGTGTTAGGAGGCCTTCATTTTTATGCCCGTAGCGCCATGGAGAGCTTGCTGTGGGGAATAAGGACATATCACTCTTCCTTCCCTTCAAGGTAAAACCTCTTGGAGGTTTTCCTTAGTCCTATTCAAATAGAATATGTGCCTAGGGAGAGCCTATGAGTGCTGGCACCCTCCTTAAATAGTGGGGTTGGAGAGAGACTCAGGACTTGTGCTCATTCCTGAGGTCTTGACTCAGCAGTCACCTCTTCCTACCTTTGGACTGGGCTGACACCTCTGCGAGAACATCCTCTGTGTTCCTTAGTTCTTCCTTAAGGTGCCTTTCAACTGTTGTCTAGTAAGGACAATACTAACACTTATACACTCATACTGTGTGCCCGGTATCAGTACAAGTATTTTGTATTTATTCATTCATTCAATCTTCGCAACATAGGTATAGCATAGGTATCATTATGTTTTGGAAAAAAAAAAAAAGGTGACTTATTTATTCTGAAAGAGAGAGATACAGAGCGAGCAGGGGAGGGGCGGATCCCAAGCAGGCTCCACCCACACGGTCAGCCTGGAGCCCCACATGGTCTCCATGACTACATTTCTAGCTTTCCTTGGAGTAAGTGTGGCTATTTGACTATGTTCTGGCTAAGGAGACGTCAGTGGAAAGATCATAGGATGCTTTCCGGAAGACTCCTTTAAAAGGGAAGAATCTGGTCCTTCTCCCTTTCTTCCATCTTGCTGCCTGGACAGCAGATCTGGTAGCTGGAGCTCAAGCTGTCATCTCAGAACAGGAGAAATCACATCCTCGGAATGACAGAACCTTCACGCTACCCTGAGTTATCTACCTCTGGATTTATTTCTCGTGAGACAGAAGTAAACTTCTGTCTTGTTTAAGCCACTGTTAGTTGGGTTTCCTGTTACTTTCAGTCCAGTCTAATCCTAATTGACAGCATTAAATATGGGTAAGAGCTAAGGTCAATAATTGTTTGTGAATTGACAGTGAGTCCCCAAGAGAAGCCTGGCTTGTCCTCTCTCCATCTCTCAGGTACTGGTGAGAGAGAATCTCGGGTTTTCACAAGAAAATGTCCTGAAACCCTGAAATGCCTCTTGTGCCTTATGGGTCTGGGCAGGTTTGCATCTGGAAAATGGGTTGTGCCTGGAACACGGTTCTCAGGTATGGTGGTCTGGGCTCTATTGGCCTTCCTTCTCCAGACACACAGGGACAAACCAAAGGGGCAGAGCCAGACTTAGGTTCTGAATATGGGCTTCTGCATCAGCTTTGCCCCACTGAGGTGAGCTGAGGAAGCCCCAGAAAGTCCAGAAGGATCAGTGAGGTGGACTGATTGCCTCTTCTGTTATTCTTGTTGCTGCTACTGGCATGCTTTGAAATTAATTGATGGTTTCCTTTTTTTTTTTTAATTTGTTCCTCCCTTTGCTTTTTCTGAATTAATTTTTTCATCGTGAAATATTTCAAAGATTAGACAAGAATAGAAAGGAGCATAATGAATACCTATTTACCCACCATTAAGCTTTATCAAATCTTAACATTATGTCATATTTGTATCAGATCTCATTTAAAGAAGTAAAACATTACTGATATAATTGAAGCTTCCTGTATATTACACCCCCCCTTCCCATTCTTCTCCCTCTTCCTCAGAGGTAACTATTACCATGAATCCACTGTTTATCATTCCTATGTATGTCTTTACACTGTTAGTACATATTTATGCATCCATTAATACAACATAGCATTGTTCAGCAGGGTTTGAAATTTTATATATAAATTGTAGCATACTCCACTTATCATTGGATTCTCCATGGAATAATTCTACCATAATGTATTTCTCCATTTTCCTGTTGATGAATATTAAGGATATTTCCTTTCTTTCTTTTTTTTAACCCAGACAGTACTGGTGGGACACATTGTGGGAGTTTCCTTAGGGTTAAATTGTTAGAAACTATGCCCCTTAAGTCAAACTATGCACCTGTTTTTGTACGGGGCCAAAAATTAAGGATGGGTTTTATTTACTATTTTTAATTTTAATTTAAAAAATTGACATTTTAGGGGCACCTGGGTGGCTCAGTCGGTTAAGCAGACTGACTTCGGCTCAGGTCATGATCTTGTGGTTCGTGGGTTTGAGCCCCGCATCGGGCTCTGTGCTGACAGCTCGGAGCCTGGAACCTGCTTCCGATTCTGTGTTTCCCTCTCTCTCTGCCCCTCCCCCCACTCACGCTCTGTCTCTCTCTGTCTCAAAAATAAATAAACATTAAAAAAGTTTTAAAAATGGACATTTTAGCCATTTTTAGGTGTATAGTTTAGTGACACTGAATACATTCACATTTGCCTCTATCCATTTCCGGAACTTTTTATCTTCCCAAACTGAAATTCCGTCCCCATTAAACAATAAATAACTCCTTATTCTCCACTCCACCATTCTACTTTCTGTCTATGAATTCGACTACTCTGGGCACCTCATATGAGTGGAATCATACAGCATTCTTTCTTTTGTTTCTGGCGTATTTCACTCAGCATAATGTCTTCAAGGCTCATCATGTTGTACCAGAATTCCTTCCTTTTCAAGCTGAATAATATTCCCTTGTATGTATATAGCACATTTTGTTTATCCATTCAACCGTGGGTGGATGGTTTTTACATTAAAAATTTTTTTTAAATGTTTATTTATTTTTAAGACAGAGAGAGTCAGAGCATGAATGGGGGAGGGGCAGAGAGAGAGAGGGAGACACAGAATCTGAAGCAGGCTCCAGGCTCTGAGCTGTCAGCACAGAGTCCGACGCGGGGCTCGAACTCATGAACCATAAGATCACGACCTGAGCCGAAGTCTGATGCTTAACTGACTGAGCCACCCAGGCACCTCAGTTTTTACATTTTTAATGGTTAAAAAATAAGAATATTTTGTGGCACATGAAAACTACACAAAATTCAAATTTCAGTGTCCAGAAAAAGTTTTATTGGAACACAGTCCACAGGCATCCATTGAAGTATTGACTACTGCTGCTTTTCATGCTAAAATGGCAGAGTTGAGTAGTTGGGACAGAGACTGCATAGGCTAGAAAGCCTAAAATATTTACTCTCTGGCCCTTTACAGAAAAAAATTTCTGAACCTTGCTCTATGATATGTAATCACTTAGGGGTGGAATGGTTGAATGGTAACTATTCTCCCCTTCCTCCCCTCCCCCTCCCCTCTCTCCCCACCCCCTTCAACAACTGCTTCTACAACTTCTCTTTTTCTTCTCCAAGGGCCCAGATTCTTTGTTTAAATGAAAGCTGGGAAGGGTTCTTCAAAAGCATTGTGTGGTTAGTTATTTGCTGTATGACAAAGAACTTTGAAATGTCAATGGCTTATAAGAAGTATTTATTTTGGGCTTATAGGCCTGCATGTTGGCTAGGGTTTGGCTGGTTTGTAGTGGGCTCAGCTCAGCTTGGCTTCTCGCTGTAGTTTGGGTCCAGGTCTTCTCCACATGCTTCCTTGGGCTTGTAGCTAACTGGGGCAAACTTTTCTCATTGAAAAACGAAGGGGTTCTAGAGGGTAGGTCCAGTGGCACGAGCACATTGCAAGTCTTTGCTAGTGTCATGCAAGCATCCCAATGGTCCAAGCATGGGGATATACACTCTGTCCACCATGAAGCCACGGTAAGAATGTGGGTGTACAATGCTCCCACAGGGGAGTGAAGGTCTGAGACCAATAATCCATCTAGCACAGGCATCAACTTTTTTAGCTTCAGAACTTTTCTTCAAACAAATCCTTACGTGGAGTTTGAATATATAATATAGACAAGAGTGAAGCTGTTCTGATAGATGTGGGGGGTGGGCTGAATCCTGCCCTGTACTCCCCTGCAGGGCCTCCTGGGATGTCTCTGCAGAGTCTCCCGATGTCATGGACTATCATTTGACAACCACCCCTCTTCTAGGAGATTTCATGGAGCTCTTCCTCCTCCAGGGTCCGGGGATCTGAAGCCATGGTTAAGAAGGAGCAGGCCTTCCTGAAGGTTGGGTCTCAATATGGGGTCCAGAAGGGGCACCTCCTAGAAACCAGGTATAGAGGATGCCTTGGGTCACACCTGACTGCCAGCAGAGCCAGACAACGGGTAGCAAACAACCCCGATTTGTTCCACGACTCAGCCCCAACCGGCTGGGTTGCTGCAACTCTCACTCCTTGCCTGCCTCTGACTCAGGTGCAGGAGATTGTTGTCTAATGGAACATCTGGCTCTCAGGTCACAGCGTCGTGGGGGGGGGGGGGGCGGGCATTGTGACGCTTATCATTACTGATTTGCCAGCACAGTCTTGGCGGTGCCTTTTGGGCAAGTAGGCTGTTGCTATTTGTAGAACTGAGCCAAAGGCCAGCCCCTTCCCATGTGGCCTCTCCACTTCCTTGCTCTCTGCAGTGGCATCAGCTTTTATTCCTACAGGCAGGTGGAGGCAAGAAGGAGGTGAGTGAGGACTTAGTGTCTACAGAGGCTTTGTCATACACTCACTTGTTCTCTGTGTATTTATTTAGCATCTGTTATGTATCAACATCTGGATTAGGCACTGCGCAGATAGTGAGAAACAAGAAAATAGAGCCAGATACCTGCTGTCTAACCCACTTGCTGGTGAAGACTTGTTTCCCCCAGATGGACAGATTTTCCAGGGTGACTTCTGTATACCTGGTGTTGGCTGGCTGCTTAGACCCACTGCTGCTGTGCCCTCTTCCCAGCCAGAGCAGCCCTCCTGGCATCTGCTACTTTCACCCTCCCTCTTGCTTCCCTGTTTGAACTTAGCACCATGAGCCCTTAGGGCTGCCTTCTTCAGAGGCCAGCCCTGGAGTTGAAATTCTCCCTCTACCCAACCCTGCCCTGAGCCCTGATCTGGCTTGTTCTCAACCCCTTTGCCCAAGACTAGAAGGAAGTGAGCACTTTTAAGGCCAGGTGTTGAATTCTTCTGATGATACAGTTAGATAAAGCTTCTGGAATAACTCCATTACCTTTGTAAAAATTAGCTTCCTTTGATGAGGAAACTGAGTGATGACTAAAGCTACCTTTTCTGGAGAAAGGAAAGATTATTCAGGAGAGGGGCAAGCTTCCACTTCTTTTCTTTAAAAAAAATATTTTTTTAATGTTTATTTTTGAGAGAGAGAGCAAGTGAGAGAGAGCGAGCACAAGCAGGGGAGGGGCAGAGAGAGAAGGAGACATAGAATCTGAAACAGGCTCCAGGCTCTGAGTTGTCAGCTTGGAGCCCAACACGGGGCTCGAACTCACGAACTGTGAGATTGTGACATGAACTGAAGTCTGACACTTAATTGACTGAGCCACTCAGGTGTTCCCCTTTCCTTTCCTTTCCTTTCCTTTCCTTCTTTCCTTTCCTTTCTTCTCCTCTCCTCCCCTCTCCTCTCCTCTCCTCTCCTCCTCTCTTCCCTCCCCCCTCCCTTCCCCTCCCCTCTCCTTTTCATTTCTTTTTTCAGAGACAGAGAAATGCAGATAGAGAGTGAGAGAGAATCTTAAGCAGGCTCCACACTCAGAATGGAGCCTGAGGCGGGGCTGGATCTCACACCCATGAGATCATGATCTGAGACAAAATCAAGAGTCGGATGCTTAAATGACCGAGCCACCTAGGCACCCTGCAAATTTCCACTTCTTATTTAGAATGTCTAAGGAACCATGGGCACCTGGCTAGCTCAGTTGGTAGAGTATGTGACTCTTGATCTCGGGGTTGTGAGTTCAAGCCCCACGTTGGGGACAGTAATTACTTTAAATTAAAAGAATGTTTAAGAAACCAGAACCAGATAGCTATTGCCTGCATCTTTTAGGGGTGCCGACTGTCGCCTTCTATCTATCTCCTCTGTTTTCCTGTCTTCCTGTTTGTCTCTTCTGCCAAGCCTGACTCTGCACTCCCAGGAACAGAAATACACACCCAAGAGTTCATGACTGCCTTTCAGTCCCATGAACTCCGTACTTGTTTGCAAGGCTGTTTTAAGCAGTGTGGGGTCTGAACTCAGCTGTTGTCCCCACATGGGAGCCTTTACAAGACAGTAGTGACCTGGATTTTAGATATAGTGGAGCCACATAGGCTCTGATCATTCCTTGGGAGCAGTGTCTCCTTGTTTTGTTTGTTTGTTTGTTTGTTTGTTTAAGTAGGCTCCACACCCAACATGGAGTCCAACCCCGGGGCTTGAACTCACGACCCTGAGATCAAGACCTGAGTTGAGTTAAAGAGTGGGACGCTTAACCGACTGAGGCCCCCAGGCACCCCTCCTTGTATTTTGGATGTTTGGTGTTTGATGGTTAGCCATGGGACCTGGCATTTCACAATGTTAGGTCTCTGTGCAGCTTAACTTATCTGCATTCTTGTTGACCCTTAATCAGTAAAGATGGTCTTGGCTTACCCACGGGACAGAGTTTGATTTATCGGATTGCTTTCTTTACTGAGGCTCAGGGGTAGGGCAATGCCTCCCCTCCCTTTTTTATTCAAGTATAATTAGTTCCAAATGCACAATATAATGATTCAGCAGTTCTGTACATTACTCAGTGCTCATCGGATGCCTTCCCCACTTTATATGGTCAAGAGCAGTCATCTTAACCTCTCTGACTCGCTTGTTCTTTGGCATGCGGGGGAGGGAGGGAGAAGATGCTGCGGTTTAAAAAACACAAGAGTATATGCTTCCTCCTCCAGATCTTCACCCTGATTAAATGCCCAACGTTAGCTTTTCCATGTATATAGGGATGCGAGTGTGTGTGTGTGTGTGTGTGTGTGTAAGTGGGAGGGTAGCATAGGCCACCAAGCACCTTTTTCATGGAACCATAGAGGGTTTGACAATGTTTGTGATTTTTCATTAAAATCTTGAATAAGAATGTAAGTAAGCCAAGGTAGGTAATACATGGCTCTTAGCACGTAATAACAAGAGGTAACATTTGTTAAGCACTTACTGGATGCTTTCCCTTATGTGAAATGCACAAGGCTTCTAATTGATTTGCATTATCATCATCCTTATTGACAAGTGGGTCACTCAGTTGGGAATGGCAGAGGAGGGGCTTGACTTCAGGTCAGACTTGGCATCAAAGCTCTGTAAACTCTACCCCTTATTGGTTGAGCTGTTGAAATGATTCTTCCATTGGAAACTTTTTTTCCTTCCTGACAGAAATGTTTCTCTTAGGATGGGTCAGAGGCCCAAATACAGGCCTGTGGATCACCAAAACCCAAGAGCTTGCCACTCCTGACTCCCTGCAAAGCCCAAGATTCATAGCTACCTCTTGGAAAGTTTTGAAAAAAGAGGATTTTCTTGTCTCAAAGGTCCCTCTGGCCCGGAGGCTGTTGAATGAGGACTCTTTTCAGTAAGTCATAATTCCCTTGAACTTCTCCCCCTGCTAATCCACTATGATGTTTATTTTTTCAAAGACCAATGTTTATTAGGCACCAGCTATGTATAAGGTCATTCCCCCTTTCTCCTCACACCAACGTAGGAATGGTGAAGTAGGTATAATTATCCTTATATTATAGTTGAAGAAATGGAGATGAGGACGCTCTCAATTTTGCGAATGGTGAGTGAAAACACCATAAGCCAAGTCATCAGGTGGGTGATTAGGAAGCATAGCTAGAGGATGACAGTGTTAGGAGGGGCTGTGCCGATCATCAGACCACACCCAGATCTCTTATTTCAAGGGTCAGGAAACTGAATGCAGCCTAGAGATGAAATGTCCGGCATCACACAGAACGTAGGAGCACAGGGGGAACGAGACCGAGGCTGCTTTATGCTGTATATAAATAAGACTGTTTTGAGCTCAGCACTACTGACATTTTGGGCTGAATAATTCTTTGTTTTAGGGGGCTGCCTTGTGCATTGTAGGATGTTCAGCAGTATCCCTTATTTCTACTCACTCAACTCCAGTAGCATGCCTCTCCCCAGTTGTGGTAACCAAAAATGTCTTCTGTCATTACTAAGTGTCCTCTGGGGGACAAAACCACTCTCCCGGTTGAAGGCCACTTCAGGCCCATTGAATAGCAAGAACCTGGAGCCTCTTCCCTTGCAGTTTGGAAGAGAAATTGTTTTGGGGGCACTAGGGGGACAAAATCTTTCCTCCCAGCCCAATCGTCCAGCACCTTTGGGGTCTCTGCTGGGGTCTCTGAACTCAGCCCAGAGAGAACAGCATTCAGAGAGCTAGGTTCAGGGAAAGTGTCAGAGGGGACACAGAATGAAAGCCAGACCTTCTGAGGGGTACACGTTATTCTCTCCATTTCCAAGATGAAGATGTAGGTGTTCAGAGGGTTGAACACACCCATCGAATCAAGTACGATCTCTCTTCCACACGCCATAGGGAGCCCCATACGATACCCAGGCTGACTGTTCATTAGTATGTGCTCTGGGCCCATGAACAATAAGGTCAGGGAGCTCCTCTTGTGTATTCTTCATCAATTACAGTAGGAGTGTATTACTATGAAGTTGTGCTCTGGAAAGATAGATCTCATCTCTTACTTGCTGTGGGCCCTGGGGCGGTTGGTTTTCCCGTTGAAGATTGCTGTCCTCACATTGACAAGATGGGGATGTCAGACTGCACCACCGATGAGCAGTCTTTTTGCTCTCCCCATCCACTTCCCCACGTTCCCAATCTTGACACTTGAACCTGTAACGGTGTTTATAGGTTGAATTGATTTTAATTAAAGATGAGAGTAGCTTTATGGAGGAATATGTATATTCTTAAAATTTTTTTAATGTTTATTATTTTTGAGAGAGAGAGAGAGAGAGAGAGACAGAGAGCAAGCAGGGAAGGGGCAGAGAGAGAGGGAGACACAGAATTGGAAGCAGGCTTCAGGCCCCAAGCTGTCAGCACAGAGCCCGATGCGGGGCTCGAACTCACAGACTTCGAGATCGTGACCCGAGCTGTAGTTGGCCGCCCAACTGACTGAGCCACCCAGGCGCCCCAGGAATATGTATATTCTTAAAACTCAGATTAACCTATTTCATTGACAGGAAAGATGTCAATAAAAATGCCCCTTTAAAGACACTAACATGTTAATAACTGGGCCTTTTTGAGAAGCAGCAACATGGAAGCAGATTTCTAACCATTTATCTTAAAATTACATCATGAGCCATATGGCCAAGTGAGACAGGCCACAGGTTAAGCATTGCTGGGCGTGGTCTCAGTAGTCTCTTAGGGCTGATGTGCATTTATGGTTGTTATGTGCAAGGATAGCGCCCCCTGGTGTAAATCCTTAAGCTCCACCAAAGCTGAAATTTGTCCAGTTGCTTGCACAGAAAAGGGTGGAGGGGCTTTGGGACAAGACCAAAGTTGGTTTATCAAGAGAGTAACCAGAGAATCACATTTTTGGAAGCTTCCCGGAGGCAGTGATGTCTTTGCCATCAAAGAACATGGGTTTTGGAGTCAGACTTGGCTTTCAAATCACTGCTTCAAGGCTGTACGCACTTGGGGAGGCCACTTCTTTCAGTCTCATTTTCTGTACCTGTGAAGCTGAGATAATTAATACCCCCATCTCGGGTTTGTTTTAGGAGTGAAAGAAGGAAGTGGGGGTTGGAAGAGTGACTGAAGATGAAGCTGGAAAGGTAGAACCTGATCATGAAGAGTTTATGTACCATGGCCAAGAGTTTGAATCTGACTCCAAGAGCAAGGGAGCCAGAGGAAGCCTGCAGGCAAAAGTGACATGATGGCATTTGTGTGTTGGAAAGATAACTGGTGGCAACAAAGACAGTGGAGAAGGTCTGTGACTTTGGTGGTGGTGATGGAGCTAGACTAGATGGGAAAGCCATTTTGGAAGAAATGATGTAATATGGCGGCTAATGAGATGGGAAGGGAGAGGGTGCTGTCAGAAAAGGCAACATGCATATGTACAGCTGTTAACGTGCTTTCCCATAAACCTACTTACCTCACTCTCATAATAGTTTTCTGAGCAAGATATTATAATCATTATCATTTCATATGTAAGGAAACTGAGAGGGAGGTTAAGCCAAAGGCTATATATGTAGTGAGTGGTCAAATCAGAACACAGGCCATCGGTTCCCAATTCTGCCTCTGTCTCTTAGGTCACACTGCCTCTCAAGGTTCAGTGGGCAGTCCCTGCAGAGTGGGAAGCAGTCTGCGACCAGGGGTGGACGTGTGCCGGGCCCCCAGGTTGTACAATCTCCCCGGTTGCTAAGAGTCTCTGATAATTAGAGTCCCCAGGTTGCTAGGAGACCTGGGTTGCTAGGAGTCTCAGTTTATTATAGGTCTTGGGTTGTTAGAAGCCGCAGGTTATTCAATTTTTCAATTTATTAAAGGCTTCATGGTTCTCAAAGGCCCCAAGTTATTAGAATCATCAGTTATTAGGGGCCCCAGGCTCTTAGGGCTCTAAGCTCTTGAAATCATTGGGCTGTTAGCCCACCCTGGTTGCTAGGAATCTCAGGATTTTAGAGGCCTTCAGTTTGTAGAGGCTTTAAGCTTTTGAAGGCGTCACTTTGCTGGAAGCCTCACTTTTCAACATATCCAGCTTGTGATGGGTCCCAAAGTGCTAAGGACCCGAGCGCAGATTTTTCGGTCCCGTGGCTTCCCAAAGTCGTGAGCCAAGCACGTGGATTTCTTCCTCCCATTCGGCCTCTTTCGGTCTGCTCAGATGATAGTCTAACTGCAGCTTTGGGTTTTCCTCCGGGGGTTTCATCCTGGGTGACCTCCTTCAGCCCCACAGCTGCATGGACCTGATTTATTCTGCTTGGGGTTCTAACCGCTTAGGCACTGGTTGGAAGGCCTTTAGAGCAGAAACTTGGTGCGATTTCTAGATAAGCCAGATATTGAAGCACACTTGGGTTATGCTTCTAACATTCACCCTCTAGCTAGTCGGTTTTAAGTAATCTTAAATTAGACTTTGCGAAAAATTCCAGAGTTGATTGCCCCTTTATTTACCATTATTTTACTAGCTTGGTCAGAACCAGTAAAACTAGCCTGTGCATGTTTCCTTTTGAAAACACTTTTTATTATCAAATAATTAGAGACTCACTGAAAGTTGCAGAAGTAGTAGAGAGAGAGCCCTTATACCCTTCATTCAGTTTCCCCCCATGGTTACATCCTCTATAACTATAGTATACTATCAAAATTGGGACATCCACTTTGCCACAATGTGCGTGTGTCATCCTATGTCACTTTATTCAAAAATACTTTTTAACGTTTATTCATTTTTGAGAGACAGACACAGAGCACGAGTGGGGGAGGGGCAGAGAGAGCGGGAGACACAGAATCTGAAGCAGCTCCAGGCTCCGAGCTGTCGGCACAGAGCCGGACGCGGGGCTCGAACCCACAAAGCGCGAGATCATGACCTGCTCTGAAGTCTGTCGCTCAACCAAGTGAGCCACTTTGCACCCTGTCTTATGTCACTTTATAATGCGTACATTTGTGTACCCACCATCCCAATCAAGAGAGAGAACACAACATCTTTATAGTCTCATCCATTTCTCTCCCTCCCCAACCAGTGTGTTTTTAAATGTACTCCCCTAACTGCTATTTAGTGCCTTCTGGGTGCCTCAGCCATTAATAGTTAAGGAAATACAGAGATAAACAGAACATACTCCTCATTCTGGAAGAGCTGGCAGACAAGGCTACCGTCAAGCACACTGTCAATTACAATGTAATGTGGTGGTTCTATGATAAAGAGAGAAAAGGTGCTGGGGCAGGAAAACAAATTGCAGGGTTCAGGAAGTAGAGTGTGTTGGGTTAGCACTTCCTGCAAAAGTCGCAATGCAAGACTGGTTTTGAAGGATGAAATGGAACTCTCTGGTGCCCAGGGGGAGAGATTTTTGGCTGATGAGTTTGGGGAAGAGTTGGTGGAAGCCTGTGGAAGCCCACAGCCTGGGGGTGGGGGCGGGCTGTGCAGGGAGCTGAGGCTGGAGAAGTGGAGAGAGAGATCAGACCGCCGAGGACCATCTGGCTGCTGCACTGAGTCACCAAAGGTCTCGTAGAGAGTCCTAAAGGTAAAGTCCTAAAGGTCACGTAGAGAGACCATTAGGAAATCATCGCAGTCCCAGAGAAGTCAGGCTGAGCACCGGCCAGAGTGGCAGGAACAGAGATGGAGACCCATTTTTGACCTCTGGGGGCCATCAGGATGAGGAGGGAGAGTGTGACAGGAATGAACAAGCACTTCTGTGAAGACGGATGTCTTCCCTTTTCCTTTGGGCGGTGTTGGTTTCCCTGAGAGTAAATCGCTGCGATGTAAGTCCCAGAAGATGAATGCTGGTAGAGTAATTCCCTGCTCATCCAGAGATCTTGTGACTTCAGTGAGGGCCAACACAGCACAGACTTGGATGAGGAAAAGGCCTCCAATCGGTTAAAACAAGCTTCCTGCTTTTACTTTGCAGTATCATTCGGTGCCTTTACTCGGAGCTCATTTTGACAATTCAGGTGCACTTCTCAAAAGAACGGTTACTCGGTTTCCTCTCCCCAAAATACTAATAATTAGAAACCACCTTTTCATTGAGTCTGCTTGGTGCCAGGTCCTATATAAGATGCTTTGCATGTTATATCATTAATCCTCTCAACAGCCCCGTGAGTGGCCGTTCTTTTGACTTTATAGGTGAAGATGTTGAGGGGCAGTGAGGCTAAGTACCCTGCCGAGGTCACAGGGCTAGTAAGTTTTGTAATATCAGAACCCCAGCCGAGGTCTGCTGCTCTCAGCCAGCTGCCCTGTGCTGTAGAAGCCACGAACCGTAAAAGGGGTGGGCAGGAGGTCAGCAGTAGTGGCACCAGGGCAAGGGAGGGAATAACGTTAACTGAGGAACCTGACAACTGTTACGTGATTTTCTACAAACCTCACACAAGGAGGGG
The DNA here is from genome assembly GCF_022837055.1 of Prionailurus viverrinus. NCBI lineage: Eukaryota > Metazoa > Chordata > Mammalia > Carnivora > Felidae > Prionailurus > Prionailurus viverrinus. The sequence goes on from NC_062574.1 coordinate 20,745,942, forward strand.
ATCAGTCAGAGTTCCCCAGAGGAACAGAACTAGTAGGATGTATATATCTATATCTACATATCCGTAAAAATGTTTGGTTACAATGGTGACCGCACATACACACACACACACACACACACACACACACACACCTTTAAAAAATTATGATAAGGCTTATGCAATTATGGAGGCAAGCAAGTCCCAGGATCTGTGGGGTGAGTTGGTAAGCTGAAGACCCAAGAGAAGCAATGATGTAGTTTCGGTCCAAAGGCTGGCAGGCTTGAGGCACAGGAAGAGCTGATATTTCAGTTTGATTCCATAGGCAGGAAAAAGGCTGATATCTGTGTTTGAACGCAGGCAGGGGGGTTACCTCTTATTCAGGGAGAATCAATCCTTTTGTTCTATTCAGGTCTTCCACTGATAGGATGAGGCCCACCCACATTAGGGAGGACAATCTCCTTTACTACATTGATCTGATTTAAATGTTAATTTCCACTGGGTGTTGTATGGAAACCAATTTGACAATATATTATGTTTTAAAAAAAAGAAAATAAATGTTAATTTCATCTAATGCGCAGTATAGTGAATATGGACAATAATATTGTATTATAATACTCAAACTTGCCAGGAGATTGGAACTCCATTATTCCAACCACTAGAAATAAATAATTATGTATCACGGTGGCTAATTATTACCACCATGGCAATCATGTGACAATGTATAAATGTATGAAATTAACAGGTTGTGCACTTTAACCATATACAACGTTACATGTCAAATATGTTGCAATGAAAAAAAATGTTGGTCTCATCCAGAAACACCCTCACAGACACACAGATAATGTTTGACCAAATATCTGAGCACCCTGTGCCCCAGTTAAGTAGACACATAAAATTAACCATTATACGAAGGAAGACAGAATAAAGGAGACACAAAACTAAAAGAATATGCTGGTGTGAGACTAGTTAGTGTAGGGTTAGTGACTTTATATGCCTAAGAACTCCTGATAACCATATCTTGCAATTACACTATGTACTGTGATCGGTGGTGAAAAAAACAGAAACATCACTTACGGAGAAGAGGTGAATTCTGTTTTTGATGTACTAGGTTTGGATGGACCAAGTGAACAGGTCTTTCCCTAGGGGCTCCAGCCTCTCCCTACGTGTGGCCAGAGGAGGACTTGTTTTTTCCATGCCCACAGTGTCCCTGGCACACTCTTTTGGGGCCAGTTTCAGTGCTCTCCTGAGAGAGTACCCTGGGCTAAAAGGTTTCTGAATCAATTGACTAGGTGATTTTCATTTCTTCATTTCTTTACCTAGAATTTAAAAAATCTTGTTCTTCAGACACATGAAAAAATGCTCGACGTCATTCATCATCAGGGAAATACAAATCAAAACCACAATGAGATACCACCTCACACCTGTCAGAATGGTTAACATTAACTACTCAGGCAACAACAGATGTTGGTGAGGATGTGGAGAAAGAGGATCTCTTTTGCATTGTTGGTGGGAATGCAAGCTGGTGCAGCCATTCTGGAAAACAGTATGGAGGTTCCTCAAAAAACTAAAAATAGAACTACCCTGTGACCCAGCAATTGCACTAGTAGGTATTTATCCAAAGGACACAGATGTGCTGTTTCGAAGGGACACACGCACCACGCACCCCAATGTTTATAGCAGCACTGTTGACAATAACCAAGGTATGGAAAGAGCCCAAATGTCCACCAATGGATGAATGGATAAAGGAGATGTGGTATATATATATATATATATATATATATACACAATGGAGTATTACTCGGCAACCCAAAAGAATGAAATCTTGCCATTGGCAACGGCTTGGATGGAACTGGAGGGTATTATGCTAAGTGAAATTAGTAAGAGAAAGACAAATGTCATATGACTTCACTCATATGAGGAATTTAAGATACAAAACAGATATATATAAGGGAAGGGAAGCAAAAATAATATAAAAACAGGGAGGGGGACAAAACATAAAAGACTCTTAAATATGGAGAACAAACAGAGAGTTACTGGAGGGGGTGTGGGAGGGGAGATGGGCTAAATAGGTAAGGGGCATTAAGGAATCTACTCCTGAAATCATTGTTGCACCATATGCTAACTAACTTGGATGTAAATTAAACAACAAATAAATTAAAAAAAATAAAAAAAAACACAAAAAATCTTGTTCTTTTAAAAAAAATTTTTTAATATTTATTTATTTTTGACAAAAGACAGAGAGAGAGAGGAAGAGAGAGACAGAGCATGAGCCAGGGGAACAGCAAAGAGAGAGGCAGACCGAGAATCTGAAGCAGCCTCCAGGCCCTGAGCTGTCAGCACAGAGCCCGACAGGAGGCTCAAACTCACGAACCGCGAGATCATGACCTGAGCCGAAGTCAGACGCTTAACCAACTAAGCCACCCAGGCACCCCTAAAAAATCTTGTTCTTCACAATGGGAAAATAGACATAGGGGACTCGTGAGGCATCTCCCAGTCTGCTGGGAGCAATGAAGAAGGTACTGATGTCATGTGATGGAGGCAAGATGACATACTAGCGTCAGATGCTGTGCAAGGGTACCAGGGACTCCCAGCTCAGCCCAAGTGGGCCAGAGGAGGAAGCCCAGCTTCAGTGATGTTTAAAGGACTAGAAGCCAACAGGGAGTTGGATAGAAAAGATGTGTTTGACAGAGGGAATAACATGAAGCATAGCATATATGACATGGATGCAAAGCATTATCACATATTTAAGGATCTATAAAAAGTCTGGTTAGGACAGTGGTTCTCAGCCCTGGTAGCATTTGGGGATCTCCTGGAAACATTAAAAAAAAAAATACTGATTCCTGAGCCCCACCCCAGAGATTTTGATGTGATTAGCCTGGGATGGGTCCTAGGCATCAGCATTTTCTCTAATGTGCTGCCGGGGGCTGAGAACCAGGAATGTAAGAGCTGCTTCTGGGGAACTTAAACCTGCAAGGAGTCAGTGGAGGGTCTCTACTAGGATGTGGTCAAGAATCTGAGCTGCCTTTGGGGCAACAGGAAAGTCTCCCGCAGAGCTCAGGGGAGAAATAAAGACCCACTGACCCCCAACTGGGACCTTATCTGCCCTCATAACTGTTCCTTTTGAGCTGCTGTTTCTTATTCACCAGTTAAAAGTGAAAGTCAAGTGGGAAATAACAAAACATACAATAAAATAAAATAAGCTGAAAGATTACTCAATAAAAAGAAGCGATAAAATAGTAAAAGCAGGCCAATGCAGTAAAAATCCCAAATCTCAACCAGACAGAATCACCACCAAGGGCCAGACAATAAAAGCAAGAGCTAAAATGTACTGAACTAAGTGGTAGGCATCTTCATGCATTACGAAAGGATTATTTCCATTTTACAGAGGAGCATAATGAGGCTTGGGGAGATTGAGCGCTGTGGTTCTAGTGGGCAGGGCAGGCTAAATAGCCAGTAGGGGGCAGAGCAAGACATTGAACTTGGGTGTACTGAGTTCAAGTCCAGAGCTCTGAAGGCTCAAGCCTGGCTGCACACTGGAGTCATCTGGGGAGCCTTTAAGAAATACTGATGCCATGGGGCACCTGGGTAGCTCAGTTGGTTAAGTGTCCGACTTCGGCTCAGGTCATGATCTCGAGGTTCATGAGTTTGAGCCCCACGTTAGTCTCTGTGCAGAGTGCTCAGAGCCTGGTGCCTGCTTCAGATTCTGTGTCTCCCTCTCTACCCCTTCCCCACTCGCACTCTGTGTGTCTCTCTCTCTTTCTCAAAAATAAACATTTACAAAGTTTTTTTAAAGAAATACTAATGCCAAAAAGACATTTCTCCAAAGAAGACATGCGAATGGTCAACAGGTATATGTGAAACAAAAACAAAAACAAAAACACAAAACGTTTAATGTCATTAATCATTCAAGAAATGCAAATCAAAACCGCAAGGGAGATATCACCTCATATTTATCAGGATGCCTCTTATCAAAAAAACAAAGGACCACAAAGCGTTGGCGAAGATGTAGAGAAATTGGAACCTTCATACGCTGTTGGTGGGAATGCAAGACGGTGCGGCCACAGTGGAAAACAGTAAAAATGAAACGACCGTATGGTTTAGAAGTCCCACTTCCGGGTATTTTTCTGAAATAATTGCAGTCAGGATCTCAAAAAGATATTAGCACTCTCGTGTTCACTGCAGCGTTATTCACAACAGCTGAGATGTGGAAAAACCTAAATGTTCCTCCACAGATGAATGGTTAGAGAAGATGTGGTATATGCACACAATGGTGTGCTATTCAGCCAGAGAACAAATTGACGGTTGCTGGAGGCATGGGGGGAGGGGTTAAAGGGGTGATGGGCACTTGTGAGGATGAGCACTGGGTGTCATATGTAAGAGATGAATCACTGGGTTCTACTCCTGAAGCCAAGACTACACTGCATGTTAACTACCTTGAATTAACAAGTGAAATGAACTGATCACAGAAAAAGACTTCCCTGTGGGGCACAGACACAGGTGTCACGTGTCCTTCCACTTCACATCTTTGTGCCTCAAGCTTTAGGGTCCGCGGCATCACCTTTGTCCTAGGCTTGTCCACACTGAACTGTCATCATTCAGATGCAGAAGGCAGGCCTTCTGTGGCTCAGCACTAAGGAAGAACTTTTTGCCAGTGCGAGCAGTTTGACGGTGAGGGAGGCTGCCTGAGGGGGCGGTGTGCACCTGCCATTGTCATCCCTGGGCAACCACCTGAAGGGTCCTGTCGGGAGCTGAGGAGTCATCCTTCAACATATTGTGGTGTGTGTGTGTGTAGATGGCCAAGAAGGGTTGGGCCTAGCTACTCCTAACATGTTCCCAGTCCCGAAATTGAGGGGTTCAGGGGGCCAGTTGAAGCTCAGTGGGCGAAGATGGTTCTAGAAGATGAGGTCACATAACTGGGAGGTTCCAGAAGCCTCTACATCAGTCTGGAGCCTGCCCTCTCGCATCATTCTCTTAAAGCTGTGTGCCTGGGGCACTAGCACTACCATGGGGGTGTCCTGAGCTGAAGCAGGGTGTTGGGTCACTGCTGCTGCCGCCACTGTCACTGCTGTGTCAGCTCTGGTGGGGACGACACCTGATCAGTGAGCCCCCTTCCCCTCTTTCTGCAGCTGTTAACCAGTCCCTGGCTGGCCTGGCCAGAGAGGGGCATGGAAAAAGAAAGGTCGTGGTCAACAATGGAGGGGGGTTAGTCCTGGGCTGGGAGAAGCACCCAGCTGTGAGAGAGAGGAGACCTTGCTGGCGGGTGTCTGGTCTCTGAATTATCAGACCTCACTCCTTGTACACCTTGACCTGCCATGAAACCCTCAAGATGAAATTAGTTTTAAATCTCTTGGCTACAAAAAGTCAAAAACAATCTCCATGTAGCGGTCAACTTGGTTTCTTCATCCATAAAGGGGGATATTACTCCTACGCCTCTCGAGTTGTTGAGAAGATTAGATGAGATTAAGTTAGAAAACATCCAGGAAAGGCCCAGCTCAGTGTCCATCAGGTTTGGAGAACTCAGTGAGGTTCCCCTGACTCCTGACCTCCCCGCCTCCAACTTTGCTGGGGAGGGTTCAGGCTGTTGGGGTCAGGACCTCAGGATACTTCAGTTTAAGCCGCCACTCCAAACCAGCAGCTCTGCTTGATGCTTAGGATGTGAAGAGAAACAAGATGGCCATTGTTCTTTGGAAGTTCGCTTCATGGTGGGAAAGACTCATGCATATTACAGTCCAGTGTGACAGAGGGACAGCAGAGGCACAGGGTGCTCGAGGAGCGTGGGGGTGTTGGAGAACTCAGCTCTGGTGTGACCCTTCAAGTATAATAAGAGTTAGCCATGGAAAGGAAGGAGAGGGCTACTGCTTCAGACAGTGGGATCACCATGAGCGAACGGTATGGCATTACAGGAACTCACTGTGTGAGCGAAAAGAGGTCCACATGGCTGGGTCACCAGGGGCCTTGTGGACCATGCCTAGGAGCAATGATGAAGGGAGCCAACGCAGGGTGTCAGGTGGCCAGGCTTTTTGTTTAAAAAAAAAACAACAACTCACGGTGGCAAATGTGTGTAGAACAGTTCGGAAGAAGAGTCAGGACTAGATGTAAGGAGCCCACCAGCATGCCGTGATGGTGGTCTGAACTCTTGGAGGGAGGGTACAATCAGTGGCACTTTGGGATCTATGGTTAGGGAAGGGTGAAGGGGGGTAGTGACAGAAGGAGTGAAGAATGCCATCCATATTTCTAGTTTGGATAAATGTGTTTAAAGCCAAGAATGTTTGAAACCCAGAAATGAAAGACTTAAAGGAAGCAGATTTTTGTGGGGACATCAGTTCTGTTTTGGACATGCTTAGTCTGAGGTGACTGTGGGATATCCAAGTAGAGATGTCCAGGAGGCAGCTGCACAGGACGTCTACCGTTCTGGGGAAGACGGAATACGACGTCATCAGCTGCGGGTGGCAGTTCACAGTGGGGCCGTCCACAGGATATCCTGATGTGAAAGAGAGGAGGGAAAAAGGCTGACGAGCATGCCAGCACTTAAGACGTAGGCAGAGTGGAGTCCATAAAGGGAATCAGAGGAAATAGCCTGAGAAGAAGCAGGGGACCCAGGAGAGGGGGCATCATGGAAGCCAAGAGAAGGAAGAGAGGCCACAGGTGAATTGGTCAGCACTGAGAGGGGCTGCTGAGGGCCCCCGTGGGACGAGAAGTGACAAGGCCCATTGAACTTGGCAGAACAGTTTCAGGCGAGTGGTGGTGGTGCTGAAGCTAACTGTCATGGGGCTGAAAGCAAAAGGGGAGGTGAGAAAGGGGTAATTTTTCCCATAGACGTTTCCATGAGAAGAGAGGGAAAGAGACCAGTCAGTATAGATAATGATGAGACCCAAGTGCATCCATGCATCAGAGGAAGGAGAGGCGGTAGGAGGAGGTGCCGAGGACCCCAAGAGAGGAGAGGTGATCCATGGGGCAAGGTTGAGAGGCAGGAAAGGGTGAAATCTGGAGTTCGCAGATGCGACGGACCTTGACAAGCGCAGGGGCGATGCATGGTCAGGCTAGAGGGGTGGAGGTGAGCGGGATGAGGCCACTGCTGCCTCAGTGAGGCAGGAGGTGAGGTCTTCTGGGAGCTTGGGGGTGGGTGAGGGAGGGGAGGAGGCTTGCGGACAGCCATGAGCGTCTTCAATACTCTTTGAGGGAAATGGGAGAGAGAAAGCTGGCCAAGGACGAGCATTAGTGCTGGTGCCAGAAATACTCCATAATAGAAATAACTAACCTATTTTTAGTACAAAAAGCTAAGTTCTCCCTGTGCCTTTCTCTTCTCATTCATTCTTTCAACAATCTTACGAGGCAGGTATTATTCACTTCCTCGTCGCATAGCTGAAGAAAATGAGGCTTGGGAAGTGTCCAAAGTCAGAGATGTTGAGCGGTGAGGAGGTGGGGTTCAAACTCAGGGCTCACTGAGAAGCCCCACCTTTAATCCACTTGTCACCCTCAATGGCTTGAAGGCCCATTGGGGTTGGAGGCCAGGGATTTTCAGGGACACCCTTTTGTGAGGTGTGTGGAAGTTTGTGTGTCTATCTCTGAAGGTGGACAGCAGGTGTGGTGGGATAGAGGTCACAGGAGAGGTGGGAAGATGTGTCAGGGGTTGGGGTCAAGGAGACACTGGAATGGAGGGTTGCCGGAGGAGGGGAGGGGGTAAGATGCAGGGATGGCAAGGCCATGGGAGTGGGTGGCTGAGACAGAGTGGAGGTCATAACCAGGGACGAATGTCCTCCGTGATATCGAGGGCTGGCCAACAGAGCCAGAGCTGAGAGGCAAGCCAAAGGAACCAAGGTCAGAGCTTCAAAGGAGAGAGGCTTTTGCAAGGTGATGGTTTAGAAAGGGTGGTGGGCACGCAGGAGAGTTTCAGTACCACCTCGGGGCCATGTGTATGTGAAAGGGCTGCCCCATTGGGAGGGCTGCTGGGTGGCAGTGTTGTACGGGGGACTTCATTTTAGTCCAGGCTCAGCACTAGGAGAGACTTCCTCTGATGGCCGGGTTTTAGGGACTGACTTACACTGTGATGACATTGCTGGGCCCTTGCCCTCCGGAAACACGTGCTCATGGCCATAACTCATGGAGCTCTGGAGTCCTGTAAACTTTGGTCTCATTCCAAATTCTGCCCCTTCCTAGTTGTGTAACACAGGGCTTTGGGATTCGATCATGCCTGGAAGGTGGTATGGAGCTCCAAATAGGCTCATGTTCTTCCCCATGTGGCCTCCCCTCTCAGCTTCTGGGGAAAGGATAGAGCAAGATGGAGAGGAGATGGCCTTAGGGAACCCTCTCCTGGATCTCGAATCTCAGAGGCGTGGCTGATGCTTCGTCAGGGCCGCAAGGGAGCTGATTTGCAATGTCGGAGCCTTCTGCCCCTTTCCCCAGGTACGCTCAGGCCCTGGTTTTCTTTTTCTTCCAAAGGGTAACCTTCTGTGACTGAACGGCCAGGGCTGTTGAGCTGTCTGCCATCTCAAAACCTAGCTGTGAGCCAGCGTGGCAGGGGCTGTGCATGGAAGCCAGGAGCTGGGCCCCCAGAAGGCAACTGTGCCCGCCGGGCATCATGCTGCTGGCCTTTGCTACTCTGCTCAGCTGCCTGCTCACCTCCAGCCAGGCCAAGGTCTACAGTCGCTGTGAGCTGGCCAGAGCCCTCCAGGATTTCGGCATGGAGGGATACCGGGGATACAGCATGGCTGACTGTGAGAACCCCTCTCCCTTCCAGGCTGCCCCAGGCTCCCCCCAGGTGCCTCCCCTTCCTCCTAGCCTCCCTCCCCGCTCTCACTCAGGGAATGTGGCCTTGGCAGTTTTCAGAGCTTCAGCTCTCCTTTGGACATCAAATGTTCTATGATGGGTAGGTGACACTCAGCACAAGTTCGATACATTAGAGGCAGGCCACAGGCAGCCCGGTCAGCATTCTCCTTCATCCTCTACCCCTGCTGCTAAGGTCACCTGCCAAGGGAACAGAATAGCTTAGTACCCTAATCATAATGGCCGCCGAGAGGATAGGATAGTCCCATTGACTTTTAGGGTAGACTGAGCAAACCAGTAACACCAAACTTTTCAAGCTGCTGGTAGATTTTTGGGAAGCTGTGAAGTCCAGCCACATCTGGACTCATTTTGTTTTTTTTTCTATTGCCTGCCTCCTTGCTAGCTCAGCTGTGTCTTCCTCGTCTTGCCTCTAAAGATCTGGCTCTTTCTTGTTCATTCAGCCCACAAAGATTTCTTGGGCCCCACTGTGTGCTGAGTGGTAAGGTAGCAGGGAGGCTGCTCTAGGAGTCAGGAGGCCTGAGGGAACAGTCTCGACTCTTGCTCTTTGGTAGCTGTGGTGACCTTGAGTGAGTCACTTGCTCCCCTGAGACTTGATGGAGTCATTTGCAAAGTAGGCGGGAGTCCGGCAGCCCTGACCACCTTGAAGCAGGAGTTGAGGCTCGGAGGAGGTACTATGTGGTGTCAGCACCGTGAGTGTCCTGGTCTGTGCTGGCCTCGGTCATCTGACCCTCAGGCCCACGTCTCCACCCTATGCAGGGGTCTGTCTTGCTTACTTCACAAGTGGCTTCAATACAGCTGCTGTGGACCATGAAGCCGATGGAAGCACCAACAATGGCATCTTCCAGATCAGCAGCCGGAAGTGGTGCAAAAATCTCAGCACAGATGTCCCCAACTGGTGCCAGATGTACTGCTCCGGTAGGGTCGGGCCTGAGCTTGGGGCTGCCTGGGGCCAGGCCTCTGCACCTGCCTTTGCTTCTTTCCTGGGGTGGTTTGCTCCTCTTGCCTTTATCTCTGAGTGGGAATCTGAGTGGGAGACCCTCTGGGCCTCCCAAGGAGAGTGGGATGGGGCAAGTGATGAGCATGGGTCCTTCATGAATCTGATTTGGGGTCCCGGATGGGAGACTGTTCTGAGAGATATAGGAATGTGGGGAGGGGAGTGATACAGTGACAGGGATTGAGAGACAGGATTGCATTTAGGATTGTGGAAGGTGTGTGTGTGTGTGTAAGAGAGAGAGAAACAGAGTGTGGATATCTAGCTCTGTCCCCTGTTCCCTCATCATGTTTCTCTGCCTCCCACCCCAGACTTGCTGAATCCTAACCTTAAGGACACTGTCATCTGTGCCATGAAGATAGCTCAACAGCCCCAGGGGCTGGCCAGCTGGTAAGTGACATGGTCTGGAACCCCCCTGGGTGATGTGGCCAGGGCTAGTGGACAGCAAGGGGGAAGTTTCTTTTCTGAGTGTTCACTTTGTTTTGGCCACTGTTCCCTGGCTTCACAATCTATTTTGCACATGACTTTCGACCATAGAGATCGCTATTTACAGACAACACGCTGAGTGTCAGGGAGGGCGAGGAATTCACTGCAGTTCATGGAGACAAGCCTGGCTCTCCCAAAATGTGCCTATGTTAGGGTGCCTGCCTATAGGTCCGCCAGACCCGGGTCTAGCCAACCTTGTCTGTGTGTTTGCTTCTTTAACTGTGGCATCTTCATCTAAACTAACTTTGGAGAAAAGCCCAAGACACATGACGGATCAAGGAAGCAATTCCTTGCTTGAAGCATGGGTGGGCACCCCGGAGCCTCATCCTGTCAACTTTCTCTTTTCCTGCCTGTTTCCCACAAGATGGCCTTTGCAGCCACCATCCTCACAGGCAAGGGAGTTGGATGAGGATCTCATGGGGCACTGGACTAGATCTTTGGTTCGCAGAGTGGCGTCTGAGGCAGTGGTCCTACAGCCTTCTCTGATGGGGGTCTCACTGCTTAGTCTCCAACCTCCCTTTCCCTACATTTCTGGATAAGAGACCAGCAGGGGTGGAATGTGGGGAGGGTGAAATATACTAGGTGGCCGTAGCCCCGGAACTAAAGACAGATGTGACTGTCACAAGGCAGGTAAAGCAGTCTGGGAGGCAGTGAATGTCAGCCCAGGAGTGGAGGGAAGGGAGAGAGACTAGAGGTAGGGGGATGGTGGGGAAGCCTTTGCAGGAGAGCTTTGAGAGATCTTTGAGGGATCTTTGAGAGATCCAGGGTCTGCACTAGGACAGTTGCAGGGGTGATGGACAGGAGTGGGGTTGGCTGGGAGGGCTGTGGAGGAGGCATGGGGACAGATGATATGTGGCAGTGAGGGAGAGGACAAGGTAGAAATGACTGTGAATCTAAAGAAGGTTCAAGCTGTGCCTTGACAATGGCTACAGCTTTGGAGATGTGTTGGCCTGGGAACAGTTGACATTCCAGGACCGGAATCTGGAGTGGGGCAGGATCGGCAGGACATAACACACAGCTATAAGGTCAGGAAGGGTGAGTGCAGGCTCGGCAGGAGTCTAAGGGTTTGAGGCCTTGGATACCCTACCCTGGGATGGAAGACATGGGTCCTTTTGGGTTAAAGGAAAGAACAGCTCTTTTATGCACTGGGAGTAAATTGATGTCAGGTATCACCTCTGAGATGTGGCTGAGGCTAATAACAGGCTGTGGTTCCAGAAAGTAGAAAGAGACGGTTTATTTCTTTCACTGCACATACTGAGAGTGCCAGGCTCTGTGCTGGGGCTGGGCTTCAGAGAGGCTGAGATCCAAGTCTTTGTCTTCGAGGGTCTCACAGTCTAATGGGAGGGACAAACGAGCCTCATTGATGGATCTATAGAGGCCCTTTAGGGGCACAATTGGTCATTGGGCTCTTTGACATTGACATCGTGGAGTTACCAAAGCTTGGAACCCCTGACAACTTGGGACTGCAGCACCCCAGGATCTTGTTTATCTTCCTTCCTCAAGATGCTAATGTGAGGCAGGAGCAAGGTAATGGTCCTGAAAGAGCCCATAAACTATAGTTACCAACAATTGAAAGACCAGAACCGGTAGCCAAAGAGACGTGGGTGTGGCTATAGTTCTGTCATTTACTAGCTACGGATCTTGGGCAAGCAATTTGCATCTGAGACTCAGTGTTTGATCTGGAGTATAGGGAACATGATACCTGCTTAATCTATGTTGTAGGGCTGCCGAGGGTGGGGGAGTGCAGACAAATGAGTGAGGGATAGGACAGTGTTATGTAGACTGTAAAGGGCTGTACGCTTGTAAGGTGGCATTACTGTCAGCAGAAGGAGCATGGTGTAAGAAAAGAGCACTGGACTAGGGCTCTGGACGCCAGGAGTCCAGGGCTTTGCCCCTGCCTTCCGGGTGAACTTGAACAAATTACCTTGTATCTCTATTGGTAAAATAAGGAGCCTAGACAGATGACTTTTTAAGGGCCGTTGTCGTCCCTTTTTACCCCTTCTTTGTTAGTTAATGGGGTTTACTTGTCCCTTTTTCCCTTTCTAGCCCCTTTCCTTACCTCACTTCCGGTTTAGAGCCCACACCTCCTTCCTGTTCTTCTCTGAGCAGGGACTAAAGGCTGCAGCTGATTTGGTCTCTCCTCTTTCCCATCCCTCACCCTCAGGGAGGCCTGGAGGCGTCACTGCCAGGGCAAGGACCTCAAGGACTGGGTGGATGGCTGTGACCTGTAGTAGGATCCTCTGTGGATGGACCGGGCCACGCACAGCAGGCTGGGAGATGTGGTGTGGTCTCTGACGCAGGCTTGGGAAGACAAGCCAACCAATAAAGAGTGGTTTAACCCAAGTGTGGTTCTCTGCTATCGCTGTGTTTCCTGATGGCATGTCAGAGCCAGAGCATCTCAGGGTTTCTTCACCGTCCAGCCGGGCTGGGCTGCAGGTGGGCTCTAGAAAGCCTACCATGGAAGTCTTGCTTCCATTTCTGGAGGCCTGGCGGGGGGGGCGGAGGAGGGGGTCAGTGCCTCCCTTGCCCATGTCTGGTAGAGTTTCCTAGACCCTCTACCTGGATCTAGGTTTGCCAGATTTAGCTAAGCAAAAAACGATAACCAAAACACGATGCTTGAGTTAAATTTGAATTTTGGATACACGACAAATATATTTTACAACATGTGTGTCTCTAATATTGCATGGAATGCACTTATATTAAAAAACTGTGTGTTATGTACCTGAAACTCAGACTTAGCTAGGTGTCCTATATTTTATCTGGTAACCTTACCCGGGTCTGGTGTGGTGTACCCCTGGCTTATCTGGGAGGGTCTTTGGGACATTTATTTTCTGTGACTCTGGTCACAGGGGTGGCCACAGTGCCCTGGCCCTCCAGTTGGTGACTGTTAACACACTGGCAGAAGCCAAGGAGGGGTGGTGGGTGGTGAGTGGAGACCACCACCCTGGGCTTCAGCTAGGTTCTCACCCTGCTCTCCAGTGTCCTCTAGTGGCAAGAACTTCAAGTGCTGGTGGCCACCCCAGCCTGGGTAAGGAAGTTACCCCTTGTCCTGCTGACCCTTGCTGGGAGGCTGGAGGATTGGGTGGAGGGTGTGGATGGCTTTCAGGCAGCACACCATACTTCTCTGCTTTCCTCAATATGTGGGAAGCTCTGAAGGAGGCGGCGCTGTCTCCCATTCACCTCGAGCTCAGAGTCCTCAGGATGGATGTGTCTGAAGGAGGAAGGTGGGCAGAGTCTCAGGATCACTGTGGATGTGGTGGCAAGAGAAGTATCTGAGGTGATGTCTGAGAGTTTGAGCCCTGAGTTGAGACTGTAGATTCTTCTGGAAAGGACTCAGAGAACCCTGCAGTTCTCTGCACGGTTGGCGTCTCCCAGGGAGAAGAGATGACTGGGATGTTGACCGCCCCTCCCTACCAACCTGCCATCTCCAAATCCACTGGTCAGCAAACAGCAGAGGGTGTCTGAGTTCCACAGTTGGTGAGGCAGGCCAGTCTCCTGTCCGCTGCTGGCCTCGTGTTGGGTTGCTCGCGTCACCAGAGTATAGTTGGCCCTGCCTCGTGTCCCACCTCCCCAGGGGAGCTTTTGATTCCAAGTCAAGGTGATGCTAAAGCTTGAGGGTTACTCACACAAGTGGACAGTGGTGAAGGAGAAAGTCCTTGCTGGGAGTTGGGGGTGGGGGATCAATGATGAACGGATACATTCTCATTAAGTCGTAGGGAGATACTGCTCTCTTTTTAGTATCAAAGCAACACTGTGCCTACCATGTGCCATGCATCACTGAATCTAGACCCTAGAGCAATTATTATGATGGGGATCTCCTTGTTATCCCCATTCTACAGATAAGGAGACAGGAGAGATAAATTTGTACCCAGGTCAATATGATTCCATGTGTGCTCTTAGGTCATTGTACTTTGCAGAGAGGTGGTTGTTCTGGGTCACCTGAAGTCCACTTTCTTGCTCACCTGGCTGGAGACCCTTGGCCCATTATCTCTGGATGATTCATACAGTCTATTTCAACTTCACTTTATGTTTCTGCTGCTTGCAATCAGTTGATTGCTCCACTGAGTGCCATTCACTCTGGAGTGGGTAGTGAGGCCCTCGGATAGATGCAAGAGTTGTTAAAAGGACTTGGAGGCTCTAGGCTGGTGTGATGGCCTTGGGGCCCCTAAAAATGGGACTGGGAAGCGGTCAGGCTTGGACAAAGGATCCTGGAGGCCTGGTGGTGGACCAGGAGCAGGTAGTGATGGAAGAGAAGAATCCGGGAGAGAGCCCTCATCTGTGCATGAGGGGTAAATGTCCATATTTAACCTGGAAGTTTCAATTTCTAAGTGATGTGCTCAGGTTGAGGACAGTAACCAGGCTATGTCCTGGCATCTCCCTGCTTCCACATCACATTCTTGCCCCACATTCCATTGTTCATTATGTCCAGTCTGTCTTACCTTTTTATTTAAATTTAAATTTAAATTTAAATTTATTTTATTTTACTTTTTTGAGGGGGAGGAGGGGCAGAGAGAGAGGGAGACAGAATCCAAGGCAGCTCTAGACTCCGAGCTCTCAGCACAGAGCCCAATACAGGGCTCGAACTCACGAACCGTGAGATCATGACCTGAGCCGAAATCAAGAGTCAGACACTTAACCTACTGAGCCACCCAGACGCCCCTCTTTTACCTTTTTAATATATCTGAAAACTGTCCCTTCTTTCCATCTCAGATACCACTACTTTAAACTCAAGCCCTTCGCACTTTTTTCCTAGGACGACTGCAATTTGGCCTTGTGAGGATGTCCCTTGCCATCCCGCCTCCTCCCTTCCAGTGAGCTTTCCACCCTGTTACTCCCTTGCATTCTGGCCACAGTGACTTTTCTCACCTTCAGGTTAAAGACCAAGTTCCTCGGCTTGGTACACAAGATCTTTCACGAGGCCGGCTCAGCCAACACCTATACATCATCTCTTAATTGTTCAGAAAATTTGCTGTGGCTGGTTTGCATCCCTGGCATCCCTGGGTGTAGCATGCTGCTTCATATCTGTCACCAGCCCCTGCCACTCTTCCCCGTCATTACACTCCAGCTGATCTATGCTGTCCTTTGAGGCAATAGGCTTGTTTTCACGGAAGGGCTTTCACACCTGCCCTCTGTCTTCCTGAAATGCCATTTCCTCAGATCTTTGCATGGCTATTCCTTTCTCTTCCACCAGCTCTTGTCTCCATCTCACTTCCTCAGATTGACTTCTCTGACCCCTGTAGCTGAAGGACACTCCTCTCCCCTCCTGTCACTGTCTTACCTCCGTAGCGTGTATTACTGTCTGAGATGATTTCATGCACGTGTGAATTTACATACATTCTTTTTCAGTCTCCTTATACTAGATTGTAAACACCATGAGGGCAGGAGATGGGTCTGTTCCTTCTATTTCCAGCACTTGGAATAGTGGCTGGCACATAGTGGGTTCTCAGTGCATGAATGAACCTGTTGAATGCATGACTGATGCACGAAAGAATGAGTGGTAGGCGGTCAGCTAATGTTTGCTGAATCAGTGAATGAATGAGCCCTGATACCTTTCAAGAGAGCAGCAATTCATGCAATGGTATTAAGTACCAGCTATGTGTCAGGCCCTAGACATCCCTCAAGATGGACCTGCTGCCCCTCCTGAGCCCCCTTGGGGAGACTTTCTACCTCTCAGGGGGACCACCCTGGCCACTTTTCATCCAAATGCCACTTACTTCCCCCTTGGCTATGTCTTATAGACAGAGTTCAGCATGATTTGGGAAGAGCTGGCACAGTGTTCCCCCTGCCCCCTCTTTTATCCTCGCTGCCTGACCCTGGGAAAGTCACTCCACCTCTCTGAGCCTCAGTGTTCCTCAGGGGCCAGAAGAGCTGATAAAGGCCACCTTGCAATACTGTGTCGATCGCATAATATAGAGCAGTGTGGCACCTAGTACAGGGCCTGGCACAGCGGGTGGAGGGGGGGGGCACTAAGAAATAGTGGCCCCTTGTTTGGTTTCCCTGAGCTCTGGGGGTCCACCTGGGGAGCAATGGTAAGCATATGTCCTGCCTGTCTTGGGATCTGGGGCATACCTGGGAAGCCTGCGCCATGTCCTCAACAGTTTGCTAAGACAGAGGAGGAGAAGATGGGAGACTGTGGGAAGGGGAAGCAGAAGGAGAAGGGGAATGGTTTGGACAAGGTGGCAGAGATTTCTACAGAAAGCAGGGAGAATGAAGTACGTTATTTTCCCTTTTTTTAGTCCAAGTCAGCTCATTCTTGACTAGTGTGGCTCCAGGAGACTAATGGGACGTGGGATTTTCTAGATCTTCTGTGCTGAGTGGGATGAATGCTCCAGAAGATGATTGGCTCCCTAAGGTGCTATCTCTTCTCTACCTGGAGGTACATCTGAAGCAGGCAGAGACTCCTGGCAGCTGAGGGGGATTCTGCCAAGCTCTCTTCTTGAGCTGGGTTCCTGTGCTCTGCCTGGGAGACTCGCCATCTCAGCTGGGTACACCTATTTTCTTTCCACTCCAGGCACTGGCCTGAAGCCTCCAGAGTGGGAGGCTGGCCTGGTCAGACGGGGTCCAGCCCTTACTGAACACCTCCTATGGGGTGGCATATGTGTGACCACTTCCTGCCTATGGCCAGCATTACAAACTGAGCACAAGCCTCTCTTCTACAATGTGCCCAGAATGCTTCCTGATGCTTCAGTAGAAGCCACTGTCCATGAGTTGGCAGGTAAGAAGGGCGGGGCTTCATCATGTGTCAGGCACCACACTGGTTCTTTCCATAGTTCATCTCATTACCCTCACAGCATGCTTAAGAAGTAGAGATTTTTAGGAGGAAACTGAGTTCCAGAGAAGTTCTAGAGTTTGGCCATGGTAATGCAGTTGGTGGAGCTGGGATTCAGATGGAGCCATTGGACCCCAAAGGCTGTGCTTTGTCCTCTGCATGTCAGGTCCCCACAGCTGACCAGCCCATGGACTCTAGCTGGCGGGACTCCTGGGGTTGGGAAAGCACAGTGGAGGGAGGGCAGTGGAGAAACTAGCCCACTCCCATTCATCAGGGGTCTGTCTTTCCCAGATCCCCCAGGTTCTTCTCTGCCTCTAAGCCTGTGCTCTGGTATTTGCCTGTCAGGCAAGGCTTTAGCCAAAACCTGCACCACCTCAGCCCTGCAGACACACGGGGTGCACTGTGCCTTGTGCACCTTGGCTGTAGCTCTCTCACCGCTCAGATTCTTGCATGCACATCTGTGGCCCGCCTCTGCCCAACTGGATCCCGAGCCCCCGAAGCTGTGTCTTCTTGGTATATGAACCCACAGTGCCTGGCACATAGTGGGCCCACAGAAAATGTCCATGGGGTGAGGGATTCTGGACAGAGACCCTGCCTGGCAGTAGGATATCTTCTTCCAACTGTTCCTTGACTTCCTCCAAGACTGGTTGAGTTGGGTATGCTTTGGTGCCCACCAATCGCTTTGTCTTGGCCTTTTTTCTTTCTTTTTGATGCAAAACGGTGATTTTATTAAAGCACGGACACAGGACCCATGGGCAGGGAGAGCTGCCTGTCTTGGGCCTATTTTAACTTGGATATAATTCCTTTTGAAAGGACACCACAAAGTCTGAATTCTTCTAAAGACAAATGGCCCATGATGGTGATAAGTTAGCCACATGAGCCACTTCCTTCAGAGGCATGGCGTGGAGAGCACCTTCAAGGAGAGAAGACATTCAAATTCCCCATCCCAATGCATCACTCACAGGCATTATCAGGGGCTGTTTATTTATTATTATTATTATTATTATTAATTGTGGTTGTTTTCAAGTAAAATTTTTTTAAATGTCTATTTATTTTTGAGAGAGAGAGAGATTGGGGGAGGGCCAGAGAGAGAGAGAGAGGGAGACATAGAATCCAAAGCAGGCTCCAGGCTCTGAGCTGTTAGCACAGAGCCCTACGTGGGGCTCAAACTCACAGACCGCAAGATCATGACCTGAGCTGAAGTCAGTCTCTTAACCAACCGGGCCCCCCAGGCCCCCCATTGTTATTTTGTTTTTTAAAGAAAAAACAACATTACCCTCCTGCTCGGAAATGAATGAGATGTCAACAGTCGTGTGTCTGGGGCTCAATAGCCCCCAGAGAACAGAAGGCATGCATTTCCTGCATGTGTACGGTGGGGCCAGTGGTCACGTTCCTTAAGAACCGGGCCACAGGGATGTTTGCAAAGCAAGCTGCAGCTGCTTTCTATGTATGCAGGTCTCCTCAGTCCTCAAAATCATCGCATGCATAAAATAATTTTATGAAATCACATCTCAAGGTTCTCTGTTCATATTCATTTTCTGCTCGCTCATTCATTTTGCCATCTGTGGGAACTCATTAGCACACAAGCTGCAGCAGGTGCCAAAGGTTTAAAAAAAATTATGGGGGGAGAAACTTGAAATTGATCAAATCCTACCTATCTTTTCTTTTTCCCTCCTGTAAATTGAAAAATGACAGCCATTATGTCATTTTAGGAGAAGTGTTGGTTGCTCTTTGTGGTGCTGTGGCGCTTTTGAGAAGGAAAGGTTGGCTCTTTCTGGACCAGGGAATCTTTGCCTAGCCTCAGGGCATCCCTAGGGGGTCGCAGATGGGCTCCGGGGGTCCATAACCCTCCTATAATAAAACTTATATATCTCAGTGACCATGTGCATTTTTTTCCCCTGGGGAGAGAGCTCATAGCTTTCATTTTATTTTGAATCCAAACAAGATTAAGATTCCATGTTTGACAAGAAGAAAACAGAAAAGAAGAAAAGATAGAAAGTATTTTCCTTAGCCCATTGAAGCCTCATAATTACCCTGAAAACCAGGCATCATTAAATACTTGTTTAAATGCCTGACTCCCATTCTCAGCCTGCGCTCATAGACTCTATGACTCTTCTATGACTCTATGACTCATAGACTCCCGCCAAGGGATTATTTGTTTGTTTCCTACCCCCTCTTCTTATATAGAGGGGGAAACTGAGGCCCAGAGAAGTGAAGTAGGTTGTCCAAAGTTAACTTTGGTCGGTTTACTGCAGAAATGGGTTGGAAAGTCAATCCTTGACTCTCTGTAGCCTGTGCCGCTGTTGTTTTGCTCTTGCAAAGTCAGTGAGCATAGAGTTGGGCAAATGTTAAACTGAATTAGTAAGAGACTCTCTGCCTCCCACCTGTCCTTGGGCTGGATTGGTTCCCCCTGACCTGTTTCTTGATCCCCAGGGAACTTCTGGCCCCAAACGCACCCAACCTATTAGTACTAGGAATATTCAGATACATGCACGAGATGATTCCATGTGCCAGGAGTCTCCGAGGAATGAAATAAACCAGACCCTGGCTGGGAAATACCATCACAGGCACTGGGAAGGCAGGGAAAAGAGCTGAAGGGCCTTAGTGACAGCATGCCCCTCATTCTTTGCACCTGCCTGTCTCTCAGTGGTCATTGTGGACAGTTTCCTCTTTCCCTTCTTTGCTCAGATTCCCTGGACCTACATTGGTGGTGTCCTTGCTCTAGCGCCCCTCCCCCCCCCCCCCCCCACGCTTGGCAGGTGCTGTTCTCTCCTTCTCCTTCCATTGCAGAACTTGTAGTCGTCTGTCTACTTGTCAGAATTCCCTGCTCACATGGTAAATCCCTTGGAGGCAAGTGCCTGGCACATACTGGACAGCCAATCAATGGGAGTCACAATCAATAGTGATCCTGTGTTCTTCCTGTGTTTCCCCTTCCCAGCTACGCCAGGAAACTTGTTCTACGCAGCGTGAGGTTGCCCTGGGTGTGAGTGGATCAGGGCGGGTGGCATCCGTGGCCTCTCGGAGCCCCCTTTCCTATTCTGTAATGGGGAGCTCATGCACTGCTGTTTTCTGGAGGGCCTCACCTCTGCTTCGAGTTTAACTTTCAAAATCAAATGAACACCTTCGAGTTTGTGGAAGAAGAGGTCCCAGGTTTCTCCTTGGGTCTCTAGGGTTAGGCAGGCCGAACTGAGCTTCCCCTGAGCGAACACAGGTACCCACCAAGATCACGCCCCTGGGTGGTGTCTACCTCCCCCTTTCGCCTTCCCAGTTCACCAAGAACCTTTCTCCAGAGACCCTCTGTGAACCTTTCTCACCAGGCATGCTCATGAAGACTCTTACAAAAATAGCTGCAAGCTGGAAAAAGGAAAATAAAATAACTCTGTTTCTCTCTGCCAAAAACAACAAAGCAACAGTGTGCCCGCAGCCAGCTCAGTCCCTGGCATGGCTGTACTCACAGAACGGCTTATTCCCTTTCCTCTCCCTGACTGCAGCCAACTCCGCTGATTCTATTTCTGAGGTTACGTGCCGTTATTTGATTGATCGATCGATTGATTGATTGATCGATCTGGCCCTTTGACGTCACTGATAATTCTACCTTGTGGTTTGGACTGGTGACTGTTCCAAACGCCCGGCCTTCTTCTCATCCTTTGGGCCACTCTTGGAAATGTGCCACAGCCCTAAGTCTCTTCTGTCTACCAAATGTCCCCGGGTCTTCACTAAGGAAATGATTACACACATGGCTACTTGTTTGTAATGATAAGAAAAAAACCACCTCGCCCCTCCCAAG
Organism: Prionailurus viverrinus; assembly: GCF_022837055.1. NCBI lineage: Eukaryota > Metazoa > Chordata > Mammalia > Carnivora > Felidae > Prionailurus > Prionailurus viverrinus. The sequence continues at coordinate 20,766,738 of NC_062574.1, forward strand.
AATTCAGGCATACAACTGTGTCTTTGGTTAACCACTGGTTAACAGCAATCAGCAGCTGGCTATTAATTTACTCTTTCGAATTTCCTGTCTCTTTCCCTTTAAACTGGTTCAGTATGCAGGCCTGCTCCAAGATGAACAAAACCAGAATCCCCAAATCGGAAGGGGTGTGTACGTAGGTGAGCCATGAAGCAATCCAAATCCATGAGAATATTCTGTGCTCCATCACAGATTGATCTGAAGTTGTTTTTTTTTTTTTAAAGGAAGCCAGAAATCCAATGAAGCAGTTCAAATTGCAACTTAAGATATAGATTTTTAAAACATTTATGAAACTGTTAAAGTGGAACAAGGCAGAAACCTCCAATAGATTCCCAACTCACTGATTAGAAATTTCATTTGTTCCTGTCCCCGATGGGAGCAGCCTGAGGACATTTGCTGTTCCTCTGTATCTGACAGTCTAGGCACCAGTAGGATATTTTCCAGCCTGATGCAGTGAGGCATGTGTTTGTCTAAGGAGAGGGACTTCCACACTCCCTGGGAAAGTCTGGAAAAATGATTACTTTCAGTGCTTCTTTTTTTGTGTCATCTTGGTGGGTCTAGAATGGAATTATGAGCCTGGGAGCTTGGGAGTATAGCTTTGGCATGGCCACCGACTCACTGTGTGACACAAGGCAAGTCCCTCCCCGCCTCTCCCGGGTCTGCTCATTTGTTTTTGTTTTTTTTCAATATATGAAACTTATTGTCAAACTGGTTTCCATACAACACCCAGTGCTCATCCCCAAAGGTGCCCTCCTCAATACCCATCACCTACCCTCCCCACCCTCCCACCCCCGGGTCTGCTCATTTGGAAAATGAGAGCTATAGTCTATATGGTCCAAAGGGCCATTGGTAGGTAGAATAATGGCCCCCAAAGACGGCCACATCTTAATCCCTGCAACTTGTGAATATATTACTCTACATGGCAAAAGAGACTTTGAAGGGTGTGATTAAGTTAATGACCTTGAGATGGGGACATTATCACGGGTTATCAGGAGGGCCTGATCTAATCACAAGAGTCCCTCTAGAGTGGAAGAGGGAGGCAGGAGAGGGTCTGGGATAGAGGGAGATGTGACCCAGGAGGTCACGGTTGTGTGCTGTAAGGACTCCACCCATCATTGCCAGGTTGGCTGATGGAGGCAGAGGCCACCAGCCACAGAACGTGGGTGGCCTCTGGGAGCTGGAAAAGGTGAAACGGTTTCTCCTCCTGAGCCTCCGGAAGGAAGACAGCCTTGCTGACACTTAGATTTTAGCTCAGGGAGAACTGTGTCCACCTTCTGACCTCCAGAATCCAGCGACAATAAATCTGTGCTTTAAGCCACCGTGTTTGTGGTAACCTGTTACAGCGGCGACAGAAAACTAAAACAGGGCACCTTCCAGCAACCTTGCACTCAGTCCCTAAGGATTAAAGCCCAGCTTTGGCAACAGCCTTGCGCATCCCCGCGCTGAAAGGGTGCTTGGGAGGAGGCATCTCAGGGATGCTGTGTCCCATCTGCCTCCTGGCCACCGTGTGTGTGAGCGTGGCTGGTCTGATTTGTCCCCCCGCGCAGGGCGAGCAGAGCCTCACATGCCTCAAGTCTGAAGGGGCCTCCGGAGATCCTCTGCGAAGACATGGGTACAGTATTATTTTCATCCTCAAATTAAGGGAACTGAGTCCAGAGAGCACAGCTGCCGAGAGAAGGAGACGGGGCGGGCGCTCCTAGCTCCTGCTACCTGGTTCTTCTCATTTGGTCACTGGGGAAATACCTCTTCCTTGTGCTCGTGGATCGGGCAGGGGAGAGGCGGGGAGAGGGAGGATGATGGTGAGAGACTGGAAGGTAGAGCAAGGGCCAGGCAGTGTTTTCTGCGCATCTGTGCGTGTGGAGGAAGGCGCCAACCATACGAGGCTTTACGGGAGACCTTGAGTTGGTAGTGATGGGGGAGTGGGGAAAGGGAAAGTTAGGCTACAGGCACCATCCCCTTGGAATTAACATGATGCCGTGAAGACACAGATTCTGCCTGGACAGGAAGCTCTCTCTTGCCGCAGCAGGCACCTCCCCACTAGGCACCTCCACCCTCCGATCCTGCCTGGACATCCTCTCAGCAGTAGCGGGAGCGAGGTGGAAAGCCAGTGTGGCCTCTGCAGGGACAAGCAGGTCTGTTTGAGGGGGATGAGGAGGTGGGGTGCAGAGAGCCTCCGGAAAGGCTGGTGTGTGGGAGGGAGGCCAGCCCGACTTCACTGACAGGGGAGAGGAGTCAGGACCGAAGTGCAGAGGGACGGGAAGGCCTCCTTCATGGTTCTTAGGTCTGGGCGGTGTTCTCTTCGAGCCACACGCCTATGGTCCAGGGCAATGTTGTTCAGACCGCAGGCTGTGACCCATCAGTGGTCATGAGATCGTTTAAAGGTTGCAATCAATAGTGTTCAGAGACTTCAAATAGAATGTAAGTGCATACCCTCCATACACTTTGTAAAGGTAAGCGTGGTTGCAGGAGACTTTCCATGGCTATAATCTGTGGGTTTTAACCCGGCAGGCCTGGCCCTTCCCAAAAGCTTTGGGGAGCGAGACCTTAGTAATGGGGGGAAAGGCAGCATCGACTCGGCTGTTTCCACAAGACCAGCTTTTAATATGACCGTGACCGGAAGCACGAATAAATAAACGCCAGAGAAAATGGAGAAACCAAATCAAACCAAACCTCAGAACATCAAAACCCAAATCTGGAGAATGGAACAAAACAGAACAGATCTCTGACAGACAGACAAAACAAGCCCCCACCCCCAGAGAAACAGAATTGGACTGTACAAGCCGGGTCACGAGGACAGCAGGATGACGCAGGTCCCCTGGATGAGCGCTGGAGTCGCCCAGGCCGCCCTGCCTCCACCAGGTGCTGGGACGGGGGTGGGGGTGGCCCCGGTCAGCCCACAGGCCGGCTCGGGCAAAGGGGTTTGTGGGCAGGTTAAGAACCTTCACAAACTACACAGGGACCGGACGTGGCTGAGAGTTCTGAGCTTTTCCTCTTGACCGTGCCGTCGCGATTCCAGCGTGGCCACGGGGTGGCTCTGGGGCTGGAGCCTGGTCCCACTGCAGGACTGCAGAGTGGCCGGCGGAAAGCGCACGGAGGAGAGTCATGAACAGAGACGGACGAGGGGGTGGCGCCGCGAGCAGTCTCAGCATGCAGGTGCTTTATACATCTGGCAGTGAGATGTGATGGCAGGTTGGTTCTCGGACAGTTCCAGAGTGTGACTCTTTTCTCCTAAGAGGGACGCACGGCGGGGCCCGAGGACGCGTCGTGTCAGACGTGGCCACAGCGAGGTTTTGGCAGATAGTTTGCTATGTGTGCATAGGGGGCTCTTGCTTCCTTCTGTCATCAGGGGCCATCCCACCTGAGCCTGCTGTCCCCTGTCCTGGGTCTTGGGCCTCAAGGTCTGTTTGGGAGGGTGCCGGGTGGTCCATGGGCTGTCAGCAGGCAATCTCCTCCAAGGTCCCCAGGGCCGTCTGCAGGGGCACATTCACAGTGTGGCTGATGGTTTCAGAGTGGTTTGGCATCGTGTCACAAGTGCTCTGGAGGCAAGGAGATAGGGGGTGCTGATATTCATTCTGCAAAATGTTGTCATGATGCCCCTGGCAGCCCAGCCTAGGCCCTGGGAACTGTGGCCCCTGCTTGTGGGCTCTCCCAGGGCACCACGGCCCCTGCCCCAGACATCTCAGGGGCTGGCTTGCTGTCGCGGGGCCCGAGGCTGGTGGGGCCTCGCTGCCTTCAGGATCCTCACCATTGCCCACTTAGGTGCCCCGAGGGTAGGGACCGGGTGCCCTGGTGATGGGGTTTAGCAGCTGCCCCGATGTGTCACCGAAAGCTACTTCTGAGTGCTCTCTAACTCCGAGGCAGGAGCATGTTCCCTCCTGTCCTCCTCCTGGGGTCCTCCCTTGAGGCCTTTCTGGGTAGAGGAGGACCAGGCTGGGGGCATGGGGTGCCAATTGCTGAGGCCTAGGAGGAAGTGGGGAGGCCCCCAACCAGCCAGAACCAGAGTAGTCAGGGCTCCCCAGTGGACCTTTAGGGTTAGGCTGGACCCTGGCAGTCTCGGGTCCCTGGACAGGGTGGGGCTGGGGGGCCTTGAGCTTTCCCGGTGACTCCCATGCCGCGGAGGGCTGGAGGCTGGGAGGGATGGGAGCAGAGAGATAGCAGCCAGGAGGCTGTGCCAAGAATGTGGGGGAGATCTGATGAGGACAGGGCTGCGGTGGGGGGAGGTGACAGAGGCTGAGCACTTACTATAAATTAGGCACTGCTGACTGCTTTACAGGCATGGTCCCACTTAATGCAAATGACAAGTCCCTGAGGTGCCTGTGACTCGACAGGTGCTCAGGGAGGTAACCCACCTGCCCTCAGGCACTGAGCTGGGAAGCAGGAACCTGAGTGCAGATCCCCGGCCCCTTCCATGCTGCCTTCCCCTCAACAGACACTGGTTTCTATTCAACAGAGGCTGCAGGGGCCTGGAAGAACCTAAGCAGAGATTTTTCGCCTGGGAGATGGGTAGAGACATGGCATCTGGAGCAGAAACGGGGGTCTCCTGGGGGGAAGGGGCTGGATCACTTTGGATTTGCTGACTCCAGGGGGGTGGTGGCTGCCTCACGGGCCTGGCATTCTCAGGGCGAAGTCTCAACCGGGAAGAGCCAGAGATACCTGTACCAGGCAGCTGAGGCCAGAGCCCAGGAGCAGACTGAGTTTGGGAAGGAGAGCACACAGCCATAAGAGGTGGGGCCTCACTGGCCGCTCGAGGGAAGAGAGGCAGAGTAGGACGGCGATCAGGGGGGCTCTGCGTCCGGCTCTGCCATTCATCGCCTGGGTGACCTTGACCTTTTAGGCCTCAACTGCCTCAAATACAAAGTGGAGAGAACAGACCTTTCTCCAGGGTAACTGCACAGCTGAAATGACAAGGTACGCTTATGGCCTGCAGCATGGAGCCTGACGCGTACTTGGAACGCACTAGGAGGTGGTTACGTGGGTAACAACCTCGCGGGGCCCCGAGCTCCGCGTCCCCTTCCGAAGGAGTAAAGCGCCAGTGACGTCCTCACTTGCACCTTGACACCCTGAGAGTAAGGGAGCGGAGCCTCCCTGCTTCCCCCAAGGCACGCGATGAGAGCTGTAAGGCTCCAGCCCTGGAGAAGCTAGACTGGGCCAGGTATTGGCTACATCCATGGCTTGCTATCAGGCTCTGGATGGGTGTCAGAGAGAGCCCCGGGCTCTGTGGGAGTGTCCTTGGACAACCTGAGTTAAGGCGTGTCTCCCCCGCCCAGGCCCTGACATCTGGTCTCAAGCAGCCCCACAAAAGCAGAGAACAGAGCGACCTAGAGCACACAGGCTGCTCTTACCACATTCTCGTCGTGGCTCCCTTCGTCCTCTTCTTTACCAAGCAAGTCTAAGAGCTTCTCTTTGATCAGCTGCAAGAAAATCAGGACAGGGTTGGTCAGGTAGAGCGACCAGCTCTGGGAGCCCCTGCCCAATCTTTTGGCTGAAGCGAGGTTTTGGTGCAGGAGGTAGATCCTGGAGGAGGTCACAGGAGGCCCCTTCTGGCACGGGGACCGTTTTCTCTTGTGGAAGGAGCGTGTGGATGAGCAGCCTGGGAGCCCCTTTCTGAGGCTGGGCCTGGGGGAGGAGATTACCAATCACTTTCCAGGCCTGAGAGCCCCACTGTTCGTAAGACCAGGGCCCCCCCTGAGTTCATAACATTCAATTCCTAGCAACGAGGGGCAGTTATTAAACATGTTACTTGGCAGGATGCAACTTCTGTAACTTTAAAACAACTCTTCCCCAAAATTAATAAGCAAAGCAGAATGAGATCTGGCCGTGGGTGACTTGGGTTTGGGGAACAAGGTCACCATGCCGGGAGGGGGAATGTGGCACTCCAGAGGACCCTGGTACTCAGGGTCCTCCAGCTCCCCACAATGGTCCCCAGGGGCCTTTGGCCAAGGACGGCCCTCTCTGGGAGGCAGGACACTGCTGTGCCAGCTCTTCTTGCTGGAGCAAAACTCTGGTGGCCCTGGGGACACTGAGGAACCCCCTTAGGAATTCTGGAGACACTGGAGCCAGCCCAGCTCTGGAGGACGCAGGGGAGACGGGGTGGGAAGGGAAGGCTGAGAAGCAAAGGAATTCTCAGAGCCAGAAGCCGCTGTCTATTGTTTGAGATGCTTTCAGAGGCTCTGTTCCAGCTGCCTTTTGAGGGGACATCTCTGGCTGTGAACAGCCAGAAATGGCCTGTGTGCCTTTGTTCCTGCTTCCTCAGAATTGATGAAGTCGTCAGGAAATGCCACTTCTCTAAGCCTGCCTGCACCAGGATAGGCACTACTCAGGTGACGGGCCACCCAGAGGGCCCATGTGTGCATGCGTGTGTGTGTGTGTGTGTGTGTGTGTGTGTGTGTGTGTCTGCTGGGTGAACGTAGTATATATATGTGTGTGTGTGTGTATTTACGAGTGGTACCAGGGTGTGTGAGTGGTGTGTGTGTGTGGGGGGTATGCGTGTGCATGTGCTGTGAGTGTGTGGGTGCAGACACACACACGTATGAAGCCACCACAGCTGGTCTTGCGTGGGAGGGGCTCAGAGCTGGCCTCAGTTCTGGCTCTTCTCCTTCTCGATGCTTCCTCTCCCTTCCTGCAAGTGTGGACAGCCCACGGATCTCCCAGCTGCCTGGGGATAGGACTGTGGCTTCTGTCTCTCTTGGACCCACCCCCTCCTCCCTGCCTAGGACTTGGTGATAGACAGTATTTGCGGACAGGGAGGAGAAAACGGGCTCTGGGTGGAAAGAGGCCACCCTCTCCCCCATGCATCAGGGTAGGATGAGAGTATCAGCATACGGTCATTTCCCCACGAACAACCCCAGTCTTACCTCGTAAATATAATCAAAGAGCTCTAGTATTGTAAGGATACTAGCACCAATAAACAGTCCCATCTGACCACCAATATCACCTGGAGAGAGAGAAAAGATCAAAGATTTGGCTTTACTCATGGCCCTTCTAGGAAGGAGTGAACAAAGAACTCAGAAACCAGACCTCCCTCCACGGGGAGCCTGGGCCTTAGGTAGGTCAGGCCCTGGACAACTCCCTCCCTCATTGCACAGCACCCAGTGTGGATGGGAATTAACCCAAATGCTTACTGGAGGGCCTACTGTAAGACCTCACAGGCTAATGGGCTTATTCAATTACCTTCAGAACCACACTCAAAGCCTCGCTTTGTCTCTGGGCTGGGAATAGAGACAAGAAGTGTGTGGTCTTGGCCTGGGGACAGGGCAATGGAGCCCAAGACTCATGTGTCAGGTGCCTTGGGCGTGGGTCTCGGAAACAATGGCACAAGAGACCTTCCTACCCTCCCAATCATGAAGAGGCCCACAGGGCCAACTCAGGGCACCTCTCACCTTTGGGATAAGGTCATAGGAAGCATCCCCCTAGCCCCCCCACCTCAAAGTAAATGCTCAATTTGGTCTTTTCCTAGAGTAGATGTTCTTGCTGGGGAGTATATAGGCCCATTGACCAAAGTGTTTCTTGACTGGTCTTCAGGTCCCCCCCAGTGTAGATACCTGGACATGCCCCAAATCTATAAAATCAGAATCTCTGATTCTGGGGTCTGGAAGTCAGGATTCTTAAATTCCCAGGGGATTCTCCAACCCACCAGGGTCTGAGAACAACTCTCCTGTGGGAGTTGCGGACAGTTGGAGACCCTTTGGAAATGAATGCAAAACATTACATGAGTGTACCTGGGCATTTGTAGTGGGAGAGTCCCTATTTGAGAAGCTATTATCAGATCCCGAAGGGTCCCCCCAAAAGTCCAAATGCTTGGCTCTGGAAGTCAGCGTGGTCGAACAGAAGGCTCAGAGTATCTGCGTTTGGAGTGTGGCCACCAGCCTGCTGTGTGGTTTTGATAACCCCTGACCTTCTCAGTAGCTTTGCCTTCAAAGGACATTTGGTGGTGGAGGGGAGTGGAGGAGAGAACTGTGAGGTTCTTGCCAGCTGAAGCCTCTGAGACCGTTAGCTGTTGGGCTGGGCGGGGAGAGCGCCTGGGAAAGGGGGTGCACCGGGCTGACCTCGTGGTCTGAGAACTTTCTGTTGGCCACATCTGCCCTCTCTGATTACAATCCCTGATTATGGCCGAGTGGGGTCAGACAACCACAGTCCCAGGTGAGCAGGCAGAGAGGGCGGGAAGGGGGCTCTTCCTGGGTGGGCTTGGAGCTGGGCTCCAACGGTTCCCCTCACTCCTCTCCCCCCTGCCCTCTCTGATGCCCTTCGTGGGGACATTACTGGGGAGTGGGTTCTTACAGGTGTTCATGTCAGGTGTGAGGTGTGTGTTTGCACGTGTGTGCAGTGTGTGTGAGTGTCCTCTGCGTGTGCGCATGCTTATTTAGTAGAAGCAGCATGTCTGGCTGTCGATGGCTTCACGCAGGTGGCTATTTACGTCTAGGGTGGGGACCCTGAGTGTGTCTAAGTGTGTGTGAGTGCGGCTTTGTGGGGGTGGGCATAGTGCGTCTGAGTGTGCGGAACCTGTGTGTGTACGGACAGGTGTGTGTGATGAGTCTGTGGGTCTGGGCCACCGTGCACTGGTGTGCGTGGCTCAGCATGGTGTGCGTGTGTGTGCGCTTTGGGGCGGGGTGTGCTGTGTGTGGATGAGTGCCTGTGCGGTGTGCGCTGGGGTGAGGGCGGGCTGCGCAGCGGTGAGGGAAGGGCCCAACGGGCTTGGGGACTGAGTGCTTGCGAGCGGCACGCACTCTTGTCACGGGAGGCACAGATGGCAGCATGATTTCTCAGCAGGCTATTCTGGGTGGGAACAAGATGCTGGGAACATCTCATCCTCATATCAGATGCAGAGATGAGCTATCCTTTCTGACAGATTCAGAGCTCAGGCCCTTCTCAGTGTGTGTGTGTGTGTGTGTGTGTGTGTAAGACAGACAGAGAGAGAGTGAGAGCGAGAGAGAGAGAGAGAGAGAGAGAGCGAGCTGTGAGCCTATATGGGGGGATGGGGAGAGCCCTGTCTTGAGTTCTCTTTAGGAAATGAAGGAGAGGGATGCCTGGGTGGCTTGTTGGTTAAGCGTCAGACTGTTGATCTCGGTTCAGGTCGTGATCTCAGTTTGTGAGTTTGAGCCCCACATCGGGCTCTGCGCTGATGGCGTGGAGCCTGCTTGGGATTCTGTCTCTCCTTCTATCTGCCCCTCCCCCGCTTGTACGCACACTTTCTCTCTCAAAAAAAGAAAAAAATAGAAATGAGGTGACAGAGGCAGGGTGAGTGGGTCTACATGTCTGGAGCATAACCTCTACCTCTGGCCCAGGACATTAGAGTCTTGGCTTAGTCCCTTTTGGCCACAACAGCGTCTGAGACCCAAATGACAGCCACCTTAACCCAACTGGGTCCCAGCTGTGGCCCAGTTTCAGTCGCCTGGGAAAGGTGCAGAAATGCTCACATCGTGCCTGGAATCACCAGCGGGGGCCCTAGGTCTCTGGCATGGTGACTGTCCAGGTACCAGAAACTAGTCTTTATGGACCTTCTGTGGGCTGAGGCTTTACCCCGGCTAACCATCACAATGAACTCATCAAGCAGTTTTATTAGACCCATTTCACAGATGAGGGGCCTGACGTCCAGTAAGTGAGGCCACTTGCCCACATTCTCGGAGCTGGTATGCAGTAGTCTTTGGCTCTGAACCTCTATACTTCCCTCTACACCTGCCACCCACCTCCCCCAGGATACCACTCTCTGTCCAACTCACAGGGACAACAGCGGCTAATTCTCCTTGTAGGGACAGCATCATGTCCTCTCTTGAGAGTGAGCTGGAGTTGGGAGAAGGACCCAAGGCACAGGTCTTTCAACTGACCACCCCCGGGGGTTTTGTGAGTTTGGCGGGGGGGCAGGGTTGAACGGAACTCCCTGCATCCGTTATTTGACGGTGCGGCCAGGGGAGCTGATGTGAACTTGAGTGGGGGCAGCAGTCAGGTTTGTAGACATCTGGGGATGTGTGACCCTTCTTTTGTGTTTGACAAAGGACTCTCAATCCAGGGGGGACATCTGGCCCCAGTGCTGCCATGTTGTTTTCCAGTCCCACACTCACACTCACTGCCTGGGGACCACCCAAAGCTCAGCCTTCCCTCCATTGGACAGCTCTTTTCCCGCTGCGGCCCGGGACTGTCACTCCAACCTGGGGGCAGAAGACCGCAGAGTCCAACGGGGCAGCCCTGGGAAGGCCCTCAGAGACCTTTCAGCTCACTTGCATCATTGTGTCAATGGGGAAGCTGAGGCTTAAATTGGGGCATGAGCTGAGCCTAAAACCTCCGCCACACCAGAGGCCTTCCCATTCTGGGACAGAGGGCGTAATTAGCACATTGAGAGTGCTGTCTGCCTGCCTACCCCCTGCCCACTCCCCCTCACTCCCTGCCATGACGTGTGGAAATTCGTGCCGACAAACCGACACCGACACCGACATACCGAGTAAGGCAGCAACTTCATATGCCTTCTTCTGTTCAATCGTCTCATAATTGAGCGCTTCAAAAAATATATCCAGAACGAGGATGTTCTCTCTGCAGAGGGAATATCCAGTACCATACATGGTGAGGACCATCAGGATCCACGCAGGCCATCCAACCCAGCTTTCCCATTGACAGAGGGAGGGGCTGAGGCCCAGGAAAGTGAAATGACCAGCCCAAAGTTAGAGCTGGTCAGCGACAGAGCTGACCTTGGAACCAAGAGCCCTGACCCCCAGCCCAGTGCTCTGGAGGCACATATCAGCTGTCCCTCTTTGGGACAGCTTTCCACGAGTCCTACCTGGCCTCCAGGTCTCTGGGCCCCCCACAGGGTCTTCCTGGCTCCCCACCTGCAGGTGAGTTCAGCACTCTCTTGACCAGCTCTTCACTCTCTTGCCTTGCTTGCCCCAGCTGACCTCCCGGGTGGCCTCTACCCACTCCCGAGAGCCCCCCGCCATGCTCCTACTTGGATTTATAACAAGGTTGTCCTAGTGGGACGCCCGTGCGCTCACACTGCCAAATCAGCTGCCAGGCTCAGGGAGGAACAAATCTATATCTGGCCGGGGGGTTCCCTTTTCCTCTTTTAGGCAGGTGTGTTAACAAGACACATCTTGGCAGGAAAAGTCATCGCTGCTGGCAGAACGTCGGCTCAGCAGCAGGGCCTGGCACCTCCTTTTCTCCATCTCCTGCGACGCTGGTCACAGTGGCCTCGGCGCCCCTTGTTTGCAACCGGCTGAGCCAGAGCTGCCCCGGGATGGGCTCTGGTGGCCGTGTGGCAGGAGGGAGCGGCTGGTGAGAGAGAAGCAAATCCTCCTCTTCATGCAGGGCTCCCCGAGGCGCTGTTCAAAGTAAGTGTCACCATCGCTTGCCTGGGTGATGACAACTGCCTCCTACCAGGCCGCCTCCCTTTCTTCTGGCTTCCCTTCTGTCCTCCACACTGCCCCCTGAAGGATCTTTCTAAAACTGCTAGAAAACATCACAATTCAGGGATGCCTGGGTGACTCCTTTGGTTGAGCGGCTGACTCTTGGTTTTGGCTCAGGTCATGATCTCACGGTTTGTGAGTTTGAGCCCCGAGTCAGGCTCTGTGCTGACAGTGAGGAGCCTGCTTGGGGCGCTCTCTCTCTCTCTCTCTCTCTCTCTCTCTCTCCCTCTCTGTCTGCCCCTCCCCTGCATGTGCTCTCTCAAAATAAATAAATAAAGCGTTAAAAATAATTACATTTCAGTTCCTCTGTCACCCAGGCTACATTTAAAATGCTCACTAGCCACATGCGGTTAGTGGCTCCCTTGTTGGTCCTCGGAGATACACAATCTGTGCTTCTGCCATCATGGCAGAAAGTTCTGTTGCAGAGCAGTGGTCTAAAATACACGGTTGAGGCTGTCACCTACTTGAAGCTCATCAGAGGCCCCCTCCTCTTTTTGGATAAAATCCATGCCCTGTCCCCCAGGGAGACGAGGCCCTCTTGCTCTGACACATTCACCTGTCCCAGCTCCCTCTGGCCATTCTCTTGTCTGCCCTGTCCTGGGACACCTCTGCTCCCAAGACTTCCATTCATTTATTCTGTTAAAAGACATTTTTTTGAATGCCAGCTCTGTGCCAGCCCTCCACAGCAGCGAACACAAGGAAAGGCTGCAGCCTTCAGGGGGCTTTCTGTCTAGTGGGGCACACACACACGAGAGCATGGAAATGACACCCTTAGGTGAATGCCACAAAGGAAAACACCAGAGTGCTTGGACAGAGATTGAAAAGGAGGAGAACTAATTTAGCTGTGTGAGATGACCTTGAAATGGAGACCTGCACAATGAGGAACCAGGTGGGTAAAGTGCGAGAGGAAAAGCATTCTGGGTGGAGGGAATGAAATGTGCAAGCCTGCCTGGAAAACTCCTACACATCCTCTTAAACAAGATCGCTGAAGCTGGGGCACGTGACTGGCTCAGTACATTAAGCTTCCGACTCCTTTGTTTAAATTTTTTTTTATGTTTTTATTTTATTTTTGAGAGAGAGAGAGAGAGAGACAGAGTGCGAGTGGGGGAGGGGCAGAGAGAGAGGGAGACACAGAATCTGAAGCAGGCTCCAGGCTCTGAGCTGTCAGCACAGAGTGGAACTCATGGGCCACGGGATCATGACCTGAGCTGAAGTTGGACACTTAACCAACTGAGCCACCCAGGCGCCCCCAAGCTTCTGACTCTTGACTTCCGCTCAGGTCATGATCTCACAGTTGGGGAATTCAAACCCCACATCAGATTCCATGACTCTGACAGCACGGAACCTGCTTGATATTCTGTCTCTCCCTCTCTCTCTCTCTCTCTGCCCCTCCCCTGCTCGCTTTCTCTGTCTCTCTCTCTCAAAATAAAGAAATAAACTTAAAGTCTCTGAAGCTTTCCTTGAGGGCAACCCCATGTGAGGTGCAATCAACCAGCCTCCCTTCCTGCCTGTATCAGCCTGTAAAGCATTCAGACGTTCGCTCCTCTCTCAAGACTGTAAGCTCCTTAAAGGCTGGGGGAGGGGCTGCTTCTTAAACATCTTTGTCTTCACTTTCTGAGTCCTAAACACAGAGCTTGGCACACGGCCGAGGGTCACTTCAGTTCTGCCAAACGGAGCTTCCCTCTGCCCTCCTCCTCGACTGCCCCCAGTTTCTCCTGGGTCCATCCCTTCTCCCTCTGCCTACCGGTGCCCACTGAGCTTACGAGATATATTTTTCTGATTTGTTGAATTTCTTCTCGAGGTACTTGGCTGACGTCTTGCTGGGGATCTTCACCATGGACAGCTCTTTGTTGTAGCGGGTCAGGTTGCAGGGTGTCCTGCAGAGACAGTAATTACTGTCCTTCTCCGCCAGCAGACCTGCGGGGGAGAGGGGGGCGGGGCTTAGTCAGCTGTGGGGGCGGGGCCCCCGGGTTCCAGCCGCGGGGGAGGTGGGGGCGCGGAAGCTGGGAGGAGGGGCCATCCCCGGGAAGTGAGGGGCGGGGCTGTGGAGATGAGGGGAGCTGGGCTTTGGCTATAGGTTGGTGAGGGTGTGAGCGCTCGTGAAAAGTGCCCACTCTGTGTGTCTCTCTTGGTCCTGTTCTCCTTCCACTTCCTTTATTGTTATGTTGTCCTTTAAAAATTGTTGAAAGGCACCACTTTTGGAGAACGGGTTCCACAGGAGTCCTGGCCCCTTCAGCTTCCCAGAGCCTTCTCTGCTCCTAGCCTCAGTGTTCTCATCCACAAAGTGGGCCTCCCGTCACGGGCAAACATGAGAGAACATTTTATCTAAAACCCAGGGCTCAGTGGTATTCCCTCTGAGGCTCCTTCCTAGCCAGAGCCTGCCTCCGGTGCCTGCTGGGGTAGGGTGCAGGCAAAGATTCTCAGTTCCTGTCCCTAGAAGCAACCTCCCGCACCTTTTCTGCTCCTGTCTTCACCTTAGGAAGGGGTGGCTAAAGATATCACTTCCTTCCCTCCGTCTCTCTGATCATGGCAGTGTACCCATGGGATTCCATACTCCAAGGAGAGATGTCTTTGTACACATCTTTCACTGTTCTTTAAGGCCGGCGCCTCCCCCCCCCCCCACGATCAGTCCTTCTGGAAGCATCTGGACACAGGAGTCCAGAGCTGTCCTAGCTTAGCTCCAGCAAGTGCAGCTGCTGAACGAACTTGAGTCCCTATGATTTAAACATGCTCTCTGCTCGTCTTGATCATAGACCACTTCCCAGGTGCAGAGAGAGGCAGGCAGGTGGAGTGAGTCTAGCTTTGGGGTTGTGGCTTGTTTGTCGGATCTCCTGCACCTGAAGTTTTCCAGTGGGGGATTCCAGCAGTTATTCCAACCCACGAGCACCCAGCCGGAGGAGGAGGAGGGGGAAATGCACAGCGGCTGCCCCTTCCCCCCTCCCCTACCTCCTTCGGTGCCCACCCGGATGTCTACTGTTCATTCATCCTCTCTCCATCTCTGTCCCTTCCTCTGTGCTCCCCAGTGCTCTCCATTCCCCTGAAACCCACCCCTTCTCGACCGCACCTCTCTACTTCCTCTCACTCCCCCAGTGCCTCGCCAGCCCTCATCTGCCTGCATCAGTTTCCTCCCCTCCCTCTCTCCTGCCTCCTCTCCACCTTCCTCTCCAGCTCCTACAGTGCTGCAGCCCCAGCCAGCCTCTCCTCCCCCCCTCCGGTGCCCCTTCCGCCCTATCTCTCCCACACCCAGAACACCTCTGAGGTCTCAAGCTCAGCTCCCGCTCCCTTTGTCCCCCAGTACTGACCTAGGGCAGGCTCTGCGCACTCCTTGTGCTGCTCAGGAGTACAGAAAGGGGCATCCCCTGCAAAGAAGAGACACAAGGAGACGTACTCAGGCAGCAACCCCTCCCTCGTGGGCTGGGGAAAGGGAATGCATCCTGCAACCGGGGAGGAGCAGCAGTCCCCCTGCAGTCAGAAGGGAATCACCCATAAGAGCTGGGGGCAAGTGGGGGCGCAGTGTACCCAGAGCCAGGGGATTAGGTCTGCTCTGCTCTGGGAGCTTGGGCAGGTGAATATAGGGTCTGCCTAGCTAACTTCTCCCAGATTGCTGCGCTGGCCCAACTAGCTCAGGTGGGTGACAGGTGAGAAAGCCTTGGTGGCTGAAAGTAGAGACTGGCAGAAAGCACCTCTACCTCCAGGCACACATCTTCGCCTTTAACTCACACGGGTACCTCCGGAAATAGGAAATACTGTGTCTGTTTCACCCCTGAGAGTCTTGAGGTTAAAGTATCCTGCCTTCCCAGGACATCAGAGCTAGCAGTGATCTAGATGGGTTTTGAATACACTGGTCTGACCAGTCTGACCCCGAGGCCAGGGCCACACCTCTGCTGTCTGTGAACAAGCCCCACTTTGTAAGTTTCTTGCCCTTAATTCGGTAACAGAGATGCCAGTAAGAATGTCATGGGTAGAACGGTTAAAACCTCTACTGCTTGCTTTTGGCTCAGGTTCCATGGGGGAACCTTACTGGCTGGTGATCCAGTCTGAGCATCAGGCAGGTAACATTCACCAGTGCTGTATCCTTCTCTATGGTCTCTCAGTAGAAATCCAGACGCCACCTCCGCCCCGCCACCCCCAAAACCCGGGCCCGGCCTTTTTTTTTTCCGGGTGCTAAAATTAAACCTACCACAATGTCCTTTCCTTACTATTTCCCTAAACACCCTTTTCAAGAGCTGAGAGCTGGTATGCTTCCTTCTTTCCAACAATAACAATGTAACTGGTGTTTCTCTTTTTGCTCTGTCTTCTGGGAAGCTCAGAGGCAATTTTAAAGATCAACAATTATACAATTAGATTTCTAGAAAAACTTACTGATTACTGATGAAATAGAGTTTAGCTATAAGCTAAATCTGAGCATTGGTTATAAAAGAAAACAATTGATAATGAATTAAATGTCTCATATAAGGATTTAGTTAAATAAACTTAAATAAAGTATGATATGGCTATGAAATGGCAGCCATTGAATAGGATAGCAAAGCTCCCAACACATAGTAGATCATCAGTCAATACTACTTTTGGTTCCTCTCCGCATGTGCTAATAAAATGACAACTGACCTTTGCACTTTTCTATTTTAGCCTAATTTTATCCTCCTAACAACTAATGATTGTATTTTAGAGATAATGAAGGTAAGAACAGAGAGATTTAGTAACTTGGGCCAGGTCACACAGCAGATAAGTGGAGGAATCTGAATTAGAAGCCAAGGTCCCTTCCTCCCAGCTTGTCATCCTTCCTTCTCTGCTGCGAAACCAAACTCTTCATGCTTGAATTAGCCCTCACGCCATGCCCCCTCCCCTGCACCCCTACCCCACCCCTCGTGCTCCTGCCTCTGATTAGCCGACTACCTCTAATAAGATGGCTACATGCATTGTTAGTCTGACACCAGAAATATCAGCACATGCGCATCTATTTGCCAGCTGAGGGACTTTTGCCTCATCTGAAAGAGTGCTAGACATTTGGATGCGAGAAGGAAACCATCTGGATGAACGCAACAGACACCTGGATGTTTGAACAGGTGCCACACCAGGATTCAAGAATTGCAAGGGCTCCAATACCTGGACACTGAACCCTAGGAGGTAAGAGCAGCAAACAATTAACAAACACGTTGAGCACTGGCAGGGGCATTCTTTAAACATCTGGACACTTCTGGACACCAGGATGCTGCCCTGGTTGCTAGACTGGTTGTTTCCATCTGCCGTCCACGTGTTTGGGACCAAGTACTAGCCTTTCCCAGAACAGCATCCCTGTGGGTCCTCATGGGTGGGTACAGTGGTTCCCGCTAGGGTGAGAAGGGCACAGAAGGTCTCAGGCTGTCCCTTGGCACTGACCTGGCATGTGCACCATACGACAGTTGCAATTCTCCACGATGTAGCGCGTCTCACAGTCGATCCGACAGGCGGTGATGCTGTAAACAGGAAAGAAGTCGAGTCCCATCTCTGAGGATCGGCACTCACCCCACGGTGGGGGCAGGTATGTGAGCTGCAAGACAGGAAGGTGGAGGCAGCAGTCAGCCCTGGAGGTTCAGCATCGACAGCCTTAATAGCTCATTCACTTACTTATTCAATCAACAAACGATTATTGACCATCTGCTACAGGACAATCTAGCTCCATTGACCTCATAGGCTTTCCACGTCTGCCTCCAATACTCATTTTCCTGTCTTGTATAACCTTCCCATAAATGCCAATCTCAAAGTCTCTTACATTTGCCACGTGTCTTTCTACCTCCATACTTTGTCATCTCCAAACACTTGGAATGACCCAACTAAATTCTACCTTCTTGGCTGGGAACATTGGGACCCCAGACCTAGACTTGGAGGCCAGAACCTTCAGAGGGTCCAGGAAGAAATGGCATAATCAATGTTATTTATGATCTGTGGCCCAGACTAGAGCACTCCTCCAGTGTCATGCTATGGATGAACTCCTTTGGGGAAAATGTCCTTATTCTCAGAGGTCCAATGTCCATCGAATGCTGTCATGCCTATGGTACATGCCTGTTGGGACTGGGGAAGGTGAAGGGCGAGGGAAATGAATGGCTGTGAGCATTTATGTGTGAAGCCCCGAACTAAATCCTTTGTATTTATCTTTTTTATTTAATTGGGGAAAAAAAATGCAACAAAATGCATATTTTTAGAGCACAGTTCAACAAATTCTAAAAAATGTATACACTTGACTGGTGCCTGGGTGGCTCAGTTGGTTGAGTGTCCGACTTTGGCTCAGGTCATGATCTCACGGTCTGTGAGTTCAAGCCCCACGTCAGGCTCTGTGCTGACAGCTCAGAGCCTGGAGCCTGCTTCGGATTCTGTGTGTGTGTGTCTCTCTGCCCCTCCCCTGCTTTCTCTCTCTCAAGTAAATAAACATTAAAAATTAAAAAAAAAATGTATACACTTGTGAACCTACCACTTAAATCAAGACCTAAGACATTTAAAAAAAAGTGTACTTATTTATTTTGAGAGTGTGTGCACACATGTGAGCAGGGGAGGGGCAGAGAGAGAGAAAATTCTAAGCAGGTCCTGCACTATTAGTATAGAGCTGGACGTGGGGTTTGATGCCAACCATGAGATCATGACCTGAGCCAAAATCAAGAGTCAGTTGCTCAACCTACTGAGCCACCCAGGCACCATAAGACCCAAGACATTGAAAATCACCCCACAGAATTCCTTCCTCTCCCTTTCCAATCAACCCCCACCCATCCACCCAGCCAATCTCTGTTACGGATTCTACCACCATAGGTTGGCTTTGGCTGTTCTCAACCTTCACGTAAATGAGAACCAACACTGAGTATTCTTTTGTGTCCGGCTTCTTTGGCTCAACATAATGTTTTTGAGATTTATCCACACGGTTGTGTGCCTTAGTTCATTTTTTTTTTTAGTTGCTGAATGTTTTCCCAGTGTATAAATATACCACAATCTGTATCCATTCACCTGATGACGGGCCCTTGGATTGTTTCCAGTTTTGGGTAATTATGAAAAAGTCCCTGGTAACACTTATGGACAAGTCAGTTCAGTTTTTGGACACATACTTTCATTTCTCTTAGGTAACCGGCTAGGAGAATAGCTGGTTTGTTAAATAGGTCTCGGGGTAACTTTTTATATGAAACGGTGAAACTGTTATCCACAGTGCTAGTACGGTCTTTCATTACCACCAGGAGCGTATGAGAGTTCCAGTTATGCTGTACCCTTGCCCAATCTCGATTTTGTCCACATTTCTAATTTTAGACATTCATGTAGGGGTATAGTTATATCTCATTGTTGTTTCTATTTGTGGCTCTCTGCTGATTGATGATCTTGAGTGCAATTTTATGTGCTAATTGGCCATTCATATATTATCTTTTGTGACATGTCTTTTCAAGTCTTTTGCCCATTAAAACAACTTGCTTACTTTTTACTTTTATTATCAAGCTGTAAGAGTTCTCCATATGTTCTGGATACAAGTCCCCTGTCAGATAGCATGTACTGAGAATATTTTCTCTCTACCTCCCATAGTTTGGGGCTGACTTTTCATTTTTTTAATGGTGTGTATTTTTCCTACTTTTAAAAATCCCTCATTAAGATGTCATTTACAAATAATAAAATGTCTCAACTTTAATGGACAATTTAATGAATTTTTACAAGCGTGTACACCCTGGTAACAAGCATTCCAATCAAGATACGGAGCATCTCCATTAACCCCCCAAAGTCCCCTCCCCAGCCCTCAGGCCATCACCGATCTGCTTTCTGTCATAAATTGGCTTTGCCTGGTCTAGGATTTTATATAAATAGAAGCATACAGCATGCACCCTTTTGTGTCTGGCTTCTTTCTCTCAGCAGAATGTTTCCAAGATTCATTCATGCTCATGCATGTCTCAGTAGTTCATTCCTTTTTATTGCTGAATTTTACTTCTTCCTTTCTGGTCTTTATTTTTTATTTCTTTTTCTTGCTTCAGCGCATTGGCCAGAAACTGTATATTGTGTAACGTTGGAAAAAACTGAAGAGAGAAGATATCCTTACCTTGTTCCTGATCATAGGAGGAAAGTGTTCATTACTTCATTATTAAATGTGTTAGGTATATATATATTTTTTTCCCTAGAGGCCCTTGTCAGATTGAGAAAGTTCTCTCCTGTTTCTAGTTTGCTGAGCACTTTTACCTTTACTGGGTTTTGAGTTTTGACAAATGTGTGTCCTGTTTCTACTGAGATGATCACATGATTTTCCTCCTTTGTTCTGTTAATATGGTGAATGATACGGATTGATCTGTAGATGCTGAACCCACCTTGCATTTCTGGCACAAGCCCCACTTGGTCATGGTTTATTTATTATCCTCTTTATATTGTTGCTGTATTTAACCTACTAATGTCTTGTGGAAGATTTCTGTGTCTATGCTCATGAATTATATTGTATTTAATTTGCTTTTCTTGTGATGTCTCAGTCAGGTTTGGTATTGTGGTTATGCTAACTTCATAAACAAAATTATAAATTGTTTCCTTTCCTCTTTCTCTATTTTCTCAGTTTGTGTAGGCTTGGTATCATTCCTGTCCTAAATGTGAAGCCATCTGGACTTGGTGATGGTGTGTGTGTGTGTGATGATTTTTAATTATGAATTCAATTCCTTTAGTGGATTTAGAGACATTCAGACTTCCCATTTCTTCTTGTGGTGGTTCTGTTGTGCTGTTTTCCAAGGAATTTGTCCATTTCATCTAAGTTGTTGAATTTATTAGCATACAGTTGTGTATAATATTCTCTTATCACTTTTTAAATGTCTGAAAAATTGGTAGTAACGTCCTGTCTTTCGTTTCTGATATTAGTAACTGGTGTTATCTCTTTCCTTGTTTTTGATTTCTAATTTAATTATGCTTTGATCAGGAAACATACTATCCATGTTCCTTTAAAATTTACTGAGATTGAGTTACAGTGCAGCGTATGGTATATCTTGGTGAATGTTTCATGTGCACTTGAAAAGTATGTGTATTCTGTAATAGTTGGTGTAGGTGTTTTATAAAAGGCAATTAGGTCAAGTTGTTGGATAGTGTTGCTCCAATCTTCTATAATTTTACTGAGTTTTTGTCTAGTTATTCATCAATTGCTGAGAGAGAAGTGTTCAACTCTCTAGGACTATAGATTTGTCCATGTCTCCCTTTAGGGCTATTTTTGCCCCTTGTGTTTTTGAAACTTACCATGAGGCACCTACACATTTAAGATCACGATATCTTCTTGAGGGATTGATTCTGTTATCATTGTGAAATAACTCTCTTTATCTCATGCAATATATTTGTCTTGAGGTTTACTTTGTATAAGATAGTCATACCAGCTTTCTTATACTTACTGTTTATCTTTTCCCATTCTTTAATTTTTTTTGGTCCACCTTTTGCTTTTAGCCCATCAGAATATTTTTATATTTAAGGTACATTTCCTGTAAACAGCCTATTTGAGTACTGCTGTTTTACCTTGACAATCTCTGTGTTTTAATTGGAGGGTTTAATGCATTTACATTTAATAGTATTTTTGATACAGTTAAGTTGAAGTCTACTATCTTGCTCTTTGTTTCCTTTTTGTCCCCACTGCTATTTCTTCCTTTGTTCTGCCTTCCTTGACTCCTTTTGGGGTAACTGAGTATTGTTTTAGGTGATCATTCCATCTCCTCAATTGGCTTTTGATTTATACCTCTTTGTATTATTATTTTTTTAATTTTTTTTTCAACGTTTATTTATTTTTGGGACAGAGAGAGACAGAGCATGAATGGGGGAGGGGCAGAGAGAGAGGGAGACACAGAATCGGAAACAGGCTCCAGGCTCCGAGCCATCAGCCCAGAGCCTGACGCGGGGCTCGAACTCACGGACCGCGAGATCGTGACCTGGCTGAAGTCGGACGCTTAACCGACTGTGCCACCCAGGCGCCCCTGTATTATTATTTTTTTAACTTGTTGCTCTAGGATTTACAGTTTTCATCCTTATCAGAATCTATCTTGAATTAATATAATACCACTCCACATATAATTCTATTTCCATCCCTTCCTGTCCTTTATGCTATTGCTGTCATATATTTTACTATTACATCTGTTATAAACACCATGGTGGGTACACTGTCACTATTTATGCCTTAAGCATCCCATTAATTTTCAAAGAAGTTAAGAAAAAAAGAAAACATTTTATATTTACCCACATGTATATCATTTTCCCTGTTCACCATTCTTTTGTGTAGATCTGAATTTCCATGTGCTATCATTTCTCTTCAGGCAGAAGAACTTTCTTTATTATTTCTTTTAGTATGAGTTCACTTGTGGTAAATGGTGTCCATTTTCATTTATCTGTAAGAAGTGTTAATTTTGTCTTTATTTTTGAAACATATTTTGGCCATGTGTAGAATTCCAGCTTGTAATGTGTTTTCCCCCCCAACCATTTCAAGGGTATTCCATCATCTTCTGGCCTGTTTTTGATGAGAAATCAGTCATAATTTTTTCATTGCTCCTCTCTATGTATTATGCCTCTTCTCTCCTGAATACTTTTAAGATGTTGTTGTTGTTGTTGTTGTTTTAGGATTTTAACTACATCATACCAGACGTGGTTTACTTTGTATTTATCCTGCTTGGGGATCACTGAGGTTCCTGAATCTGTGGAATGATATTTTTGAACAAAATTGAAAAATTTTTAGCCAATATTTCTTCAATTATTTTTCTCCTCCATTCTTTGTCTCTCTTCTTTCTGGGATCCTATTTATATGCATGCTGGTTTGCTTGGTACTGTTTCACAAATCATGGGTAGAACTCTGTTCACTTTTATCAGTCTTTTTTCTTTCTCTTTGTGTCTCATTTGAATAATTTTTATTAACCTGCCGTCAAGTTTGGTGTTCATTTATTGTTTTCTATCTAATCTTCTCATAATACCATCCAATATTTTTAAAATTTCAGGTAATTGTATATTTTAGGTGTAGGTTGGTATGTAATTTTTTTTAATTAAAAAAAATTTTTAATGTTTATTTTTGGGGGGGGGAGAGAGAGAGAGACAGAGTATGAACATGGTAGGGGCAGAGGGAGACACACACAGGGTCTGAAGCAGGCTCCAGGCTCTGAGCTGTCAGCATAGAGCCATACACGGGGCTTGAACTCATGAACTGTGAGATCATGACCTGAGCTGAAGTCGGTGCTTAACCAACTGAGCCACCCAGGCGCCCCTAATTTTTTTTTAATGTTTATTTATTTTTGAGAGAGAGAGACAGCGCATGAGTGGGGGAGGGGCAGAGAGAGAGAGAGAGAGAGAGAGAGAGAGAGAGACAGAATCTGAAGCAGGCTCCAGGCTCTGAGCTGTAAGCACAGAGCCTGATGTGTGGCTTGAACTCACGGACTGTGAGATTATGACCTGAGCCAAAGTCAGATGCTCAACCAATTGAGCCACCCAGTCCCAAGGTGTAGGTTGACATTTACAAAAAGTTTTCATATCTTGCCTAAAAGTTTCTCATCATCTATATCTGTCTGTAATAGTTTAGCATGCTTATCATTGTTATTTTATTTTTATATACTTAAAAAATATTTATTTATTTATTTATTTAGAGAGAGAGAGAGCAGAAGAGGGGCAGAGAGAGAGGGAGAGAGAATCCCAAACAGATTCTGTGCTGTCAGTGCAGAGCCTAACGTGGGGCTTGATCTCATGAACTGTGAGATCATGACCTGAGCTGAAATCAAGAGTAGGACACTTAACCAGCTGAGCCACCCAGGAGCCCCTAACATGTTTATTATTGTTATTTTATTTTTATTATTAAATTTTTAAAAATGTTTGTTTATTTTTGAGAGAGAGAGAGAGAGAGAGAGAGTTGGAGGGGAGAGAGAGAGAGAGAGGGAGATACAGAATCAGAAGCTGGCTCCTGGCTCCGAGCTGTCAGCACAGAGCCTGACATGGGGCTTGAACTCACAAACTGTGAGATCATGACCCGAGCTGAAGTCAGATGCTCAAAGGACTGAGCCACCATATTATTGTTATTGTTATTGTTATTATTGTGCCCCATATTATTGTTATTTTAAAGTTACTGTTTCTAATTCCAACACGGGCTATATGCGGATCTGTTTCTACTGGTTGTTTATTTTTCTTTTCATATTTTCCCTCTTTTTTTCATATGTCTAGTAATTTTTGATTATATATAGGGGACATAACCCTTAAAAAAATTTTTTTAATGTTTATTTGTTTTTGAGAGAGACGGAGCATGAATGGGGGAAGAGGAGAGAGAGAGAGAGAGAGAGAGGGAGACACAGAATCTAGAACAGGTTCCAGGCTCTGAGCTGTCAGCACAGAGCGTGATGTGGGGCTCAAACCTGGGAACGGTGAGATAATGACCTAGGCCGAAATCAGACACTTAACCGACTGAGTCACCCAGGTGCCCCTGGAAATAGCCCTTTTTTTTAAAAAAAAAAAAAAAAATTTTTTAACGTTTATTTATTTTTGAGACAGAGAGAGACAGAGCATGAACGGGGGAGGGGCAGAGAGAGAGGGAGGCACAGAATCTGAAGCAGGCTCCAGGCTCTGAGCCATCAGCCCAGAACCCGACGCGGGGCTCGAACTCGCGGACCGTGAGATCGTGACCTGAGCGGAAGTCGGATGCTTAACCGACGAGCCACCCAGGCGCCCCGACATAACCCTTTTTTAATTGTATCCTGGATGTTGCGAATAACTCTTTATAGTGACTCTGGGTCAGTTGTCTTCCTCTGAATAGTATTGAGTTTTGTTCTAACAGGCAGTTAAATCAATGGTGAATCACTGGTTTTGTTTGGTCTTAGAAGGACTATTTAGGCTCTGTTTATGGATGGGCATATTTTAGTTTTGCCCTTGATTCTGGACTATGCCCTTTGTCTTGGGATGTGATCTTAACTCCTGCGGAATGACTCATCTGGCATTTCAGTGGCAAGTGTGAGGTATTTATGAAGTCTCTCCAACTTGGTTGTACTTGGATATCAAGTCTGTCTCCCCTCAGTGGCAGCTGCTGAAGTTACTGCCCATTCTTTTCAACTGCTGTTTTTCTCCCGAGCTTCCGGGAGTCCCTCCCTATCTGTATGAAGTTCGAAGTTCAGTCCAGGACTTTAGGGAGGTTTATGTAAAAATGTGGGGGCTCCCCATCTGGGGCCCCTCCTTTCTAGGATTTCTTTTCCCAATTTTTGGCCTTTCAGGCAACCCTAAATTCTGACTTCTGACTCCTTAACTTAATGGCTGCTGTCTCCTGCTCGACCTCTATCCCCAGGATTCCCTTAGAACTTGGCGTGCCTTCACGGGGAGGTCAGGTAAATAAATGTGTCCTTCACTCGGTGTGGTTCCCTTCCTTCAAAGGCTGTGTAGCCTCCCGTTTCTGCCTGCTGTTAGTCTCTCTCCAGTGCCATCAAATAGTTTGTGCAGGGTTTATAATTGCTATTTCCGGGAGAGTTTGTCTGCTATAAGCTACTCCACCATTACTGAGAACCAAAAGCTTCTGTACTTATTACATGTAACATTCACAGGACTCCTTTGAGGTAGATGTTTCCATTCTCATTTGATTAATGAGAAACTTGAGTATCAGAAGGTTAAGTAGCCTGTCCAAGATCACAAACCTAATCAGTGGCAGAGCCAGCAGATGGACCCGGGAATTTCTGACTCCAGCCTTGTGCTTATCACACTACACTGCCTCTCCAGGGGCTGGAGAAGGGCTGTAGGAAGGGCTGTACGTGGCTGTAGGAAGGGAGACACGCTCCAAGGAGGACTTTTCAGAGCGTTTCTCTTCCTTTTTATCTAACGGTTCTTTTCTTCATTCTTCCTCATGGTTTGCTTTACTCTTTCATCTTTGGAGCTCATGAGTTGACCAGGATTTTGCACAAATTTCCTGTATGACCTTGGATAAGTCGCTGCTCTCCTCTGGACCTCAGTTTTCTCATCTGTAAATAGGGAAGTTTGGCGGGGTAGGGGGTATCCTATGATTAGAATGGATTGGATCCTCTATGTTGCTCAATATTGGATCATTAAACACACAAACTGGCTTTGGGAGAAATGAATCATGCCTTTTGGCAAGGCTGGGGGTCTTAAAATGATGTAAATTCACTTTGGAGGGGGAGCTCATTTCTTTGTCTTCTATTAAAACAGGTGCCCACGATGGGTGCACCAGGAATGTAGGTGGTGAAGCTCTGATGGTGAGGATCCAAAGTTTGTTCAGGGTCAGCCACTTCCCTTTCATCGCAGAGGTCATGTCCCGGATGCCCCTGCTACCCTGCTGTGGCTGGTTCGTTATCTGTTCCGTCAGCTTTCCTGAAGCCTCACACACAGTAGCTGGAAAATCACAGCATGTAAAGCATCAACTCTTGCTTACCAATGAGTGTCTGAAAGCGGGTTGGAGTATTTGTTTATCCTGGGCAAGCAAAGCCTCAGGGGGACCCTGCAGCACTGTCTTCAGATATCTGAAGGGCTGTCTCAGGGAAGAATGAGATTTGTTTTCTGGCTTCCCAAGGGAAAGATAGACACAAGAATAGTTGTAATAAAGGAAGTGGATGATGGTAACGTTTATGCCTGCTGCAAGCACCGTGGTAGGCACATTACATGCCTTACTTAATTTAATCCCAAAGAAGGATTGGGGCGCCTGGGTGGCTCCGTCGGTGAAGTGTAAGGGTCTGACTTCAGCTCAGGTCATGATCTCACAGTTCATGGGTTCGAGACCCGCTGCTGGCTCTGTGCTGACAGCTCAGAGCCTGGAGCCTGATTCTGTGTCTCCCTCTCTCTCTGCCCCTCCCCTGCTTGTGCTCTGTCTCTCTCCCTTAAAAATAAATAAACATTGGGGCACCTGGGTGGCTCAGTCGGTTGGGCGGCCGACTTCGGCTCAGGTCATGCTCTCGCGGTCCGTGAGTTCGAGCCCCGCGTCGGGCTTTGTGCTGACAGCTCAGAACCTAGAGCCTGTTTTGGATTCTGTGTCTCCCTCTCTCTGACCCTCCCCCATTCATGCTCTGCCTCTCTCTATCTCAAAAATAAATAAACGTTAAAAAAATAAATAAACATTAAAAATGTTTTAAAAAAGGAAGGATAAATTCTGGCTCAACTTTCTAACCTCCTGTACAATTCAAGAATAAAATTACCGCCTTGAGAGTGAATTCCCCATCATGAGGGGTGTTCAGGCAGAAGCTACGTGAATCCTTGGCTGGAATGGGAAGAGAGAGAGAGTCAAGCACTGGGTGTGCAGTACCTGAGAGGGCTTCTAAGGTCTCGTAAGTCTCAATGTCTAATCATTGATCCCAAATCTATTCTTTCAGTTTGAGAATTAGAGGCAGTGGAACGAGCCAGATAGAATCTTGAACCCCACTCTTTCACGGGCCAGCTGTGTGACCTTGGGTAATTCGTCCACGCCCACCGTTAGTCTCCTCATCTGATCAAATGATATCAGTGCCCTGCAGGTGACAGGTGCTCACCAAGACTTGGTTCCCAGCCCCATCGCCTAATAAACTCCTTCATGTTCCTCTGCCCTTTCATATATGCAACAAACAGCTCACAGCTCCCCCTCTGTTCTCCTATAGTTCAGTTCCATAGACTAGCCATCTCTGCCCTTTTGGGGTTGAGTTACTTTGAGTTGGGTTTATTATGATAAGGACTCTTGCCAAGTCCAGATAACGCCAACCCGCTAGATCTAGGGGTCAGGAGCTGGGAGAGAGGAGAGACACCCGGGATTGAGCCTTGGAGTGTTCTCGCATGTACCTGACATCTCACCCTCCCTTACCCTTTTTATCCCCTGGGCCATGGAACTTTGGATAATTGCTGAAATTTATGAGCCGAACAAAGAACTCAGCATTTTTGCGGTGGAATATTCTGGTGCTTGCCTTTCAGTGCTTCACTGTCTTGAGGCTTCTGTCCACAGTTGTTTTCACTTTATAGAGAGAAGCTTGTGTTTGCTGCCAGCCTGCCTGGGGACATCCTGTGCTGTTCCTCGCTCCCTGGCTTTCCCTGCCTCCCCCAGCCCACAGATCCCGAGGTGTGCCAGCAGGTGGCGCTACAGTTAGCACAGCTGCCCAAGGCCTGTCTGCAGCTTGAGCAACCCGGAGGGAGTCAGTGGGTCTCCCTTGCCAAGCATCCTGGACTTTTCCTTGTGTCTGCAGCCTCCACTCAGGCCTTGGCTGCGATGCTTCTTTGGTTGGGGGTGGGGGTGTACCGGGGTTGCAGAGGTGAGTAAAACGGGGCTCCTGTTTGCCCCAGTCCTGCTCTTGCCAGCATCATAGGGATGTCCCCGGATCCCTGGGGCCTGTCTTCTGTCTCTTCCCCCAGCCTGTACAGCTGAAGGGTAGTGGGCAGAACACGGCACCATCACTGATAGGCTAAGTCACTTAACTACTCAGGGCCTCAGTTTCCTGATTTGCAAAACAGAGCTAATAATTTGCAACTTACAGGGCTTCCTTGTAGGTTAGATGGGAATAGGCATGGCACCTTGCACAATGTTTACACGTGTTTGTTGTCTTTAGGTTAGGGAAGCACTTACAACAGTCCTTCACTCAAGGTGTCAGTCTGGTGGCTGGTCCCGTGTGCCTGTCCTAACTGGCATCCCCTCTCTAGCCATACCCATAGATCTCCCTGCCCCCTGGATCTCAGGCCTCTTAGTGCAGGGTCTGGCACATAGTAGGTGCTCATACCTGCTTATTGAAGGAATTGTCCCACCCTACTTTGTCCTAGCCAAGTACAGAGGAGGAGTGAAAGGGGCTGCCTGCTCCAAGCCACACAGAAGAAGAGGGGCCACCATGTTGGTCCCCGTAGGCTCTGCATCGACATAGGCTCAGCACCAAATCACATCTGAATCCTTGGACTAGTAAGCGGCGGGCTTTCCTGCGTGACCTCAGGCATGCCACTCAACCTCTCTGGGCTTCTCTGTCCCATCTGTAGGGGGCAGGGCCCTAAGGTACTATGCTCTGAGAGGTCTCAGTTTCTAGGATCAGGTGACCATGAGGTCCCCCTCCCTCTTAGCCAGGCCCTGTGATCTCCCTCTCATTTTTCCACCTTCCACTACAAGTGCAAACTTCTGCTCTGCCCACCCAGATGGAGGGGGATTCAGAGCCTGCTTTTGAGACATAATTTTCAGTTTGATGCTTTTATTGCATCCTGCTGAATGATCTAGTGTGTTCACAAATGATCATATTGTACTCCTTTTAAACAATACTAAAATCAAATAAAATACCCGAATCAAATCTACCAATGAGTCAGTAACGGTGGCAGCAATGGGGTCTCAGGGGAGACATGTCCTGTACAGAAGCAGTGAGGTGGCCCCATCCCCCGTTTCTGCGGGTTCAGTGACAGTTCAGCCCATGAGGTCAAAGCACAAAGCGATAGCATCAGGAAGAAGCGAAAGACTGAGCAACAAGGACACCCGCCAGTTTGCGAGCACTTGCTACGTGCCACGCCCTGTAGCAGGAGGGCAGGCAGCTTTCAGAACATCGTCTTTTTCAGTCCTCACAATGACTCTGTGAGAAGAAGTACTGTGTGCCCAAAAGACTAACTGTAGACTAACTGAAGGTATAGCGGCAGCCCGAGCATTTAAGTGACTATGCTCATGGAATTAGAACCCAGCAGTCTACACTTGTCACAACTACCTCCATTGCTTGCCTAAAGAAAGAGTCTACCCCAGGGAGGGGGGGGGGGGCACAGGAAGTAGACGCAATTCTTGGGTGGGTGGGCAGAGTTTGGAGCAGAGATTTGAGATGGGAACATGGGTTCTTCAGATCCCAATACGGGAAATACTGCACAGATTCACTGAACAGTTTAGTCCTCCTAATAACCTTGCCAGGCAAATACTGTCATCCCCATTTTACAGATGAGCAAACTTGGGTAACTTGCCCAACACCAAACAGTTGAGAAGTGGCAGGGGCAGAATTCAGACCCAGGTCTGTCCAACTGCAGGGCTCCTGATTGGGGGTCAGGAGACCTCCTAATCTTGGCTCTGCTGTTACCCTACTGTCCTCTCTAGGGGACTTAGCTTTTTCATCTGCAAACCTGGTGACTGCTCCCCCTGCCCTCATCCTGGGTACATGGCAGACATCACCAATCCATCACAGATGTGGTCTTAGAACTTAAACACTGCCATTTCATTGAAATTGGAACCAAGAGGAAATGTATTTGGGGAGGCTTCATCTGTAGAAACCATCAAACTACTCATCAGTGAATATTCACATAGAGCAGATAAGTGCTTAGCCTGAGCAAATTATTATATACTATGTAAAATTCAGAATGTGACTTACTTGTAAGAAGAGTGACCATAACCTGCCCTCTTAGGTAGGAGCATCCCTGACTGGTGTTTGGACCATTTGGACCAGAGGAGGATTCACCCAATCAGAACTCAGCGATGCCCCAGTCCCGCACGGAGTCCCACACAGAGTTCTTTGTTGTGTTGGCTGGAAACTAGTAGTAGTAGCTGGTGCAGCACTTTGACAAGCAATAAAAATCAACTTAAAAATTACCCATGGCTGGGGCGCCTGGGTGGCTCAGTCGGTTGAGCGTCCGACTTCGGCTCAGGTCATGATCTCACGGTTCGTGGGTTCGAGCCCCTCATCGGGCTCTGTGCCGACCGCTTGCTGAGAGCCTGGAGCCTGCTTCGGATTCTGTGTCTCCTTCTCTCTCTGCCCCTCCTCCCACTCACGCTTTGTCTCACTCTGTTTCTCAAAAATAAATAAATGTAAAAATAAATTTAAAAAAATTACCCATGGTTTGTGACTAATAATAAATAAAAAGGTGTATCCATTGCAAATATGTCTGTGAGTGGGAGACAATAAGAGCAGAAAATGGTGAATTGTTTATACAAAAAAGCAAGAGGATTTTTTCTTTAAAAAGACTATAACTTGCCTTATTCTAACATGACTTTCACCTTTGGCTTTGCTGGCCCTAGATATGTCTCTGAAGCTCTACAAGAATCCTTCTAGCTTTGGTTGGATAATAGCCATATAAATAAATAAAAGAAAACTCTCTACAGTTTTATTTTCATCCATCCATACATCCATCCATCCACTCATCTACCCACACCCACCCATCCACTCATCCATCTATCTATTCATACATCCCTCCATCTACCTGCACCCATTCATCTACTCATCTATTAATTCATCCATTCTCCCATCTACCCACACCCACCCATCCACCCATCTGTCCATCCATCCATCCATCCATCCACCCAGACCCACCCATCCATCCATCTACCCATTCACCTACCGACCCATCCCCTTTCCATGTGTCCAATAAACATTTATTTAGCGTGTATTCTGTTCTAGGAACACTGGTAGAAATTGAGGCTATGACAATGAATGAGATGTGGTTCCTATGACCATGGGACTTGCAGCCCGGAAAGAACAGACATACACATAACAAAGCAAGCGCTATAATGGATGACACCATACACAGGTAGTGGGGGCACTGAGGACAGAATGGCCAGGCCAACTCAGAGTGGAGGGCTCAGAAAAGACTTTATGGAGGGGGTGGTCACTTTAAGCTGAGTCAAGTAGGACTATGTGGTTCACTGTGCAGAAAAGAAGTGGGTGGAGGGAACTGCCTGGGCAAAGGCACAGAGGTAAAGAGAGGCCTGGCCTGGCAGGGGAGCCTCAGATAAGCAGCAAGATGAACGTATAGGTGAGTGTCAGGCAGGATTGAGCTGCTCAGTGGCCTGGGTGACTGAAAGTTCTCCGTGATGGTCACTGTGAATCCTGTGCACGCAGTGAATATGCATCGCTAGCGGGAGACAGTCCCTGCTAACCCTCCCCTCCCTGCTCTCCTCTCCACTGCTGATGGAAGAGCTGCCTTGGTGGAAGAGGGTTTTTAGTGTGCCTGTGCATGCCAGTGCACCATTATAATCGCATCTTCATCCGGACACAATCTCCAGGGCGAGTGCCGTCGGCACTGGCAGTGTGCTCGCAGCAAATCGCCTTGGAGCCTGATTTGTTGGTGGAAACAGGCAGAGGCAAAGTGTTGCTTGCTGGGATGCAGGCGAAGAGGTGGCCTCACCCAGAGGAATGAGCTTGGAGGCACACAGGCCTGGCTGGGCCACTTGCAGGCCAAGGTACAGGGTATCTCCACTCCTTCCGGGTAGAGCTATTGCCTCCTTATGTGTTCCTTCATCTTTTCCTGTCCAGGCCCGGACAGACTATCCCCTTGGCTTGTCAGTGCTGCTGGGGTCCTCAGGGTATAGAACTAGGGGGTTCTGAATCCCACAGTCCCTTCTCTGACCTACAGTCTCAGCTCTGTAAGCTGGAAAATGGACATTTGGGTTCCAGGCTGCCTCTCTGCCCTGCATTTTATTCTCTTCTTCTTCTTCTTCCTCCTTCTCCTCCTCTTTATTTATTTATTTTTTTTCCTGGCTTCATTTCCAGCTAGGAAAACCCCAGTCCAACTTCCACCCTCAAGCATCATCGACTGAGGAGTCAGGAAGAGGCCAGCAGTCTGACCTCTCTCTATGCTGACCTGGACTATCAGAGCTGCTGCGGACAGCTGTGCAGGGCGTGCACTGCACAACAGCAGGAGGTCCCACTCACAGGGACTGAAGTGTGAAAGTCACCTCTGGAGAGTGCACGGGCAGCCCTGAGCAGTCTGTTTCCCTCTACTGCTATCCCACCTGGGGCTTCACTCGCTCCTTGGCTAGCCATCTAGCTTCAATCCCGGTCACCCCACTGTTTCCCCTTCAGATACGTTCCCTTTACAGATTGGCCTCTGTTCACAATCTCTTTTAGAATGGGGGCCTTTGATGACCTTGCTTTTGTCAATGGGTATATTTGAAACAGAAGTTGGGTCTGGGTTGAAATGTTCACTTAACAGGCTTTCTTAAAGTGGAACACACCTCAATGCATTTCCGACAGTTTTGGTTCTTGGTTCCTTTCAAAATCCACTTTCTACACATTTGAGTGGGAGCAGGGTTGGGAGGAGTGGCCCATCATCTTGGGGTGCCTTCTGCCCAGGCCAGAGAGAGGAGGTGCTAGGTGGGCTGGACATAAGGCACGCCTGCCCAGTTCTGGCTTCCACAGCCTTCCTGAGGTCTTCCCCCCATCCTGGGGGCCAGTTACCCTCCCACCCCCCACCCCCACGCCCACCTGTAAGCCTTCCACAAAACCTGGAACAGATTCTGGGCCAGGTAGGAGGGTTTTCAGCCCACCGCGCGCGCTTTCTGGATGTTGTCGACCCACAGCAGCAACCACATGTGTGGCTTCATGAATCTGCACAAGAATTCTCCAGGTGGGGGTTGGGCAGCTTCCCTGAGGGGCTCCCAGCAACAACTCCCGCCCTGCACCATCCCAGGAGACCTCTGAAAGCCCAGCAAGGGTGTCAGAATGGGCCACGGCCGGCCGCCTTCTCCCTCTGGGACTCTGCTGCTGCAGCAGGGACCCCAGAGCAGAGTCCACCCTGGAGCGCCTGCAGAGGCCAGGGATGGATTTCCTCTCTGAGCTGGTGACACCGCATGATTAAGGCTCCAGCTGCACCCCTGCAGGGCCTGAGATGGCCCTGCAGGGAGGCTCTGTGTGCACAGAGCAGTTGCCATAAAATTCATCTTCTGTCACCGCCTTCCTGTAGCTTTTCCGTGGGGGTGGTGGATGTTTACGGCCAGAGAGCATGTGCGGATTCTGGAAGGGTGAGTGCAATCGAAAGTTTCTGCTCTTGAGCCACTTGGCTCTCGGACGCGAAGGTGAGTTCTCAGGTCTGATCCTTCCAGCTCCGAGCTGCTGGAGCCACATTTAATTGGATCTTATGTAATTTTCCAAAGAGGGGTACCTGCTTTGTATCTAGGCTGTTTATAACACCACACCGGGTTCCATAATTCTCCAAATAATTAATATTCATGGGGAGCTCGTTACAATTGTGGAAGCCCATCGATCACCACCTATTAGTCCTTCAAACTGTGGCTCCCTCACCACCGTCCCTAGAAATGCCACCATCGTTGACACACCGCATCGTATTTCTTACACAGGCCAGAGTACTTTACAACTTTAAGGAAACTTTCTTTTCCACTAAATGATTCTAATTTTGTATGGCTGGGTTGGTTGTCTTGCACGGCTCACGATGATAATTACAAAGTCTAGGTATGCGTTTCCTCATCTGCATAACAGGAATAATTAGCTCTATTTCATAGGGTTGGAGGAAGCATTAAATGAGATACCCACCACAGCATTTGGGGCTGTGCCCCGGTGGGCGGCGGGGGGAACCTCCCCTTTGTGGAGATTTGGTACAGGTGGGGTGGGGATTCTGCTCACTGCTGCCCCTTGTGGTCCCCAGGATGGGCCATGGTTGCCTGAACCGCACTGGGAGGAGGTTAGGGAAGAAAACTGTGGCAGGGAACCCTGTTCACCCAGGGTGCCCAAGACCTTGACTGAAAGCCTGAAGCCCAACTCAGAACTTTGACAAGAAGATGTAAATGACCCATGAAGCCCTCAGGACAAGAAGATGTAAATGACCCACGAAGCCCTCTGCGAGATTCCCTTTATACTGAATGTGGCTGCTGGGAAAATCCACCCCCGCCCAGGCCACAGATCTGAACTGAATGGCTATTCCTTGGTCTGACCTACCTCCCAGCAGGATGCACCTCTGTGCAGAGACAGGAAGCAAGACAGGGCATCTTTGGTTGGCAACATGCCGTCCCTCCTCCTGCGTTCCCAAGAAGCCACGGTCTGGATTGGGGTCGATCAGACCTAGTATCAGATCCGGGCTCTGGATGACCACTGACACGTGACACTTCTCTACAGGTGTCAGTGCCTTTATCTGCAAGGTAAGATGTATATTGGGTCTGTCATAGAGCTGGTGCTCAAAAATGTCATGTTGCCCATCCCGCTTTCCTCTTCCCCGACTCAGAGGAGCGTCGGAAGAAATCAGAAGCAATATTGACTTAACTACAAAATGCTCAGATGTTTTCCCTGCTGCTCTGATAAAGTAGGCTTTGAAGCGAACCTTCCCGTGCAAGTCTGGATCATCACAAATGAGCAGATGCAAACTGTCAGCCCACGAGGAAGTCCCGGGTGTTTGCTTTTCAAAGAGGAACAAATAACCCCCGTTTGAGCTCTTTGTGAGGCTCCCTGAGCTTGTCCCATGGTCCTCAGCCCTCAGCGGTCCTTCTTGGTGGTGGGGAGGTGGCATATCCTGCCATGAAAGAGGTAGGGGTGGAGGGGGAGGCCCGGGCTGACACCCTCTGGTAGGCACTTTGCATAGATTAAGCATGAGGTCAGTACTGCTGTTATCCCTGTTACGGCAGAGGAGGAAACTGAGGCAGAAATCTGCAGAGACTTGCTCCAGGCCTCACTGCTGGTAAATGGTGGAGTCAGGATTCAGAAGCCCTGCACCACTGTCCTACAGGGTCTGCTCCAAGGTAGCCCTCTGGGTCTAAGCCCCGTGATGGCAGCCGCTGCCCCTGGAAAGAAGCCATTCATTATCAAAGACCTACTGCGGGATTCCTGCATGTCTCAGTATTCTCCGCTGAAGGTCTTTTTCCCTCTCAATGTGGGACTGCCACATTACTTCCATGTCACAGGTAAGAAGACTGAAGATCAAAGCAACATGATTGGCCTGAGATCATCTAATAAGTTGAAGGCAGAGTTCGGACAAGAACCCAAGGGTTTTGACTCCTGGTCATACCCCACATTGAGCCAGCTCTCTCTCCCTCCCTTGCCCCATCCAGCCCTCATTTTGGGTTACTGCCCAACCACCTGGGAGAGGCTGGATGATCCCATATGGGGAGTCAGCCATCACACTGACCACAGCCAGATTCCAATTTTGTCCTTTCCTGGGAGCCTCTTTGAGCATACTAGTAAGCTGACTTATCTCTGGGGTCTTCCAGAGAAGCCCCCGGCAGGCACCTTACTCAGGGATTGTACTGAGAGTAGGAAGAATTATGGGTTTGTATTCGGAAATTCTAAGCTTGAAACTCAGCTTTACCATCTGCTGGCTTAGTGACCTTGGGCAGGTTGTCGAACCTCTTTGAGTATCAGTTACCTCTGTGACATAGGAATATCATTCTCCATCTTGGAGAGTTTTTATGAGATAACATATGAATCCAACACACTGGTTATATGACACATAGCAGGTGCATAACATAGCAGAGATCCTGTCTTTTGTCACTGGCAGAAGAATCCAGAGTCTTAAGAAAATCCAGTTGGTAAAATGCACCCAAACCTGAGTCACAGCAAGGGTTATTGTAATTATTCAAGGATCCCTGATTTTCACAAAAGACTTGGCCAGGTCCTTTAAATGTCAGCTACATGTGCATTCTGCCACGCCTGTTTTCGAATCATTAGCTACTTGACAGCGACATTAGTGGGGAGAGAGAAAGAGCACAGCTCATGTTATGGAAAGCCAGCGCTAGGAGCCATTACCTGCTGGAAATCAAATTGGATCGGGAAAAAAAAATGGGTCTGAAAGAGTAACCCACGGAGAAGATTTCATTTATAAATATCTCTCTCACCGTCCTGCCTGGGGAGCCCATCCTTCAGTTGTTCAAGGCAAGATATGAATGCAGAGTCAGGCACCCCCAAAGCTTTCCCCCTAAACTTTAAAAGCCCGGTGACAGGTGATTGGAATGACTTCACAATGTAAGATGCCAAGGCTGTAATTGTTAATTCTTCTGGCAGTAATTTATCCTGCTATCCCTTTGGGTAGCTAAGCAGCTCCGATCAAGTTGCCCAATCAGCTTATACGTCTTCTTGATGAATCACTTTCGTTCTCTAGGTCCTTTCTCTGGGCTGTGGTAATTCTTGACAACTGCCTTAGAGCCTCTGTCTCCTGCGGGCGCAGAAGGGAAGAGCTATCTATCAGGAGGAACACGTGGAAAACAGAGAGCTCCTGGCATTGGGGGAAGTTGGCAGGTGGGGGGCTGAACCTTCTTTTCAGGATGGAGAGGCCAGGGCACGGGATGCAGGACACGATGTGTGCTCACTGACCTCCCGGCACCCCTGGATCAGGGGTGGCTGGACAAGCCCCATCTGATGAGCTCCAGTGAGTATTCAGGCATCTTCACTAAGAAAATGTCACGTGATAAACTGTGAATCCACTGCACAGACACACCCAGGCAGCATGGCAGAGACTGTGAGGGCTCAGGTATTGGTGTTCTGATCTGCCTGGGGTGGGTAGGGGTTGCCTTTCCCAGCCCCCTTTGCCCCTAGGTGGGGCGTGTGACTAGTTTTCACCTATGAGATGTGGGTAGAAGTGATGTGGGACTCTGCTGAGGTGGTTGAGGGTAGATGCCCCCAGAGGAGGATGGAATCACGGGGGGGGGGGTGGGGGGAGAGAAACCTGGATCCCTAAAGAACAGTATGGAGCAGAGCTGGGCTGTAGTGTGGGCAAGGAATAAACATCTATTGTGTCAAACCCCTCAGATTTAAGAGGGGATTTAAAAAAATTTTTTAAATATTTATTTCTGAGAGAGAGTGTCGGTGGGGGAGGTGCAGAGAGGGAGACCCAGAATCTGAAGCAGGCTCCAGGCTCTGAGCTGTCAGCACAGAGCCCAACACGGGGCTCGAACTCACGGACTGCAAGATCATGACCTGAGCTGAAGTAAGATGCTCAACTGACTGAGCCACCCAGGTGCCCCGATTCAAGAGTGGTTTATGGCAGTTAGCCTCTCATGCCTATGGCAGGCAATACCTGATGTAGCAGAACTCAAATCCTCAAATGTAAGGAAATCCCAGGTGGCAGTGTATCCTAAGTTAGGTGGGTGGCTTCTACTAACCAGATAATACATTATAACTCACTTCTGATGGCTGCTATGTGGACATCCAGCTATCACTTGAAGAACACTGGAAAGCCAAATCCTTAATTTTAGACCTTATGAATTGTCCCTATTGGGAGTTGGAGGGAAGGTCATGGTCTTTCTGTAAAAGGACTTGGACCTCCCCCTCTCCCTCAGCCTCCGCTGGATGGGTGAGAAGTCTGACTCCATCTCGCCAGTCCATGCAAGCGTCCCCTCTTCTCCACAAGTTGAGACCATCACCAGCCCCCTCCTGCACCATTGCAACCGTCTCCTGACTGCTCCTCCTGCCTCCCATCTGACTCCGGCCTGACCTTCCTAAAATGTGAACTCAGCCGTGTCACCATCTTCCCTGATGAAATCCAAGCTCCTTTTCTTCCCGAAGCCCTGCTCACTCTGCTGCACTGCCTCACCTCTCCTCTTGTCTTCCCCCAAATCATCGGGCTCCCTTGGCCTCTCCACATTTGTTTTTGTGCCTCCCTACCTGGATGGTTCTTCCTGCTCCTTGATCTGCAACCACCTCATTGGCTTGTAAGGCTCAGCTTGTGCCCCTCTGCCAAGAAGCCTTCTCCATCCATTCCTTCTGCCTTTGGACCGCGGTGTCCAGGCTTGGGTTTTATCCCAGCACCTGCAACACTTTATTGTAGTTATTGGCTGACATGCCCACCTCCTACTAGCCTTCGAGCTTTTTGGAGGGAGTCAGCGGGAGACAGATTTCTCTTTGCCAAAGCTGGCACAAGGCTGGGCTCTGCTAACGGAACTCTTGGCTCTGTGATAGCCGAGATGGTTACCATCGCAACTTTCCCTCCCTGGGCCTCAGTTTCTCCAAAAGCGAATCTGAGAGGGGGCTTGCCCTTGGTGGTCTCTTCGGGCCTTCCCAGCTTCAGTATTCCAGGATTCTATAATTTTACCACGAGCACAGCGCAGTCACGTGAGGGAAATCAATACTCAGAGTTTTTCCTGAGCTGTGTCTGTGCAAGCCACAATTCTTCAGAAGACTCTCCTCAGGGGTGCCTGTGGCTTTCAGCTCTGCCTGATGCCAGAGAGAATTTATCATTACAGAAAAGCTTATGGTGCAGGTTTATAGTAACTGTGGCATCTCGGGCGTGCTGGTGCTTCATTTATCAAGTAAACACCGCTTGGTTATTTAGACTTCAGTCATTGTGCTCATAAGCTATCACTCAGATACAAACGTTGGGGTAGGATGTCCCCTTTTATTGACCCCGATGAGAGATGGGCATGGCGCGGGGAGCGAGGCCCTCTGGAGGCTTGCTACTTGGGACAAGGATGCTCTGATGCCGGGGCAGGTGAGGAGTGGGGGGCAGGAATTCTCAGCACTCAAGCCACGCCGTTAGCAGGCTCAGGGAGCTCTGCTGTCATGGGGCATGTGGCCTTGGGCAAGTTTCCCCCTTCACAGAACCCTTCCGTGTTGGCATTCGGGTCAGGGCTCTCCTTTCTGCATTTCCCAGGGTGGCTCTGGGTGGCTGCCTCCCTCCCAGCATGCTCTCAGAGTTCACTGCTGAAGCCAACTGTGTCTAATCCAGTTACCTTCATTGGTGTGGTTTCATCTTTGGTTCTCTTTATTATTGATGTCTATGTCTTTGTAGCTTTACTTTTTTTTTTTTTTAAAGTAGGCTCCATGGCCAATGTGGGGCTTGAACTCGTGACCCGGAGATCAAGCATCACAAGCTTTTCTGCCCAAGCCAGCCAGGAGCCTCTCAGTTACCTTCATGGGTTCAACAGCTAAAAATAGTGAGAATTCAGTGGATGTTTATGAAGCTGGAAGCCCCTCTCTGCCAAATGCCTGGCCTTGAGCATGTGGGATTTGGTCCCCCATGGCTTCCTGCAGAAGGATTCCTTGGGCATCCCCCACTCAGTTCCTGCCAACTGACTCACTCTGACCCCAGGGTGGCTCCTCACCTATTAATTGGCTCAGTTGCCGAGTATTTCCCTGTCCTGCCCCAGGGCTACTCATTCCCCAAGAGCACTTCTGGTTTCCTAAGGGCCACCTGAGGTCAGCAAGTCTTCTGAGAACTTCCCACATCCTTGTCTACTTTGCAGCCCTTTGTTATGGCTAAGTTTGCTCATTTGCATTTCAAGTCTTTCCTCCTCCAGGAAGCAGTCCTGGCCAATCCCTCCTTCTCCTTCTTCTTGGCTCCAGTAGCACTTGCCTTGATCACTGGGTACTTTGTCCTGGGCCACCATTTCTCTTTCTATGATCTGATATCTTTTTTAAAAAATTTATTTGAGAGAGATAGAGAGAGAGAATGAGCGGGGGAGGGGCAGAGAGAGAGAGAGAGAGAGAGAGGGAAAGAGGATCCCAAGTGGGCTCTGTGCTGATAGCAGAAAGCCCAATGAAGGGCTTGAACCCGTGAACTGTGAAATCATGACCTGACCTGAAGGTGGACCCTCAACGGACTGAGCCACTCATGTGCCTTGATCTGATATCTTTCTATCTGTCCCAAAGGCCTCAGGGGCTTTGGGAACAGAGCTTTCCTGGTGGTTCTTCATGACCCCAACTTCACCTATTGTAGGCACCCCTGAAGGCTCTCATTAATTTTTTTTTGCATGGAGGCATGACAGAAATTGGGGAAGAGCCAACTCCTAAGATGAAAGTCCAAATGCTTAACCTGGCTTGCCAGGCCCAGCTTGATCCAGCCTTGCCTGTTTCCCAGCCTCTTCTCTCTCCACTTCCTGATCCCGACTTTATGCACTGCAGTAAGAATGGCTCACAAGCTGGTTCTTGCCTCTGCGCCTTTTCTTAGGCTGTTCATGATGCCTGATGGCCTTTCCTCCCTCTTTTCACCCAGCTAATGTTTAACAGTCCCTCCAATAGCAACTCCTCCAGGCAGCCTTCCTTGGCCTTGCAGTTTGAGTGAGCACCCCTCTTCTGGACTCCTACCCCTACTCCTACTCCTACCCCTACTACTAGTCCCCCGTGCTTTGCCTCTCCTAGCACATTATCACGAGGTTCCCACATTGGTTGGCCTCACCAGACTGTGAGCTTCCCAGGGGTGAGGCCATTGGTAAACATCTGTGGGTTCCCAAGATGTGCAGATACTTGTTGAGTTAACGGATGAATGAATGTGGGCCCTGGAGTCCTTCCAGGCTGGACATAAGCAGGTCACAAGGAAGACGGGAAATGCAGATGTCAAGTCGAGGTCCAGGGCCAGAGACAAGCAGCCAGGACTAGGCCAGGTGAGTGTCAGGGGTCCAAAGTGATGGGTTCTCTGTGTAAGGGCTGAGGAGGCTTCCCAGGGTGAGGCCCAGGAAGGGGAGGGGCACAATAGGTGTCATGTGGTTAGGAAGAGGGAGTGAAGGGATGCAGACCCCACCGCGATTGTGCTCTTTAAGAAACTGCCATTATCCACCTGCCCACCTCTGGCTCTTAAAGGAACAGTATGTCCCTATATCCTCACAGAGTCTGCCTTCCTATCTGAGGCTTCAAACTGCTTCGTATGGAAGGGTTTGTAAGCGCGAAATGAACTGGAGCTCCCGGAAGTTATTTATAGTGAGGCTCTGGCTGAGTGTTCCTGGTGAACAGATGTGTGTGTGTGTGTGTGTGTGTGTGTGTGTGTGTGTTTGGTGGAGGGTGAAGTATCACCATGGTCTGTATTTATTTATTTATTTATTTATATTTATTTATGTTTTTAAAACATTTTTTAAATGTTTATTTTTGAAAGAGAGAGCACGAGCGGGGGAGGGGCAGAGAGAGAGGGAGACACAGAATCGGAAGCAGGCTCCAGGCTCTGAGCTGTCAGCACAGAGCCCAGCGCGGGGCTCGAATTCATGAACCATGAGATCATGACCTGAGCTGAGCTGAAGTAGGATGCTTCACCAACTGAGCCACCCAGGCACCCCTCACCACGGACTTTAAACTTTAATGTGCCTAGGATCATGAGGGGCTCTTGTTAAAACGTAGGTTCTGGTTCAGCAGGCCTGAGGTGGGGCCTGAGACTCTGCGCTTCTGACCAGCTGGTGTTTCTGATGTGTTCATGCTGCAGATGCTGCTGGTCCCTGGGTAACACTGAATGACAAAGAACTAGCAGGAATCCGGGCTTCTCCATAGGGTTGATCTGGACCCAAGTCCACAGAGTCATGGAATCAGAATTTTTAGAATGTTTGAAGTGGAAGGGACCAGAGATATTGCCATATTTCACCACTGTATGTGCCATTAGTTTGCATGCTACTTTGGCAGACGGTATCCTGCAGCTAATGGTAAGAAGCCATTGACTGTAAGGGCCCCTTAATTTCAGAGATGTCGGTGTGTGACATCGAGTTGAGGAGTAGGGTATTTGATTTAACTCTTACCCTCCTCATTTTACAGAGGAGCATGTGAGGTGCAGAGAGAAGGGACTTGTCTGTGCCTGCAAAAGGCTGAACCTGGACTTGCCCGTGAGGCCTGAGGAAGTGCTCCCAGAGCATCATCAGGCCCAGGGTGAAGGAGGGAGGTCTCCCTGTGATCGCTGGACAACTTGGGGTCCTCCGAGGCTCCCAGCTCATCCTGGACTCCAGGCTGCACCCCACGAACCGTAATCTCTTCCTGTCCCTTGGCAGCATGTTTCTGCTAAAAAGCTT
Source organism: Prionailurus viverrinus (assembly GCF_022837055.1). NCBI lineage: Eukaryota > Metazoa > Chordata > Mammalia > Carnivora > Felidae > Prionailurus > Prionailurus viverrinus. Next base: position 20,808,429 of record NC_062574.1, read on the forward strand.
CAAGCCCAGGGCTTTCTTTGTCTGATTTTATATTCAGAACATCCTTTTCTTTCTATTCAGGAAATTCCTAAATTAAATTGAGTCCCAGATGGCACAGTTTGAGCCTTTCCGCCCTTGGCCTCTCTTCCTGGGAATCCAAAGAAAGGCAGCTACTCCATCTTCTCTCGGCCTTGTCTCTTCCTTGATAAATGGTGGACTTAACTGAATACCGGAACTGGATCACCCAGGGTGGGGGTTTTCAACCCACATCCTGCATCAGAATTCCCCAAGGGTGCTGGTGTGAACCACAGATGCCCTGGGCTCACCTCAGAGATCAGGATTCAGTTGCTCTGGTGTGGGGCCCAAATGCCCCTTAGAGGATTCTAATCCTGCAGCTAGGTTGAGAACCATTAATCTAGTCCAACCTGTTTGAAGGGTGGAAAAACTGAGGTCCAGAAAGGCCAAGTGATTTGCCTGTGGTCATAACAGTGGGCTGCAGAGGTGGGGCTAGACTTCAGTTCTCTGGGTTATTCCTGGATTCCTCACTCAAAGCCCTAACTAGCCTACCCCACTTAGCCTTTACTGGGAGTGACAGATTCTACAGTAGGTACACAGCTTTCTCTCTCTCTCTCTCTCTCTCTCTCTCTCTCTCTCTGTGTGTGTGTGAGAGAGAGAGAGAGAGAGACCCAGACAGACAGGGAGAGAGAGAGAGACAGGTTCACTCCATGTTGGAAAATCTAAGCAGAAATTAACAGAACTTGGAAGAACATTCCAGCCGAACGTGGAAATACAAGGACCTCAAGCAATACATGGACATGCGCAATGCTGTTTGTCTGACCATCACTCCTGACCATTCAGGGAGGGATGTATAACCCCTTCCCAGCACCCCCAGACAGGATTCAGTCTTCTCTGGGGGAATAAGCACATTAATGGGGCTCATATGTTTAATTTCCCAGCCCTGAAACCACGTCTGGGTCTATCTGCAGACTCTAAGTTCCCGAAGTCCCCATGACAGAGCCTGATGTCCCCACTGTCATGTGCTGGATGTTTGGGGCTGGGTGGCTTGGGCTGCTTATAAAGTTTACTGGCCAATGAATGACTCATCAGGGATCAATGTAGTTCCCATTAGGGAGTGCCTTCCGGAAGCAATTAATGGGCAGGACAGGCTATTAAATTCCGTGGGAATGCAATAGCCCATTGAGCTGGCGTCTTCCAGCAGGTGAGTTGATGTTGTCAGAAGGAACTGGGTGTATTTTCAGCCCTTCTCCGGCTGCCCACGGTTTACTTCCAAAGCCAGAGAGCTTCTCCCAAAGCTGCTGACCATCTGTTGGTGGTCACATTGTGCATGGGATTTTGAACTTGCCTGCTTACTTCCATCCCCAGCCATCACTAAGCCCAGTGCGGTGAATGTGTGTGCTTTTGTGCATGCTTAAGGAGGTGGGAAGGGGGTGAAGCAGTACCAGGGAGGAGCTAAATTAGGGCCATCAGCTGCATGACTTAGGGCTCCAGACACTGATTGGCAAGTGGGTCTTCCGGGCCTATTTTCCATTCAGGAGTTTTCCAACTTTGGGGTGCATCTGTGTTACCGGGCAGCTGGCTAAAAAGGCAGATTCCTGGGCCCCATGTTCAGAGAGTCTAACATAGTAAGTGTGGGGTTGGGCCTAGGAGTTTGTGCACTTAACCTCTTCCTCTCTGCTTCTGACATACACTCTAGTTGGAGAATGATTAGCTCAGGAAACTTCATACTTAGTATTGGGGTGATGGGAAGGGCAGTGTGACAGCTCTTCTCTGCACCCTGATCCTTCAGCTGTAAATCAAAAGGAAGAACCAGATGACCTGAGGTGCCTTCCTGGCTCTTCGCACCTGTTGTTTCCCTACCTGCCCAGGGAGGTGGATGTGAAGGCAACAGCTGGAAGCCAAGGTGGAAGAGGTGTGAAAGCTTAAAATATTAAACCCCAGAGTCTTCTAAGGGTTTCATGGTCAAGGGAACCAAACACTTTTCTGGGATAACCCTCTGGAGTGGAAGGAAGATCACTTTCAAGCTGGGCCCACTTTCTAGCACGGTTGAACTGAATGGAATGGTCCCAGTCTGTGGTCTTGCCTCCAGGGCTGACTCGGGTTTGTGGGGGGTCCTGGAGGGGGTTCTGAGGTCCTCAGTGGCTAAGTCAGCTCAGCTTTAGGATGCATCAGAGCCAGCACCATTTTTTTTTGGTGGTGGAAATGGGGGACACGGGGCATAGGGTGCACATGCCCAGATTCATGATACAGAAGTGGTGCCTTAGTTTACACAATTTAAGTTTTCCAGTAAAATTTGAGCATCTGTCACTTCTGGGAATTTATATAAGCTTACATATATATATATATATATATATATATATATACTTAATTTACATAAAGTATACTGGCATACTGAAAACATTTCGAGGGACGACTGAGGGGTTCAGTCAGTTAAGCGTCTGACTTTGGTTCAGGTTATGATCTCACGGTTTATGAGTTCGAGCCCCACATCAGGCTCTCTGCTGTCAGCACGGAGTCTGCTTCAGATTCTCTGTCCCCATCTCTTTCTGCCCCTCCACTGCTCATGCTCTCCTTCTCTCAAACATTTAAAAATAAATTAAAAAAATTGAAAACACATTGAGAAACTAGGCTGAGATGCCTTCTGTATAGCCATGAGGGTCCTTGTCCCATGAATGATAATGAATAGGACATTAGCTTTTGACCAGCAAGTCATATAAGAGATTGAAATCTTACAAAGGATTTTCATGTACATAAGCTTATGTAGCCTCATAAAAGTTCCTGAGAGGTAGGTATAGCAGATCGGTAAATCAAGGTGCAGAGAGGCCACCAGATGCAAGGCTATTCAATGACAGACCCAACATTGGAACCCAAACCTTGCTTATCAAAGCACAGAGCTGTGGCTGACTGGAAAAGGCTGGGAGATTTGTATGGTTAGGGTAGATTTCCTTGTGTTATTTTTTAAGCAAGCACACTTATTGTGCTTTTAGAGTGATTGAAAATATCTTTATTTCACTAATCCACATGCAGTATTTATTTTTGGTTCTTTTTCCTTCCTGAGAAGTAAGAAAACATCTTTTTGCTTCTTGCTATTGGTTCTCTTTGACATGGCCCAGTCCATGATGAAGCTTTTTTTGCTGGCACACCCTGTTTGCTCTTGTCTGTGGCTATCAGCTGTCCAGGGACTATCCATCTTCCTTTGGTCTTTTACTCCCCCTTTATTTTTTTTATTTTTATTTTTTTACATGAAAATCTTTGGGGAAATACATTGGCACTATATTTTTCAAGATCCTTACAAATGCTCATTTTCTTTGACTGATTTACCTCATCCTTCTAGAAAACTAGACTAAGGAAAGAAATAAAATTAGCTTAAGAAAATAATCTGAAAGCTCTGTGCACAAAAATATTTGGCAAGGTATTATTTATAATAGTAAAAACAGATAAGCCACCCAAGATCTCAATAATAGCAAGATAATAAGTAAATTATAATATGGCCATTTGATGGAAATATTACAGTGATGGATACAGAGAGTATATAAGAAGGAGAAAATGCTTTCAACAGAATAAGTGGGGATACACACCTCCTTCTACTGTATGATTATGGGCCTAAACACACACACATTCACACACACCCACACACACACACACACACACACACACACACAAGACCCAACCCATGAAATCTACGTGTAGAAAAAGAGGTCTGAAAAAATATTCCAAAGTATTAAATTCAGGATATCTTTTGGCAGTTAAACTTTTATGCTTTCTATTCTATCTTTTCTGAGTTTACATTAATGTAGGTGCATAACTTCTGAGATGGAAAGATGATAAATCTTTTGCAAGGTGCTGCAGGCAGTGATTAAAAGTGTGGATTTGAAGGACTAGGATTTGAGTGACAGCCTGGTCACTTACCGGTTTGGGACTGAGTCCTCTTGGTGTCCATTTGGGGCCGCACCATGCTCACTGGACAGGGTTGTTTGGGGGCGAAATTAATTAACATCACATAGTAGGACCTCTAGATCTATTGAAAACCATGGAATGAATTATTACTACTCAGATGATACCTGGAGGAGGACGGGGGCAATTTCATGCTTCCTCCCAGGTGTGACTGGAGAGTTATTCATTCATCCAGTGTTCACGAATGTCTACCATGTGCAAGAGATGGCGTGAAGGGATTGGTTTCTGTTTCATTAACAGCCTCATGCGGCATAACAAGGTAAGGGGAGGGAATGGAAATGTGAGAAAAGTCAGGCAATATGATTGAAGGAATCAAAAGTGAAGTAAAATGAAAAGTAACCTATATATCAGATCTTAAAATTGTTTATTCCATTTAACCCTCACAAGAGCCCTTTGAAATTGGCAAGCTTTTCACTCCACTTTGACAGGTGAAGCCTGAGAAATTAAGGCCCATGTTCAAGATGCTGCAGGTGGTTAAGGGCAGAGCTGGGGCTCCATCTCGGGCTGAGGGGACACTAAAGCACACACTGAATACACACATCTCCTGCCCTACAGAAGAAGGGCTCCCTTCATCTGGACCTTCCCCATCAGAGCAGGATGCTTGGGTCATCTTTCCAATCAGGATCTCCCCCAGGGCTGGGAGAACTTGCCTGCTGTATCTTTTCACTATGGGAGCTGATGGCCTTCTCTCTCAGAAAGGCGATGGCTTTATTGCTCAGGGGCAGTAAAGAACATCTTGAGTTGGGAGCTTATGAGTGAGCCAGGAGGGTTAGAAAGGATCACTTGGACACATCCAGGCGGTACCTGGGGGACAATGGCTGTCTCTGGCATGCATGTTGCATGGATTCTCACCCTGCTTGCAGTAGGAGAGATCCTGGACCCCTGAGTGGTCTGATATTTATTCAACTGGTGGTCATTGGGGCTCTGGGGGCACCCAGCCTGGTGCTGGGCTCAGGCTAGAGGTGAAGGATACCCTCATGGGCCACTTAAGGAGGCCAGACAAACAATATTGAAAATTTTAGGTTAAAAACTTAATGTTATCAAACTGGGATTGGAAAAGGGGGAACCTGGCAATACCTTCCTTTTCTATCAGATCCAACTCCCTCATTTTACAGATGCACAAACTGAAGATCCAGAGAGAGAAAGTGACTTTCCAAGGTCACATGGCAACATGAACCAGCTGTTGGCTCAGGATGAAGTAAATTGGGACAGGCTTTTGGAGGTGGTGATCTGCCTGTCATCAGCGCAATCATTTGCTCAATAAATATTTGCTGGTGCTCCCTGGGTGGCCAGGTCCTCTGATGGGCATCAGGGAGATGAAGATGGGGCATATGAAAGGTGCCATCAGTGTACTGGGGGGACAGAGACGCAAAGACAGGAGAGTGCAGGGTAGCAAGTGCTCCATGGCACTGGGTGGGAGCCTGGGAAGGAAACTTGAGGTTGCAAATCAATGGCTGAGTTCCCACGCAGCTCTGGAGGAAGAGAATGGCAGGTGGGGAATAGCATAGGCAAAAGCCTAGAATCTTAAGTGAGAAAGTACAGCTCCATGGGGGGACTGACAAGCCATTTATGATGGCTGAAACAGAATTCTTGAGGGTAGATTATGGGGCCAGGTCATGGCTCGGCTAGTCCTAGGCAAGGGTTGGGCGATGGGGAAGCTGCTGTCAAGTACCAATTAGAACCTAGGAGTGAAGAGAACTTCTGTGCATGAATAACTCCCACACACAGCACAGAGTGCCAAGAATCACAGACAAAGTTGATTCAGAGAAAAAGACCACACTTCCAGCTGTGGGCATCTGAGAAGATTTCCTGGAGGAGGTGGCATTTAAGGTGAGCACAAAGAGAAGTGTTGGATTTGTACTTGAGGAGCTAGAGGAGATGGAATTCTGAGAAATAGAAATAAAGCAAAGGTCAGAGTCAGAAACCTACAGGGCACAGAGCATTGCCTGAAGTATGGACCTGGATCATATGAGACCTTGAACTTTGGCATCATGAAACCATATTTTATTCTTTAGACAATAGCGAGCCATGGAGGGTGCTTGAGTGAGGGTGGTATAGGCTCAGGGATGGCTATAAAGTCTGACTTTCCAGAGCACCTCAGTGGTCTCAGATAGGGCAGAGAGAGGCAGAAACACTGAAAAGTTTTAAAAGAAAGGAGGTCATCCCTCAGGCTCAATGGTTAATGAGGGAGGGGATGGAGGTGGGCCAGGACAAGACCAATAATACCTTCAAAGCCATTTCCAATTCTGGAAATTGGGAGTCACTTCTTTAATGCCTCCCAAGGAGCTGTTTTCCAGAACCTAGCAACCCCTGCAGAGCAGCCTGGGCCCAAAGCAAGGGCTGATTAATTAGGGGTATTTGTAGCATGGTCCCAGAAAGCGCCCACAAGACTGTGCCTTTGACCTGCAGGGCCAGCATGGAGAGGAGGTCAAGCAAAGACCCTTGCCCACTTAGGTGACCCAGAGAGCACAAGGACAAGGTCAAGCCTGGTAGGTGGCATCCCCTTGTGGGCCGTTGTGGCTTCCGGGTGACCAACTGGGAAGAGAAAAGAGGGAAGAGTGGAATTACAAGAGGGATGCCACTTAGGATGACCAACTGTTCTAGTTTTAGCATTGAAAGTCCCATCTCCCAGGAGATCCCCCATTCCAGGCAAACCAGGAGAGTTGGTCACCCTAGATGCAGGCCCTAGAGGCTACAGAAAGTAAGAGTGAATTTGAGCCATTGCAACCCTGCATGAAGCCCTAAATTGTTGAATTTATTGGCATAAAATTATTAACTTTCTCTTATTACCCTTTTTATATCTATAGAGTCTGTACTGATGTCACCTCTCTCCTTCCTAATTTTCTTACCTTGTGTTTTTTCTCATTGTTTCTGATCATTCTGGCTAGAAGTTTATCCATTTTATTAATCTTCTCAAAAAACTCATCTTTTGGCTTCATTGTTTTTCTTTTTTTTTTATATTTCATTGGTATCTATTATGATCCTAATTATATCCTTTCTTGTACTTACTTTTGGTTTAATTTGCTCTTCTTTTTCTGGTTTCTAAACATAGAAGCTGAGGTTATTGATTTGAGACTTCTTCTTTTTCTAATGTGCATTTAATTCTATAAATTTCCTTTTTAGTGCTGCTCTACTGGCATCCACAAATTTTTACATGTTAACTTTCATTTTTATTCAGTTCAAAATACTTTCTAATTTCCCTTTTGACTTCTTTTACTCATGGATTATTTAGAAGTGTATTATTTAGCTTCTAAGTATTTGGATTTTTTTCATGTATCTTTTGTTATTGATTTCTAATTTAATTCCAGTGTGATCAAAGAACATACTTTGTATGACTTGAATCCTTTTAATGTTATTGAAATTTGCTTTATGGCCCAGAATGTGGTCTATCTTGGCAAATGTTCTGTGTGTACTTTTGCCATTTTTTCTGGGAGTGCTGCATAAATGTCCATTAAGTTAACTTGGTTTAGAACGTTGTCAAATCTTCTACACCCTTGCCGGTTTTCTGTCTAGTCGTCTCATTAATTATTGAAAGGGCTTTTGAAATCCCCAACTATAATTGTGGACTTGTATATTTTTCTTTGTGGTTCTATCAGTTTTTACTCTATATATTTATGAAGTTTTCCATTAGTTGCATACATATTTAGGATTGTTATGTCTTTTTGAGGAATTGACACTTTCACCATTATGAAATGACCTTCTTTATCTCTGATGATATTATTGGCTCTGAAATCTACTAGTCTGATATTAGTATGGCAATTTCAACTTTCTTTTGATTAGTGTGAGTATGGTATATATGTTTATATCCCTTTCTTCTGTTTGTACCTTTATAGTTAAAAAATTTTTTTTTGTAACCAGTATATAGCTGGGACTTGCTTTTTTAGTCAGTCTGACAAACTACCTTTTAATTGTGGTGCCTAAACCAATTATTGAGATGTTAGATTTAAGTCTATCATCTTACTATATGTGTTCCTTTGGCCCCATTTTTTCTCTTTTCCCTTTTCCCTAATTTCCTGCCTTCTATTAGACTCATTAAATATATTTTGTGATTCCGTTTATATCCTTGGTTGGATTGTTAGCTATAACTTTTTGTTTTGATATTTTAGTAGTTGCTGTAGGGTTTATAGTGTACATCTTTAACTTATCACTATTTACCTTCAGGGCATATAACACTTCATATGTAGTTAGGGACCTTTAAGTAATCTTCCATTTCTCCTCTCTTAGCTTTAATGTGATTACTTTTACACATGTTATAAAAAACATACTACATTCTTATTATTTAAGCAGCCAGTTATCTTTTAAATACATTTAAATAATAAGAAAGCAATCATATATTTACCAGTGTAGTTATCATTTCTGATGGTCTTCATTCCTTTTGCGTGGATTTATATTTCCATCTGGTGTCATTTTCCTTTTGCCTAAAGGACTTTCTTTATTATCTCTTGCAATACAGGTCTGCTGATGGATCCACTGGAACTTTGGCTTTTACGTGTCTGAAAAAGTTTTTATTTTTTTGGAGGATATTTTCACTGGGTATACAATTCTTGATTGACAGTTTTTTCTTCTTTCAGGATGTGAGGATGTGCCTCACTGTCCTCTCACATAGATTTGTTGCTGATGAGAATCTACTGTCATCTCTATCTTTGTTTCTCTGTATGTAATGAGTTACTTTTCTCCAGATGCTCTGAAGATTTTATCTTATCACTGATTTTGAGTGATTTTGGTGTAGTTTTCTTTATGTTTCTTGGCACTGGGATTCGTTGAGTTGGTCAGATCTGTGGTTTTATAGTTTTCATCAAATTTGGAAAAGACGTGGCCATCATTTGCTCAAAGATTTTTTCCACTCCTCCCCTCTCTTCAAAAACTCCAAATACACCTATGTGAGGCCACTTGAAAGTTGTCTCATGGCTCACTGATACTCTCCGTTTCAAAAATTCTTTGTTCTCTCTGTTTCATTACTATTTCTTCCAGTTAACTAATCTTTTCCTCTGCAATGTTTAACTTGCTGCTAATCCCTTCCAACATATTTTTCATTTCAGACTTTGTAGATTTTATCTCTAGAAGCTCAATTTGGGTTTTTTTAAAATATATTTCATGTCCATACTTTGAACATATGGGATTTAGTTATAACTGTTTTAATGTTCTTGCTGGCTATTTCTCACATGTGTTAGTTCTGGGTTGGTTTCAATGGATTGATCATTTTTCTTATTATAGGTTGCATTTTCCTGCCTTTGCATGCCTGGTAATATTTGATTGAGTGTCAGACATTGTGAATTTCGTCGTGTTGGCTGTCAGATATTTTTGTATTTTTATAAATTTTCTCGAGCTTTGCTCTGGGACACAATTAAGTTACTTGGAAATAGTTTGACCCTTTTGGACTTTGCTTTAGGATTTGTTAGGTGGAAGCAGAGCAGCTTTTAGTCTACAGATAATTATTTGCCACTACTGATGCAAGACCTTTTCGGCTACTCCCCACAATGTACTGTGAATTACGAGGGTTTCCAGGTTGGCCGGTAGGGAGAGGCAGCTCTGTATGAGTGCTGTACACTGTTCCCCTGAGGCCTCTCAGCTCCTTCTTTCCATGGCCTTGGGCAGTTTCCTCATATGCACATCCCATAGGGAGCTTGGATTCTGAGGGGGACCCTCTGTAGATCTTTGGATTTCTCTCTGGGTGTGGTCCTCTCCTCACTGGCACTCTGTCCTGTGAACCCTAGTTGCCTTGGCCTTCCTGGACTCAGCATGTCCTCAACTCAGGGAGCCCGTGGGGGCTCTGCCTGGCCCCTCCATACACTGTGGCCTAGAGACTCCGAAGGATGTAAGCTGGGATAGTCAGAGGGCTCACTGTTTTGTTTCCCATCTCTCTGGGGTCACAGTTCCTTGCTGTCTAACATTAGGACCCTTGAAAGCTGTGGTTCATATATATTTTTTGTTTTTTGTTTTTTTTCCGGTTGTTTTGGATGAGAGGTAAAACCCACCACCACATGCCATCTCAGTGCCAGGGGGTGAATGCTTTTCCCAGCTAAAAAGCAGATTCGAATCAGGTGTGCATGACTCTACTACATGCCATCCCTTCTCCATCTAGAAAAGAGTGATGTAGTCACTTCACAGTTGAAGCACTTGCCCGGTGGTGATCAAATCTGACTCTTGCAAGAGCCGAATGGGATAAATAGACATGGTTCGCTCACTTGACAGGTAGAGGCCGAGGCCCAGAGAGGGACAGCATGCTGCCCATGGCTATGTTAAGAAGGAACGGCCGAGTCAGGGCAAGGATCAGGGCCTCTGTTCTCTGCGCTGGGCTGGTACTTCTGCTGCTTCTCTCCCTCATGGCAAGGCTGCAGGCAGGGATCTCAGCTTTCCTGCCCAATCTGTAATGACACATGCATTTCCCCACTGGGAAGAGGATGAATAATCCAGTTCCCTGCTCAAAACCATGAGGGAAAGCAGTGCAGCCCCAGGCGGGCCCCTGTGCTGCCTAGATGCATGGTGTGTACAGTGCATTCCTGTGGTTTTTGGCTGTTGCTATGGTGTGTGGACAAAATAGGAATGTGTTTCCCTGGAAAATCTCAACAGTGACTCATCCTTATTTCTGTTAGGAATATTGAAGGTATGGATAAGCCTAGGGGAATAGCCATAATAGCAATGTTTGCTCTCTATCAGGAAGTAGGTTGCTACCATTAAGTGGCTTCTTAAGAGCTTGTAAAGTAAAGCAACATCAGTCATATTCGAAGGAAGCTGGCATTAGGAAGGGATGTGGAGGTCTGAAATGAATTCTCTTTAATTGAGGGTCTCATTTCCTCTCGGTGAGCAGGAATTCTGCCCACAAGGAGTGGTCAAAGGCTCTGGCCCCTTTGGAAGCCTGTGAGCTCAGACGCAGGGCAGGGAGGTAAGAAAGAAGCTCAAAGGTCTGCTTTCAACTGCATCTCTCTACCACTAAGCCTTAGTTTACCCATCTGTGAAATGGGCACCAGGAAGCCTATCTTACAAGGTAGTTCAGCCAGCCTGGATAAAGTAGCTGGCACATGGTGCTCCCACAGGTCACTGGTGTGACAGTGGTCCTGAGAGTCTAAGAACTGGGGAGGATGGAGGCAGCTTTGGTAGCTGCACCTGCTGAACTGTGATAGGGCGCTCTGACGATGTTACAGACATCTCCTCATGACAGGAGATGCTTGTGGGATATGAGGAGGAGGGGCGGAAGGAGTAAACAGCATCAGAGTCCAGTGAACACTGGATGAGAGGTGATTGTTGGAACTTGCCTCATCCAATGCTCTACTGAGAGGGCCCAGCCACCCTGGGCTTTGTGCAAGCAGGGGTTATAAGGAGGCAAAACCAAGTGCAAGTCTGCAAGCAGGGTTGGGGGCCTGCCAGCAGAGAGAGAATGGGGAGATGCAGAGACATCACTGGTGGCCTCTGAAAGGAGAGAAAAAAAAGAATGATGATGAGAGAGAGAGAGACAGACAGACACACACACACACACACACACACACACAAAGACATCATTCATTTGTGGCCTCTGAAAGGAGAGAAGAAGAAAGGAGTGACACAGACAGAGAGGGAGAGGGAGGGAAGGGAAGGGAGAGGGAGAGAGGGGGTGGGAGAGAGGGGAAGGGAGGGAAGGAAAGAGGGAGAGAGAGATGGAGGGTGAGGGGGAGAGAAGAGGACAGGGAGAGGGAGACTCCCCCTGCCAGGGAGAGGCAGGGAAGGGGGAGGGAGAAAGGGAAAGAGAGGGAGAGGGAGGAAGAGGGAGAGGAGAGGGGGAGGGAGAGAGGGGAGAGAGGGAGGGAGAGGAGGAGGAAGAGGGGGAGAGGGAGAGGAAGAGAAAGGGGAGAGGAGAGGAAGAGTGGGAGAGAAGGGAGGAAGAAACGGGGAGAAGGGAGAGAGAGGGGGAGGGGGAGAAGAAAGGGGAGGGGGAGAAGAGAGGAGAGGGGGGAGGAGAGAGTCACAGAAGTGGAGGAAGGAGAGGAAGCAGCTCCTGGGTTCTGTGCTGTGTCTGCCATGCGTGTCTGTCTGCAGCCTTCAGCCACCACAGCCCTTTCTTTGAAGGAGCCTCTAAGGCGATCTGCTCTTTGCCAGCCGCAGAGCCCTAACTAAGCAGAAAGAAACAAGAAAGCATACAGACAGAAAACTGCGAGGAAAGGTGCCAAAAGCATAGCCATTCCTTCCTCTAAGTGGGGCTTCTATGGGTTCTTGTTTTACTATGTTCCATCCCCCAGCAATTTTCTCCAGGAAGCATGGATTAAGATCTTCTTGGAAAAGCCCAAACAGAAGCACGCCCCCGGGACCCATGGTAGCAGCTGCCATCGGCTGGGCCCCTCTCTCATCCATTCTGGAAGTGCTGTGCCTGTGCTGACCTCGTCTGCATGGCCTTCTCCCCTCTCCCTAGGCCTTCTAGTACTTTCCATTTCTGGAGCTGGACTTGCTTCCCCTGCACCTGGGTCTTTTCACAGCACCTGCCCAGGGGGAGGCCTCCTTCTATGTCTTGGTTTCTCCCTAAGTTCCTTAGAGACTGTCCTGTTCTCTTGGCCAGAATAGAAGCAGAACGCCCCGGGGCAACTGAAGGCGGCATTTCCAAATGGTTGGGGTCCAAGGCTTTGGTGTCAAGCTGACCCCAATTCCAGGCTGAACCACCTCCTAGCTATGCATCCTTGGGCAAGTTTCATAACTTCTCTGTGCTCCAGTCTGCTTTCCTGTAAAATGGTTTCCTGTTACTTCTACCTTATCAGAGTTGAGAGTCATGCCTAAGATAATAGATATGACACCTTTAGAGAGGTGCTGGCCTCCTTAAATATCAGTTATGATTTCTGGAAAGACTTGCCAACACCCTGATGTCTCTTCCAAGGCTGTGTACCCTCAGAGAGGGAGGAGTCCCTGCGTGTGCTCCTTCTGACTGAGGTTCTCTGTGTGGTTAAGCTGAAGCTCCTGTTCTCCACTGCTGTCACTGAACACCACAGTGTCTCCTGCCATCCTTCCCCCTTTGTGTCTCAGAAGCAGCGGCCTTGCTGATTGGGCTCATCTGGGGCTTGGCATCAGGAACAGCCTGACCACTCTGGGGATTGTGGGGAGCTATCCTACCCTGGCCCATCTGCTCCTGCTGTTGCCTTCCTTTAGGCCTTTTGGGGGAGGCTTGGCGGGGGGGGGGGGGGGCTCAGATCTGTTCAATTCAATGCAATAAACCCTGACTGAGCCCCTATTACAGACTGGTCCCTGGGACAGGCACTGGGGCCTGCACAGGATAAGTCTCAGTCCCAGAGGAGACCCATGGGGAATTAAAGGACCCATTGTCTTGGAAAGGGTGGGAAGAAGGTGTCAAGCAGGGATGTCCTGGGCCTGAGGACACTGCGGTAGAGAGAGGCAAGTGTGAATTTTAGGAGCTACGGAATGCTTAAGGACAGCCTTCAATCTCATCTAACCTAATCAGCCCAATCCAATCACTGAGCTAATTAAATCTATTCCGCTGGATGGAGGGCGGATGTGTTCTGGGCACATGCTCTTTAATGATCTTTGGGAACTGTGCACTCTCGTCAGACCTGGGTGTAGGGGGTGGGTGTTTTTTCCTTTTAAACTAACTTCAAAAGTAGATAAAAATCTTTACAATATTAAGAAACATTTTTTTTTCTAAAAGGGAAACTTCAGAACTGCAGGCCTTTCCCCGTGGCTTCTGCATGTGCTGGGAACAGAGGCTGTCCACTGGGAAGGTATTGCAGGACCAGCCTGGAGAGGAGGCTGTGTCTGGCTGGAAGGAGTAACCCCCACCCCCCTTTATATAAGCCTGTCTGTTAGAGGCTGGGTCCAAACAATAAATCATGTTTATGTATAGCTGTATTATGCACATCCTTAAAAAACTGCACAACGAATTCAAGAATACACAAATGCACCGTTGTTACAAATATTCCAGGGCTCCAGAAAGAGTGAAAAATCTTGCACACCCAACTGGGCTGCCTTCCCCTGAGCAGCTCTCAGTATAGTAGGCATCTCGCCAGAATTTCTCTGCGTGCTATTTGCATACGTGTGCATTTATAAATACAGAGTTTCGTTTAGCATGTGAGTACTTTTCCTACAAATGTGACCAAACTGCTTGTATTGTTCTGTAACTTGCTTTTCTCACTTACCAATATGTCTTAGAAATTTTCCCCAAGGGACCTCCAGGTCTTTCTTACCCGCTTTAACTGTTGCAGGGAGGTTGGGGAAGGCACATGCGTTTGCCCTCCTCAATGGAATCATCCTCCTGTTGATGAACATTTATAACAGAATTTGTTTCCAATTGGAAACAGAAGCTGTTTCCAATTATTTGCTGTCACACACAGCTCTGCAGAAAAGATCTTTAGCCATGCTTCTTGGGGGTACATTTGTAAGTATTTCTGTAGGACGAAATTGCTAGGTGAAGGGGGATGGGTGCTTTTTTATTCGGATGGATCCCTCCAAGTCCCCACCCACCTCCCCACCCAAAGGCTCTACCAGTTTACTCTCTCAACAGCTGGCTGGTCTGCCCTCCATAGGGATGGGTGGCTTCTTTGCTGGCGTCTCCCCTTCTGCCTGTTCCTTTTGCAGTCCCCTGGGCTCTCCTACAGACCTTGGCCAAACGCCATCTTCCTGTCCTTTGCTACCCAACTGTGCCAAAGGCCCCATTCTAAGGACTCCAAGTGCAATCTCAAAACATAGACCAATTAATCAAGGACCGATGACTCTCGTTTTGAAATGATTCTTGTTTTCCACAACAGGATGTGCTGCAGGGTTTGGAGCAATCCATTAACCAGTATTGATCCAGTCTGCAAACTCCTTCATTCATTCACTGATTTACAACGTTGGGTTCTGGGCTAGTTGTTTTGGAACTCTGACCCTCAAAGGGCGTGCTCTCATTGGATGGAGCAAGACATGCAAATACCTTGTGTTGCTAGGTAGATTTATACATATTATATTATATTATATTATATTATATTATATTATATTAATAGCCACCTGGCTGTTAAGCTGTTTTAAATGTTCAAAAAGAGAGGGAGAGATCTCAGCAGGGGAGGGACCAGAGATGCTTTGGGGAAAGAAGAGTCTAACAGACCAGCACTAAGATTTATTAGTCTACAGTGAATGATTCCTGGGGCTGTCCAGCCCTTTTGTCACAACATAAACAAACGCAGGGACTTCTCTATCCCCGGGCAACAGTTCTTTTCAAGAGTGAAGGAGGAGGGGAAAAATAGGGTGGAGCTGTCTTTTCCAAGCCTTTCTTCCCTGCCTCTGTCCAAGGGCTGTGCAGGTCAGCAGGGCTATTTACATTCCTTTCTTCCTTCCTTCATTATGGTTGATATTTCTAAAAGATTTGTGATTATCTAACCTCCCCAGTTGGCAAGAAAAAGATGAAATGGCTTTCAGCCTGTGTATGGAAGTGTCCTCTACAGACTTTTTTTTTTTTTTTGCCCCTTATTAAAAAAAAAAAATCAGAAACCAAGGCGACACTGTTCAGAGCTCAGATAGCAAGCTGCTTGTGAATCAAAAGATAACATGGTATGCTGGGTAGCAGGACCCAACCAAAGAGTATTCTGATTTATTAACTTGTCTCCTGAGTAAGATAAAGTGGGTGAGTCAGTAGACATTTGAGCCTCCTTTCCTCTGCCTGGGTCCAAGGAGGAAGTAAGCCATTGAGAGTTAAGTTACTAGCATCTGATGTCAGTGCAGCGAGGGTCGCAGCTAGCTCTGCCCTGATGGATGGGTACCATACAAGGTCTAGACTTTGGACTCCAACGGGGCTGCCATGTCAGTGCCATTTCCAGCTAATCTCTTTTTTCCATGAACTCAGTAGGGGACTTTTTCTTTCTTTAGTTCCTAGTGTTAAGGGCAGTTTAATTTCGTTACATCAAATCTGAAGGCTAACCAGAGCTTAAATGGACTGTAAATTACTGAAGGGGGACCTCAGAGATCATTCTACAATATTCCATCCATCCATCCATCCTCCCATCTAGGAATTATAAGAGCTGATATTTTCCTTTAAGAAGCTTATAGTATATTGGGGGCATATTACACAGACACATATAACTTTTAATCTATGATGGATTATTTGAGTGTCTGCCTCTCTTGCTAGAAGAAGATTTTTTTTTAATTTTTAAATTTATTTATTTATTTTTGAGAGGGAGACAGAGTGAGAAGGGGAGTGGCAGAGAGAGGGAGAGAATCCCAAGCAGGGTCCATACTGTTAGTGCAGAGCCTGATGCAGGGCTCGAACTCATGAACCACGAGATCATGACCTGAGCTGAAATCAAGAGTCAGACGCTTAACTGACTGAGACACCCAGATGCTCCACAGAAGAAGAATCTTCTATCTGAGAAGAATTAGGTCAGTCCTTTTCACTGCCTAACACAGTGTGAGACACACAGCACATGTTCAGTAAATGAGCGACTCAGCAGGAAGTGAGCCAGAAGTGGGGCTGGAAGTTTCAAGGCCTGTGAGGGGCAGTGTGTGGATCAGAGGGTGGCTGCCAGAGAGCAGTGGGGTGATCATTGGTAAGGCGATAGCTGGAGCCACGATGTGGAACTTGGACTTTATTATGTCCCTGGAAAGACATTCATAGGTATCAAGCAGGAGAGACGCATGATAAAGTAGGTTCTTTCTCTCTCTTTCAAGCATCCATTTATTCATTCATTCCATTCAATACAATTTATCAAGCATCATCTATATGTAAGACACCATGCAAAATACTGAAATATAAAGAACAGAACGAAGAGAAGCGTATTTTCAAAGAGCTCACAATCTGGTAGGGGAGAAAGATAAGTAAACAGATGATTATAATGTGTAAATTTTATGCTAGAGATTCACACAGAATACTCCAGGATGGCCTTCTGGAGGAGGTAACATTTGAGCTGAATCTTGAAGGACGCATAAGGGTCAGGTAAGGAAAGGGTGGGAAGGGTGTTGCTGGCAGGGAGAGAGCGGGGAGAACATGTGATGCTTGGGAATAGCCACCCACAGTTTGGGGTAGCTGGAGCATTATGTGGGAGGCTAGGGAGCCGAGGGGTGCTGCTGAAAAAGCAGGCAGGGGCCAGAGCAGAAAGGGCCATGGGGAGACTCCTGGGCTTCATCCAGCAATGAGGACGGAAGATGCTCAGATTTGTATTTTACAAAGAGTATGTTGATGCAGAGAATGGATTGCAGAGGGACTGGATGGGCAGCAGGGATACCACTGAGGCAGCTGTTGTTCTTGGCTAGGTAGGGAATCACAAAAGACTGAATTAAAGAAGTGTTTGGGGTGGGAGATAATAATAGCTAGCATCCACTGAGCACTTACTGTATGCCTTCTACATGAAGGCATTCACTCAGTCTTCTAGTTAGCCTCTGAGATAGGAACTGTCATTCCCATTTTCCAGATGAGAAGAAGGAGGCACAAGGTCACTCTCTAGCGAATGCATATTTGTACTCAGACCACTTATAGGGTTGGGGGATCAGCAGTGTTGGGGTGCATGTATGGGGTGGGGAAGAGGATGAGTTAGACCGTTGATCTGAGATGCCCATGGGACTCTGCTGGGAGGGGTTCAGCAGTGCCTTGGTTGGGAGTAGCCTCTGAGAGTCATGGTCAAGGGCAAGTGCATTCAAGGAGACTACAGGTTGGGAGAGGACAGAAACAGCGTCTTGGGGAATCCATCATGGAAGGTGTGAACAGAGAAAGAACTGCTCATGGAGAGGACTAAGAAGGAAGCCAGACCAGAGGGACAAGTGTCTCAAGCGGGCATGGTCCACAGCTCACTTGCCACTGAGAAACCAGGTAGGGTAACAACTGAGGAGTGAGGAGTATCCCTATCAACAAAGATGGACTTTGGCCACAAAGATTTCATAGGTCACCTCGATGAAGAACAGTTTTGATGGAGCACCAGAGGTGGGCTGGGAAGTATAAGGGAGGTGAAAAAGGATAAACAGGTGTCCAGAATGTTTTGGAGTCTCTTTGTTAGAGAAGGGAGGAGAGGGAGAGGCGCCAAGACAGAGGGGAGGCAGGGTAGAGTGATTTCATCTTCTTACAAGACTTGAGCCTCTTTTTGTGGACTCATCTTGGGATTCCCCCAACAGGGCTTCGATATTGGTTCATCCTAGCCAATCAACAAGGCTTCTCCTCCCTCCTCCACCCCCTGCCATCACCTCCACCTTGATAAAAGCAAGCCCTCATATCATGTAGGAAAAAATGGTGAAAACCTATTGGAAAAACCATGTGGGGATCTGGAGAACTTTCTGTTTTAGAGGCTAAGTGGTAACAAGCAGTTAAGTAGCTAGCTAGTAAATGCTTAGTTGGTTCTTATTTTTATCTATTTATGGGAAACAAGGTACCCTGTTAATCATGGAGAGAATGGCCACACAGCAGGCTCTCTCGCCTCCCGGTGCCTTCCTGGTGTTTTCTGGAGCAGAATCGGATGCTGCCATATTCCTGTGGCTCCAGCTTTGGCAGTTTGGAAGTTGCTGAAGGCGTGTATAACAAGTTCTCTCTTCTGCCTTGAAAAGACCAAATGGGCAAGCCTCCATTTCTAATGGGAACCGTTAAGCAGATACTACAGGCCACGGGTCTGCTTGTCAGATTGACAAATGAGTCTTCTCTTTTGAAAGTGACTTAGGAAGTTGTATTTGGAAGCTTGAGAGGAGCTGTCAAGAGCAGACGGGGGCACCCTGCCCAACAGCTGAGACTGTTTACTTGGGGGTAGGGTGGGGGAGACTGTTTCTTATTGTGAGCCATGGTAGGATTCCCTCCAAATGTTGGAAGTGTGGCCAACCTACATTAAAGGCAAAGGCTTAAGCTTCTGCAGGAGCCAGCTGGGCCCACACATCCTGCCAATGACCTAATTGGGCCCAGCAGGACCCAAACATTTGTATATACCTTTATTTACAGCCCCAAACAGGCTAGTAGGCAGCTGCTTGATGTACGGTATGGTGTGCTGATGGGCGTTCTCGTGGTACTTTGGATACACCCCAAGTGAGGAACCAACACAGAGTCTAGGTTTGGGGATTGGAACCCTTCTCGCTCCCAGGGGCTAACGAGTGGTAGTGGAAGGGGTGCTTGGTGAGAACAGGATACCTCTGGCCAGTGATTTTCAACCCTGGCTCCCCAAGGCATTTCTGAAACCTTGACATATAAATCCAGGACCAAGTTTTCCAGGAAATTTTCTGAACAGTGGGGCTGATGGCCACCTGACTGCCCAGGATCTCCAGATTCATTCTCAGACCTACCAAGAGGTACAGGCAAAACGGCTGAATATATATTTGAATATTTAGAAAACAAAAGTTACCACCAGGCACTTTGAGGCAGGGACGGGATATGATAAAAATCTTCTGATATTAAATCATGACTGAGAGTTCCATCAGGATTAGCAATCACCTTAAATTAGAGCAAAGAGTCTGACTGGTGATGCCAACATTGAAGACAGTTAGTCTCGGGCTCTTACCACACGGAAGTCCTAGCTTTGCATTTGCACATCTATTCGCTCACTCATGTGATTCTCCCCAAATTCCAGAGCTCTGTCCCGTCCCTCTCATCTGTTGCATCCACTCTCATGTACACAGACGGTCTCTACCTGACCCATTTCATGAGCTCTCCATTTGATTAGGGTCTGTGAGTATATTGCCAGAATGATACAGATATCATCTATCACAGGCTAGCTTAGCCTCAGGGAGAAGAACCCTCAGGGCACATTTGCATGGGAGTTTTGGCAGGGGTGGGAGGGGTGAGTCAGGGAGAGCATTAGAGTACAGCACTTGAGTGCTATTTGAGCAGAGGGTACAGATTTGGGCACGAGAGTGCACTCATTCTTTGAACAATGCACATTTACTGAGCTCATTCATAAGCAAGGCACTGATGGTATAGAATCTTGGGGAGCTCCCCGTCCGTGGTGGGACAAGGCCTGATGGAGGCTGAAGAAGTCAGTTCTTAAAAGGCAAGATGTAAGGAGCAGTGATGCACCAGGGGAAGTCAAGTCCCACAGAGAGTTCTGTGTCTCATAGGAGTGTGACAAAATTGCCAAGAAACCCACCTCATTCTGTCAGTGCTCCAAGGCTGGGAGTGGGTCTTGCTCATCTTCATTTACCTAGCACACAAGAGGTGCTCAGTGAATATTTGTTGAAGGAATAAATGAATGTACAGAGTGTTGAATGGAGCAACTAGCTGCTTCTTGGGGGTTGGAGGATGGGACAGAGAAAGTCTTCTTAAAGACGGTGATCTTTGAGCTGTATCTGGAAGTGTGAACAGGCCTTTGCCAGGTAGATAAGTCAAGGACGGGGTGCTGGGCAGAGGGAACAATGGGTTCAAATGCACGACGCAGGCATCGAAGACCGCTGAGTGTTTGGCTGGTGTATGGTACATGTTGGTCAACCATCAGAAGCCATTCTTAAGGGTTGAGTTCTTGCAAGTTGTGGGAAGTGCAGGAATTTGAGAGTTTTGGGTAGGGTAACAATGTGATCACCTCGTGTGTGGGTTGACAAAGGGGCACGACCAAAGAGCATGCCCAGAACCCCTCTTCTGAAGTTTTAGGAATGCTATTTACCCCGCTCCTGCTTCTCACTAGCAGGAACCCAGGTTCTGCCTCCCGGAACTGGGGAGCAGGTCTAGACTCCAGGCCTCTGGGCTTCCAGTCTGGTTTTCTCTCCACAGATAGATCTGGGCTCAAAGCTGAGCCCTGCTCTTCCCCTATGATGCAACCTTAAGCAAGTTACTGAACTGCGCAGCTCTGTCATCTGGAACATGGAGATAACATTATCTCCTTTTTGGGGTTGCTGAGGGGGGTTCAATGAAATAATGCATGTCAAGCGTCTCTGGGTGCTCAATGCCTGGCAGGAAGCGTGTGCTCAGTTAGAGGTGAGTGGTATTACTCTACCGTTCCAGGGTTCTAGTTCCGCTCTAGTGTATCATCCCACTGTGTGGGTGTCTGGTGGTGATGTCTTGGGATCATGCAGCTCCTACAGTAGCTGAGCTGATCAGAGGAGCCTTTCTCAGGTTGTCTTCCAGGTTGTCCAGGAAGGCAGGGGGGCATATCTTGGCTTAATTGGGTTTAGGGCAAATACTGATTTTAAAAGAGTAATCTTCGGTCCGGGTTACAGCGCAATTGTGTGCTCTTTTGGAATTAAAAAAAAAAAGAAAAAATATCAAAGGAAGATTGTACATAATTTGGTATGGGTGGGCTGATTTTTACCACGCAAAAAGACGTTCCCATTCACAAAGGGATTCATGGTACTTTACATCACCAGTGCCTCTTAGTGCGCTCACTCAGGAGTCCATTTCCCTCACGTGATTCACACCAACTTTCCAGGAAAGGGCCTCCTGTTCCCCTACGGTCTTGTCGCCCCTGCCCTTCTTGCAAGATTCCCTTGAGCTTTGAGCCGAAGCGGCAGAATCCTGGAACGGGGACAAGGTAGCCAGTACAGGCTGTAAGAGGAACCATGACTTAATCCGCCACCAAGAAAGAAAAAGCACCGCCAATTTTAACTATCAGATGCAGCTGATTGAGAAACAAATCCCGATTTCAGAAATGTTAAAATGTGAAAAAAAAAATACAGGAGACTCTTGAACAATACAGGTAAGCGTGGGTCCACTTACATGAGGATTTTTTTTTTTTTTGATAAATACAGCACAGTACCATAAAAGTATTTTCTCTTCCCTAGATTTTCTTAACATTTTCTTTGCTCTAGCCTACTTTATTGTAAGAATACAGGATGTTATACGTACCACATACAAAATATGTCTTAACTGACTCTGTTATCTGTAAGGCTTCTGGTCAACCGTAGGCTATTACTAGTTAAGTTTCTGGAGAGTCGAAATTTAATATGCAGATTTTCAATGGCCCCTGGGGTTGGTGCTCCTAACCCACATGTTGTTCAAAAGTCAATGGTACCTCTTTTTTTTTTTTTTTTTTTTTTTTTGGAGACAGAGAAAGACAGAGCATGAGCAGGGGAGGGGCAGAGAGAGAGGGAGGCACAGAATCCGAAGCATGCTCCAGGCTCTGAGCTGTCAGCACATGGGGCTCGAACTCATGAATGGTGAGATCATGACCTGAGCTGAAGTCAGATGCTCAACAGACTGAGCCACCCAGGCACCCCCAAAAGTCAATGGTACTTCTTAGAATCACTGAAATGCAGTGTTTGAGGACCTGGTCAGCTGGATACTAATGGCAGAATGAGAACATACCAAAGGCACCAATTCCCAAGTTATACATGGCTGAATATAATTTATTATTTTTTGTTTGTGAAAGAAACCACTAGTTCGTAGGCTCTGTGGGGACAGACACTGGGTCTGTTTTGTTCACTTCTGTATCTCCACCACCTCGTTTATGGTTGGGGTTCAACAAATATTTGCTGAATGAATAAAAAAAACAACAACAAAGAGCCACATTATAAAACATGTGGAAAACCCAGAGAAGAGCATAAATCATTCATAAATTCCCCCACTGTGGGTATTTTGGCTTATTTACTTCGAATCTTATTTCCTATGAATATGCTCTTTTATATACATGTAAACATAATTTATTTTTAGATTTAGCTCTGGGATGTGTTTTTGTATTTCTCTATTAATATGAATGAAACGAGGAAATAAGATGATGCAGAAATGCTTTGAAGATTTGTAAAATGTTTAACCAAATATCTTATTATTAGTTATAATAATCATAACCATAGTGCTATGAATGAGGCTGATTTTCTGAGAACACACTTCAAAGCAAACAACAGATTTGTTCTCTGAAGCTGGGAATGTGTGGTCCCTGCGTCCTGTCCTGTTCACCATGGGGAGTGCCTGTGTTTCGTTTTGGGAAGAGAGAGAGGCTCGTGGTTTCTTAGAAGTCCTGAGCCCCAGCTTCCCACCCAGCCCAGAAATATCTTTAGTGTCACTAATGGAGGGTAAATCCTTGCCTGGGAACACTCAAGCCTGCCGAAAGATTCTACTATTTGCTCCAGCCAGTACCTGAAGATCGGGCCTGTCTCCTTGTCTTTGTGGGCAGATAGGAGCCTAACTCTGGCAAGCGCCATTTAGCAACCCAGGTGGGTTTCGCATGGACTAATGCCCCCTTCCTGCTTGCTGTCATGTTTCACTTCGCTGACTCTGCTCCAGGCCCCTCTGGTCCCCTCCCTTCCCCCTCCCTTTTCTTTAAAATGCCCAGTCATCTCTGTACAAACGCACGTTGAGTCCCGTTCATGCTGAACCCTTGTCCCTATTGCAGTGGGGAACAAACTTATTTTTGATTAAAATCTGTCCTTGCCACTTTAACTAGTGTTCGGGCTTGGCTTATTGCTGGCAGTACTCGAAAGCCCATGAGGCTAACAGCTTGGGTTCTGGGCTCACCAGGGCTGTCTGTCCGTCAGCATGCCTTGACTTATTAGTCCATGTTCTCACCCTTCCCAACTCAAATCCTCAGCCCTGAACTTGGCCCCTGGCTGTCTGCTTCCTGTCCTCCTTCTTTGCCCTTAAGGATGAGATTTTCTGGTTGTGCCACTTGGTCCCACCTGGCACCCCCCTGCATGCTCATTTCTGCTCTCCCCACCTGCCTCAGACTCTGGGGCCTGTGGAGGCCAGCCAGGCTCCCAGCCGCCTCTGCCCTTGCCTCAAAGCCAACATCCCCACCACTGTGTGCTGCAGTGGAGGCTGATCTTGGCCTTCAACAAGTACCCAGGCATTAAGTACAGGGAACAGTTTGGGGGCCCCACACCATCAATGCCTTCCCAGAGATTCAAAAGCATAACTCGCTTAGAGATTTCAAACCAGTTTCTAGGAGCGCCTGGGTGGCTCAGTCAGTTAAGCGTCCGGCTTCCGCTCAGGTATAATCTCACGGTTTGTGAGTTCGAGCCCTGCGTTGGCTCTCTGCTGTGAACACAGAGCCCGCTTTGGATCCCCTGCCCCTCCCCTGATCTCTCTCTCTCAAAAATAAATAAATGTTAAAAAAAATGAAACCAGTTTCTAATACAGAAGGTCATTTTATAAAGTGGCTAAAGGGCTGTGGTCAGTACTAGATGAGAGATGACATTTAAGCCCCATTTTAGAAACAGCTGAGCACATAAGTTGCATGTGTATTTCTTCACTGACTATTCACTGTTCTGATTCTCCCTTCCTCACCCTCTAAACCCAATGCTCCCACCACTCATTGACCTCTCTCTTTGCCTCAGCCTCCCAGGGTGGGTTGTCTCAGATGATCTGGTTTAGGACTCATAGTCTCTCCAGTGTTTATTCCAGGTAAACCAGGAAATAAGAGAAGGAAAGTGTCCCTGTGTCTGTCTGCAGTCCTGCTTTGAGACCTCCTCCCTATTGAGGATTTGTGAAGTTCTCCCTTCTGAGATGTGAAACCCACGTCAGACATGAGGCTGCTCCAGTCCTCATGCCCCTGACACGCAGAGTTGATGTAACAGTCCTAGCCGGCTGGAGGGTCACCTCCCTGGTGTGAAGCCAGAGAGAGGGGGCAGGAACGGGCACAAGAGACTCCCCTCCACTTACACTCTTATGAGAGTGACGCCCCCATCCCTTTTCCTTTTTGTAGATCACTGTGAGTCGTATCAACACTGGCTAGCAGGTTCCCTTGGCATCCACCGATCCCCTGCCCTGTCAAGAGATTTTTTTTTGCCCCCAGAAAGTTCTAGAAAAAACCCCCAACCAATTCAGTGAAAAAGAAAGTAACTCGGGTTTCTCTCACACCCAATTTTAGTAACCGACAATTGGGTTACAGAGGTTAGCTGACACCCTTCTCTAATTTCTGGGTCAGCCCCTCTCCTGGACCCAGCCCTGCTCAGGCCTCTTGAAGGCTCAGAGTCTTCCAGGAGTGGGAGTCCCATTTCCCCTCCTCATGGCTCTGCAGGCGGCTGGTGTGGGCCCAGGACCACTGATCCAGGGAGCCCAGGAACTTACCCTCTGCTCCTGGGTGGCCACGAAAGTCTGGAACCCTGGAGCCACCCCAAAGCCCAGCTCTTGGATGAAAGGCGGCTCAGACTGACTGTGGATCTGAACTTTCACTCCTGCTTCAAACGTCGTTTCCTCTGAAAGAACAAAGACAGACAGAGCCATGGGTCCGTGACAGCAGGTGCTCACGGAGTCTTGGGATTGAGAAGCTCAAAGGGACGTTAGAAAGGTCACATGGCAGGCAGCATAATGGCCTGAAAAGACATCCATATCATCATCCCTGAAAAGTGGGAAGACGTCACCTTGCATGGCAGAAGGGACCCTGCAGATGCGATTAAGTTAGGGACCTGGAGATGGGAAGGTTATCCTGGATTATCCGAGTGGCCCAATGTCCTCATGAGAGTCTTCGTGAGACGGAGGGAGGAGGGTCAAAGTCAGAGAGAGAATGGAAGAAAGTGTGCTGCTGGCTTTGGTCGTGGAGGCAGGAGCCACAAACCGATGGATGCAGGCAGGTGCTAGAAACTGGATAAAGCAGGGGGATAGATTTTCCCCTGGGGCTCCCACAAGGAATGTAACACTGCCAGCCCCAGATTTTAACCCAGTGAGATAGGTTTTGGACTTCTGGCCTCCATAACTGTGACATGGCAAATCTGTGCTGTTTGGGGTCACTGTTTGTGGAATCCGTGACAGTAGCGGTCAGAAGCGAATTCAGGCCAGTTAGGCCAACTCTTTGCTTGGGTCTCCAAAAGTAGAAAATGGGATTATGAAGTGAGTCATTCACCTTTATTTTATTCGCTAGCTTCTCTACTTGGCCATGAGCTGAAGGTGAGGGGATCAGAGGAGGAAAACATGATGACACAGTGGTAGAAATAAAAATACAGGACTTGCTTGTATGCCAAGGTGCCCGCCCCTTGGAGCTTCTGGAGATGGGCAACTGGTAGAGAAGCTTTGGCCTCTCTTTAATTTGGCAAGAGAAATGGCCCCTGGCAGTGGGAGGTGGCAAGGGTGGTGGAAGGCGATGGGATAGCAGAGCCTGGCTCATCTTATAATGTTCAAAATTGGCGGAGGACCCTTTACTGGGTCTCCTCTGTCTTGCTCTTTCCAGACAGCCTGCAGAACGAGCTTTCCAAAATGCAAACCTGCACAGGTCTCTCCCGTGCTGATAAGGAGCCCAGCCTCCGTAACCTGCTCCTGTTCCAGCCTTGCTCTGGGCAACCTCCTGCTTCATGGCACCATGTGTCCAACCCTCCAGGGCTGTCCAGATTGGTTGTTACTCGTCTCTGCTCTGCATGGAGGCACATGCCTTTCCTTTTGCCTGGAAAGCCTTTCAAACTTGTCTACCTGGCCAATCTCCCTACGCGTCACTGAAGATTCGGGCCCCCAACCCCACCCAAAGCAAACCCTTCTCTTGCTCTGTTGTATTCTTTCCACATGCCCGAAGAAGCTTCTGCCACACCAGAAGAATCCTTTATCTGACA
This sequence comes from Prionailurus viverrinus, assembly GCF_022837055.1. NCBI lineage: Eukaryota > Metazoa > Chordata > Mammalia > Carnivora > Felidae > Prionailurus > Prionailurus viverrinus. Next base: position 20,834,679 of record NC_062574.1, read on the forward strand.
GTCTTTCCACCAGGCTGGAGCATCCTGAGGCGAAGTTCTGGGCTATCTCCCTGGACCTCAGAGGCCCTGCACAGGGCTAGGCACATAGCAGGTACTCAGGGAAGGGCTGCTGAGTGAGTAAGAGATTTGCGATTCAAACCTCACTCAGTTATTAATGGGCAAGGCCAATCTAGAGTCCAAATCAAGGAGTGTTCTAATTGAAGGGAATGGAGGGACACCTGGGTGGCTCAGTCAGTTGAGCACCTGACTCTTGATCTGGGCTCAGGTCATGATCTCGTGGTTCATGAGTTCAAGCCCCGTGTTGGGCCCCACACTGACCGTGCAAAGCCTGCTTGGGATTCTCTCTCTCTTTCTCTCTGCCCCTCCCCTATCAAACTAAAGAAATAATCTTAAAGAAATAAAGAAATGGAATGGGGAGAGGATGGGTAAATGAATGGATGAGGGAAGATGGCGTGAGGGAGAAATGGAGGCCGAGGTTGGGGAGGGAGGCAGGGGTTTGTTAGCACTGGGGCTACAGTCTGGGGATGAACACCGGAGGAAGGAAGGGCTGGGGCCAGCCATGGGAATGGGCAAGACTCATGGACAGTCTGGGGGCCAGTGATGGAGGCGGGGGAGGGTGCAGGAGCTGGGTGAGAATTCCAAGGTAGGGGTATGTGGGAAGAAGGGCTTAGTAGGCACACAGGGGTTAGTGGGAAGGACAGGCAGGAGTTTCAGAGTCCAGACTTGGAACTCAGTGGCTGACATGGGATTTAGGCAGAAGGGACCCTCGGCCAGGAATCCTTTCATCATGATTTCGTGGAACTGGGGAGGATCCCAGGCAATCCATAATCACACCCCCTTCCCTCCAGCAGTCGAGTGTTCTGCTATCTCTTTACTCAGACTGTCCATGCAGACTGCTGCCCGAATGTCCCAGGATGCCTGTGTCCCTTGTTCCTCCCAGTACCCGTGGCCTAGCAGATGGACAGGTCCACAGGTACGTCAGGGAGGGGGAATGCAGGACAGGGAGGAGGGGGGAGTACAAGAGAGGGAGGACGGTGGAAGGGGAGGAGGGGTGAGCCTGCCCAAGCAAGGGGTTGAAGAGAGGTCAGGAGCCCAAAGAACAGGCTCAGATGGGGAAGGAGCCCAGTGGCATGATGCTGGGATCACGGGGATGCCTGTGCTTGGATGAACTGAAAGTCTGTTCAGTGGCTGTGGGGGGCAGAAGGGGAGACATGCCAAAACTTGTTTTCTGGAGCTCTCGGAAGCTGCGTCCCTGCTGTATAACTGAGCTTAGAAAACCTTAGAGCCAGTAAGACAGGCTCAAAGGAGGGGTCCCCTGGCTTACAGGGAGAAAATGAAAAGTGAAGCCTTTCTGTCAGAAATGCTTCAAGTAATGGGCGAAGCAGACAGGCCAGGCATGCCTGCCTTGTGAGAGCCGCCTAAGGCCAATCAGGCTGGGCTGGGATTCGGAAGGGGAGTTTATTCCAGAAGCAGCAGGGGCTGAGGCAGAGTAAATTCCTAAATAACCTCCTATTGTTACAAATATCCAGCAACAGGATGGGCACAGAAGAGAGTGATGGATAAGATTTCCACTCTCTTTAGAGAACTTCCTGCCCAGATGGAATGTTCTAGAATCCTTGCTATCCAACATAGTAGCCGCTAGTCACATCAGGTGTGACAAGTGCAACTGAGGAACTGAACTTTTAATTCATTAACTAATTAATTACCCCCCCCCCCCGGCTTTACTGAGGTATAATTGACAAATTGTCAGATCAAGTATACAATATGATGATGTGATACATGTCCACATTTTGAAAGGGTTTCCCCCATCAAATTAATTAATACACCTATCACCTCACATATTTACCTTTTTGGCTTCCTTTATTTTTAATTGAATTAAAAAATTTTTTTTAACGTTTATTTATTTTTGAGAGAGAGATAGAGACAGAGCATGAGTGGGGGAGGGACAGAAAGAGAGAGGGAGACACAGAATCCAAAGCAGGCTCCAGGCTCTGAGGTGTCAGCACAGAGCCCACGCAGGGCTCGAATTCACAGACTGTGAGATCATGACCTGAGCCGAAGTTGGATGCTTAGCCGACTGAGCCACCCAGGCGCCCCTATTTTTAATTGAATTTAAATTTAATTAATTAACTTAAATTTTAATAGCCACAGGCGGCCGTGACCACCTCAGGGGGCAGTGCAGCTGTAGAATGTGAGCTGCGAGCAGACCCCAGATGTCTCGGAGCGTCAGGGACGACAAGGATGCCACCCCTCTGCTTTCCTAAACAGGTGCTCCTGGGGGTCTCTGGTCTGGAGGCCTTGGGTGACTTGGGTGGGGCTCTGGGCGGCAGCTGGATTCTTGGCCAGCCCACAACTGGAGTCCCAGACCCTCTCTGGCCCTGCTTTTCCCCAAAGCACTCCTTATTCCCAGATTGTTTCTCTTCCTTCATGGACCTGCCCTCAGCTCTCTGTGGGTCATTCTCCAGTCTGATTAGGGAACAGTCCCTTTCTAGTCTCTGCCCTATGCCCGCCCACAGTCTTTTATGTTTCCTGCCTGGACATGGATGCTATTAGTGCAACTATGAAGACCTAATTTAAGAGCTGAAGTTATCAAACATAGATGGTTAGAGCCAAAGGCTCAGATCATGTGCCTCAGAGGTTCTCAAAATGGAACACACATCAAAATCACGTAGGGAGCTCTGGGTGATGATTTTGGGGACCTACTCCTAGAAATTCTGATCCGGTCACTCTGGGGTGGAGCCCAGGTATCTGCATTTCCAGAGATTTGGCGATAGGTTATCTGAGGCCAAACACATTTGGGCAAGCAGTGATATAGTTGAGAGAGGGGAAGTGATTTGCCCAAGTCAAGAGCAGAGCAAGGGCTAGAAGTCAGGTCTCCTGATTTCCAATTAAACACTCTTTCTACCTCACTAGGGGTGTGGTTTATTTCCACGAGCCGATGCCCTGGTTCCTAGCTCTGGGTTTCTTTCCTTTTAAAAAACTTTTTCTTAAAATTTTATTTATTTATTTTGAAAAAGAGAGAGAGAGGGTGGAGAGGAGCAGAGACGTGGAGTGAGAGAATCCCAAGCAGGCTCTGCCCTGTCAGCGCAGAGCCCTGTGCATGGTTCGGTCTCATGAACCATGAGATCATGACCCGAGCCGAAATCCAAGAGTCGGACCCTTAACTGACTGAGCCACCAGGCATCCCCATAGTTCTGGGTTTCTGATTGGGGGTTGGAGAAAGGGAGTAGCTTTTTCACACCACATCCCCTAAAACCCCTAGCGCAGTGCCTGGGACCGGGTGGAGTTCAGTAATGGTGAATGAAGCAAATGAGTGGGAAAGAGTCCTCTGCCGGGTCCACCTTTTCCTGCCCTTTGGCAGCTGGGAGTCTGCCCAGGGTCTGGTTGGACACAGGGACGTGCCAGCACCACATGCTACCTGTCCGTGTCACAGGACTTAGACGTCTCTCCCACTGAGACGGAGGTGGGTTGTGCATAAAACAACAGCAGCTGCAGCAGTAACCGTATCTGGACCGCCCACACAACTTTTGGGTCCGGGTGCAAAATAAAAATGTGGGGCCCTGATTGAAAAACGATTAAGAATTTCAAGGCAGCCAATTGCAGAGCGTTACACAGAGTGTGGCTCTTCTGAGCATGGGGGCCTGTGGGACTGCACACATTGCACATGTAAGGAGCCAGCCCTGACGGTAAAGCAGACTGACGTGGACAGAATCATTCACAGCCTCATATTCCCCTCATCACCAAATGATTCAACACTGAGCTGCTTCAAAGAGTGCAGGCCCCTGGTTCAGTGAAGGATTTGTTTACACATCATGAACACCAGGATTCAAAGCCCCCGAGAGATAGAAAGAGCTCGAGAGAGAGAGCACAGCAAAAGGGGAAGCTGCTACGAACACAGTGCTAGGAGCACTTGTTAATTGCGACCAAACAGGAAAGATAATGTTGAATCAGGAAGGAGGCAGTAAAGTGCATTCACCCTGCAGAAGCCGGAATACTGTAGCACTTTTTAGGAGCATGGCCATGGCCGGCCCAAGGTGAAGTCTACCTGTAGAGCATTTTCTGTGCGTGCAGAAAGGCTTTGGAACCTCTGCAGGAGGAGACCGGGAAGCAATGGGCAGAATGCATAATGGGGCTGGGAAAGTACATCGCAATAAAAGAGGCTTAAATCTTTAATCTTTGCAAATTACAGGAAGCATGCCGAGGAAATAAACACGAGGGAAGTAGGAAGGGAAGATTTTCTGAAAAGCCAGAGGAATTTTCTAGGCTAAGGCAGGGATGTGCTGATACAAATGAATTCGTGTTGGCGGAAGCTGACTTTATAACAGTGGCAAGGATAGCTAGCTGGAGGGGAGAGGGTAGGAGGGAGGAAGCCACATGGGGGGGTTGTAGTGGAGGATAGTTTCTGTGTGTCCCCTGGACTGTCCTCTGCACTCTGCTCTTTGCCCTGGGAGCTGAACTTGTATAGACTGACCTGATGGGCACCCTTGGCCCCCGTTTTCCAGTTGGGTTTGCCAGTGGTGTGTCAGCAGGAAACCGGAGGAGAGAGGAGTCAGTCTGGGACATTCAGTCTCTTTAACTCTATGTGTCGGATCACTGCGAGTTAGTGTATGACACTTTAACAAGCCGCAGCTCTGGGTTGGGGGGGCTAAGGGAAGCCCTCTGAGATTTCTCTTTCTCTGAGTTCTGGTGCCAGCTCTTTTTTTGCTTTCCTTAGGCATGGTGGCGGCTGTCCTGCTACCGGGCCCAGGACAACGCACCCCCCGTATTGCCTTCCCTAAGCCTTGCCCACACCTTGGTAAATAGTCCTTCATTCATCTTTCCTTGTATTGCCCGGTCTGTGGGTGCTGTCGATTCCCTTCTTGGGTCCTCACTGGTGGAGCTCCCAGAGGGCGTCTATTACCTAAGCTCTGAAGGACAACAGGAGGCACCCATGCAGCACCAGGGACTGATGACAATCATTGTGTTTGAGCACTCCCTAGAGAGGAGACCTCACTGCCCATGGGACGGTCCATGGTTCTCCAAGTTCATCCTTACATTGAGTTGAAAACTGCCTGTTTACAGATCTCCCCCCTGCTCCCAGCTCTAACCCTTCTTCCACCTGCCACCCCCCTCAAGGATCTGAAGATAAATAGTGTGACCTCCACCATGCTAACCTTCCCCAGTAGCACTGACCCCAGTGTGCCTTCATTTCTGGAGGTTTTGCTAGAAGAGGTATTCTCAGAAGGGTGCATGGCCTAGAAGGGCTTCTGTGTGCAAGAGCTCAGGATCCTCTCCCCACCTTCCACAGGACAGCCAGTAGCCTTCACTGTATATGGACTTCCTGAGGGCACTGGGTGGGGCCAAAGTGAGTAGAGCTTGCAGGCACCCACAGTAGAGAACTCTTTTCCCCAGAGAGTGAGCTAGGCATTCTAAGACAGGTGGATACATGGCTCTTATATCTGGTGAGTCAGAGCCAGAGAGAGCCTAGGACAGTTGGTTAAATGCTTGGGCCTCTGGGGTCAGACGGGGTAAGGTCAAATCTGGTTCTGTGACCTTTGGCAAGTTATTCAATCTCTTGGAGCATCGTTTTCCTGCAAAATTTGCAGAATGAGTTTGGACATAATAATGGATCCGTCTTCATAGGACTGTTGACGTTGCACAGAAAGCCCTTAGCACAGAGTCTGGTGATTAAGAAAGGCTCGCTAATTGGGGTGCCTGGGTGGCTCGGTTGGTTGGGCATCCGACTTCGGCTCATGTCATGATCTCACAGCTCGTGGGTTGGAGCCCCGCGTCAGGCTCTGTGCTGACAGCTCAGGGCCTGGAGCCTGTTTCAGATTCTGTGTCTCCTTCTCTCTCTGCCCCTCCCCTGCTCATACTCTGTGTGTGTCTCTCTCTCAAAAATAAATAAACATTAAAAAAAATTAAAAACAAAAAAGAAAAGCTTACTAGTTTGTAGTGCTATCATCATCATTTTTCAGTGTTTCTGGCTTTCTACAAAATCCACCTAGATCAGCTGCTCTTTCCTATTCCTCCTTCCTCATGTGACTCCCTGCATCTAGACTGGCCCTTCTTCTTTCCTTCCATCTGGTTGACTTCACCAGCTTCACTGTCACTGCCTCCTGGGAGCCTTCCTCCTTTGGATGCCCTACCTTTTTCATGTAACTCTCTGTCTCCACTGAGATTGGGAGACCCTTGGGGACAGGGTCAGTGTTTTATTTATTGTATCTGCATAATATTCGGCACACAGTAGGTGTCATACATGTTTTCAGAAGTGAGCAAAACTGCACAGCTGATCTCTGAGACTCACGGAGTCCCACCTTCTCATTTTTACAGCTGAGACAGAGATGCCGACAGGATGACGCATTTGTCTGGGTCTCACAGTGAGCTTTTGCCCAAGCTGAGCCAGCTGAGCTGGCTGAGCCAGCTCGAGACCCTCTTTTCCAGTCTCAAGGTGGCGGGTGGTGAGTAAGAGACCGGTGGGCAGCTGTGTAGGGACTTAAGCTGAACAGGGGTAGCAAAGACCGCCTGTGACTCCCCCATGAAGGGACCCAGCTTGTGTTACCATCTTGTGTGGCTGCTATCTGCCTGCTTCTGCTGCCCGTGACATCATGGTGGCTTAGCCATGGGGGACGAGACTCATCTTTAGGGCCTCACTATTCTGCGTGATCGGGAAGAGAGGCCTGGCGTGTCCAGGTCCATGTTGTCCAGGCAGGGGAGGGGCCAGGCCCGTCAATCCACTGGATCATCCCAACCTCCCAGGGGCTTCTCTGGCTGCTACTGTTGACTGGATGCTGGGGCTTGGCCCTGCAGTTCTCTGGGACTGGGGTGCGTGTGTGCATGTGTGTGTGTATGTGTGTGTGTGTGTGTGTGTGTGTGTGTGTGTGGTGGGGCAGACAACAGACAAGGACACATGCAGCATCGGGTCAGCAATGACAAGTGCTGGGGGGAGAATCAGGGGAGAGGACGGTGAGACAGGATGGGCGGGGCAGGAATGACTCTTCCAGATGGGAGGCAGGGCAGGGCTTTTCGGGGTGATGGCGTTGGCACAGGGAACCGGACTGAAGTGAGCAGCTGGGTCATGGGATGACCCAGGGCAAGCGTTCTGGGCAGAGGGAACAGCAGGTGCAGAAGCCCTGAGACAGGTGTGACCTCTGCCTATTCTAAGAGCAACAGGGATGTGGTCAGAGGCCAGATGGTCACTTTATTGCTCCTTACGGTCACCCCAAGAGGCAGGCTTATTACAGATGAGAAAACAAATATTTTACAGATGAGGAAAAAGGCTCAGAGCAGCCAGCTTGCCATAGTCACACCATACAAATCCAGCATCAAACCCTGGCGGTCAGTATCCAAGGCTCTGCTCTTTGCCCTCCAACACCCGACCTCGCTCAGACATTGTGCCTTTCTGGTGTCAATGGTCCCATTCCCCATTGAGTAGTTCCCCTTTGAGAGCCTGCAGGCCAGGACTCTGAGCCACTCAGCTTTGAATGTCCTATAGGACGTGGCAAACAACAACATTGGCACATGTATGGTAAGCTTTGGGGTCTTCACAGACTTGCCTAATCAGATCCTTCCAGCCGTCCTGAGACAGACATCAATATCCCCATATATTTGTATATATATATATATATATATATATACACACACACACATATATATGTATATATAAACATATATATATATATACAATCTTATATATACATATATATTGTATGTAAGATTGTAATTTTTTTTACATCATATCCATTTTACAGATGAAGAAACCAAAGCCCAGAGAAACTAAGGACTGCCCCAGGGTCTATGATTCATGGCTGCATAGAATTTTGCAACTAAGGAGAGTCTTTGATGTTGCTTCAATCCAACTAACTTTTCATCTTTCAGGTAAGAAAATTGAGGCCCACAGAGAGGGCAAGTGGTGGCCTGGCAGAGCCCAGGAGCCAGATATCTTGACTCTTCACTCTCCTCTGCTCTTTGCCAGTAGGCTAGAGGAAGCAATGGTCCCAGGTGACAAGCCAAGAAGGTTTCAAGCTGTATAGGGAAGGAGGGGGAGAATAGTTTAATTGACACTGGGTTCAGTAGCCTGTGTTCTCTCCTCTCAGAGTTCAGGGGAAAGCTCAGTGTGGGACAGTGACCATGGTAGGGACTGAGGTCCTAGCCCCAGCCCTTGAGAGCCCTGGTGGAAAGGGTCTGCCGAACACCGTTTGGGCAGTCAACTGGAGGTGCCATCTTGGTTCTTCCTGTTCTTCTGGCATGCACAGAGGAATCAAAGGAGGCCAAGGTGGGCCCCTGGAAAGGGGAGCCAGGGTGGGTCTCAAGCAAAGCATGGGCTCTGAAATCATGGAGCCCTGGATCTGACTCCCAGCCCCACTGCTTAATAGCTGTGTGACCTCAGGCAAGTTATATTGCCTCTCTGAGCCTTGGTTTCCTCTTGTTTAAATCACTGATCCCTCAGGTTCCTTTCAGCCCTGAAATTCTGTGAGCTGGGGATCATGCACAAGTCTCCTAACCTCACTGCATCTCATTTTAATTTCCTGAAAACTAGATTAAAAAAAAAAAAAAAAGACATGACCGCCCAGCACTCACAAGTCAGCAGAGGCTGTTTTGTAAAGAAACCCTGAATTTCTGCCTGGCTAAAATCGGGCCAAGGGTGCTCCCCGCCCGCCCCTCCCCTGACAGGCCCCGTTGCACGGCGTGTCTAGGTGAGCAAATCCAAACCCAGCATGGAGATGGGCACGCTCACGCTCCATTGCTCACAGGTGACATTTTGAGGCTAGGCCAGCTCCAGAGGAAGAAAAATCAGCACTGTGTCCCCAAGCTGGATGGGCTGCAATTATGTCTGTTCAGGGCAGCGGCATGAGGTAGTGGGGTTCTCACTAACAGCTCCTTATCAAGTGGCCACAACAGTTTGGTGACGGCTGCAAAGCTCGGCTCCTTCCTGCAGAGCCTCAAAGATGACTAAGATGTGCTTTGGCAAAAATGTCACCCTGGTGAACCAAGTGTTCTTCTATTTTTCTGTTTTCATTATTAAGGAACACTAACTCTTGGTGGAGAGAACCGAGGGCCAAATCAGAGACGTGATTCAAGGGCTCGTCCCAATACTTCTTAGCCATGAGGTCACGGGAAAGCCACTTAGCATCTCAGAGACTTGCTTACTTACCACATCTGTTAAATGGGTTAATCTGTTAAATGGCTAGAACTGCTCTATGTCATAAGAGTGTATGAGGATCAGAGAATAGAAGGCAGCTGAAGCACCTTATATACTATAGAGGGACGTGCCCACGTTGGGGAAGGAGGGGTTCACGTTGGGTCAGAGATATGCAACAGAGGAAAGTGGCTTCACGTGACACATTCCTGTTAGATAGAATATTTACAAAACATCCATCAGTGAAGGCACCCGTGTAGAGTTGAGTCTAGTCTCATTGCAAAAAGATTTATTCCAAGGATTCTTTAAATAATGAGTTTCCCTAGTGCATCCAGGCTCAGAGATTATAAATTATTTGCTAAGAAGGCTGATGAGTCTGGGTGGGCAACCAGCATGCAGGAGCAGGAGATACCACCCTTGAAAAGCCATCGGGAAGAGCCATGTATCCAAAATTAAAGGGGAGGCTGGTGGATGATTAAGATTCTACTTATAAAAACTCTGATTTGCACGCGCTGGTGGTGGAAGCTAGGTACAACCAGATTGCTGAACAGAGCACACATATAGATCGTGATGTAATTACAGGAATCAAAGTCACTCAAAGCATGACTTTTTGTCATTGAATATTTTCTCAATCAATGGATATAAAAAGCATGATAGCGTTCATGTGGGGGTGATGTCTGAGAAGCATCTGGTTGTTAAAAAGGCATCCTCATACATCCAAAGGGTGGGAAACAGTGGTCTTGATCAGTGCTTCTCCCACTAGAACGTGAATCAGCCAGGGATCCTCTTACAATGCAGATTTGGGTTGGCTCTGAGATTCTGCATTTCTGACAAGCTCCGAGGGGATACTGGTGCTGCTGGTTGGATGACCATCCTTTGGGTAGAAGAACTCACAGGAGAACGCTGATGTGTTCACAGAACATACCAGACCCGTGGTGGTCTGGCCTCTGCCTCCCTGTCCAGCTCCTGGTCTCAGCCTTAGATCCAGCTACCCCAGGACACCTTGGGATGTTCTTGGCTTTGGCTCTGGATTTCCCTCCCTGTGTTTGGCCTCTCACCTGCTCATGACACAGCCCCTCTCTAACTCCCATACTCTGCCTAGCCACTTGCAGACAGGCCTGGGATGAGGCCCAAAGGTCACCTTCTCTCTGAAGCCTCTCCTGACATGCTCTTTTCCTCCCTTCTGAAACCCATAGTCTGCTCCTTCTATCTTAGGAGTCTATAGCATATCATGACATTTAATTGTTTGCATGCCCCCCAGATTGCAGAAGCCTGGCACCCCACAGGCATTTTATGTGAGCGCTGTTGGATCAATGAATTTCTATCCAGTACTTAATAGGACCCCTCGAGATAGTCCCTGGATTGTGAACTCCTTGAAAACCCGGACTGGGCTGTTCATCTGTATCCCTGAGGGTCTGGCACATAGTAGGTAGTCTTGGAAATTTACAGAATAGGAGGACATCATCTCTGAGGTGAATGTGTTTAGTCTAGATTTTGCTCTCAGACCATGGCCTGCCTGGCTGGGACTTCTGATGTATGGTTTCGGCACAGCACTTAGCATGTGCATTAAGCAGGTCTTCTCAGAATGATAAAAGTCAGGCTTCTGGCTGCTTAATGGATGCTTGCCTCCAGTGGTACCTCTGACTTGTGACATCATTTCTCCTGAGTCCTTGGCACCTGTGGGAAGCCCCCCACTCCCACCCCATCCAGCGCAAAGGCCCACTCTGAGAGTGAGCCCAGAATTCCCTGGTTGCCGCACATCCCGGTGTTCAGACTCTCAGGATTCAGGCTGGAGCCTGCACCTCTCCTTCTGGTAAGGTCCTCAGCACCAGGCACCGTGACAAGAGTGCTTCCTGGGAGCAGAGATGTCAGAGAAACCATAGCAACCATCTGCATCCACTCTCACTATGTCCCATTTGTGATAGAAGATAGAAAATGTGCTACCCTTGATAGCTGCTTGGGCCTTCCAGCTATGCGGAGAGGTTATGATTATTTTACATTTAATTTTAATTTTTATCAAAGCAATAGATGTACATAATTTAAAAAGCCAAATGATACCGCAAAGCTTTTAATGAAAAAAAAAAAAAAGCAGCGGTTTGGGGCTCCCCCTCTCCCCAACCCCTGGGCCCCAGTTTTCAGAGACAACTGCTTTCAACTGCTTGAGCTGTCTCTTCTCGTATTTACTTTCATCTTCTGTGGTCATCAATTGCTTGAAAGACATTTCTTGGTTTTAAAAGCTTTTAGGTATTATCTACCAAATTAGGACGTAGACTTTTCCATGAGGGGGCCTGCTGTATTTCCTTTCCTTCCATCCTCCTGTAGAGTTATGCGACATTTTGGCTAAGCCAGTCTCCAGCTTTTATGGAATTAGATAAATATTGTCCACACCCAGCCTTGTAGTATGTAATGATTTTGATCTTTTTCGTGTGAAACTCTTCTGTTTTGTTTTTTTTTGTTTGTTTGTTTCTTTTTGTTGGTTGGTTGGTTTGGCTTGCTAAGTATCTACCGCAGAAATGGCAAAAGAGGAAAAAAATGTCAAACTCCTAGAAACAGAGGAGAAAAGTGGTTGCCAGGGCGTAGAGGTGGGGGAAATAGGCAGAGGTTGTTAAAAGGGTACAAACTTTCAAGATGAATAAGGTCAGAGGATGTAATATATGACATGATGACTGCAGTTGATGGAACTGTATTGGATAATTGAAATCTGCTAAGAGAGTAGAAGGAAATGTTCTCACCAAAAAAGTATGTTTTATACGTTAATATGTAATTTACGTATTAATTATGTAGTAAAACCTGGGTGTGTGAGCATAGTTAGGTCCGGAAACATGCCTGTGATCCAAAGCAATCGTATACCCAAGTGAGTTTCAGGAACCATTGGTTCAGTTGCGATCATGTGACATGTGGCTCCACGCGCTACTTGTTTTGCAAGACATCGCTCATTTATCAAGTTACAGTGTATCAGAGATGTTTGCTCGTCTTGTGGAGCCCTCACAGAACGAGTTACTTGCAATCCAAGGTTTTACTGGCAGGACATATAAATATAATTTATATATTAATTATGATATATGTACGATATCTGTATTTGGAATATATTTGAAACCAAATTCTACCCTCGTACTTCAGTTGTAGCTTGCTGGGTAGAGAATTCTATCTTAGAAAAGAAGGGTTGATTTGTTTTTCCTTTCTGGAAACTTTTAAGGTTTTCTCTTTGCCTCCGTTAGCCCGAATTTCTCAAGGGTGCATCTTGGTCTGCTTGTTTCTCTACTTATCCCAGGCAGGACTTGGTGTACTCTTCAGCTATGGAAAATCATGTGCTTTGGCCGGAACTTCTCTTCTTTGGCAAGGTCCTCTTCTCCATTCTTTCCGGTTTGTTATTCTAGAACTCCTGGTAATAGCATGTTGGACTTCCTGGATTCACCCTCTCGTTGTCATATTTTTTCTTCCTCCCATTTTCCATCTGTTTGTCTGTTTGTTTTACTTTTCAGGACATTTCCTCAATTCCAACCCTTTTATGTTTTTTTTTTTTTTAAATGTAATCGTATCTTCATTTCCAGGAGTTAAACAAAAAGACATTTCCTTCGCATGTTACTTTTTAATAGCATCCTATTTAAATGGCTTGTGTTTATGGATGCAATATCTTCTCTCATCTCCTGAGAATTTCTTAAAAGGGGTTTGATGTTTCCTTCTGCTCCCTGCATTTATTTTGTATCTATTAAACACTTACATAGTCCCCAATATTTTTTCAGGCACTTTTCAAAGTACTTCATACATATTAACTCATTTCAATCTTCCTAACAACCTTACAGAGTAGATAATAATACTTGTTTTGTTTTTTTTTTTAATAAAGTAGGCTTCATGTCCAGAATGGAGCCCAAAGTGTGGCTTGAACTGATGACCCTGAGATCAAGACCTGAGCTGAGATCAGTTAACTGACAGAGCCACCCAGATGCCCCCAATATTAGTCTTATTTTAGAGGTAATGGAACTGAGGCTCAGAGAGGTTAAGTAACTTGCCCAAGGTCACCCAGCTGGGAAGTTGTATAGCTGGGATTTGAACCCAGGCTCTGCTCTGGCTCTAGAGCTTGTGCCTTTAATCATTATCTGTATTTCCTCAAAGCTTCTTTTTTAATGTTTTTTTTTTTTTTTAATTTATTTTTGACGGAGAGAGAGACAGAGCATAAGCGGGAGAGGGGCAGAGAGAGAGGGAGACACAGAATCCGAAGCAGGCTCCAGGCTCTGAGCTGTCAGCACAGAGCCTGACGTGGGGCTTGAACTCACGGACTGTGAGATCATGACCTGAGCCAAAGTCGGTCGCTTAACCAACTGAGCCACCCAGGCGTCCCTCAAAGCTTCTTTTTTGTTGGGCTGGTGTTGGTTCCTGTGTGTGGTTTCCCCCCAAAGCCTGGCTTTCTGGCTGTCCACTCCTAAGTACGAGGTACTTAAAACTGTAGTCATTCCTGGGTGTTGGAAGACTTACTAAGGGACTTCACTCTGGGGGGATCTAACCAGGACATCGTGTCCGGGGAGTCCTGACTGTCATTCTCCGTGGATCTTCTCTCTTGAGTCTGTCAGTCTCTCCAGCGAGGGATTATAGTCCCAGACTTCTGTTTGGGGGGTGGTGGGATAGATTAGCGTGGCTGGGGGGTCTCACTACTCAGTAGGCAGAACTTCACTTCATCTCCCTGGTTTCTGTAGGGTACTTTACCCATGTCTCAGCTTTGCCTGGTTTCCCCACGCCCGGCACCAGACTGCATCATCTCGTCCTGTGCTGGGGTGGGGAGAGGCACTTGGCTAGCTGCTCTGGGCCATGGGCAAATATCTGAGAGACTTAACAGCTCCTTTTAAAGACTTTTAACTAATCCTCCTCGTCTTAGCTCCACCTCTTATCGCTGTCTTCAGCAGGGTCCGATGCCTCCCACTCCTGACCCTTCCTGGCTGTCCCGTGGTGACAGCTGTGTGGCTTTAGTTGGCTTCTCGGTGCAGACCCTTATCTCTCAGTTTTGTCTGCCACATGCCAAGTTAATCAGCATCCGCCTTCCATCTTCCAAAAACTTGCTGACGTTGACCGGTGTCTTGTCTCCCATCCTCTCTGTCATTGTGGGTTTATACTTAACAACAACAACAACAACAAAAAATCCATGATTCTCATTTAGGAGGGGTGTGTGGAGGGAGCCTCCAAAAACACTTACGTTCCGCCCACCATGTTCGACCAGGAATCCAGACTGTCAGCTTCTCCGAGGTTCCAGAGCTCAGCCGACATACCAGGAGCTCTTTTCACCATCAGGGAGAAGGGAGAGAGATGTTTGGTGCTGGTCTTTGGGATGTACACAGTCGCAGAACCAACAGAGGCCATTTTTCATCCATCTTCCATAGAATGCTTTTCAAAATGGGTTCCTTGGAGTCCTAGGGTTCCTTAGGAATGGCCATAGTAAGCATGGGACAATCACACTGAGGTCCCCATTTCCAGGAGAACCAGAGCTGCCCTACCTTTATCTGTTTCACATACTGGGGCTGTGCTAAAGCTTTTGTTCAATTCAAGGATTCTGCTATTGAAAAAAAAGGGGGGGGGAATAGAAAAGAAGTTTAACAGACCTATCATTACACGCCATTCTCTCTTCAGAGATGTCACCTGAACCGTTTTTCTTTCTCCCCCCTGAGCTATTTTCATGGCAGTGCTTTTGGCAATCACATTTTTAACATTAAAGGCATGTCGTGAAAAGAGAATTGCTTTTCGGTTCATACGTGGGTTTTTAGCTTGGTTCAGCCACTTAATGAGATGTGTGTTCCTGGGAAGCTTGCTCAACCCCTCTGAGCCCCAGTGTCTTTATCTTTCAATGGGGATTGTAACACCTTGTTGGTAGGGTGGCTGAAAGAATTTGTGGGATAGAATGTTCACGGCCCATAGCAGCCACTCATTAATGCCAGTTTCTCTCTCGCCCCGGTTCCGTCGGTGTGCACAGTTATAGCATTTTTTTCCCCCTCTTTCAGCAAATATATTAACAAATATTTATTGCCCTGGTAGACATCAGTGAGCCGGACAGTCCAAGACCCCTGACCTCTTGGACCATATGTTTTAGGGAAAGCGATACACAAGAAAAAAAAATCACATGGCGTATTTGAAGGTGACACATGTCATAGAGAAAAGGACAAGCAGAGCAGATAAAGAGGGGTGACAAGGGGGACGAGCTGGCGGGGTAGCCCTCATTGAGAGGGTGATATCTGAGCAAAGACGTGGCAGGGGTGAGGCAAGTAGCAATGTGGGTCTGAGCAAAGAGAATTCTATGCAGAGGGAGCGGAGAATGCAGATGCCCTCAAGTAAGAGTGCTCCTGGAGTGTTCAAGGTGTCCTGGGGAAGCCAGTGTGGCCAGAGCCAAGGGACAAAGGGGACAGAGGAGGACAGATGAGGCTGGTGGTAGATAATAAGGAACCAGATATTTACCTCTATTAGGGCATAGACCCTCAAAATAATTCCTTTGCTCAAAAATATAATACCAGGTTCTTTCTTCTACTATGCTAGGATTGGGGGAAATCAAGTCAAATTATAGTCAATAAAAAGTGTATTTTGTAGGGGGTGAATGAACACTAGAAGGTGATGAGAAAGGGAGGGGCCCTATGTGGGGTCCTTCTAACTTTTGGGCGTAGCTGTCTAGAACCTGAGTTCATTTGAGAACTCCCTGTACACGGATTCTGGTTTCCTCAGAGATAACCCATCCCCAACCCTTGCCATAGCCCTCCCTCCCCCAGCATGGCCATTCACAGGACTATCTCTTGGGAACTCCTTCCCTGGCTGCCATCCGCCCAGCTTTCTCGGGGCTCTTGGGCCCTTCTGTTAACTCCCTCTCCTGGCCACTGCTGATTGGTCCAGGCATGGGCACCCAAATGACCAATGGGTCAATGATTCCCTTTCTTGTTGTTTTTTTTTTTTTTTAATAGGACCCTGGGGAGAGACTCAGAACGGTCTCATGCTGGTGATAGGATGTGTAAAATATAAAACTATCAGCAGGCATGGGTGAAAAAAAATATATGTGTGGAAAAGACCTGTCTGTAGTGAGAGAGAATAAAGCAACTCAGAAAGAAGAGAGGTGAGAGAAGGAGAGACTGGAGGGGGGCCCTAGCTCTTGGTTCCAGTTGTTTCTGACGCTGCATTCTTGTTCTCCTGCTGTTTGGTTGTTGAAGCTTGCCTTGGATTCTGGGGGCAATACAATTCCTTTTATGCCTAAGCTTGTTTGAATTTGGTTTCTCTCATGTGCAACCTAGATAACCCACTGCCTATTTCTTTTATCTTTGAAGTTACTCAGAGGCGTCTACACCAAGTTTCATTTTTAACAACCTCCCACCTGCCTTCAATTTAATTTCCTTTAGAAAATGCTGGCCATGAAATCTGCACTTCTACGGTCTAGGACAGTTTTTCTGTCCCTTTTCTATTTTGTGAGTTCCTCCATGAAAAAGGTTTCCATGGTCAAAGGCATTTGGGAAATAAATGCTGTGTGCAATATTACTTTCTTGGAGACTCATGATGTAGTATATTAAAGAATTTCTGCAACGAATAAATGCATTTAACTTCATGTAAGCAGGGTGCCCAGATCCTTGTTTTTCTGTGACATGTAATATCTCCAATCCTGACATTCCAGAGGGTCCATACAGTCTAGGTTCATGTGTGATGGATCTTCCTTTCTTTTCTTTTCTTTCTTTTCTTTTCTTTTCTTTTCTTTTCTTTTCTTTCCTTCTTTCCTATAAAAACGTTTATTTTTGATAGAGAAAGAGCACGAGTGGTGGATGGGCAGAGAGAGAGGGGGGACAGAGGATCCGAAGCAGGCTCTGTGCTGACAGCAGTGAGGTTGACACGGGGTTCAAACCCATGAATCGTGAGATCATGACCGGAGCTGAAGTCAGACACCCAACCGACTGAGCCACCTAGGTGCCCCAAGCCTGCCTGCTTTAAAGTGGCATATTCCCAGGGTGCCCTGCAGAAAAATGTTTGGCCAAGTGGAGGAAAGGGCACTTTTGATAATTTTCATAGTCATCTCTATTCACTAAGCATGAGCGCATAAGGCTGGGTCCTCTCTAAGACGGTGCCTTTTTCAAATTCAGTCAGGCACCAAAGGGCCTTCCAGTCAGCCAGAATTGCACCCAGAAAAGTGGTTCCCTCACTGCTTCCTTAAATTTTTTTTTTTTTAATTTTATTATTCACTCTTGAGAGAGAAATAGAGAGAGAGAGAGAGAGAGAGCAGGGGAGGGACAGAGAGAGAGAGGGACAGAGAGAATCCCAGGCAGGCTCCGTGCTATCAGTGCAAAGCCTGACTCGGGGCTGCAACTCACAAACTGTGAGATCACGACCTGAACTGAAATCAGGAGGCGGACACTTAACCGACTGAGCCGTCCAGGCGCCCCTACTTCCTTAAATTTCCGAGAGATGAAGCTGTCCACGTGGCAAGGCAAGGGTGTGGCAGAGGCTCTGCTTTGAGCAGATGAGACTCCCAGATGTTGAGTTGCTTCAGGACCCACCCACGTTATAGGGTTGGCGGGACTATTTGGAAGAGGCTCTGGTTCTGGGATGGTTTGGCAGTCCCCCCATGGTCATCATTATCACCCTTCTACTGTCTACAGTTTGCGGAAAGCTCTCATGTGCTTCCTTCAGCCATCCTGTGAAGTCCATGGGTTTATCTGTGTTATCGATCTCTATTTTACCAATGAGGAAACTGAGGCCCATTCACTCGTCTTCAGTCACATAGCTAGTAAAGAAAGGAAGAGCTGGGGATTTGGTCTCTCTAGCATCGCTTTCCTGTCCTACTACACTGCCTGTCATCAAGTTGTCTGCGGCTGCTCCCTCAACAGCCATATTTCAGTTCCTTTCTTCTCCACCCTCATTCAGATATCTCTGATAAAGACTTGGGAATTAAGAGGAGGTAGGAAGGCCAAGGAAGCCAGATGGCATCTATGGGGCCACAGGGCTTGGGGGCGTCTAGCAGGCAGCCTCCCTCCTGAGGGCCATGGTGGGACTAGGCCTGCCCACATTCCTTTGGAGCAAAGACCAGGCAGCAAGGTGTGGCCATGCCTCCTCAGGTGGCCCTATGGACAAGCATCCCTCACCTGCCAGAGTCCATCCCTCATCCTTCAGCAGGTGTGTACCCTCACCCTTAATCTCATGAGACTCACTCCTCACCAGCCCAGGAAACAAGTGGCTTTGAGGCAACCAGAGTCTCCAACAGGTGGTCATTGCTCAGTGACTTCTCAGCCCGAAACGAGGAAGACTGGATGTAAGGATTCAGGCCACCGGTTCCTCATTCCCACGAGCCACATTTCAAATGCTCAGTTGTGCCTATGGCATTGGACAGTGCAGCTAGAGGGCATTTCCACTGCTGCAGAAAATTCTTTGGGACAGCACCGATCAGTCTCTCCTCTGACCGGTTTCTGCCAGCCCTTGCCCTTGCTCTAACGCCCTCCTTCTTCATGAGCCTCCTTCCCCAGCCTCAGAGGCAGTTGTTTAAGTGAGAAGTGCCGGTGGATCACTAAGAGATAGCTCAAGCTGCCGGCAGGAGTGAGGCTGTCCTCTTGTGCATTCTGTGTGCCACGGTGGCTGCTCCATGAGAGGATAAGCCCCTGAAAGGCAGGGCATCTGGTGTCTTGTGTATCCCCGACCATGCCTTGCACAGCGTTAGGCACACAGCAGGTCCTCGATCACGTTTATGGTCCACCGGGGCTAACTGGTGGTCAAGGGGCTTGGGTCAGCGCAGCACTGGCCGGGCCGTGAATTTACTGCATGACGTCCAGTACATCCATTACTTCCTGCCAGGCCTCAGTTCTCCCTCCACCAAGGCGCAAGGGGATTGGCTGGAATAGATGATCTCAGAGCTTTCCTGCTCTTTCCATCCATGGCTTCGGGAGACAGAGCATAGATTCCCGGGGGTAGGACCCCCTGTGGTTGGAGCCCATTTTATCAGCAGCCAGTGCTCAGACCCAAGGCCAGACCCCATGGGGGGCTGTGCTGTGTGAAGATGTCTGTGACAGGTGCCTGGCGTTGTGAATGTGTGTGCATGTGTGTGTATGCCTATGTGTATACATTTGCTTTTGCTCCCAAACCAAGGTAACAGGGCAGGAAATCCAACATTATTGTGCAAAGACATAACTAACCTCTAGTCAGGCTGTGGGTGTGACATCTCCAGGACTCATTTTTATTGCCCCCTTTCCCTCCTTTTCCACACATGGCTCGATAAACAAATACATCCTGGTGTCTGCAAGGCAGAACCTCTTCCTGGGGATCAAGACCCAGCTCCTAGGGCTCAGGGTTGTCTACAGATCCCCATGGTCACAAGACACAGGCTGGTCTCAGGGATGTTCTGGAAAGCCAGGCTCTGCCGGTCAGCTCTCAGGGATGCCAGAGCTCGGCACGAACGCAGACCTCCCTTTGTTTGCTGGAGGGCAGGGGTACTGAGTTTAGAAAAGTGGATGGGTCCAAGTAAGCATCTCTTCGGCAAGAAGCAGATGGCCTGGAGCTTGAGGTGAGTCACCAGAAGGCACTGCTGGGGTGACGTATGTGGGGGCCATTTTGCTTCTCAGTTGCTAGTGCGGGAGGGCCAGGGCCAACCACACTGTGAAGGAAGTGGCTGTGCTCACCTCTCCCCGCAGGGCGTTTGGGCCATAGACACGGGAGGCAGAGAGTGGTGGTGGGGGCAGCTCGGAGTCTGCGGGGGGTCCTCCCCAGGGTAGGAAGCCCTGGCTGCCCTCAGAGGCCCAGCAGGCCCCAGGCACGGTGAGGGCCGGACCTCAGGATCGGGGGGCCAGGCTTTCGGAATCATGGGGTGAGGGTGGCAAGAGGTGGGGGCTGGGCTGCTTGGCCTCCACCCACCTCAGCTCCAATCTGAGGGCCCAGGGCCTCCTTCCTGCTGGAATCTTCTCTCTCCTCCTCCCTTCTATGGAGCCCTTCTCCAGGCCCATCCTTGACCCCTGCCCGCTCCTCCTTGTTATGCCCTGAACACAGCATTACTCTTATTTTGGGCCTAGTTTGCAGCCATGTCCCACTCGTGGGCACCTCTTCACTCTCTTCATCTGGGAGAGTTCTAGAAGCTGCCGGTGTCCTTAGACTTACTGGCTGCGTCACACCAGTCTCTGCTTCTCTCACCTTCTTCTCTGTCTGACCTTTCTGTGCCACTCTTGTGAGGACCCACCTGTGTAATTCAGAGTAATCCCAAGACTCTGTTCAAATATATAATTTTTTTAATGTTTATTTATTTCTGAGAGACAGAGAGACAGAGCACGAGCCGGGGAAGGAGGGGCAGAGAGAGAGGGAGATGCAAAATCTGAGGCAGGCTCCAGGCTCTGAGCCATTAGCACAGAGCCCGATGCGGGGTTCGAACTCACGAACTGCAAGATCATGACCTGAGCCAAAGTCAGACACTCAACTGACAGAGACACCCATGTGCCCCCAAGACTTTGTACAAACGCCCAGGGGAATATGATGCTTTCCCTGAACATCCTCCCTTCAGGGGGAGGACGCTGCCTATGTAGCATGGGTAGGTACACTCGTGTCACATTGGACTGTAATTGTGTGTCTCCTCCTCAAGGTTGTGTGACCAAGGACCTGGTCTTTTTTTACCTTAATGTCCTTCGTGCAAAGCCTGACACCGTATACGTGGCTAATGAATAGTTTGCTGAATACATAAATGAATAAACATGTACATGAAATAGCTCTGGGGCCTGTACACATGCCCCCCCCCCCCCCCCACCAAGGGGCTCATGCAAGCATGGTGTCAGGCCCCTGAGTCCATGCCCTTTGGCTTTCCGACCCTACAAGCTCGTCCACCTTCCCCCAGTGGGAGGACCCTTCTCTCCTTTCTGCTGGGCCTCCCAGCTGGGTTGGGATAGTCAAGATGGCTGGAAGAGGAAGATGGCTGACCCATGTGTTCATGTCTTCCTCTTCCTTGAAATCAAGCCACCTGCCTGCCCAATCATACCTTCCTCCATGCCTCCTTCCCAACACCTGCCTCGGCCTCCCTGCCTTCCTTTTCCAGTGTTCCTATCATCTGCCCCTCCCCCACCTACTGAAATCTGAGGAAACCCAGAACATCACAGTCCATGCAGGGACATCTTTACCCTTCGCTAGTATGTTGTCACCCCCCGCTCCCCAATAGACAGTAGTCCCTCAAGATAGCCCACCTGAAGCAAACCAGTCTTTCAGAGTCCTGCACCCCTCCGCCATCACCCACAGCCCGAGTCCCTGTGCCCAGCTCACCTGTCTCTCCCCAGATGGGCAGGTACTCATCTTGCTGAATGTCCAGCATGATCTCCAGCCCGTTGCCTGTCCCGCCCTTGACCGTGGTGAGCAGAGGTTTGCCATCCTCGCCTGAGTTAAACATGTAACACTTCCCATATTTTGTAAACACCTGGGGGAGAGATGAAAGGGAGAGAAGCACGTGAGTGACTTCAGACTAGAGATGGGTGAGACCCGAGAAGTGCAACATCAGGCCAGAGTCCCCACAGCCCGTCATGGTCAAGCCCTCTTGGGGACCGATGATTCCTCACTGTGGCTAATGGTCTGACTTTTGCCAAGTGGGATTCTGGCATCCAAGAACAAATCCAAGAACAAATCTGGATACCCTTTGATGTTTGTTGCCATGGGATCTTGTCTCTTCTCCCTCTGGGCACTACTCCCCTTGGGACACCGGGTGGTCCTGTCCACTTCCAAATGTTGAATATCTGTAAGCCAATCTGCATCTCCAGCCCCAGGCTCTCTCCTGGGCTCCACACACACTGACCCCACTGCCCGAGGAGCATGACTTCAGGGGGACCCACGGTCCTCTGACACTCAGCGAGTCCCAGGGGAACAAACTTCCTCGGGTTCTCTGCCCCACCAGATGGGTCCCCTGCCCTCATGTCCCAGGGAATAGCATCGCCATGTGCCGAGAGGCTCAAGCCAGACCCTCAGGGTGGCTGTCCACTCTTCCTCTTCTTCACCCCCATGTCCAGTTAGCCAGCAGGGCCTGGGCAAGGCTGTCTCTATGTCCAGCTTGCACTTTGCCTTTTCCCTACTGCATTGCCATAACTTAGGACCCAGCCATTGTTTGCTTGGTCTGCTGCCATTTCTTATTTGGGCCCCTGGATTCCAGACCACCTTCTCCAGTCCATTCTCCAAGTTCACTGTGACTCATTCTTTCTGAAATGCAAGCCTCATGTTGTTAATCCTAGGCTTACAATCCATCGGGGCTCCCCAGCTCCCATAGGCTGAAAGCCAGGCCCTCCATACCCAGCCTTCTGTGATGCCCTCTGCCTACCCCATCCTACAGCTTCCCATCTGTGTCCATGGAAATCCATGAGCAGGGAAGCTCCGTGCATTTGGGGACTACACCTGCTTGTTAGCTGAGGTGTCTATCTCCAGTGCTTAGTACGGCACCTCGCGTGGGGGGTGTTCCAGATATATATGAATGAATGAATGAATGAGTGAGTGAGTGGGTGGATGGAGCCAGATCAGATGACTTACAGCACCACTGGATGTGCCCTGCTGGTTCCTACACTGGTGGCTTTCTATTTGCTGCTTCTGCTACCTGTAACTCCTCTCACCCCTCTTCCTGCCTGGATAGCCTCTAACAGTTGTCCAAGACTGGATCGATGTGTCTCCTCCTCCAGAAGCCTTTCTGAGCCCCTGGACCAAGTTGGGCTACTCCCCTTTTCACTGTTCCCCTCGCTCCTTCACCACGGCAGCTTATCACATGCCCCAAATAGTTGGTCTTATATCTCTTCTGAACTTGACTCTGCCATTCACTTCTGAATCCAAGGGCTTAACAAATTGTGTGGCACACAGTAGGTGTTTGTACCGCTTTGGCTTGACGGATTACATGATTACAAAGATGTGGTGTGATGGTGTGGGAAAGGCCCGGGGCAAGGGATGCAGAGATCTTTGTCCAAGTTTGATGTTGCCACTTATTAGTCATGTGACTATGGGTGAACCAAGTAAACCCTCCAAGCCTCAACTTCTCCATCTATAGAATGGGATTATTAGTCATGTGACTGTGGGTGAACCAAGTAAGCCCTCCAGGCCTCAACTTCTCCATCTATAAAATGGTAGTGCTTGTCCTTTCTTTAGCTACCCCTCAAGGTTCCTGAGAGGATCAGCCGAGGTAATACATGCAAACGTGCTTTGAAAACTCTAAAAGCTTTCTACAAATGCTATGGGTTATTATGCTTACATAACTGCTTTGGAACCTCGAGCTGAAGCCAAATTATATCTGGCAAAACTGGCTGGAAGGGAGCCAGGCCAACTGCACTGGGTCTCTGCGGCCACTGAGGTTTGGGCCCAGGCCCCTCCTTGGCCATGCTCCACTGCACTGTCCCCTCCTGCAGCGTGGAGGCCAAGAGGTGGCTCTTTGGTTTCCCATCCTTCAGTGTGGGGGCAGGTAAATAGCAGGGGTGGGTGCTGGAAGCTGCCTTTCTCATGCAGATCTTGAAGGCCTGATGAAAGGAAGGAAGAGAGGCCTCTACAGTGTGCTGGACACACTGTTAGTCACTCATCTGTGTTATCTCATTTAACTCTTGCAGCCATGACTCTGTGGGTATTGCTGCTCCCATTGTGCAGAGGAGGAAACCAAGGCCCAGGGATGTTAAGTGACTCGTCTAAGTCACACAGCAAATAAATAGCAACGCTGAGACACAAATCCATGAGTGTCTTAACACGTGCTCTTTCTGGAGGTGCTCTCCTGGGTCTTGGTCCCTGGGACCTTTCTGAGCCATATACTGTTTCTCTGTGCCTTGCTTTTTCCATCAGCCAGTCAATAGTCACATGCATGCGCTCCTACTATGTGCAAGAATTAGGAGGATTGCCGAGAAGTACAAGCCCGGCTTCCAGAGACCACATTTTCGTCACCATCCAAAATGTCTCTGAGTCCCTGACCAGCTGCACTATTTCAGGACAGCCAAACCCTTCTTCTGCTTCATGGTGGGGGAGAACAGCTGGAACTGGATTTTTCAAGAAAAAATAAACCCTGAGCTTTAGCATGACCATGGTGTGGAGCAACTGCACTTGGCTAACGAATCTGTCCCCTGGAGACATGTTCTCGGGGACCACTGCAATGAACGGATGAGAGAATTTTATAGTTGGTGCATCTTTTGCAAGGGGTTGAACACATCTGGAGTGACTTCTGGGTGCTCTAATAGAGTTTCTCTCTGTAGATCCACTAAATATGCTTGTTGCTTCCAAAATTAATTATACTATTAATTGCCTATCTATCTGAGGAGATTTGTAAGGAAAAGTACATTTCATCTTCGCACCAAATTACTGCAAATTCCAACCACCCCACCCCCCACCCCACCTCCACTTGGAACTTGGACTCCAGAATATTGGGCTGAGGTTAGAATGTGATGCCTCCTCCTAGAGTCGACGGTGATCCCAGCCCAGTGTCTGAGATCCCAGATGCGCTGGGTGGGGGCTGTTGATAAAAGGCATGGACCCTCCGTGAGCTCCCGAGGGTGATGGCAAGGCACGAGAACTCCGAGGGGCCTTACAGACCATCTCGCCCACCCAACTTACTTCACAAGGGAGGAGACGCAGACCTGGGAGAGAGGAAGCAATTTGCCTGAGGCTGCGCAGTGAGGCCGTGTCTGTTTGGGACCAGACTCCTGGTTCAGTCTGCACTTCCTTTACTCCAGTCTCCCTCAGCTTCTCCACTTACAACAGGAGAGGGAGGCTCTAAGGGATTGCTACCTTCAGCTGATCATTGACAAGAGTGCCTGATCTGCGGCGGGCACTGGGCTGGCACATGGAAGCCTCGTGCATTAAAGTCTTCCCATGTAGAGGAGGGAGCAGACAGGTCTTTGTGATAGAGACTCACTCCCCATCCATGGCTGTCCCCTTGCCGGGCCTGGTACTCGTCCTAGGCCCAGGTGGTGGCTCCTGCAGGGAAGTGTGGTCAGCGTGGTGGTGAACAGAGAGGCAGGACGCTGGTGGGTGACCACTCCATGTCTGAGAGATGGCCAGATTCTTTCTCAAGTCAGGATCACCATAAAGAGGCCTGGGGCACCTGGGCGGCTCAGTTGGTTAAGCATCTGACTTCGGCTCAGGTCATGATCTCACAGTTTGAGCCCCGCATTGGCCTCTGTGCTGACAGTTCAGAGCCTGCTTGGGATCGTCTCTTTCTCCCTCTCTCTCTGCCCTTCTGCTGCCCTCTCTCTCTCTCTCTAAAAAGTAAATAAATAAACATAAAGAAAAAAAAGAGGCCTAACCCCCTTCTGCATCTTCCTGGTGCACTTAGGATAAGTCCCCAAATCGTCACGGGGCCCTGTATGGTTCAGCCCCGTCTCTGGTCCTCCCTTCTCTCACGTGCTTCGAGCACACCGGCCTCTTTAGTTCCTGGAACGTACAATAAGCTCTTCCCCCTGTAGGCCCCTTCCACAGGCTGTTTCCTCCACCTACCATGTTCTCCGCATACCCTCCGTCTACCTTCCTGTGATCGCTTCCCCAGAGGCCTCGCTTGACCACTCACCACCCCTGCTCCCGGCCTCCATTTCAGTTGGAACATCCTATCTTACGACCTCATACCTCCTGTTTTTTCCTTTACAGTGCGTATCAGAGTGTGTAACTAGATGGTTGTTCATGTGATTGTCTGTTGGGCACATCTTCCGCCAGACTGTAAGCTCTCAGAGGGCAGGGACTGGGTCCGTTTGGATGAACGAATGAAGGGGCTAAGGTACTACCAACCCATATCCCCTTGCCCTCCCCTGGGAGGTGGCCTTCGGGGCCGGCCAGCCTTGCTGATTCTGGCCGGAGCTGGGCCTGACCGAGTATCCCCCCCTCCCTCCCCTCCCTTTGCCTGCTGAGGCCGTCTCAGCTTCCCACTTAACTGTACCTAAGCAGTTTCACTTGCTGCTGCATGAAAGTATTAGAGGAAATAATCCTCTAGGAACTAAGACAGTCTACCTTTGTGGGGGCAGGAGAAGGGGCTCAGAGACAGCGAGGCTCACGCTGGCTGCACGCCTCTGTCAGCCTCCCTGCCTGTGCTGCCGAGGCCTCGGCTCCTGCCTGGTGTTTCTGAGAGGATTATTTTCCTCTCTGCTCCACATCAAAGGCCTCAGAGCTATTTACACACCACACAATTTTTGCTACAAACTTGGGACAAGATGCTGCTCTCCTTCCCCCTTTCGGGGCATAACAATGCATAAGTGTAACACACGTTTCAGATTTAGGTCTTATCGTCCCCAGCCAGAAAATATAATTTATTGAAGTCCAGACTGTCAGGCCCAGTTCGCTGCTTCTTCGGACCCACCATTCTCCCAGGCATCCCTCTGCTCTCCGGTAAGTGCCGACGGCCCCATCTCGGATGGCCGGACTGGATCTGCTGGGTTGCTAAGAGTCTAGGATTGCACTCAGTCGGATTGGGTTGTACGAGTTAGAGATGCACATTTCACACCTGGCTCTCTAGGAGGGAGGGGGGTTCCTGAGATAAAAATGAGCCCCGTGCCCAGCACCGTCATTGCTAACATTGGCACGGCGCATTATGGTGTAGACAGCTTATGTACAGCGTCATCTTTCTCAGTGGCCCCACGAAGGGAAGGAAACTAACAGTTCCTGAGCCTGTCCTCTGTATAGGTCCCTGCTTGGCACGTCCATAGGTATTCTCTCTTTCCTGATCATGGTCTAGCTCTCCTGATGGGGAGGCATCTTGTGATCATATCCCTATTCTATAGTTGAGGAGACTCAGGCTGCTGGGGAGGTGGGTGCTAGAGCTGGGATTCGCAGGTGAGGCTTTATCACCAAGGAAGTCAGGAGGAAGGAAGGAGGAAGTCAGGAGGAAGGCTTTGGGACCAGACGGGATGCCATCAAGACAGATCCCTGTTTATTTGTCAAATCCGTGGCCCCCAACACAGCATTTTCTGTTCCCAATGCATTTCCTCATCTACGAACCCGGCAAGATAATCTCTTTTTAAAAACGTTTATTTATTTTTTCGAGAAAGAGCGTAAGCGGGGGAAGGGCAGAGAGAGAAGGGAACAGAGGATCTGAAGCAGGCTCCGTGGCGACAGCAGAGAGCCCGAGGCGGGATTTGAACTCACGAACCGTGAGATCATGACCTGAGCCCAGGTCGGACACTCAACTGACCACCCAGGTGACCCCTGCAAGATAATCTTGCCATGTGGTTGGAAGGCCTAAGTGAGAGAATATAAGTGGATTGGTTTGCAGGATTACATAATAGACATCTTCACTAGTTATGAGTCCACACTAGGGGGGAGCCACTACGTTTTTCCTTTTCAGCGGAAGAGAGATTAGTCATTTGGGTTCCGGGTAGAGAGTCAACAATGAATTGAAGAATGGGAGGTTGGGGGTTCCTGTCCTCTCTGCGTATGGCCCTACCATACCAAGCTTATCTCAAAGTAGGTAGAGGAGATGAAAAACGCTGTGTGCTACTGATTGCTTATGCCTTAATAATGCCAAGCCTGTTGCTGAAGCCCTGGACAGCTGATGAGATTACTGGGGCCATGGAGTTTTGTAGGAGAGGGAGATGCTTCCCATGCCTACAACCCACTTCGAAAATCTGCATGTGAATTCCAACTGAATTGTAATTAGTTACTGGCATAGTGGCAAGACACCACCAATCTGAAGCTGGCATGTTCTAAATGAGAGGGACATGGAGGTGGGAATGGGGAGAGGGTCTCACTGCCTTTCCAGAGCTCTTGGAGTAGCTCTGAAGTTGGTACCTTCCCTGGAGTGCCATTCACTTTACATTTGCCATTACTAACGTTTGCGGCAGCCCCGTGAGGTGGCCATTTTCACCAATCCGAGGCCCAGAGGGGCTGAGCCAGGCCGCAGAGCCGGTCAGCGGAGAACCCAGGACAAAATCCATTTTTGCCTAGTTCCAAAGCCGACACTCTTTGTCCCCCGTCCCTCATAGGTACAGCTCATACCCTCACCCCTCTCCCAAACTGCTCTGCTCCTGGCCAGCTGAGATCAGTGGCTTGCTAACGCAGGGTTCTCCCATCCGGTAGTAGGGGAGGTACGTCTCAGAGTCAGAGGCATCGTGGAAAAGTGCAGGCATCTCATCTAAACTTCTCTTTTTCACATGTGAGCCCAACGTCCACGGAGGGCAAGGGGCCTGCCTGCAGTAGTTTGGGAACAGAGCTGAGCTCTGACCTGGGCTCGATGGCCTGGGCCTTCGCTCTTCCTCTAACGCCAGGGGCTAGAGATAATGGCCAGGATTCTCTTCTCAGGGCGTTGCGTCCAGGAATAAGAGAAAGATTGGCAACTGCTGCTGGCATCCAGGCTCAGAGTGACCTGGCAGGGGCCCCTGCCTTACGGAGTCCGGGAAATGCAAAGTGGAGCCCTTTCTGGGGAAGGTTAGGAACGGCCGATACCCATGAAGACACAGTTTTCTGGTTCAATTAATAGTGCAAACAACACTTCTCCAGCATGCACCTACTTAAGAAAATAAATTATGTATAAGCTCCCTTAAGGATTGTTGAAATATCCACTCACCAGCTCACAACTAAGCCTGCAAGCTTCAAACCTTCTAGTCCATTCATTAATCCTGACCTTTAGGGCTTCTCCTAGGCAGTCAGTTTCTTGTCTCTTCTTGCTTATTACACTTGAAGGAAATGAAACTGTACAGCTCCAAAGTGCGTCTAAAATCCAACCTTTCCCCGCCCTCGGTTGCCTGACTTTTCCTTTCAACGAGTTACTGAAATTTCTCATTAGGCTGTTTTCAACACAACACGCACATTAAAGCCAACCGTGTAGTCTTGTTTGGTTTTCCTCTTTCAAACTCCTCAAACGCATTTTGCACAATTGGGAAGTGAGGAAGTCTGTCAAATGGGTTACCAGGTTTCCAGCATGCAAAAATGAATCGGCGTTTTGTTTCCTGAAATTGCAATTAACGTGTTTGAAAACGAAATACAGCAGAGGGACGGATGCATAAGAAGGCTGCCTGAGACGGTCGGCTCTTTGAAGGCAAGGACCGGATCTTGTTAAAATGTCTGTCTGCGCATTCATCTGTGCCTGCGACAGGAACTCTCGACTAGCTCTTGCATCCCAATGACTGCCGCACGACTGTGTTTTCCCTCCAAGGAGATTTAGAAAGGCAATTTCAGCCAATACCCGTGACAGCACCTCCACGTGGTAGGTGCTATTCCTGGAAGTGAGGGAGCGAGGGGGACGTGGTCTCTTTGCAACCACTTGTCACCTCTTCCCAACTAGGGGGTCACCATCTCTTTTCGGACATTGTTAATATCTTTCTCCGTGGAGGCTCCCTCCTGGGGGGAAAGGGAAGAGCGGACAATCACTGAGCATTGAGTCGAGCGCTGTGCCGATCGCTTAGTGACCCTTCTATCCTTTAAAGTTCACGAAGCCCATTGATGTAGGCATTATCCCTCCCAGGGTGCCGACAGGAAAACTGAGGCTCCGAGAGGCTAAATATCTTGTCCAAGGTCCTACAGCTAAAGAGTGGTTCACCTGACCTTTTGTTTTATGCTCAAAGGTTGTCAGAAGTCCTTTTGACATTATTAGAATGTATGAGACGGTGATGTGACCCCTTCCTCCACGCCCCTGCACCCATCTGCTGGGATGTGACCTTTCCCGTGCGCGTTTCACTGAGAGGCCCTCCTGCCTCCTCTCTCCAAGCCTGAGTGCAGCCGGGGCCTTGTCCACCGGGAAACTGTCCAGAAAGCTTTAGATACCGTGCAGGAGGGGATGTGTGAGCCCCATGCAGAAGGAAAGAGCATCGAGCAGCTGCAAGCCTGTCAGCTGAGAAAACAGCACGAAGGGGAGGGGTGGGTGGCTGAGTGTTCTCCTCCGATTCAGATGTTTTGTGAGCAAGTGTGCTCGTGGAGGATGACTCATGGAGACACAGGGCAACTGGAAGGAGCTCCGGTTATTCACCTGGAGCGTCGTCGGAAATGCCAGACCTCTGCTGCTGAATCCCTCCTGACAGCTCACGCGAGAATCCCACACGGGCTCCACTTGAGGTTATGAAGTGGGACGTGGGGAGCCAGACCGACGCCTTTCAAGTCGGGCTGCCGCTTGGCTGGTGGGGGGCCTGGGGCCTGACTTGACGGAAGTTTCAAACGGGCTTCGGCAACAGGTTGGCTGCTGTGTCTGCTGAGGTCTTACTGTCTGCCTCCTGTGGGCAGTAAGGGCCGTGGCATCTCATCTCTGGATCCCCAGCGCCTGGCTCCACGGCCGGCACATAGTAGGCACTATGGGAGATGTCTGGGTGAAAGAGAAAAGTCCAGCGTGCACTTGGGAACCAGGCAACCGGAGCTTCCAATGCTGCCTCTGTCATTGCCACTTGTTGGCTCTTGATCCTTCATCTAGGAGATGCTGGCAGGAGTACCTTTCAGTAGAATTGTAAAGATCAAAAGGGCTATAATGGGTCTGAGAGTGCTTTGTGTGGAAAAAAACCCTCAGCCCAGGCGGGGGAGCATTTCTGTTTGTGGTTTGCATCATGCCCAAGGCCCTGCAGGAGCAGGGGAGGGACAGAGCTGTTATTTTGACGTGGGAATTGAATCCGAGATGTTCCATCTGGGGCCACGGTCACAGCTCGCCCGTTCATTCACTTAGCGAACATCTACAGAACACCTCCTGTGTTCTGGGCGCCGCCTCAGGCGTTGGGGACACAGAAATGAGTCAACGTTTTAGGAACTGCCCGGCCCAGAGGGTGGCCCTGCAGACGATCCTGGGTGGTGCCGGGTGCTGTAGGAACGCACAGAAGGCAGCTGCCCGGGAGGCTGTGCGCGAGGGGGCTCTGGGTGCCTGTTGCAGAATTCTCTCTAGACACCAGGGTATTTAGCAGGTTGAAACGAACCCCTGGGCCTGGCTCCTGGTCTAAGAAGGGCCATGCTGATGCGATCCGGAAGGCCAGAGGTACCAGTCCAGGCCTCTGGCTGCCTGGCTGAGCCCCACCTACCTGCCCGTCTTTCCAGCTCTCTTCCTCTTTTGGAACCTAACACCCTGGACGACTGTGGTTTCTGCTAAAAGGTGGGCAGGGTTTGTGGAAAACACAGACTTTGGAGTCAGATTATCCTGGCTGAACACCTACTATGTGCCAGACACCGTGCACAATGACTAATGGAGCTTAGTGGTCAGATAGCAGATAATTATCAAGACAGGGATGGGGTGACTGAGAGGCGTTTGGCACCTGGTTCTGCCCAAGGATGCTGTGTCAGTCCCAGAGCTCCCCCCGCCCCCACCCACCTCCCCACCCCAGCCGCCCTCCAGCCTGGCTCTCTAATCCGCCCATTGCCAACAGGTCACCAAGCCAAACCTAAAGTCACAGGGCCAAAGCAAGTGGATAAATAAAAAGAACACATTTCCGGTGAGTCAAGTCTGACTGGGAAGAGGATCCCTTTCTCTGTCACCAGATATGGGGAGCAGGACCCAGGAGGGGTCCCCTGCCTTTAAGGAGGAAAGAAGCCCAGAAAAAGGGGAGGAGAAAATGAAGTCACAAACCATCCATAGCCCTGTTACGATTTTCTTCTACTGACCCTACTGACCTGATTCCTGCTGCCCCAGTCTGTGCCAGCGTCCAGGCAAGGCAGACTGGGGGCAGCATGTGTTCAAGGCACAGCAGCCCAGACGCACTGGGATGCGGCCCCGAGTCCTGCCACATCTGGATGTTGTGGGGAGTGGGGTGGGGCACCTCCTAGTCTATGTTCGGATTACTCACAAGATGATGGATGTACCTGGGTTCACGGTCCCCGATCCAAGTTCTTTCTACAGTTGCTTGCTTGATCCTGCCTGCTGGACTTATGGGAATATGTTACTTGCTTGGCTTGCCCTGTGGCTTTGCCAGATCTCTTCTGGAGCATTCCTTGGCTATTCTTGTATAAGAAGTTTGTAATACTCTTGCTGGATATTTCTGCTCACTTGAACTTCACTTTTCCCTCACCCTCCTACCACCTATTCCTGGGGCTCGGGTGGGCTTCACCTCCCACTGTGAGTGTGTCTTTTTTTTTTTTTTCAACGTTTATTTATTTTTGGGACAGAGAGAGACAGAGCATGAACGGGGGAGGGGCAGAGAGAGAGGGAGACACAGAATCGGAAACAGGCCCCAGGCTCTGAGCCATCAGCCCAGAGCCCGACGCGGGGCTCGAACTCACGGACCGCGAGATCGTGACCTGGCTGAAGTCGGACGCTTAACCGACTGCGCCACCCAGGCGCCCCCGTGAGTGTGTCTTATACCTGGATGACCAACCCTGAGATAAGACATGAGTCACTCTGTGCACCTGCCTCATTGCCCATCTGTTGAGAATTGCTTTTTTTTTTTTAAGCAGGTGAGGGATGAGGAGGGGAGAGGAAGGAATCCAAAATGTGCTCTGCTGTGCTCCTGATTAATTTCACATTATTCTACAGGGCTGCATGGAAAACAATGCATCAGTAAAAACCAAATGACGGTTTATGATGTTTGCACAGGAAAAGCGGACGTTCCAATGAAGGCCAGGGCTGAAAATAATCCCAAGGTGGGCTGACTCTAAAAGCTGATCAAGAAAAGGTCAAATCCCGTAACTACCCACACGGCGCTGAAATCCTCATACTCCATTCCTACCGATTTCACGCCTTCTCATTAAAAACGTATTTCTAGGAAGTGCTCAGAGAACGTCATTGTCTTCCACTCTTCCCAAGGGCTGGTCTTAGAGGTTGGGTAGCACGTCCTTTTAGTAGCCAAGCACGTTCAAAACCATCACAGATTCAGAAATGCGGAGGGTTTCCGGGAGTTCAATCAGATTGCTTTCCTGACATGTGGAATGCAGACCTGGCTGGCAGACAAAGAGCGCGCATGGCGCCACTCTCCTTCATAGGTCCCACTGATTGGCCACAGCACTCTTTCTCTCTGGGCTGGACACTCTTTTTTTTTCCCCCAGCCCAGCAATGCTGGTTGCCACAATGAGTCCATTCGATGAATAAGGAAGAGACGAATTCTGTTTGCCATCCTTGTTTGTGCCAAAAGAACGCAACGTCTACCGGTGGTGCCAGGGTTTCTGTAACAAGGGGCAATTCTTGAAAGTGGGGGAAGGTTTGGGCAATGCGAGGGGCACAGTTTCGGGGAGTTAAGGTAGAAGGGACTCTAGATGGTGACAGAGGCAGAGGTGGGACTTTGCACACCGCGAGGTGTTGCTTCGACTTGACTTTGGTACCAGGATAGAGCGTGCATAGGCTTTGGAATCAAATCCCATTTCTGGCATTTCCTGGCTTTTTAAATGGCGCTAATAGTTTTGAGCCTCCCCATGTCTCAGATGGGTAGACCAGACCCCCTAGGAGACCGCGATTTTTGTTGCACCACAGTTCCTGGACTTCTGATCAAGTATCAAAGGACCTGAGAGATTAGGGGCTTTCAAAACGGGGAACGAAGCATTTTTTAGTTCATTGGATAGCCGATGAGCAACTATTACGTGTCGAATACGCTGCTAGGTCCTGGGAATACGAAGATAAATTAGAGGTGGACACCACCTTCAGGTAGTTCATGAGCTATCCGGGTAGAAATGGAGATAAAACAGCTTCAGATCGTCAGGGAGACAGAGCGGCTGTAAGACCGCCACTGATCAATTTACAGAATGCAGCTCTGGAGGGACAGTTACACGAAGCAAAGTCCACTCGTGTAGGATTTGTTCCAGCCCATCATCCCTGTTGATCTGTGTGCATTTTCACCAGGGCCTCCGTTTAGCTCCTGCGTGTACATCAGCATGCCCTACAGGCTGCCTCACTCCCCAGCCCCACCTCGTCTCCTCACCTCCAAAGCAGGGCCTGGACTGGGATGGGGCAGATGAGGTGTCTAGGGCACGGCACTTAAGGAGGTACTCCCTTCCTGGGGCTGAAGTCCCACCCACCTGAGAGTGAGCACCTCCTTAAATTTTGCACCCCAGGTGCCCTGCTCCAGACACAGCCAGATGAAGACGGGTGGAGACATTGGTGATGAAAGCGGCATGACAACCGGTTGTCTCAATAAGCTTGCAAAATGGACACTGTTGTCCCATTCTCAGATGAAGAAACTGAGGCTCAGAGAGGGTGAGTGACTTTAGAGGCATCATGGAGCAGGGAAATGCATGCAGGATTAGTGGAAGATCACACACAGGCTATTTACTAGGACACATCCGTGGGTGGACCTTGGGCCAGTTGCTTATTTTCTCTGAGCTTCTGGTTCCTCATCTGCAGAATGGGGATATTAGTGCCTCTCAGGGTTAGATGGGGACGAAGTCCAGGCACTTCCAGCTTCCGGTTCCGTGACCCTGCTTCCCCATGTGTCAAATGGGCTGGCCACACCTGCCTCACAGAGATGCCCCGGGCACCAAATGAGATGATGGGTGTGCCGACCCAGAGTCAGTTCTCAAGAACTGTGGGCAGGATGAAATGTCAGTTCCTTAGGCCTTTTTGTGTCTCCAGCCCTGTCAACTGTTCTCCTGGGGTCTTAGGGCGGTGAGCATTTGTTTGGTGAGCCTTTGGGAGGTTCCCGATGGTAGGCGCAGATCTTCCCTAGAGGGATAATTGAGACTGAATACCTGCTACCTTGATGCGCTTCTGTCATGATCCCAATCCAAACCTCCCGGCAACCCTGCTTTCATTGCTCTCATTGTTAGGGAAGAAGCAAGAGAATCCACAAGAGCTTAAACCACTCATGCAGCAAGGCAGGGGCAGAGCAGGGTCTCCGCCCCATCTATTGGATGAAGAAGCCTCTGCGTATCCCACTATGACACAGCCACCAAAAGTACATGCTAATATTTCTCAGCAATGGAGCAAAACCTATGATTTCCATGTTGCAACTTGCTGGAATATAAATGAGACTGAAGGCAAGCCACTGCGTGAAACCTGGTGAGAGCCAGCTGCTTCTTAGGCATGGCGGAGGGACGGCTTGAGGCTCTGCAGGGTGGCCCGGTGGTGTCGCCGAGTCATGTTATGAGTCTTTGCTGTGTCCCCAAAGGTCAGCTGAAGTTCCACGGCCCTGTTCCCCAAACACTGGAGACATGAGGGGCAGGTTAGCAGCTCTCTGCAGGTTTAAGTCTTGTAGCTCCTACCTTGAGAACATCCCTCTGGCTAATTTCTTCCCCTCACCCCCTAGCGTCAGCCGTGTGCCAAAACAGTGCTGCTCATCTCTTCTGGTTACCTGCCGCAGCCTCCTGCACGGTGGCCCCCTGCCCCCACTCCTTTCCCTCGTTCATTTTCCACATAGTGGCCACGGGATCTTTCTGGAAGGCAGACTCCTTCCGGAAGGAGGATTAAACCCTTCCATGGCTGCAAACCCGTTGGCTGGGTTCACTGGGGAGCTGGCAGGAGACAGAGACTTGCATGCAGGAGGTGCATCACGTGAGCCAGTGTTCTTGAGATGTGCACGCACATACCACCCCCATAAGGGAGTGAAGGAGCCAAGAGAAGTCCCCCGATGCATGTGGAGCTGGGGTGGCCCTTCAGGGTTGTTTTGAATGGAGACAAGGGGCCAGCTATCCCACGCTCACTGGGTTTGGGCCCCTCCCGGGGAGAGGACAGAACCCTGGGTGGGGTACCTCTCTGCACTAGAGGACAGTTCCCGGAGAGGGAATTTCTGGACTCGAGAGCTGTCTGCTGCCAGTACGCCAGTCACTGGGTGGGCGAGGGGCTCGGTCCTGCAAGGGTGAGCGTCCGTCATGCTGCCATAGTCCCTGAATCGGCCTCAGTTCCAGGGGCTTTGGAAGGAAACCAACACGTGCTGGACAGATGCCAAAATAAACGCATCCATTATTTGTCTTTCTGTTCTCCATCCCCGCACTGTGGGGCCGTGTCTTCCTTGTTTCTCCCAGGGTTCTATGCAGAGCCCCACTTCTCATAGGTACTCCATAGAAGTTTGTTGAGTGAATGATTAAAAGAGAAAGACTAAAAGAAACAACGCTGCCATCTGTTTCATAAGGAAAGATAAATTCGCACACAACTTTGCTGTCCCAAGCCTGCACCAAGTGAGCATAGCTGTATGGCCCCGTCTCAGGAACCCGGCCTCTTCCGAGTGGAAAATTTAGCAGGTGGGCTGGACCTCCCACAGCAAACCTCTGCCTACCAATGGCTCCAGGTCGAACGGGCCCCGGGGAGAGATTTGGTGAGGAGGAGACCAGGTCTCCTTTTGACAGTGTCTTAGGCAGCCAGGCCCCCGTTCTCCAAAAACAAAGAAATGGCTGGAGGAACTGGGGATATTTAGAATGAAAAAGAGCATACTTAAGGAGGACCACAGCTGTTATCTGCAAATATTTGAAGGGATACCATTTGGAGGAGGGAGTATTATTCCCTACCCCTGTGGGGAATAGTTCTAGGGTTTCAGCTGGTCGTAGGGAAGAACTTAATTAAAAAGTCCAACAATAATCTTTATGCAGAAATGGACATAAATCTCTATCATAAAGACATAGTTACACAAGTGTATCCATTTGTCGAAGCAATACAGGTAAGATATGTGCATTTCAACGTGCACACACTTGATAACAGAAAGGAAATGTTCAATCATCCTTATCATCATTATCATCCTTAAATGAGGGATGGAGGGGAGCAGAGGTACAGAGGAAATAAGAACATCAAAATGTTAATATGGTTCAATCTGGATGGCGGCACACGGGGTTCATTATGTTATTCTGTTTACTTTGTCTATGTGTGAACGTTTTTGTAATAAAAATAGATATATGTTAATTATTTTTTCAAGTTTATTTATTTACTTTGAGAGGGGAAGAGAGAGAGAGAGAGAGAACGAAAGCAGGGGAGGGGCATAGAGAGAGGGAGAGAGAGAATCTCAAGCAGGCTCCGTGCCACCAGTGCAGAGTCCAATGTGGGGCTCAAACTCTCCAACTGAGAGAGCATAGCCTGAGCCGAAATTAAGAGTCGACGCTTAACTGACTGAGCCACCCAGGTGCCCAGATGTATGTTAACTGTTAAACAAAGATGGATTGAATGGGCTATGTTGGGAGATAGTGGGCTTCCTGTCACTAGAAGTTTTTATGCAGACACCATGGGCATCCTCTCAACACCCTCACCCCGCAAGAACCTGGGATGTTGGAGTATGTTGACAAGAGCAGGAGACTGGGTCAGACAGTCTTGGTCAAGATCCTCACCGTTTGCCTCCTGAGGGAGGGAAGCTGGCTGAGGGTCTGAAAGAGAGCTAGAATCTTCAGAGCCAGGAACCAGCACCAGAAAGCCTCACTCCAGATGGTGGGAGATGCTGGGGTGCAGGCAGGGCAGGTACCCGAGGTGTTTGGAAAGGCCCCTGCACCTGCCGGGAGGTGAGTGGATGGAACGGGGGGAAGGTCGAAGTCATGGTAAGGACTCACAGGTTTGCAAAGTAGTCTGAATCAGTGACAATGTGAATTTTGGGGGGCACAGATCCATATGCCATTGCTACTAGCTATGTGACTCTACCAAGGCACTCAACTGCTACAAGCCTCAGTTTTCTTGTCTGGAAAATGGAATATAGGACCCATCTCCTAGGGTAGTTGTGAGAATTAAGTTAGTATAGACAGACATGCTCATTACGGTCGTTACTGCATGCAAGGGGGAGATGAGCCTAGGTCAAGGCAGGTGCCAATGGGGAGGAGGAACTAGGACTTGAAGGTCGATCTCAGACACCAGCCACCACCGAAGGGACACAATTTAGGGATGGCTAAAGAGGGGACGGTGTCTGAACGGGTCAGCTTGGCTTAAAAGATAGGGGAAAAAAATCTACAAGGACCCTTCCATTGATAAAATTCCAGGATTCTCAAGGGATCCCCAGCGATTTCCTGGAGTAATGCTGGGGCTTTCTACACCCTAGCTTAACCCCATCTCTTGTAAAGGCGCACGGTGCTGGATGGCTGTGTGTCCATGCTGCCTAGGACAGTCTCTCTTTGGCAGCTACCATGGTCCCCAGACCACTCAGCTGCAGCTGTGACCCCATTCCAGACTCTGGCCAGTTCTGACCGGGCCCGGGGTCATAGGGAACCCCATAGATAGGAGAGGCATCTTTAGCTCTCTATCTCAGCTCCTGGTATACAGTGCGTGTCTCATAAATGACGCCAAGTAAACAAATAGGTGCTTGAGCTATATGTGGGGACAGGTGCCTCAGCCAGGCCTGCCCGCTCTGGGGCTTGTGTCCCTGGAGGACCCACGACGATGGAGGACCAGCCCACCCTCCTCCAGCTGGGCCCACAGAGCCCCAAGAGGCCCGCTGGCAGCCACTGGCAGCAGGTGGTGCTCCCGGCAGATGGCAGTCGCCTCTTCATTTCTCGGCAAGGCTCAGAGCACCGGCACGGCCACCCACCACACGCACCATACATCAGAAGCCTAATGGTGCGTTTTAGAACATAAGCGGTAACCACCCAAGGGAAGGGACCCGGGAAGGGAATTAAAGCCAGATGCACAGCAGGGAGGGAAAAAAATTTGAGAAGAGACTCCGAGGAAACGGGGCCAGATCCGGAGGCAGGAAAAGGTATCTCCCAAGAACATACTGACCAGGGGAGTTCATTTCACTTAAAATCAGTGCCCTTTATGGAGAGCTGGGTTGGACGCTGGGACCCTGGCCCATCAGCACTTCCTGGACTGGGCCTGCCTGGCCTGGCCCTGACCACAGCATTCTGAAATGCTCTGTGAGTGCCTCCTGGCCGCTAACTCAGTTTTCCATTCAATAACTATTTTTGCACACCTACCATGGAGCATGAGGTTATGTACCATGGCATTTAAACTCATGGGTTGAGAATCAAAATGCTTGGATTCAAATGCTGGCTCTGCCCCTGCCCCAGGGACTTTAGTTAACCCTCCCCTGCCTCAGTTATTCCTTGTAATAACCCCCACCTTACAAAGCTGTCATGAGGTGTATATTGTCATGAGACAATATGGGAAAAGGGTTTAGGACAACGGTGGATACATCCCCAAGGGTCTCTGCCCACCTGAGGACACACTCTAACATTCAAGTGGAGGGGACAGTGGGCCATGTGTTTCCAGCTTGGGGATCGCACACAGTATTCAGGGGCTTCGATCTGAACTGAGCAGGCACATACACACATGTGCACGCACACACAAAGCACTCACACACATGTGCACGCGTGCATATGCACACGTACATGCACCCCCACAGGCACACACACATGCACAGGTACACGCGGGCCACCCAGCAGAAACCCATTTCCTAGGTAGGTAGGTGAAGTTTCCAGACCCTTTTCACGGAAAGGTGGCTATGCCTGGGTCTTGGCGTTATGCAGGCATCTTGGTTCCAGGGCTCTCTCGTTGCTGGCATATGGAGTTTCCCTTTCTTTAGAGCTTGGCTCTGCCTTAAATTTTTTTTTAAATTGTACTCTATCCTGCATCTCTATGTGTGTGTAATGGAAGATAGGATTGTGTTGGCTCAGTCCATCATGGAGATGGAACTAGAAATCGTGACTGGAATTTTAATTTTATTTGCTCATATCCTCCCTTGTTCACAAAGTTTTTGAGGTTGTTATAATAGAGAGATGAGCAACATAAGGTTCCTACCCTAAAGGATCTGGGGGGACAGGAGTGTAAGCAAATGAGTAATAGTAGAAGGAAGTATGCCATAAATGGGTGGCTCAGTTAAATATACGTGCGGAGACTCAGAGTTGGGCTAAATGACTAGCTCTGACCTGAGGGATCAGAAGAGGTTTTGTGAAGGAGATACGATCGTCACTGTGGCTGGATGGAGGAGGAGGATTTCAGGACAACAAAAGCAGGGAAGGGCAGCGGGAACAGAGTGAACGAAGGCACAGAGGTGCGTGTGGATGTAGAAGGTGTCCTGGAGGCAAGCGAGCACACTGGTTGGGGGAAGGGGAGGCTGTGGGGGAGAAAAGCAGTGGATGAGATGGGAAAGGTGGGTGGGGCAAGGCTGTGAAGATCCTGATGCTGGGTGGAGGCCAAGCATTGTGCGGGGCAACTTACGTAGTTACGTATTTATTTATTTATTTATTTTTTATTAAAAAAAAATTTTTTTTCAACGTTTATTTATTTTTGGGACAGAGAGAGACAGAGCATGAACGGGGGAGGGGCAGAGAGAGAGGGAGACACAGAATCAGAGACAGGCTCCAGGCTCTGAGCCGTCAGCCCAGAGCCCGACGTGGGGCTCGAACTCACGGACCACGAGATCGTGACCTGGCTGAAGTCGGACGCTTAACCGACTGCGCCACCCAGGCGCCCCTACTTTTAAATGTTTTTAATGTCTATTCGGTTTTTGAGAGACAGAGCATGAGTGGGGGAGGGGCAGAGAGAGAGAGGGGGAGACACAGAATCCCAAGCAGGCTCCAGGCTCTGAACTGACAGCACAAAGCCCGATGCGGGGCTTGAACTCACAGACTCCAAGATTATGGCCTGAGCCGAAGTTGGATGCTCAACTGACTGAGCCACCCAGGCGCCCCCAGAATTATGTATTTAATGCTCAGGGCCGTTTTCTATGTTACGCCCTCTTTCAAGGTAGGAAACAGACTCAGAAGTTATAAGACATTCTACCATAAGCAAATTATTATGCCAAACTCAGCCCTTTAAGCCCTTGAATCCTTTGCCAGGATTCAAACTCATCCACGGACCCTGAGTCCACACGTCCCCAAGAATATAATGCTGTGCCATGAGGCAGTTCTGGAAATGATGAGGCACTCTGGGAAATACAAAGTCTACACTGATCTTCCGGGTCGCGTGGTGCAGTGAAGATGAAGCGCTGCCCCTAGCCTCCATCAGTACCACCACAAAGAAGGAAAGAAGAAGGACAAAGAAGTTGAATGGAGGTCAAAAGCAGAAGGGCAGAGAAATACCAACGTTAGGACTGTGAGAAGACTCTGGGGTGGGGGAGGGGGAAGAGGCCGGCAAAGGAATCAAACCATCCATCCACAGTGGAAGAGTCTCAGAACTCTCAGCTCATTGGACAGAAGAGGGGACTGGGGAGCAGAGAGAAGAGCAAAAAGAGCCCTCAATTTATGCCTCTGTGCAGGACTGGCCGATGGACTCATTCATTCATGCC
The DNA here is from genome assembly GCF_022837055.1 of Prionailurus viverrinus. Taxonomy (NCBI): domain Eukaryota; kingdom Metazoa; phylum Chordata; class Mammalia; order Carnivora; family Felidae; genus Prionailurus; species Prionailurus viverrinus. The sequence continues at coordinate 20,875,692 of NC_062574.1, forward strand.
CCCAACACCCAGTCTCCTCTACGCCTAGCGCCATTATGCAGTTGCTAAAGACATAGGAGGGGGATATGTATTGAGTACATAACGTGTTAGGTATTCACATGCTCTGTCCCCTCTACCTCTTCAAGCAGCTCAATGTGAAATGTGTTATGACTCTCATTTTACTTACAAGAAAGCTGAGCTCCAAGATATCCGAGGTAGAGTGGGGTTAACACTCAGGTCACTGCAGTACCAAAGTCCATTCCTCTCCTCTAGCGCACCCTGCCTTTCGGCCATCATCCCTGCCCTCAAAAGCTTAATGACCAGGGTAGTCATAACATTTACTGCCCCAAGGAGGACCCTTTGGAGAGGGGAAGGAGAGGGCGTTCTCAGTAATCACATCAGGACGACAGGCATAACCTGACATTGTCCCAACAAACTGGGATACAGGCTCACCCTGTACTAAGGGCGAATTATTTATACTTGCATGGGGCTTGAAAGTTTTTCCAAGCATCTTCCCACTTCTAGTCATGCCTCATTTATATGGTGAAATGGGAAAGGTCCCCAGATAACTGAAGCTCATCCTTTAAAACACAATGTTTTAGGATCTGGATGATTCTGGATGGTGCACTTTGAAATGCAGCCCGGGGTTTCCTGCCTGAGTAAAGGGCACTCCATGGTGTTGTCCCTGGGCTGGCCTTGCTCTCCCACTCAGCTGGAGAGAGCTCCTGGAGCCCACAGGACTCAGGGCAGAGGCCTAAAAGGTGGTGGGGGGGGGGCTCCAGTGCATTCCCTGTCCCAAGAGATGGACAGACACCAAGAGTTCACCCTGGGCTTTCCGTGGTCAGCTTCTTCAGAGAAGCTCAAAAAGCAGCATCAACTAAGTCAGAGACTTGCCCAGGGTGCACCGCCAGTTAGGACTGGAATCCAGGTTTCCTGACTTCTAGTCTTGAGTTTGCTCTGCTGAGCCCGGCTGCCCTCGCAAGCATCCCTCCCCTTCCTTCCTCCACCACGTGAGACCCCTGGCAAGTGCCCCCGACAGGCTCCACTGTCTCATCCCTCTATGCCTTCACACCTGCTGTTCCACCTGCCTGGTACCTCTTTCCTGGGAGTGCCCTTCCTGGCACACTTTGTCCTTTCAGGGGGAACTGGAAGCATTTTCATCTGGTAGCCTTGCCTGAAGCACTCTACCACTCTGGACCTTGTTTATGGGGTAATTTTATACTGTGGGATTTATGCCTGCCTCTTGGTTTCATGCCAGGCTCCCGGAGGACAAAGGTTGTTTCTGTTCATCTCTGCATCCCAGCACCCCACACATGGCCTGGTACAGAGCTGGCTTTCAATCAATGTTATTGTATTAGATTGAAATGCCCTTGGAGGGAAGAGAGTTTTGACAAGAGAGGCTGGTCGGGAAGAGGCCAAAGATGGGGGCCCGGCTGCGTTCCTCACATCACCCTGGGGCCAAGGGTGGCTTTACGTGGGCAGTGGTTTAGAGCAGGCCTGAGGGTGTGGGGAGAGAGGCATGGGGGCATGGCGGCCCCAGAGATGGCTCAACCCTGCTTCTGCCTGTTGGAGTCAGCCTCTGGAAAAGTACCAGTGAATTAAAGCCCAATAAAAAAGTCAATTAGGTCCAAACTCGTTTATGCCTTAAGCTCCCCCAAGCCAGTGAGCCAGAATGCAAGCTGGGCCGATATTTCTCCATTTCCCTCCATGTCTACATTGGTCTCTGGTGAAGCAGCCGTGACACATTTTATTTCAAGTATAAATGGGGCAGATTGACTGATAACAAAGTGATGGCTTGCTGGGGGCTCTCTGGATCCTATTCAGGAGACTCACGGCAGCAGGCGTGACGTTCATGTCCTGACCTTGGGCTCTGGAAGGGGCACTGGGGATCGACGTGTGTGTCCTCGTGTGTGCGTGTGTTTGCATACACATACAGGGCTGTGCGTGCGAACACGTACGTGTGCACTGTTGTCTATATAGATAAGCCCAGTGTGCATATTTGTGTGTTGATGCGCCCAGTTATTCCATGCATTTATGGAGCACCTACTGTGTGCCAGACACCATACTCGCTTCTGGGATTCTTGTGGTGAAAGAGATAGTTTCTTGTGGGTTATACAGTCCAGAGGTCTAGAAGGGAAGACAGACAATAAAACAAGTAGTAACCACAAAGTACAATATATTGAAAGTTACATGGATGCAGATTGCTCAAATATCTGAGGGCACGCATGTCTGGAAATCCATAGATGTGTGCATGAATAAAGCAGTGTGTGTGTGTGTGTGTGTGTGTGTGTGTGTGTTGTTATTGTTGTCGTGTGCGGGCTGTCTCTGGCCGGCTCAGGTTCTGGAAAACATCCCTTCAGAGTGATTGCAGAGCAGCTTGCCGCTGAATCAGAACAAGGGACCTAATACCTAAAGAGCGTGCACAACCCGTGCGTGGCCTCTCCGCTTTCCTCTCACTTCCCTTTGAGCTCCTGGGACCACTGCTCACTCCCAAGAGCCCTCGGGAGGCCTGTGGCTGACCTCAATGCTGGGGTGGATGGAGAAACCTTGGACTAGGGTGATGGGGACATGGGTTCTATCCCCAGTCCTGCTGCTAACTACAAAAGCCACTGCAAAGGGGGAGAGGGAGTTTGGAGTATGGAATCTGCCCCTTACTGGTTGTATAACCTTGGGCATGTCTCAGCCTCTCTGAGTCTGAGGTTCCTTATTTGTAAAGTGGAAGTAATGATACTGTCTCCATCAACCGTCACAAGATTGCTGTGACAATCCCGGAGTCCTAAAGCATCCTTGCAAAAGTGGGAGGTAGCTAACACTGCTAATAGCTATCGTTCGTATCGTGGGTGAGCCTCCTCTGGCGAGCAGGGGAGGGGCAAAGAGAGAGGGAGACTCAGAATCGGAAGCAGGATCCAGGCTCTGGGCTGTCAGTGCAGAGCCCAACGCGGGGCTCGAACTCACGAAATGTTGAGTTCATGACCTGAGCTGAAGTTAGATGCTCAACCCACTGAGCCACCCAGCATCCCAAAAGCCACCTTTCCAAAGCAAGACTCTCGTAGTGCCTGTTCACCTGCATGGCACTTCCCAAAGTATTTTTAGGAAAACACCATTTCTATGATATGCTGTAGGGAAAAGAAAAAACAGCTCTGTGGTCAAACAGGTTAGAAAGTGCTGGGCTAACCGGAGGTAGGCATGTTTATTTTTTGCAAGACTTCTCAGGGCCTTTAATATACCAATGTGTGTTGTGAATCTCCAAGACGGGGCAGAGCATATGTTATTTCTATCTCAGGCAGGGTCCTTCCAGAGGCTAGGATTTAAGGGTCGTGTTATACTTGGGAGTGGCTTCAGGAAGCCTTGGTATGGGGGCTGTGGACTTGAGGCAGGGGAGAGAAGGTAAAACCATCTAGGGTGCATTTCGAGCCAGTTTTCCTGCCGTGGTGACTGGGGCTTAGTCCCGCAGGGGACGCTGAGAGATGGTGAAAAACACACCGCAGGGCTGTCACACCAGAGTGGGGAAGAAGCTGGCCATTCATGTGCTTGCTCCTGATTATATAATTAGAATCCTGGGGTGTTAACTTCTAAGAACTTCCCCCCTGCCCGGTGCTCAGGCCTAGGCTGTGTGTGTGCCCAGAGAATGCTCCCAGGCAGACACTCACAGGGGGTTGCAGAAAATTCCTGACAGCTGGACAGGGCAGAGCAGAGACCATATAGACAGAGCACCACCAGCAGGTGCCACAGGTCCCTTGCTTGGCTTAACCTCCAAGTCCATGCTTGGATCCGAGACCCCTCGGCGAGATGACGGTTCCATAGACCTTTCTGAGGTTAACACTGGCTGACACGATAACGTGCAAACTCCCTCCATGGACTGGCCCTAATCTATTTTTTTTCAATCTTATCCATTTCTGTTCCCTTTTAGCCTAAAAGACCGGCCACAGGGATTACCACAGTGGGAGTGCAGATGGCCTGAGTGCATGCAAACATTTCTTCCAGTTTGGACTCTCCTGGGATATTTAGAACTCCTGCACACAAATGTGTGCTTGCTACACTCGTGGCACGGGGCCTGAGACTCGATATAGGGTAGAGGCACCAAGCAGGGCAGGGGATGGAAGGTCCTGGAAGGTGGTTACCCAAGGAATCAGGCACTGAGAATGCCAGAATTCTTGTTGAGAGAAGCCAGGATGGAGGCTGGTGAGCCAGAGACAAGCTTTAGGTACAAAGTACCAGTGACGAACGACGGATGGGCGGCGGCGGGCCAGCATATGCCTGCACGTCCCTTTTACGAGGCACTAGCTCGGGGGATGCCCTGGTGTAAGGGAAACACAAAGAGAAGGTCAGAGCTGGAGGGCCCAAGCTCTGGGGATCATCTCATCCCCAAGACATTAAAAATAATTTGTTTTAATGTTTATTTGTTTTTGAGAGACAGAGAGCACGAGCAGGGGAGGAGCAGAGAGAGAGGGAGACACAGAATCCAAAGCAGGCTCCAGGCTCTGAGCTCTGAGCACAGAGCCCCACGCGGGCTGGAACTCACCAACCGTGAGATCGTGACCTGAGCTGAAGTCCGACACTTAACCGACTGAGCCACCCAGGTGCCCCATCACCCCCAAAACCTATTTGAAATACAAAGAACCGTGAAGACAAAAGAGGAGGGAAGGGACTTCCCCAATGTCACCCCACAGTGCTCTTTGAGAGTCGAGCCTGCTCAGAACGCACCTTTCTTGCTCACTAGGTGAGCACTTTACTTGGATTCCTGGACCAGTAGTGTTCCTGGTGGCGGAGAATTCCACGACCTCCGAGTTCCACGAGGAGAATGAAGCCCCGCCCAGTTGCCCTCTGCGCAAGCCCCTCCCCCTGCAGCCTTGGGACGCAGGTGCCTTACTTCATCTCTACCCTCCATCTCACCCCAACTGCTCCTTGGAGGGTCGGCTGCCACCTCAGGTAGTAATAATAACATTTGCAATTTTAGACGTGTCAGCAAGTTTTGCCAGGTAGTGTGAGAGAGCATGAATGCTAATGCCTCCATCTGGGGATTATGTTAATACACTATCCTGAATTGACATTTAAAAAATTGCATATTTTAATTGGCTGCCTCTTCCGTCTCCAAGTCCAGGATCGTATAGTTTTTTAGTAAGTGGGTTGATGCCGGTTGTTGGAGAGATGCCCTCGGCTGGAGCCTAGGAATCAGAAGTCACTGCATTCACCCGCAGGAATGTCATGTCTCTCCCGACTTTGGGACTATTTATATGCTGGGAGTACATTTCTTCTGCTTACTGGTGAGCCACCTGGCTCTTACCCTCCAGACCTCTCAGCCTGAGTCCCACCCCTGCCCCAACTGGAGAGAAATATGGTAAGGATGCAGTTGTTTGGGGCTCCTTCCCCACATCCATCCTTTCTGTGGGGCCCAAGGTAAGGTTTCTTGGGAAAATCCTGGAGTTCATTCTGTCTTTGCCTCTACGGCCAACGGGTTGGTGACTATGATCCTCTTTTTGCTCACCTAACTGGCAGTTATTGGGGGCACACGCTGTGCCGGGCACAGGGCTCCCACACTCCTTTCCTTCATGTTGTTTCCCACCACTTCAGGGACCCCGGGCAGGCTCCAGCATCTCTTGCCTGGGGCTACTGCAGTCTCCCTGGCCCCCAGTCCTGCTGCCAGAGCCCCATTCATTCCTTCCCTGCGGCCATTCTTTCTGCAGGCCCTGCAGATGGGCCCCTGGTCTCAAGGACCCATGCCCAAACACCCTCACCACGGACCACGCCTTGAAGAGTATTTGCACCCCTGACCCACCGCCCAGACAGATAAGACCACATGCTTGAACCAGTGCGAAACTTGGAGGCAGGCAGATGTGACTGTTGGTCCCTGTCTTTCCACTACCTATCACGTTGTTATGCTGTCCCTTTACTTTCTGGAGACCCAGTTCTCATACGTATAAAATGGGACGAATAGGTCTTGCCCTGCCCACCTGCCCGGGAGGTGGCAGGAATCACGGGAGATGACGAAAGCACATGTGTTTATAAAGGGTAACGTGCTGTCTGTAGAAGAAGGGCTTTTTGGGTGTTTCCCCAGCTGCACTAAGGGCTGCCCGGGGATGCATGTTCCTGGGGCTGGCCCGGAGCTACTGAGCCAGACTCTGTGGTGGTAAAAACCCAGCGATCTGGGTTTTAAATAAGCCTCCCAGGTGATTCTTCTAAGTCCTGATGTTTTAGAATCTTGACTTATTTTTATTATGTCTGAAATCCCCAGACTGCACACTTACCTCTCCCTCAAGCTACTTGGGCCCACTGAGCATGCTCTGAAGTTTTGCTATGTGCTTAGTGTCGGCACAGCTTCCCTCCCGGTCCCCAACTCCAGGATATCTTCAGAGTACATCCAAGGGGATCATAGTGTAGTGGAAATAGCAGGTGCATCAGAATTAGACCAGTGTTTAAATCCTGATGATCTCAGTGACTTTACGTAGATCGCCTAACTCCCTGTATCTGCATTGTTCTCGTGGGGGGATTAAAGCAGTAATCTCAGGGTTGTGATTAGGATTACAGAGAATAAACTCATCTGCAAAGTAGCTGCCACATTGAATAGGCTCACAGAGTACTGGTTCCTTCCACCCACGGGGTGGGAGATCCGCCGTGGTTTATTTCAGGTGGCTCTCACTTCACGTGGCATATTTGGACTGAGACTCACGGAGGACTTGACCTTGAGAACCTGGCAGAAGTGGCATGACTTTTGCTGAACTCAGCCCCCTAGAGCCCAAGTTCTGTCCTGAGTGAGCCCCTCTGCTCCCTGTGCAGGACTATTAAAGTTTAATTAGCAACTCTGTGCTATATGCATTATTAAAACCATGCTGGACTGGTTGTTAAATCCAGCCTGGGCTACCCCCGGTGACTGGGGCTTCCTTGGGGGTCAGTTCCAGGCCCCCAGGCAGAGCCAGAAGACACCCACTGTGGCAGGGTGGGGATGGCCTTGACTCTGGACGGGGGCTGCAGAGCTTGAGTATACGAGCACAGTGGCCTCTTACAGAGCTCTGCGGTTGCAGATAATCTGTACTGAGCTTGGCAATGGTTCGGGTTGCAGTTTTTCATCTGTAGAGAAAGACAGCAGCCTACCCCCCTCATTGGACCGGGGGGGTCCCTTCAGACACTTGGCCTCTTTCATCAAGGGCAGGGCTATGCCTCTCCCATCAAACTGGGGCTCCCATTAGGGCAGGACTGTGCTCCCCTTGTCTGACTAGGAAGTTTCCCGAGCAGAACCGTGTCTCTGCCATCAGACTGAGGGCCCCCTCCCTGAGGCTGCAGGCTGTTTGCTGCCCTTTGTCCCAGAGGCTGTCTAGAACACCCCTTTTCTTCCGGCTGGAAGCTTCTGTTGCCCCCGAGGCTCTGCCCTTTGCTTTGTAAGCAGTAAAAAACAGAAGGCAACCAGCTTTCTTTTACAGGTTGTTGGCTTTTAAGTAAAGATAGTTAAAATAATTTATATCTTGCTCGGGGGAAAACTGGAGAGAGGAGGGAGGGGACGTTTCCCTGGCAAGGAAAAGCGGCATAAAATGTCCTGCTAAATGCTCACTCAGCGGCCTCCGTTCCTTCAAGCACAGAGCAAACACTGGTGATTTAAGCCAAGCTCTGGGGATGGGTCAACGCTACAGCTGTGACTCCAGGTTTGACCCACGCACTGCAGGGTTGAGTCAGGCTTCCCAGGGGACAGAGGAGAGGGATGGAGAACTGAAGCTCAGGCGAGGAAAAGAGGGCATTGTGGGGATGGTGGACACTCCCCACAGATGCAGTTGCCATTTTCTGCACTTCAACTTTTGTTCACTAATTTATAGTCTGAGCTTTAGGGCAGCAGCTGGCCTAGGAGGTAAGGACCTTGGTTTCTTCCAGGGTGTTTCTTCCTAATTCCCCACTCTCACTAAACCAGTCTTTAATAACCTTGAGGTTCTTATCACCCTCGTATTCCAGAATCTTCACTCTAGTTATTTTTGTTTTTATCTTAGAGAAAGAGAGAGAGCACGCATGAGTGGGGGAGCAGGGCAGAGAGAGAGAGAGAGGGAGGAGGAAGAGAAAGAAGAGAACAGAGAGAAGCGAAGAGGAGTGAATCTTAAGCAGGCTCTACACTGAATGTGACTCAGCACTCAATCTCATAAGCCTGAAATCATGAACTGAGCTGAAATCAAGAGTCAGACGCTCAACTGACTGAGCCACCCAGGTGCCCCTGAATCCTTATTCTAAGTCTCTGTGAAGCAGGCTCTTAGCCTTCTGAGCTTTTTGTTACATAGTGTCATTGTCCATAAAGCTCGGAAACAGAATGTCAACACAGACATCTTCAAGTTTGTTAAAAAAAAAAAAAATAGTATCTGTGTTTCTAGACCTTACTGGCATACATCTGAGGGTGTAAATTTCTTGATAAATATCTGTCTCCTCCATTGGATCTTAAACATCACCAGGGGGAAGAACAGGAGTTTGTCCTCTGTTGCCTCTTCAGTATTCTGCATGATGTTTGGCACATCCTGAGAGTTCAGTAAATACCAAGTAAAAAAAAAAATAATGAATAAGTGAATGGCAAGGCTTATCTTGGGAGTGGGGATGGCAACGAAGTAAAGTGGAAGACTGAAAAAAGTGGGCTTTGAGAAAATAGGCTCAGGTGTTTGCGACACCTAACTCATTAACTCGGCCTTCCATCATGTTTAGAGGTAGAATTTGTACCCAGAGGACTGGGTTGTGATAAAAGAGACGGAGATAGAGAGCTAAGACTTAGCATGCAGAGATGAATCCCCTCATCATTCAGCCTCTTCTGAATATTTATAGATCCATTCTCTGTCTTCAAAGGATAGCCATATCCTTTGATAAAGAATTAGAGTCCTGCCTGAAGAATCTGGACTCATGACAGGTCAGTGCATGCCCAGCCTGGAGTACTCAAAGAGAGAGAGCAGCCTCTCTTGGGGTCTTTGTATGTGTTGCTCCCATTGTCTGGAATGCCCAGCCCCTCCCTAATCCAATGGGCTCCAACTTCCAAGATGGCGCCATCTTTCAAGACTTGGTCTAATGACCACACCTCTGTTCAGGTAAAACTGACCGCTCCCTCTGAAGACATTCATTGGAGAAACAGACATTATTTTATCATGACCCTTTCCTAGTTCATGTGTGCTGGCTAGTCAGGTGAGGCTCTTCTTTGAACTGTGGACATCTCAGGTGGACAACATCTGGCCACAGCTGTGGGTTGGACTAGCGGTGTGCTAAGGTCTCTTGCAGTCTCTGATGCTATGAGTTGCATATTTTGAATCGTATTCATTTCGTGATGCAAGGTAACTGTTCTACTTTGAAGAACATTTCAAATATAATTTAAGGAGTACAAGGTATTGAAAATCCACGGTGTGCCAGGCAGCGTGATGGTTGCATTTGCTTTTCCCTACCCCTTCAAATAACCCAGCGAGGAAAACTATTTTTATCCCATGTTTGGATGAGCAGAGAATGGCCAGAATGATCAAACAACCTGCCCAAGGTCACAGAGTCAGTTAAAAAGTTGCGTGGACTCCAGACTATTGGTCTCTACAGACAGTCTGTATCTTAATACCAGTCTACATGACCTAATCTTTTACCAATTGCCTAGCAACAGAGAAAATAGTTTCCATAGTAACAATAGTAAAATCAGTGGTGGTATTTGATAATCTGATCTTTAAAAAACCCACTTAAACTCTAAGCTATATTCCGCATCTGGGAACATATATAAAGAAAACAAGTCTAACTTTGGAAAGATGTATGCTTTAAGAAATATACCGAAGCATTATTTATTATCTTTAAAAAATAGTAACAAGAAATGTCCAACAACAGAACAATTAAATGCAGTGTGGTGCTCTCATTCAGTGTAATATAGGTAGTCTGTTGCCCACCCCCGTCTGTGTCTAGGAACCGCCCTCATTTCTTTGGAACTGACAACGCCTGGGGGGCAGTCCTTTTATGTGGCCTTGATCTCTTAATCCAGGTGGTTGACGCAAGGCGGGCACTTGACCCAAGCTAGGCAACCAGTTTCTTTCCTGGAATTTTTTAGAACAAGTTTAGACAGAACTCGGTTTGCCGTTGGGAACATGGGCTGTATTGTAACACCAGGCATACTGATGGGCAGCCCTGTCCTCCCTCTGCAGACCAAGGGCTGAAGGGAGGGGTGAGAGAAAGAGAGAGGGAGGAGAAGGAGGTGGGTGAGGAGGGAGAAAGAGGAGGAGGAGGAAGAAGGGGACGGGGGTTGGGAAGAAGGAGGTGGAGGAGGGGAGGAGAATCTACAGACTGTCTATAGAGACCAACAGTCTCCGGATCCCAGAGCTCATGAAAGCTGGGGACTTGGGCCACCCCACTATACAGGCATCTTTATGGATACAAAGCAGTGGCCTTAGGACATGTAGTGAGACTCGTACCCTTCCAGAAAATTACCCTCCTGAAGATACTGTGGAAGAGCCTGGCAAGTACAGGATGCATCTGGTTGGAGTCACTGCTCCTTTGTGCTCATTAGCCGGGAAGCTCCCTGAGAACAGGGCTGCCTCCTGTTCATCTCTGCATCCCCAGGGCCAGTGCGGGGTCTGGTACCGGGAAGCCACCAAGTCAATGCTCCTTCACCCCTGGGAGGCAGACCGAAGTCAGATTTCAGCTCCCTTCTTGCTATTTGCACATAGTCTCTTGGTTCCACACCAAGATTTTTTTTTCTCCGATAAAAGGGCCCAGACCCTGCAAACTACATTCCTCAGGCCCCCTTTGCCGGGACATTGACAGGTGTGGGTGGCCTTGACTGGGCCTGGGGGCAGGAGAATGGAGAAGGGACTGTCTACGAGCCTCGAGTCCAGCATCCCTCAGGCATCGGCTACGTGCTTCTCTCCAGCATCTGTTACCACACTCGGCAAGAGTGCCCGGCCAGCCCTGTGAGCACCTCGTCCCCAGCGGCCACCCCCTTCTGTGGCCTGAGCAACCATCACACCCCGTGTCACCATCTGCTTAGCACCTGCCTGGCAGCAGCTTGTCACTAGATTCTGGCGACACTTCTCCCTTTCCCTTCCTTCCTCGGTCCTAGAAGGTGGTAATTGCTTTGTGCAGTCACTAATCTCTGGGTTACTTTAGTACTCCGCATTTGTTTCTTCAGCCTTCCGACACGCGTCACAAAATCCCCAGATAACATGCCCTCTCTCGGAAATCCCTTGCCTGCTTCCGTATTCCTGACAATATGTTACTTACTTAAATTTTTGAAATCTCAATTTCTTCATTTATAAAAATGGAATAATAATCCTTCACTCATGAAGCGACTGGGAGGATTTGACGAAATCCCGACGGTAAAGTGCCTGGCCCAGAGCAAGTGCCGATGAACGCCGGTTACTGTCTCCACCCCGTGACCGGAGCTGCCAGCTCACGTGTGCAGGGGGCCCCTCCTCGTGGTCACTTGCCAAGAGACTGGCCTCCAGAAATTGCGCCCTAAGTGTTGGCACCATGCCCAGCGGAGCCCCACAGCCAACCTGGAGGCCCGGCTCAGGTTCCCATCACAGCCGGCGCAAATCCACAGGCAGGTAGAGGCAAAAGTATCCAAAACAGTGTTTTCAAGACCTTTCCTCCTCCCAACAGCCCCCCCCCCCCATCTTCGTCACGTCAGCAGATTCTAATTTGGTCTCAGAATATCCTTCGATGGCCTCAGGCAAGCGCTGTGTGTCATGACACAGAGGGGTACAGGGAGCTCGGCTCCCATTCTGCCTCCTCAGACGCAGTGACAAATCCCTGGAAGTCACTGGAGTGAGGAAGGACGACGTGCCATCCTCATTTGGCAGCAGGATGAGTGACTAGTGAACCCCCTGGGTGCTGGGTGCTGTGTTGAAGACTTTGAAAACATCATCTCTCATTCAGTCCTCATAAGAACTGACAAGACGGGAGGGATTATGTTCTTGTTACACATGAGGAACTTGACTCCCTGAAGGGTTAGGGAGGGGCCCATGTCCGATGATCCAGGGGCAGAGCCGGGGTTTGAAGCCCTACCCGGTCGGCTGAGGGCTGCCAGATGGAGGGTGAGATCTGCTCTCTGGGTCTGCTCCCTGTGGACACCTGACTCAGCTGCCCGTTATCAAAAACTGGGCAACAGGTGGCCTCTGGAATCTGAATTTGTGACACTGAGATCCCATTTCCCAGACAGCAAGCTGGCTGAGAGCCCCCAAGAACATTCCGTGCAGGTTAAATGGACAAAGAAAGGATGCCGCACCCAGCCTGTGCCTCTGGAGCTGGGAGGGGATTTTGGTGCCAGCAGAAGAAGACTGTGACCCCACCTGTGCCCTTCACCTGCTGGATCTTGGCTTCTGGCTGGATTCCAAAGAGCAGCTAAAGGGAGACCAGGAGGAAGGAAGGCGGAGGAAGCATCTGGAAGGATCTAGAAGTCTACATGATAAACGCCAGAAACCCAATGCTATTTGTTTGGGACTTTGTCATTTCAGTCATTCTCAAGGGGAAACCAAGCCCAAAGCAAGCCAGACTAGGGGAGCTATCAGTGCCCAACGTCCACCAATGGTCCAATCAAAGTCTCGTGTTTTCACTGGTCCTGTTTCTGGTTTGCTGCTTGATGTCTCTCAAAGAACCCCACTCTCCACTCTGAAAACCTGCTTGCTTATTTGTACCCTACATTTGAAGGAAGGGTTTGATAACATCTCACGCCCAGGTCAGGTTCGGTAACCTGGAGAACACTGCAGGGGTTGGGGAGGAGTGCTATTATTTTTGCCATTGTAGATGATTTGAGGAGACTTACGTATGTCAGAACATGTCAAGTGAATCACTAAAATTGTGTTTGAAAATTATCAGAAAAATCCCAAATCAAAAAGCAAATAAGGGGACAGAGAAGTTGGTTGAGGTCAACACCTGAGATGGGCTAGTAACTGCACGAGAACTGTGAATCCAGATCTGAATTTAGTCGTGTCTGAGAAGAGACACCGCTTTCATGGTTTGATAAAAGACATCGTACAGGTCCAGCTGGTGTGTAAATCCAGAAGGACAGGTGGGCTGATAGCACTAATAGACACCTCTGCCTGGGCCGGAGGATGTGCTGGCCCCTAACAAGTTTCAATTCACTGTCGTCTTTTTACATTTAATGAGACACAGCAGGGCTGTCCGGGAGAAGCGGTGGGATAGAGGCAAAGTAATCTTCCTCTTGTTTCCACCGTGAGTTTTAACTCAAGAAGGAGCTGTTGATGGTTTTTCTAATGAGCAGAAATGACCCCACACTTCAGTGAGATCCAGAGCCAGTGCCCATGTGACCCCGCTGGCATGCAGGGGAAGGCAGGGGACTCCTATTTACTGAGCATGGTATATCTGTCATCACTTTTAAATGCTCACAACGGGTGCCTGGGTGGCTCAGTCGGTTACGCGCCCAGTTCTTGGTTTTGGCTCAGGTGATGACCTCACAGTTCGTGAGTTCGAGCCCTGTGTCCATCTGTGTTGAAGGCGTGGAGCCTGCTTGGGATTCTCTCTGTCACTCTCTCTCTGCCCCTTCCCAGCACTCTTTCTCTTTCTCTCGAAATAAATAAACTTAAAAAAAAAAAAATAAATAAATGCTCACAAGACTGTGGGCTGAATCTGGCTCTGACTTAGAGGCATCCCTTTCCCAGCTGGGTCTACCTGCCTCAGCACTGGTTTTCATCGTCGATCGGAGAGCCAGAGTGCCTAGCTTTGTGTGTTCACTTGGAATCCTGCAGTGTCCAAGCTGGGGGGAATTTGGAGGTCAAGGAGCCTGTTTCTCTCTATTGAACGGCTAAGGAAGCTGAGGCCTGGAGAGGGACAGAGGCAGGAGGAGAACTAGACCTCCCTAGTTGACTCAGGTCGACCAAAAAAAAGCAAAAAAAAAAAAACCCCAAAAAACCCAAAAATCACCAATCCTAAAGGAAATGTGAAATAGTAAAATCAATGACTTGGCAATATACAGTAGAGCCGAAGCTTATAAGGTGTTTTCATACCCAAGTGCCATTTCTCCTGCCCCACAGCCCCATGAGGTTGGCAAGGAGGTACCTCAGTCACATTGTGACCAAGGAGAATGTCAGATTGTGCAAGGGAACATCGGCATGTGCCACACACTCCTTGTGCTACCCAGGACAGGGATGATAAAACCCATTCCACAGGTTATTCGATTGGGGTTCCGGAAGGAGAAGCAAGTCGTCCAAGGTTACCAGGAAATGGCAAAGCTGGGACTTAAATCAGTCACCTGACCTTACATTTAGGTCTCATTCAGTCTTACCATGCTCCTCTCCACATACGTATTGGGGTGAACCAGAGGAAGAATGCTCAAATACCAACCCACCCTTTACAAAGGGCACAGTGATCAGGATCGTGGGGTCTGAGGTTAAACTGCTTGGTTCAAACTCCACTTCCAGGACTGTGCCCCTTACTTAAGCTTCCTGTGCCTCAGTTTCCTTGTCTGTGAAATGGAGATAATAAGAATACCTTCCTTATTGCTTAATTGTGAGAATTACACAACCACATCAGAGAGCATTCAGAGGTCCTGCTCGGCCCCCAGTAAATACTGGCCAATAATATTTTAATTGTAAGAGTAATAATCAAAAATTAAAACGTTAGCACATATATTCAGATTGGCATTTGTTTGGTTGAAAAATGGAAAACATAGAAACATAAAGGAGAAAATAAAAATCCTATAATCCTATAACACACAGTGATCATAATATTTTGATATTTTTCCAGCCATCCTTTCCAAACACATATAGAAATATATTCATTGATGGTCTTTTATCCTGTCTTATTTATTTATTTATTTATTTATTCATTAAAAATTTTTTTTTTAATGTTCATTTATTATTAAGAGACAGAGCATGAACAGGGGAGGGGCAGAGAGAGAGGGAGACACAGAATCGGAAGCAGGCTCCAGGCTCTGAGCTGTCAGCACAGAACTCGACACGGGGCTTGAACTCACAAACCACAAGATCATGACCTGAGCCGAAGTTGGATGCTAACCGACTGAGCCACCCAGGTGCCCCTATCCCGTCTTTTTCATTTAGCATTAGGACATGAACATTTTCCTATGCTATTAAACAGCTTTTCAAATATAATTTTTAGGGGCACCTGGGTGGCTCAGTCAGTTAAGCATCCAACCCCTGATTTCAGCTCACATCATGATCTCAGGGTAGGTTGTGGGATCAAGCCTGGAGTTTCGGCTCTGTGCTGAGCGTGGAATCTGCTTAACATTGTGTCTCTCCCGCTGCCCCTCCCCTGCTCATGCATGCGCACTCTCTCTCTCTCTCACAGAAAAAAAAAATGCAACTGCTACTCATTACAAAATTATGCTACTCTATAGGTATAATTTACCTACCATAATCTAGGTACCCATTACATAATGTTTGTGTGTGGTTAGCTATTCAATCACATGTGACTGAAGAGCCATATACCTGGTCTCCTGCTGCTTCCTTGACACTAACTAGCACAGCAGGTAGGTGCTTAATTAATTAATATTTGAGTGAATGGAAACTAATGTTTTGGTAGGTGCTTCCAGAGAGTTCCTTCCAATTTTCACTCCTGCATTCATTGTATGAGTGTCTTTTCCAACCCTACCAGCATCTGACTTAAAAGCTAAACAAAAAATGTTGGGGCGCCTGGGTGGCTCAGTTGGTTAAGCGTCCGACTCTTGATTTCTGCTCAGGTCATGATCTCACAGTTCGTGAGTTCGAGCCCCACATCGGGGTTTAGCACTGACAGTGTGGAGCCTACTTGGGATTCTCTCTCTTTGCCCCTCCCCCCCCCTCTCTGTCTCTCCCTAAATAAATAAACTTAAAAAAATGTAAAATTGGGGCGCCTGGGTGGCTCAGTCGGTTAAGTGTCCGACTTCAGCTCAGGTCACGATCTCGCGGTTGGTGAGTTCGAGCCCCGCGTCGGGCTCTGGGCTGATGGCTCAGAGCCTGGAGCCTGTTTCTGATTCTGTGTCTCCCTCTGTCTCTGCCCCTCCCCCATTCATGCTCTGTCTCTCTCTGTCTCAAAAATAAATAAACATTAAAAAAATTTTTTTTTTAAATGTGAAATTTAAAAAAATGTTTGCCATTTTTCTGGGTAAAATGTAGGCTCTCGTTTTAATTTTTTGTTTATTTAATCAATAGTGAGGTTGAAAGTTGATTCATGTATTAACTCTCTGTTTTGCAATTCTCCCTCTTTTCTGTTTCTTCCTGTCTTCTTTACACCTTTCCCTCCTTCATTTTTTTGTTTTCATTTTTTTTGAGGTGAGGAGGAACAGCGGGAGAGAGAGAATCCCAAGCAGGCTTCACAATGCAGGGCTTGATCCCACGACCCTGGGATCACGACCTGAGCCGAAATCAAGAGTCAGACACTCAACCGACTGAGCCAGCCAGGAGCCCCTTTCCTTCCTTCTTTTGAAAGGAACTGTTTTCGAAGGAATAGGCACCAGGCCAGCCATCTTGATATGTTTCCCTGGGACACCTTCACATTTCCAGATAATCTATGAGGCTCATGATAATAAACTGGGTGCTTGATAATTATTTTAAGGTAATTGCATTAATACATTCAGGTACTCATTAAATCTGAGATTCAGTGATTCACTGATTCGTTAATTCTACACTCTGCCAGCTCTCAGGTATTCGTGAATTTCTCACTCCGTTTAGGGAGCTGGCAATTGACACACGGCTTTCCTGACATTTCAGCTTCAGATTGCCATTTTGTTTTCCTGTAATTCCTTGTACACCTTATCAAAGTTCAATAACAGTTTTGGAGGAAACTGCATCAAGGCATTAGCATCCAGTTAATTACCGAGAAGAGACAGTTGAAGAAAAATGGGTTTTATTTCCTATCATGACATCCGATTCCCTCCCACCCACCTGCCCAGTGCAGGTGCATATTTCTTTGGCACGGATGTTCCACCTGCTGCTCAGAAAAATCACAGAAGGATTCACAGAACATTCCAGAACTAGAGGATCAGGAAAGTGGATCCTCTGCCTCCAAGTGAATGTCTGACTCCTCCTGGAGAGACATTGTTCATTTTCTTCTTGGAACATCTTTGGAAACCAAAACCTCATGTCTATCTATAATCAATCATTCCATGGTCTTATCACTGATGAACAAGAAGTTCTTTCTTTAATCAGAGTGAAGTCATTCCTGCCTTAGTTTCTGCCACCTATTTATATATGACCTTGGAAAGCCCTCGTGTTGTGGCTTTCTCATTTCCAGAATGATGGTCCTGGAGTAATGACTCTGTAAAGTCATAATTCTAAAGTCCAAGATGTAAGTAAAGTGCTTCACACTTGAGGGCTGCTTGCTCAATGTTTCCCCTTTCTGTAGCATCTTTTGTTTTGACAGTAGGGGCACAAGGGAACCAACACCACGGAGGGTCTGCCACTAAATGTTGTGTCATCTGGGGATTTTCCCTATTTGATTTGTAATAAAACAATTCTATGGAGTAGATACCATTATGATCTTTATTTTACAGACAAGGGAGCTGATGTTTGGGGGATATAGCTCTCTTTCAAGGTCACATGGATTTGGTAGTGTGCTTACTCTTCCAGATGCCCCGTAGAGACCTACTAGGTCATACTAGGCACCGTGGGGCTGATCTATGGGAGGTGGTTGGAGGACGCAGGAGGAGCCTCTGCTCCCACTCAAGAGTCAAGATGCCTTCACCAAATGCCTCATGTTGCAAGGTCTTGATGCTAAATGCTTCAGAGTGTTTCAGGGGTACATGAGGAGATCCCAGCAGACTGGGGCCCTCGAGCAGCCTTTAAGGAGGAGGGAGCTCTGAGCTTGGTCTCAAAGGATGAGAAGATTCAGAGACACAGTGAAGCAAGGGGAGAAGAGGGGAAAACTAACAAAGGCAGAGAGTTGGGAGTGAGCAAGGAGGGCTGAGTGAAGAGGTTTGCGCAGGGAGGTGGGAGAGAAACTGTGCTGGGAGGCGGAGGTTGGCACATGGGTCACGGTTTCCAGGTTAGGTTAAGGGGTCTGCCTTTATTTTTGAGACCTGGGTTCCCAAAATGAGCCGCAGAGCACTGACCCCAGGAGAGCCTCTGAGGAAAGAAGGAAACAGTATTCCTTGCGCACCACTCTTTCTTAGTGAGTTACAACGCGCAATTTTTTTTTAAATGGGACCTAGCAGCCTGGTAATGGAAATCTCTTTCTCCCAGGCTGGAAGGTAATTTCGTCACCCCCGAGGGTGAGACCTTCAGGAGAAGAAGTATCTGTCGGAGGCTGGGATGGCAGAAGTGCTTTCTCCTAGCTGCCCCGTCTCTGACCTTTCCCTTCCTCTCACATTTGCAAGGTCTGTGACTCATAAAGTCCTCTCTCATCTTTAACTCACCTGGTCTTCAGGGCAACCCTGGGACTGGGCGGTCATCCCCACTGTACAGGTGAGGACACGGAGTCTCAGAATTAGAGCACCATCCCTAGATTCTTGCAGCCGGGTGGGGACACCCAGGTCCTTGACACCTCCATCTCGGAGTGTGGGGCTCTCTCCCAATGCCCTGCTCACCGACTCCTCCTCTGCCCTTTCTGGGGTGTTCCTTGAGGGTGGGGGTGTAGATTGGCTTTACTTACTGCCGCGATGGGCGTGCCTCTGAGAAAGCAGATGGGGTAAACTAATTTGGAGGCAATGTGACAAAGGCTAAGTGTGGGCAGGTCCAGGGAATAGATTTATTCTTTTCGAGTGTTTGCTATGATCTCCACACTCGTGAACACATGCCAGCCTTTGGTCAGGAGGCAGAGGGGGTTGTGCGTGGGGATTTCGTGGAGATAGTAATGGTACATTTCCTATCTTGATGACAGTTTTGCAGGGCGTGTATGTTCACAGTTTATGAGACATGTTTCCCAGGCAACAGGTTGATTTCATGTCAATGTGGACATTAGCGATCGCCCCAACCTTCTTCAAGGAGAGACTGGTGCCCTCTGCTGGGAGTGCTATCACCAAAGGCCTTGGCATCAGTTTCTGCAGGGACTACTCAGCGCCATCTACGCTCTCCCCACTTCCCGAGACAGCCCCCATCCAGTGACTCACCCCTGCTGGCCACACCAGCTTAGGATAGCTCTGAAAGGCCATTTAGCCCTGAGCACCTGTGGGTTTGGCCAAGGCTCTTGTCAAGCCCTACATCCCAGTTTGACATCTCTTCCCCTCCCCTCCTGTCCCAAGTGTTGATCCCAAGAGTGCCCCTAACAGACATTCTACACACTAAACTCCATCTCAGGGTCTGCTTTCCAGGAAACCAGGGGGATCAGTGTTCCCAGTTTGCCGAAGATATGGGACTTTTAGTACTAAAGCCAAGTCAGTCATGGACACACTAGGACCCTACAGCAATCCCAGCCTCATACAATGTAACCAAATATGCTCATGCTTTCACGGTGATCAGTAATTTTTTTTTTCCTTTCAAAAGTTGGGAGAAGGCCTTAATTCTTCCCAATAGTCTCGTGACAATCTTGGGGAGGCAGGAATTGTTATCTCTATGGGGAAAATTGGGACTCTGAGAAGTTAAGAAACCTTTCTTAGGCCAGACCATCCATGAACAGCCATGTGGGATTCGAACCCAGGCCTGCTGAGCCCAACACCTGAGCTCTAGCCCCAGCCCTCTTTTGTTTTAAGACACACACCTTGGCTGGATGTTCCAAGCACGGCTGTAGGTAACCTTGAATGCAGAAAGGAGCACTCACAGAATCCCAAACACGTTTGGAACTTTTTGAAAAATAAAATCAACACTCTTTATTTACTGCCTACCTCCCATGCAGGCCCAGCTCTGAGCATCTGAACTCTCTGCTAATTACTGTCACGTTAATTAAAAAATAAATCCCCTTTAATTTCATAACAGGTGGTTTGTGAGGCTGGAAGAGAACTTGAAACTTGTGTGCAAGGATTGTGTGGCTTATTTGCATTTCTAATTGCTTTGGGGGACACTGAGAGCCAGGCTTGCGGCTGTCTTTCACCTCCAAAGGCTGTGACGGGCTGTTGGCGGCTGTGGCATCTCCTCCTCTCCAAGGCACCACCTGTGAGGGTACCGGCTCCAGCTGGAGTCCTGAGGCTTCCCATCAGGGAATGTCCCCCCATGGCCTGCACTGCCCTGTGCAGTCACGCCCTCCGGTCCCCCCTCGGCGCTCATTTGTAGCTTCTCCCTGCTCACTCTGCTTTGCCCCAAACTCTCCAAGCATGCTGCCCCCCATCCCCGCCCCCGGCATCTGCACTCGCTGTTCCTTCTGCCTGGAATGCTTTTCCCCCAGGGGCCACGTGGTTTGCTCCTTTCCCATCTTCAAGGTGCTGCGCAAATGTCACTCTGTTTAAAATTGAAATGAACTCAATGGCACCCTCTGTCCTCTCTCCTGCTTTATTTTTCTCTGTAGCACTCATCACCATCTGGTATACTACCAGTATAAACGAACTGATTTGTTTATTGTCTGTCTTCCACGACTAGATTTTTACCTGTTTTGTTCACTGGTCCATCCCTGGGGCTGAGAACACTATTTAGCACATAGGAGATGCTCAGTAAATGATTGAATGAATGAATCCAATGATTGCCTCCTGTGAAATGTGTGATGGCCCTTGAGCAGTGGCTAGTGAAAGGCCTCAGGGACCATGATAGGGGAGGGGGTGCCCCCGGCTGCCTGCTGTGTTTCCCTCACTTGGCATGGGAGGCAAGGAATGCATGCACATAACTGAGGGAGGTGAGGTCCTACCCTGTGGAGCAGCCTGTTTAAGTAGCTGAACAGGTTTGCTGTCTTGTACTGTCCACTGGGCTGTGAACCCCTCTCCTTGTTCTGTTCTCTCAGCTCTGGGTCTACCTGTATGCCCGTACCTTGCCCTGCCCCCACTTTGTATTGTCATCATCATCACTACTTTCATCACCATCATCACCATCATCATCACCACCACCATCATCACCACCACCACCATCATCATCACCACCATCATCACCACCATCATCATCATCACCACCACCATCATCACCACCACCATCATCACCACCATCATCATCATCACCATCATCATCACCACCACCACCATCACCACCACCACCATCATCATCACCACCATCATCACCACCACCACCATCATCATCACCACCATCATCATCACCACCATCATCACCACCACCACCATCATCATCACCACCATCATCACCACCACCACCATCATCATCACCACCATCATCATCACCACCACCACCATCATCATCACCACCATCATCATCACCACCACCATCATCATCACCACCACCACCATCATCACCACCACCACCACCATCATCACCACCATCATCATCACCACCATCATCATCACCACCATCATCATCATCACCACCATCATCACCATCATCACCACCACCACCATCATCACCACCATCATCATCATCACCACCATCATCATCACCATCATCATCACCATCATCATCACCACCATCACCACCATTATCATCACCACCACCATAGTCATCATCACCATCATCATCACCACCACCATCATCACCACCACCATCATCATCACCACCACCACCATCATCATCACCACCACCACCATCATCACCACCACCACCACCACCATCATCATCACCATCATCATCACCATCATCATCATCACCACCACCATCGTCACCACCACCACCACCATCATCATCACCACCATCATCATCACCACTATCATCATCATCACCACCACCATCGTCACCACCACCACCACCATCATCATCACCACCATCATCATCACCACCACCATCATCATCGCCACCATCATTATCATCACCATCCTCGTCATCACCACCACCATCATCACCACCACCATCATCACCACCACCATCATCACCACCATCATCATCATCACCACCATCATCACCACCATTATCATCACCACCATTATCATCACCACCACCATAATCATCATCACCATCATCATCACCACCATCATCATCATCACCATCATCACCAGAATGGATAGTTCTCAGAGTCTTTCCACAGGCCAGATACTGTGTAAGCCACGTACACGCCCCTATGTCACTGAAACCTCACACCAACTCCCCTGCGTAGGTACTGCTGTTCTGTCCATGAGGAAACTGAGGCTCAGAAAAGCTGAGTAGCTTGTCGAGATCACACAGCTAGTGAGTGATGAGGACAGGCAATCTGAAGCAGTTCTTGCCTCTCCTTCTAGTTGTGTTTCTGTCTCGGGTTTCATGGTCTGGGATACCACCAGCTCTTCCTTTCTACTCTGCATGAATCCATGTTCTGTACACTCTCCCCAAGGACTACTTGGTTTGTCAAGAGCCATGAGTGTAGGGCAGGCTTTCTCCAACTTGGCACGGTTGGGCTGGATGTTTGGGGCTGGGTGGTTCTTTGTTGTGGGGGCCTGTCCCATGGATACAAGGATGTTTAGCAGCATCCTTGTCTTCTACTCACTAAGTACCAGTAGCATCTTCCTCTCCCTGAGTTGTAACAACCAAGAATGTCTTCAGATGTTGCCAAATGTCCCCCTGTGGAGGCAAAATCACCGTCTGCTGAGAAACACTGCTCTAGAGAATGAGCAGTGGGTGAATCAGGAAGCCTGTGGAAGGCCTGGGTCTATGGATCACTACAAGCTCCAAGGGTCTCCCGCTGGGCTCTGAACTAATCCAATAATGCAAGTCCTCTCTTGGTTCTTTTGGGTGAATGACTGGCATTGCCAAAGCAGTTCACTTTTGCCTCTTGCCGGGCTTGCTTTTCAGTGGCCCCCTAAATATGGTATAGCACGGCAGCCTTGGAGATGGGTGGTCTGCATTCAAAACCAAATCCCACCACTTGCTGGCCATCGCTCCCTCTCTCTGCACTTTGTTTGATAAAATGGAAACAGTCCTTGCACCTAGCTCGTAGGGTCTGGGGATTCCCTGAAATGTAGCCTGCAGGGAGCTTAGCTCAGGGACAGACACATGCTAGGGTTTAATAGAGGGCAGCTCCTTGGGTGGCTCAGTCGGTTAAGCGTCCAACTCTTGGTTTCAGCTCAGGTCATGATCTCATGGTTTGTGAGTTTGAGCCCCGCATCGGGCTCTGCGCTGAGAGCGTGGACCCCGCTTGGGATTCCCTGTCTCTCTCTCTCTCTCTGCCCCTACCCTGCTCACTCTCTCTCTGTCTCTCTCAAAATAAGTAACAAATAAACTTAAAAAAAATAAAGGGCAGCTCTTGTCGTTAAGTTAGCTGGAGGGAATTACTGCACACTGGTATCCATGAGCAAAAATTAGTTCGTGGCTGGAGTTTACTGGAGGACGTAATCTGGTGTCCTACCCCCAACGTCTGATGCCAAGCCACCTCGGTGGCATGGCCAAGCTCCCACCACA
Organism: Prionailurus viverrinus; assembly: GCF_022837055.1. Classification (NCBI taxonomy): domain Eukaryota; kingdom Metazoa; phylum Chordata; class Mammalia; order Carnivora; family Felidae; genus Prionailurus; species Prionailurus viverrinus. Next base: position 20,898,923 of record NC_062574.1, read on the forward strand.
CCTGAGCCCTGCCGCAGGAGAGAGAGGTGTCTGTATCAGTTGAGAACCTCGGGTGTTGTCTTGAACTGGTCGTGCTCTCCGGTTCTTTCCACTGTGTTCTTGCTTTTTAATTATAAATTACCATTTGTTTATTTTCATCATTACCAATTTAGCTTGCTGTGGGTTGTTTGCTTAACAACAGTAATTTGGGCTGAGGTTTTTTCAATGGCTGGGCTTCGAGGCACGTATGCATTGCACTTCAACTATGAGTCATGTGCGTTTCCAGTCTTTCTCCCAAACAGCTTGCACTGTAACACGTTCCAGTGATCTGTGAGTTCCCTTCCCGCTGGAACACAAGAACAGATGGGGCAGGAGGCTATAGGCCCTTTCAACTTGTGTAGGTGGGCTAGAGTGAAACGGGATGAGAGACGTTGTTCGACGTCAATTTTCCCTCTCCCTCTCGTTCTATAAATGGGGGAAACTGAGGCCCAGAGAGGTGAAGGGTCAGAGGTCATACCTGGTCACTAAAATCTAGTTTTCTCCATTACCTGTGCCAGGTTTCTTCCGCTCACCACGTCACCTGCATAGGTCAGGACCCCTTCTCCCTGAGGACTTTGGGTCCCTCACAAAGGTGGCTTGAAATTGCACACCCAGGGGTTAGGGCTCCTCCTGGATATTCCAGTGTGGTGCTGGTTCATAGTAGATTGTTGTAGCGTGTAAGTGTCGGGGCTTTGGGGTCAGACTACTTTCCAGCTGTGTGACTTGGGCAAGTTATTTAATCTCCCTGTGCTTCAGTTTCCTCAACTGTAAGCCGAGGATAGCGACAGCACCAACCTCCAAAGTTGGGAAGAATTCAATCAGACAATTCCTGTAGGGTGCCTAGCACAGTGCCTGACACAGAAAACGCTCACCAGATGATAAGCATTGTTCATATGTCCAAGGCTGATGTCGCATTCCCAGCAGGAGCCCCTTGGGAGAAAGAAAATCTAACAAAGCTTCCAAGTTTATAACTTCTGTGGCAGTATTGCACTTGGCCCTCAAAATGACCCAGGGCAAAGACTCTTGTCCCCATTTGACAGACGGGAACATTGAGCCTCAAAGACGAGGAGACTCAGATCCCGGGGCTTTCCAACCAGTTCCCTTCTGCTCCTGACCCGTCTGGACTCAGGTCCTGCCTCAGCACGCTTCCTCCTTCCAGACGTGTCATTCTGTGGTGGGACAGCCCAAAGCTGCTGTCTATACCTCTCAGGGCCACTTGGAGATCATTCTCCCCTCGTTCTGCATGGGTAGAGCCTGTCTCCAAACTAGACGCATGTGACCTTAGCAGAAACAGCAGAGACTCGACAGTCATCCAAAAGAGGGTGGCAAAGAGTGGAAAGACCCCTCTGGTAGGTCCCATCTGCCTGGCTGGTGGGAAGGGGGCTGGGATGGGGTTCGGGCTTCAGGGGTTGGGTGAGGGAGGGGCTGACCGATTTCACGCATTCTGCAAGCTTCCCCTGAGGACTGTGAGCTGTGAGCTCGTGGGTGGGGAGAGGCCTGCAGGCATTCTCTGCAGCCCTGTCCCTGGCTCAGCAAATGTGCACAGAATGAACAAATCGGGGCAAGGTCAGGAAACACCTTCCTCTGAAACCGTAGCTAATAAAAAAGACATAAAGGAAGGGAGATTAAGCCAACACAGCAGAGACCCAGTCTCGGGGACAGCTTGTGGCTGGGTTGCGGCAGAACTGAGGGGATTTCCCGAATCTCATCACAAACCTAGAATGCAATTACCACCAGAGAATTTGTAACACCTACTGGAAGACAGGGGCTTGCTCCAGAGGGAAAGAATCGGGATCTGGCTGTCTCCTACTCTGAGAGAGGGCTGGGGAGCTGGCCAACAGGGGCCTTCTGCTCCTGTCTTTACTGCTGGAGTCAGGAAGAGGGCTAATGTTTACAGAGCACCTACTGTGTGGTGGGCATTGTGCCAGGCATCAGGTCTTCCTTTCTATGCTTCAGCCACACTAATCTTCTTGTCCTCTCAAACCTGACTGTTCCTCCCACAGGGCCTTTGCACATGCTGTTATTCCTGTTTCTTCTCCGCACTTGCTTTTTTTTGCACAAATGTCTCCTTAACACCATTTAAATTTTAGCTTAAAGTTTTGCATTTTCGGGAAAAGCCTTCTCCAATCCTAGTTGAAGCCCCTTCCCCGTAAAACATTTTAGGTATTTGTACTCGCTTGTTTTCTGCTTCCCGCCACTAGAGTGTAAGCTCCCTGAGGGTTGGGATTCTTTCAGCCTTGCTCGTGGCTGTGCCCAAGGACAGTGCGTGGCACCGAGTACGCACTCGACAGATAGCTCTTCCTACCTTGGAGGCTGGGTCCTTTTCCCATGGAGTTTTATGCGAAGCTCACAAATACCCTAGCAGGTGGTGTGCCTCTTCCATTGTGCTCATGAAGAAAGAGGGGATTGGGACTTACTCAGCTAGGAAGTGACGGAGTGAGGATCTGAACTAAGTTTTTGATTTCAAAGCTGTACCTTCAGAGATACTGCACTGCTTCTCGAGAGGAGAGACGGAGACCCCAGGTCGGCATAATGGAACGACACTAGATCCCGTCGACCTCCATCAGGCAACCTCTGGTCCTACCCTGGCTTTCTAAGGAGATGGTGCTGAGAGAGGAAGGTGCCGACCACCCGACATGGATACGTCAGGTTGCCTGGTCGTTCTCTCTCCCATGGAAAGTTCATCACTGGGTATTTCTAGTTATCACTGTCTTTTGGGAGAGCTTGGCCAAGGTGAGCCCCTACTTTGTCCCTGACCCACAGAGCCTGGCCACTCTTTGGGTACCAATAGAACCAGCTTCTTCTGACTGTGCTCAACTGTTCTTGCAGTCACCTCATAAAGGGTGGGGTGGTTGCCACACGAGATTCAGGGTGAATGAGGCTCTCCCAGGCGACGTTTGTTTCAGCCCAATACCATCGCAACACAAATATCCTTGCATGGAACACACCCCCGTCCCTCCCAGAGGGGGAGGGACATTTCTTTCAGGTGATATCAGATGGAACAGAATTCCTAGATGAACAGAGGACGTGGACAGCATCTGGAAGCGGGCTGTGGTAACAGCTTGCCTGGCTTCCTGCCCCTCCCAGCCCCTGCCTGTCTACAATGGGAACCCCGGACCCACCCGCACCTGTAGGTGGAGTCTTGATCCAGGCTCTGGAATAATCCCGCCTGTCTCATCCCCAGTTCTGACTTGATGCCCCCGTCCTAGTTATTGGGCAAACTGTCCAATACACTTGGACTCTGCTGGTTACTCAAGCTAAGCTCTGGGGATAAAGAGACAAATGAGACACAGTCCTGCCTGTAGGGAGCTCAGTCCAGTGGGGTGGGAGCGGGGTGTGAGTTAGAGCATGAAGACACCCACGAAGAGACATCTGATGCAGGGGAGACTGGAGACTGCACAGCATGGAGAGGGTATCTGGATGTCAGAGAAGGCTTCCCTGAGCAGACTCCAAGGGGAAGGAGCAGTTTGAAGGCAGAGAGACAGAGGCACGCCCTTGTGGGCTGAGAGACACCAAGTCCTGGTTTCTCCAGGAGCCTGTGTCCTGCCTGTTAACTTCCCTCCAAAAGGTGGCCTCACTTCCTGCAGACAGACTGCTCAGACCCGCCTCTCTGTACACCTCGTGCTCCCTACACTCCCTATGGAACGACCTATGCAAACGTCTTGGGGGAAAAGCACCAGGTGGAGGGAACAGCAAGACAAAAGCCTCAGGTGAAAGGTTCCTTGGATCACCAACTATGGTCGACCTTCCTTTAAAAAAAAAGTTATGTTTATTTTTGAGAGAGAGAGATAGAGCACAAGCAGGGGAGGGGCAGAGAGAGAGAGGGAGACACAGAATCCGAAGCAGGCTCCAGGCTCCGAGCTGACAGCTTAGAGCCCGACAGAGCCCGACGCAGGGCTCGAGCCCACGGAGCACAAGATCATGACCCGAGCCAAAGTCGGACGCTTAGGCCCCTGAGCCACACAGGCGCCCCCGGTCACCCTTCCTTTATATAGAGGTGAGGAAACCAGGTTTCTGAGAGGCTGAGCGCCTTGCCCGGAGTTCTGTAACTGCCATCCGCAGGCGTGGGGGTCCTGCCACCAAGCCCACCCTGGCACATCTTGCTGTGGCTCATCCTGTCCTCACACTGAGCTCCAAATTCCTGGCGGCTGTGGCCTGGCCCAGGGCGTGTCCAGCCACCGGTCCTGTCCTGTCTCCTCCTGGCCCACCCTGTGCTCTGTGCTGAGGCTGACACAGAGCTCACCTCATTTTTGACAGGATGGCAGTTTCTGTATTTAGGCCACTCATGAACCTTTCTGAGATTCTGATGAGCTGCTGTCTCCCTGGGCTCTCACTCCAATGGCTTTTCCCTGTGATTCAGACGCTAATGCCCCCTGAGGTCTTTCCCCTGCAGGCCTTACTGCCAGGGGTAACTGGAGGAGGCAGACCTTCCTCTTGTCACTGACTGAAATCCTTGTGGTGCAGATCTCCGGCGGGAACGGTGAGTGCAGTGGAGGGAGGGTTAGAGCGCTCATCGGGCTCTCTGGAAACAGCTGTCCCCCAACCACACAGGCACATGCACACACACGCACGTGCACACACACACGCACGCATACACGCGCACACTTCCTGACTGTTGCAGGAGCTTGTGCAGGGTTCTGGAGCTTCCCAACAGCTATGTCTTGTAATTGAGCCCTTTGGGGAATAGTAACCCACCTGGCAAGGATCTCTTGCAATCTGGGGCGCCTGGGTGGCTCAGTCGGTTAAGCGTCTGCCTTTGGCTCAGGGCATGATCTCACGGTTTGTGAGTTCAAGCCCCGTGTTGGGCTCCGTGCTGACAGTTCAGAGCCTGGAGCCTGCTTCAGACCCTGTCTCTCTCTCTCTCTCTCTCTCTCTCTCTCTCTCAAAAAAATAAATCTTTTAAGAAACAAATCTCTTGGAATTAGGAACTGCTGGAATCCCTGGGAGTGACCTTCGAAGGCAGGGACTTCGGAGTGACCCTTGCCTTTTCCATGTTCAAATCTCCCAGCATGCCCATCATCATTAGGAGAATGTCATTTGGCCATTCCTGCTCCCTGACACTTTGCTAACCTCCACTGTAAGTATCAAGTCCCCAGGCTTCTTCAGCACATTCTCCTCACCCGTTCCCTTGGTCTGTGAGTCTGTTTTGATTATTTTCACCATCTCTACCATATTCGACACGACAAAAGCGGTTTGAGACATAAGCGAGCATCTGGCCTAGAGCCTGGAAGCTGGTCCAGAGGCTCCACTTGGCCCTGGGATCCTACCTGAGCCTGTTCTGGACCCAGAGTTCCAGGATGGGTACTCTCTACACCGGGAGGCTTGTGCCCTTGGTTTGCTTACTGACTCTGGTCACATCTGGCCTGAGAGCCAACTTTCCCCCTTGTTGGCTCTGGCATGGTCAGGAGAGGTGAAAAGTCTTGCTGGTCCAGGCTGATTCACAGAACACCGGCCCTGGCAGGGCGCTCAGACTCAGTCCATTCCAATCATCTCAATGCTCATATGAGAAAACCCAGGCCCCAAGATGGGGCCGTTCATAGAATGGCTCAGGCTCAGATCAGACTATCTTCTAAGATGCATGAGTCTTTGTAGTTGTGGATACATAGGCTGCAGGGGACTTTGTAGTGTTTCAAAGGCTGGTTGGCAGGGAGTCTGGGGGTGGGTGGGGGGGTCTGGCTATTCTTGAAGTGGGCTGAGCCCATGAATCACCCAGAAAAGGCTGCCTTTCCGGGTTCCTGGATTCCTGATGCCGCTCTAAGCAAACACCTTTTCGCCCATTCAAGACACTCAGTTCCAGAGAGAGTGACAAAGACATCTCCATTTGATGCCTCTGCTACAACCTTCATCTGCTTTTTGAAGAGACGCACAAGGACAGCACAAGGTAGTGGAGGAACCACCTTTTTGTGGAAGGGCTGATCTACAGGAGGTGTTCCCTGTCGGCTAGTTTGGAGCTGACTCTCATCCAATCAGTCAACCAATCATTCACTCAATAATTATTTATTGGAGACCCACCGAGATAGTCCAAACACTGTGTGGGGGTGGGAAAGGATCAATGATATAAATGAAGGAACAAAGGTCTTAACGATTTGGTGAGCACTTTCTAAAGCACCGTAGTGGACACTGTAATACATTGATACGTGTTACCCTGTTGTGCATATGAGAGATTAGGCATGCGTGGACTCTGAATCAGTCCAATCCGGACTGAGTTTTAGGGTGTGAATCCTTGGACAAGACATTTAATAATAAGTGCTACAATTCATAGGGCACTTGTGCCAGGCTCTTGCCGAAGCACTTTTCCAGAATGTACTCAATTGCTTTAATCTTTAATTTCCTCGTCTGGGAAATGAGAATGGTCATTTCATCTTTTCCAGGTGTTGTGGGGATTAAATAAATTCATAGTTATGGAGTTACTAAACAATTGCTTGCCCATGAAGTGTTATTCCTTTCCTTTTGTTCTTAGCTTTGACGCGGCTCTTAGTCTAGAGGAAGAAGGAATCTAAGAACATAGATAATGAACACGAAGTTGAAAGTCAAGTTCCAAAGGACAGTTATAACCAAGTACTGCGGGGATCTAAAAGAGGGAAGCGTCCTCTTTGGCTGGGAAAATGAGGAGGTGCTTGGTCTTGTCTTTCTTCTGGGGTCTTGAACCCTATCTCTCCACCCAAACCGCAGGTGTCTCTGAGGCCCTGGCATGCCTCACACCCCAGGTCCCCTGAGAGAAGGCAGGACGTATTCCCATAAGGCTTTGGGTAAAGCCCACCCCTCCCGGCCTCATCCTTACAGCAACTGGAAAGAGATGGGCCACAGGGAAATGCAGTGAGAGCTGAGACAGCAGTCAGAGCCCAAGGTGAGGAAACAGAGACCCCCTGTTTTGCACAAGAGTAGAGCAGCATGGCATAAAGGCAGCTGTGCATAATGTATCTCGACAGCTCATCAGAGAATGTCAAATTCAACGAAAGCGTTAGAAATGACAGTGATTTGTTTGTTTCCTCTGAAGAGCTCAAGAAGAGGCAGGATTTTGACTTGCTCTCATGAGAACAGCATACTTTGGGAACAGCCTGGAATCACACAGTCACAACATCTTGTGGCTGGAAGGGACAGCAACGCCTGTCTCCCAGGCCGGGGGTGGTGATTAAGTGAGACAGTGCATGTGACATTTCTCCCGTGGGGTTTGGCACATAGCAGGAGCACGCTTCCTGATCATGTGCTCCAATCCCTTGTTTTCAAGAGGAAACATCAGGCCAGCACGTGACACTCAATATGTCCCGAACCACATTTGGGGCCATCCAACCAGCCCTTCCTCCCGTCTGTGTCATTTCCCTTGGCCACGCTGTGCCTACAAGGGGCGAGCCAGTCATAACCAAAGCCAGCAGGGACTCCTCTCGTGACCTCTCTTCGGTCACTTGCCAAGCTGCAGGGGTTCTACCTCCTCAGTGGCTCCCAGTTGTGCTTCTAGGTTCTTACACCGCCACCATCACCCTAGCGGAGGTCCTCGTAGTTTCTCGCCTGGACCGTCATCACAGCCTCAAAATTGCCCTCCAATCCTCCACCTCCAGTTTATGTGTATCTTCTCTCCAAATAATTCTACCCAAGATGCCAAATGGATTTTTCAAAAGCAGCTCTGCTCTCACCCCTTTATTCAAAACCCTTCAATGACTCCCCACTGCCTACTGCATTAGGAGCAAATTCCTAACTCTGGCTTTTAAGGCTTTACCCCATAACAGCTTGGGCTGTCCTCCCCAACCCTCTTTTGGCATCTCCCATGGATAAACGTTATGCTCAGCAAAACTAGATCATCTGCCATTCCAAAACATGGACTTGCTGCCTTGCTTTCCCACCTCCAGGCCCTCTGCCTGACATGCCCTCCCCAATCTGTGCCCAAGCTGCATCGTCTGGGGCCTTTCAAGTGCCATTTCCTGTAGGAAGAAGTCTCTCTCATCCCCAACCAGGTGTTAGCATCTTTTCCCTGTGAATTCACAGAACACGATGGCTTAGGCCTCTCCTGAGACGCTCCTCTCAATGGACCCTGCATCGTGGACACTTGTGGACAGGTGTTACCCACCACGAAGGGCAGGGATGGAATTGAACCACTTTCGAATCCCCTACGGTGCAGAGCAGAGCTGCCTACACCATAGGCACCATCTAAGTGTCAGCTGGTCTGCATTGTGGCCTGGGAAATAAGATTTCCCACTGAGTGGCCAGGTCACCTGAATCCTTCTCCACCCTCTCTGGGTCAAGCTTGTGCTGCCTGCTGCTCAGGGAGGGACTTCTTGAATTCTGGAGGCTCAAGGACTGCTCTGTGTGATAGGCCACTGAAGATGTTATAAAGCTGTTAAGCTCAGAGGGCCCTGAGACGTCATCCGTTCTAATGCCTTCATTTTACAGAAGAAGAAACTGAGACTCAGGGAGGGGAAGTGACTTGTCCCGGGTCACACAGAGGCTGAATTAGGACTAGGACTTTAGAGACAGGAGACATCTTCAACATTGCTGGCTGAATGGGCGATTTGTTCATTTATTGATTCGTCTGTTCAAATTCCTTCATTGAGCATCAGATACCTGCCAGCCACTGTGATTCAGAGATAAGAAAGACAGAATCCCGACTCTTAAGGGACTTACAGGGTGGCTGGTATACTGGTGGAAGGAAGAGATATGTTAATAGACACTCTGCAAGGAGAGGAAAGAGTGATGGGAGAAGAGAGGAGGGCACCTCACCCAGCCTTGATCGAAGGTAGAGATGGCGTCTTGCATGGCCACAGGGGCCACCAACACCCTCCCTCCCACCCCAGCTCAGAGGGATGGTCCAGCCTCTGCTGTGCCTCTTTGTTCTAAGTCCTCTCCCACAGTCCATGCTGCAGAGACAGTGTTTGAAACGATGATATGTAGAAGGATGGTTTACATTCCCCCCAGATCCACAGTTAAGTTTCAATTAGACAAGGGACATAAACCACTTAGCTTAGTGCCTTACAGACAGCAAGCCCTGACTAAAAGTTAGCTATTCTTATTACAAATAAGGAACTAGAGGCCCGGGAAGGTTATGTAATGTGCCCAAAATAACACAGCTAGTGGGCAGGGCAGCTGGGCTTTGAACCCAGGTCTGTCTGCCTTCAAAGCCCCCTCTCTCCAAATGCCTCAGAGACCCCTAGTGTCTCTTGCAGACTTTTAGATAATGGAGACCATCCCACAAAGCCCCGGGATCAGTGAAGCCCTGCTGTATCCAAATCCTTCTCTCACACACACAGAAGAAAGGGTTTCTGGAGAAGAGGTATTTTTCGGGTGCCTCTCACCCTGCTTCTTGGCCCAAGCCCACATTCCCAGCCCTCACTACTACCTCTGGTAGTTCTAGTTCTCATCCGTTATTCCTGAGGGAATAATAATTTCTGCAGCCCTGGGTGGGCCTCTTGCTGTCCCTTTGTATCATAAAGTGCACAAGACCCCCAGGATGAGTCAACCAGAGTCCTGTGCTAGGGAGACAACATAGAAGAGAGAACTTTCTGGAAGCTAATAGTGTGGAAACAACAGAGAGAACTGTTCTCCCAGCAGTGCTGGAAACACGCACAGTCAATTTGTGGGAATGTAGAGCCCTTCCAAAAGAACCAAATTTAGCCAAGCCATCCTTTTGGTACTTTCTTACCCAAGTTTTATTCACCTGATTTTTTGTTTGTTTTTGTGGAAATGCTCGGCAGGGTGAGCTAAACATCTTGAGGGAGACTCATGATCTAAACGGTAGGATTCTGATTCAGAAGGACTCCGTATGCCGAGGTCTAGATGTATGAAACCCATTGGTGATTACGTATGTTGCAAAAAGATTCACCTTCAAATTCCCTTCATGTAGGAAATGGCTTCCCATTGTCATTTTTAAAACAGATCATTAACTATTTGACTAGGAGATGGGGGAGCGTGAGGTCAGACAAAATTAAAGGCTCAAGTAGGAAAAATCTACCAACTGAAGGTCCTTTAGGACAGCTCTCAAAACGTAGGCAGGAGGAAAAAGGATCTTAGTCTTTTATGGTATTATTACCCTCCCCCTGTCATGCAGGCTTCACTGAGGCATTTGTCCAAATATTCATGCGGCGTTCTCATGTACATCACCAAGAAGTGCTATAGCAAGATCTGTGCTATAGATCTTCCCCCACTGAAGAAGAAGGAGGAGGAGAAGGAGGAGGAGGACAAGGACAAGGAGGGGGGAGGAGGAGGAGGCAGCCGCTGCCACGAAGGGCCCCAAAGATTTCACAGGTCATAAAAGGCTAAAGATCAGGTTGCTCAAACCTTCTTCAATACCTTTCTACAACATTCACATCAAATGTTTACCCTAGTTTTGATGGTAATGGGGAGCTCTCTACTTCCCAACGCAACTCACTGTACTTTGTACAGCTTTGAACAATTGGAAGTTGCTCATGTTGAGCCCAACATATGGAGCTTCATCCACTTGACCTTGGTCTACCTTCTTCCACCCCAGAGTCCTTCGGTCCTTCCGCTTCAGAGTCCAATGTGACATTGTGGGCCTCAGTTAAAGTAAACAGATGTCAAGGCTGATACTGGCTCCACAGGGGCCAATGTCTACATGCTGAAGAAGGCATAAAACCCCTTAATGCACTGGTGATTTGATGCATCACCTCTGTGAGCCTGAGGGAAATCAAGATGGTACCAGGAATTGGAAGACTCGAGTTCTCAGGCTTACTCTGTTACTGTGTCTCTCTAACAGCCAGTAAATATTCATTCCTAGGTTAAATATTAATTCCCTAGGTTAATATTAATGGAAATGTCCAGCAAGATAAGCTAATCATATTAGGGGAGACTTATGATCCAAATGGCAGGACTGTGATTCAGAAAGACTCAACATGCTGAAGTCTAGCTGTACAAAATCCATTAACCTAAGAAATCTCATCTAAAACCATGGTTTCAGCTGACTAGCAAATTCCTATCTCTGGCTCAAACTTCTTGGGACTCTAGACCAGTGAATCCCACCACTTTTTAATACGGTGTTTTAGTACTTTAAGAGGTTCTTCAAACTCAACCTGCCCAAACTTGGTCACCTTCTGGGGACCCAATCCCAATGAATGGGGCTGTCATGCATCCAGTTGCACAACAAAAATCACCTTTTCAACCTTCTCTGTCAACACTCTCCCACCCAATCCATTGCCAAGTTCAACTGGTTTTACCCCCATCACCATCAACACCGTGTTTATGACCTCGACTCCTATATTTGCCTCCTCCCAGGTCTCCCTGCATCCACATCGACCTCCCTATGGTGGGTTCTCTGAATTAAGAGTGATTCCTTCAAACAAAAATCTGGTCATATGTCCAGAATGCTTAGAATTGCTCACAAACTTCCATTGTCCTCAAGATAGAGACATAAGCCTTGAACATAGGATCCAAGCCCTGCAACATGCCTCAGTCTGTTTCTAGCTATCTCTAGTCTCATCTTGCTCCAGGCTCCAGTCCCTCCCCACTTAAGGCCTTTGTCAACATCATTCCCTCTGCCTGGGAAGCCCTTCTCTACACCCCAAAGCCTAGTTAAATCCTCATCCTTCAAATTCAGCTTACTGGCCAATTTCCCTCCTCACACACTCTCATAGCACAGTGACCCTCCTTCACTGAACTGGTCAGGGTCGCACTGCTTATTTTCACTTGTGTAGTTTTTTGATTAATGTCTGTCTCTCTCACTAAGTTTTAACCTGCAGAAGGGGAGGGAGCAACGACTGTGTATCTGTTCATCATTGCTTTATTCTCCTTGGTGGTACGGTACCTGCTACATAGACTTTCCTAATGACTCCTAGTGGCCCGGATGAGTAATACATCTTGCACTCTCGAATGACCACGTCCCAAAGCTTAGGGAGCCACCGATATGCCCAGCCCCACCCCTGCCAGGAGCAGCAGATGGCCGTGGCAAAAATAAAGCCCAGCTCTGCATGGCAGATGGACAGCTCACCGAGCACAGTGGGAAACCTGGTGGTTCTTACTCTGCACTGGGGACACATGCTGGCTCTCCTAGGCATGGTGTGCGGACGCCAGCCTGGAAGGTCTATCCTTATCCTTGGGGACATAGTCATAGAACACATCCTCTGGACAGCCACTTTTTCCCTGCTAGGAATGCCAGTCGTACATCAAGAAAGCACCCTGTAGGAATAATACCTTCCTTCATAGTTCATGAGTATTTCTTGACTGTCAGCTCTTACAGTTCAGAGAGCTCAGTAGCATGGTTTAGTGCAATAGTTCTTGAAGCGTAGTCTCCAGACCAGCAGCCTCAGCATCCCCTGTGAACTTGTTAAAAATGAAAATTCTCAGCCCCCCACCATCGTCCTACTGAATCAGAAACTCTGGGGGTGGGGCCTAGCAACCTGAGTTTTAATGAGTGCCTCAGGCTGTCACTTCATTTCAGGCAAAAGTTTGAGATCCAAAAATGCATCAGAAAGCACAGCATTGGGGGATGCAAACCAGAGTCAGAATCCTGTCTGGCTGTGGGCCCTGAGCCAGTTCCTTGACCAGGAGACAGTTTTCTCCTCTGCGAAATGGGGACATTATTCCGTTCCCCATGGAGACACTGTTGAGAGTTCTCCTGTAATGTGCCTGGCATACTTCAGCGTCCCATACACGTCATTTCCCTTCCTTCTTTCCTCATTTTATAAGCGAGGAGGCAGACTCTGGAGTCTGGGCATGCGGAGGGCATCGGGGAGAGGTGGGGCGAGGGATGCACTCTGTCGATTCCTTCCCCTGGACCACACCACCTCTGACAGGCTGGGGGGACGTGGCAATGTGAATGATGCATCGATCAGCACAGCCTGACCGGTGTGAGGACGGCCGGGAAAAGGAAGACAAAATTGTCACAGCTCTGAACTGCTTCATCTGAGTTGCTGAGGATACTGAAGGTGTCAGAGGAAGGTGACATCTTGGGGGACCCTGTGAGGGCAGCGGGGCCCGGGTGGGAGACAGGAGCTGCATTTCTCCTGGAGCCTTTCTTGCCTCTTGGAGGCTGGGCCGAGAAAGGGCCACCAGGGGCTGAAAGTTCATAGAAAGACAGAATGCTTTGGAGCTGTGAGAACCTTGTAGAAGACAGATGGTCAGTCCAGTGGTTAGGAGCACCTGCTTGCAGACCGGACAGATCTGTGTTCTGAGCCAATTTAACAGCTGTGAGATCTAGGGCAAATGTCCTAATGTCCTCAAGTGTTAGTGTTCTCATCGGTACAGCCGCCAACACCGTGCCTGACACAGCATGAGGCCACCGGGTAGTCTGCTCCTTTGCCCCAGCCTTGGCCTCCACTGCTCATTCCTGTGCCCCGGAAAACCGGATGACAGTAGCCTGGGGCTCCTCTACTGCCCCATGAGCCTGGTTGAGTGAGGGCTTCATGAGGCCCTCCCCTGCCTTAGGGGTCTGCTCCACAGCTGTGGGAAACCACGTGTATTCCCTTCTGGTGGCCCGGAAAGCTTTGAAGGAAGGTTGGGGGAAAGAATATAGGCCGACCCCCCTGGACAGGTTCACTTGGGAGGACTCAGAAGTTCTGAAAATCAAATCCATGCATCAACTCATTCGTTCATCAAACATTCGCCATCATTTACTCTGTGAGAGGCGCTGTCTTCATGCTGGAGACACCGAGGTTAATAAGATACGGTCCCCACCCTCAGGGAGCTCACGTCTTGGTGGGGGTTACGGAGGAGTCGGTGGCTTTGGTGCCGCCGTGTGGTCACTGGGGTTGTCTGTGGACAGGTTCTTCCTCCCAGGCACACGCTAGGGTAGGACGGTACTCCCCGGCAATATGATGTCTGCCCACGGGGACTTGCTGGGAGCAGTGCGTGTCACTGGAAGGAGGACACTTCAAGAGCCAGCGCACCTTGTCCCCTCCCCCAGCCCTGGGCCCAGAGAAGCTCGAGTGGAGCTGGAGCCCTGGTCCCTGAGTGGCCTGCTGTCGATCCACGCTGGACACGTAACCTGAGCCAGAAATGACTTCGTGCTGTGCTAAGCCACGGAGACCCGGGGGGGGGGGGTTGTTTCCGACTACGGCGTGACCTCCACCCGCTCCGACTGACACAGCCGCTCAGCACCACGCTGGCCCCGATGTCTTTGTCATTATGCACGAAGCCTCCCTTCTGCCTGTCCCCCACTCCTGCCATAGATGGAGCTTCCTTTATCCGAATTTAAAACTCTAAGCAATTAAGACGCTATAAATTGAAGACTTCTTTGCAATGAATAAAATTACTCTTATTTCTAATGAATATGAGATAGCTTACACGAAGCTAAGTGCTCTGGCGGTTGTAAAATAGCCAACACAGATATCAACATTTCTTCTTCCACTGCAAAAGTGGCCTATTAAACTGGTACTGATGAGACATTTAGCTTTTTCAACATCTCTCTCTCTCTCTGACGCTGACCCTCTGTATCATCTTCCACCCAAGGTCTGCTCCGACCTGAAATGCTTCTCTCCTCCTCATCTCTGTAGGGGGCATGTCCAGGGGCTTCTGTCTAGGAGCTGGTGGCAACAAGCAAGTCCTGAGGGTACTCTGTGTCCCCCAAGTTCCACAGACAGTCCAGGCTGAGCTAGTGTCATTTTATTTGCAAAACGCACTGCTTGGCATTTTACTGTTATTTAATTGTTTTGCCTTTGTACGACAACAGAGATAAAAGATTCAGAAATAGGGGGAAAAAGCCTCTTTTTTTTTTTTTTTTTTTTTTTTTGGAGACAAGAAGGTGTAGTTTTGTGGAGCCTGTGGCAGATTGGAATGACTTAGTGTGGCGCCCACATTTAGAACGAAGGCACTCTACTACAGAAGAGGCAGCACTCTTCAGTTTGCAAAAGCTTTCCCATTCATGCACGAGGTCCAGCAGCTGCTGCCTCCCAGGGACCGAGGAACCCACCCATTCCCCTCCATCCCTGTGGCTGCCCTCACCCCGCAGCCCCCTTCGCACTCCTAACCAGTCTCCGTGCCCTCAGCCTTGCTTTTCCAATGCACTCTCCACCTTGCAGCCAAGAGCGACCTTTCCAAAAATATAAATCTGAAATTTTTATGCCCCAGCTCAAAATCCCTCTCCATTGTTTTCTGGAAAGAGCCCAAGTTTGGCATCCTTCTATGACCCAGTGTCTGCTCATCTCTCCAATTGTGTCCCTGCCTCTCCTCCTGTCTACCGAGCAAGCTGTGAGCCCCAGAAAGATGCCATATTCACATCTCCTGGCTTTTGCACAGGCTGTTTCCCCTTCCTGGAATGTCTTTCTGTTCCCTTCTCTAGATAACCTTCATCCTTCCAGTCTTAGCTCCTCCTCTGACAAGTCTCCATTTTTAACCTTTCAAGAGTGGGAAGATGGCATCCTGCGGGATTTCCTGTAGGGCTGTAGTTTTTTCCACATTGCATTGAAATTGAGCATTTGTCTGCCTCCCCCGTTCCATTGTGAGTTCTATAAGGGCAGGGAGCATATCTCATTTCTCTCTTTACCTCCGGAGCCTGGCACCCAGTAGGTGCTCAGTAAGGACTTGCTGAATATGAGTAAAGGAACCTATCATCTCATTTGGTCTTGATGACAGCTCAGGATGTAGGCAGAGCAAGGATTATCCCCAATGTCACAGGTGAGGAAACTGAGGCTCAGAGACACACAGGCTGAACACCATCTTTCCACGACCTGATGCTGCACCCACGGAGCCCTTGGTTTGAATGTCCCATCCTCAGAGCACTTCAGAATGGCCGCCACAGGAAGGGAGAGCATGAGTCCCAGCTAAGCTCTCTCCAGAGGTGCAGGGGACAGACAGAAAACAGTAGATGAATTTGTAGCAAGATCTGCACGCGTGTCTGATCTAGTCAATTTTGAATCTCAATGCCTTTGTTCCCTATCTAAGGATCTGGGTGTCTGGGGACAGCTTGGAATGGGGTTTCCAGTAATAATCATCTTGCTTTCCCCATTGCAATTCCTCCAGTGTAATGATAGAGTCCCCCAGCCTTACAGAGGATCCCCAGTGCCCCACGGGCCTTTGAGCCCTAATGAATTGAGCTCACTAAAAATCAGAGAGACTTTATGGTGCTTGTTTTATAATGCATGGCTCTCCAGAAATCCAAGAGTCCCCATATTACAAAGGGGCTCCTGTGTTGCTGGGTAAAGATAGCAGTTGCCATGAACAAAGGAAACAAAAAGCAGACAAGAAGAATTGTAGTGGAGAAGGGCATGGAAATGACCTTGGATAATGGAACCGGGAAAAATGGTTCTAGGGAGTGGAGGTGGCTGTCAGAGAAAGGGGGCACCTAACACAACCAATCAAAGTTAGGGGGCTGCTACAGACCAACGTTCATGTCCCCTCCAAAGTTCACACATTGAAACCTAATGAACAATGGATGGCATTAGGAGGTGGGGCCTTTGGGAGGTGCTTAGGGCGTAAGACAGGAGCCCTCATGAATGGGGTTAGGGCCCCTAGAAGAGAGCCCTGAGAGGGGCACCTCAGTGGCTCAGTCGGTTAAGCATCTGACTTTGGCTTAGGTCATGATCTCGTGGCTCACGAGATCGAGCCCTGCGTCAGGCTCTGTGCTGACGGCTCAGAGCCTGGAGCCTGCTTCGGATTCTGTGTCTCCCTCTCTCGCTACTCCTCCCCTACTCATGCTCTGTCTCTGTCTCTCAAAAGTAAATAAATGTTAAACTAAAAAAAAATAAAAAAAGAGACGAGACCCTTGAGAGTTCCATTGCTCTTCCTACCATGTGAAGTTATAGCTAGAAGGTGCCATCCATGAACCAGGAAGCAGGCTCTCCCCTGAACTGAGTCTGCCAGTACCTTGATCTTGGACCTCCCAGCCTTCAGAACTGTGAGAAACAGATGTGTGTTGCTTACAAGCCACTATGTATGGGATTTGCTATAGCAACCTGAACTGATGAAGACAGGACAAGGGCAGCAGGGGGGGAATGGGCGAGCTGAGATTGGGTGCTCTGGCTTCACTCCAGAAGAGGAAGTCAAAATGATGACTGGCATTCTGCTCTGGCTTGCCAAGATGGAGTTTTCTCTCATTAGTTGACACACTGGTATGTGTACCTTTCTAAAAAGCCCAAACCTCTCAGCCTTGGGGATCAGGGGAGGACTAGAAGAATCAATGTCTAGGAATCCGGTGATGGTGGAGACCCAGGCTGGAGCCTCGAATCATTCTCCCACTCCCTTCCTCAGTGAACGTGTCTTCAACACCCACTGCGCACCAGGCATTGTGCTAGTCAGGGTTGTGCTAGTCAGGGTTCTGACCTCAAAGGGGGCACTAATCTCGGCAGACTAGTCTTGTTCTTAACCACATTCCAGTCATGGCCTCTGCAAGAACCCGATCCATACTGGGGAGCTTCTGTCTGGAAAAAAACAAACCTAGACACACACACACACACACACACACACACACATACATGCACACGGACGCACATACACACATGCTAACACTCTGTGTACAAATCAGGGGGTTCCTGGATTCCACAGAAGCTTATCCATGAGCCCCAGGTTAACATGTCCTGGAATACGTGGGGAGACGGGCATGTAAACAACTGTGTGATTTAAAATGTGGAGCTGTGACATTACAAATGAAGTCCCAGCCTTTAGGGGAATTGGACACAGAGAAGATCTGGCTTGTTATTCAGTCAACAAATATTTATTGAGCACCTACTATATTTCAGGCACCATGCTAAGGTGCCAGGCACAAAGTAGTGAATGAGCCCATATCATCCCTATCCTTTGGATCTTCCAGTCCAGTTAACAGTGGTGGCATTTGGACTGAGTCTTGAGGTCAGGAAAGCAGATGGGGGGAGGGCAGTCCAGACAGACTGAACAGCTTGAGTGGGAGGCATGGCTGAGTTACAGGTGAACAGGCAGATGGGCGTCATTTCCCTCTCTGCTCCTCTCCACCAACTAGGTGAGGTCACTTTCTAGTGCTCATGCTTGAAATAGCAGAGGGCCCCATGGAGGGAAGGGAGGGTCTGTGTGTGCACGTGTGTGTGTGTGCACGTGCACATACACAAACATGAATGAGCAGACCAGGTCATTGTCAATGTGGACCCTGCCCCTGGCCCCCACCAGCCTCCCTGCCGCGATGCACATAAGCCCCCACCACAGTTGTCACATCCCTCAGCACTACTGAGGTTGCTTCCTTAATCTAAGCCCAGAACCTGTGTCAGGAGGGAGTCTTCCCTTGTTTTCCCCCCAGAATTTCAAATGCATAAGAAATGGGAGCTCATCAGTGGCTTGGATACTGAAGGGTCCCTGGGGTCCAATGCAATCCACACAGCTTGGGCGCCTCTGTGCATAGCCGTCAACGGGGACAGGGATGCATGGGGATGGGGAGGCAGGGGACGGGGAGGCAGCTGTCAGCCCAGCTCCCCCTTCTTTGGGCTCAACGCGAATTTTCTACCTGCAAGACTTTGCTCTATTTTAATGGAAGGAAACCCGGTTTCTATCTTCTTTTCAGTTTCTTGGCACGTTTAAATGCCCCCTATGATATTTTTGGCAGATTCACTGCTGGCAGTTAGAGGACTTTTTGTAACTACCACGAAACAACTGTTAAGTACAAGAAAACAAAAAGATTTTTTTTTTCTGGATAGAAAAAGAATACAGACATGTCTGGCTTTGTAAAATTACTGTCAGTCAGTGGGCATATGGGTTCCTGAAAAGCTGGGCAGAAATCACAATATTGTCAAAAGGATCCCTGAAATGCATCCCACTCTACCTGGCAAGCTCTTACTCCTCCTTCAGAACCTGCCTGAATGGCCCCTCCTCTGGAAAACCTTTCCTGGGTCCCCTCCAGTGGAAGCGAGTGGATTTTTGTTGCGTTCTCCACCAGGTGCCCGGGACTGGGCTACCGGAGGTATCGTCTCAAACCGTCCCCTCTACCAACCCACAGGCAGGTAGTAGTGCCATTTCACAGGTGAATCAACTGAGTCTGCAAAGTTCACAGGCTTCTACAAGATTCCACAGCTCATAGGTGATGAGGCCAGAGTTGAAACCAGGCTGACCGATGCCAAAGCTCATACTCTGTTCGTTACAAATAGTTTCAGAGTTAGTTCTTCTGCTTGAAGGGTATTTTCATTCAGACTTTTCATCATGGGTCACACCCACTTTTTATCATGTGTTGACTGGTGCTTCCTTTCCACTTGGTGGGGTTCCTCAATTCAGGGACATCATGGGCTTCCTGGGGCCTTGCGTGCCTCCCCTATACGAGGGAGGCAGGAGGATTTATGGAATGAAAGTTGGAGTTGATTACAGATTCCTTTAGAGATGTTTTATATCTGCAGCCATTTTCCATCAGGCTGTAATTCCTTCTTAGAATTTTCTGCTTGCCTCCTGTGGCTCTCTAGATGAACAGTAAGACCACCTCTGCTTTAAGAAGTCTAGCTTCCCTGCCCCCCCCCCCTTTTTTATCCCCAAGGAACAAAAACAATTGGGAAAGAGTGGCCAGGAAGTTATAGAAAGATTTACTATAAGATCTCGATCCTAAATCCTAATTCACTGGAAACAGGACTTAGCCCACAATGGTTCTATTTACTTCCAATTTTCAGAAACATGACTTGAGATCATTGAGCAGTAGATCAAGATACAGATGTCCTGCAACATTTCCTTCTCCTCCTGTTTCCCCACCTCCACCCCCAGTTCTGCAGCCTTGGTCCCCCAAGTGGGTAGGCGTCCTCCCTGACTCTGCTGTTGCCCAAGGTGGGGGTGGGCAGGAGGTTCGGGCTTCAGAAAGCTCCTCCATCCAGCCCAGCCCAACCCCTCTAACCGATCTACTCACGGTAATAACACTGATGAGAATAAACACCAATATTTACTGAGCACTCGTTATATGCCAGGCACCAAGCACTTTCTGTAATTAACCTGCCTAATCTCTGCAAAATTCATTTCACAGATTAGGAGACGCAGGCACAGAGTTGTTACGAGGTCTGGCCTTAGTTACAGAGCTACAGAGTGGGGGAACTGGTATTTGAATCCAAGAGGTGCAAGTTTAACCACTTTGCACCAATGCCTTACCACAGGCTCGGGGGATTGCAGGATGACCCCACCCCCATCCAAACCACATCTCGGTCACCCAACTGTCTTGCCCATGGCTCTCTGCCCCTTTTCTTATTTCAACTTGCCTTAGGCACTGGCTTAGAAAGGCTTTCTTACTTGTCTTTGGTCCTCTCTTCCAGGATGTGGTTGTATTTTTGTTCTCGAGTCCCACATACACACTGCTTTCTGGATAACAGACCCCACACCCAGCCTCACTTCTCTGGCAGGAGGAGGTGATCAGATTTCACCTGCCGAGTAAAGCAAGAGTCTCTGGCATGCAGCCAGTTTTCCTAATGAGGTGCACTTCTCCTGCAAGATGCATTTAGCTAGAGGAGGTATTTTGTTAGCTGTATTGTTAATGGCCAGAGCTCAGCAAATCCCCACAACTACTCCAGCCTCACAAGGCAGAGGAAGGAACATGGTCGAAGTTATGGTGACCAGGTGATGCCTCAGGGAGGTGTCATGGTGGTGGTGGTGGGGGAATCCCTTGCATGCCTTCTGGTTCCGTGCTCTCCACTGGATCTCTGTTCCCAGCATGCTCAGAGGCCAGTGTGCATGGAGGAACATCGCTGATCCTTCCGGGATCCAGTGGGGGTGAGGTGGGCGGAGGGAATAGTCTCATCTGAATTCCCTTCTCACTCTACATTTCACCGCTACCCCTGTCCCGTTTCTACCCCCCACCTGGCCAGGAATCTGAGTAAGTTTTTGGCAATGATTTTGGCTTGCTGATTTACAGGGAAAATTTCCACCAGAAAACATGGCTAGGAGAGCTCATTCAGCTAATTGGGACCCTTTGATGTTTAGAAACCATGTTTCTGGAAGCTACTTAACTACTGATCAGAATCTCAACGCCATATGACATTTACACACATCTGCCACTTCCTGAGCCTGCCTGTGTGGAATTTTGTGAAGCAGCCAGCTCACAGACTATGTGGTCACAGGGGAGGTGGGGCTCCTATAAGAGGAGTCTGACTGGCTACATGCTCAGTTCCTTCTGGTCCCTGTGGGCAAAATGAAAGGTCACCGGGGCGTGCTCTGTGTCACATCTGGAGCATTTACTTTAATAATTCTGAGACCCTTTGGGGGAGTTTTGGTCGACTGAAGAAAAAGAAAAGTACGTTGCCGGAAAACATCTGTCCGACTCATAGAATATTAGGAACTGGAAGAGATTTAATTTAGATTACCATCATGCCACGCGGCCTGGCAGAACTGGAGCCATAACATGAGAGTTCTGATCCCTGATCCGTCACGTAGTACCTGTGAGCTCTTGGATAAGTCATTTCTCCACTCAGCACTTGGCTTTCATTGTCTGTAAAATAAGGCTAATCCCAACAGCTAACATTTACAGAGTTGCTTACATGAAAGCTCTTTATATAGGTAAGATCAATTACATTCTTTTCACAACCCTGTTGACATTGTTTCCCGGAGCTGATGTAACAAACTGTCACACATTCCGTGGCTTAAAGCAATAGAAGTTGGTTCTGTCCCAGTTCTGGAGGCCAGAAGCCTGAAATCAAAGTGTCAGCATGGCCATGTTCCCTCCGAGGGATGTAGGGACAATCCATCTTTACCTCTTCCAAATTGGGGGGGGGCGTGGCTCTGGCCTTTTTGGCTTGTGGCAACATACCTCCCATGTCTGCCTCGGAGGTCTTCTTGCCTGTGTCCCAATCTCCCTTTCCTTTGCCTCAAGAAGACCAGCCTTTGGCTTTAGGATCCCAGCTAAGTCCAGGGTGACACCTTGTTGAGAGCCTTAACTCAATCACAGTTGCAAAGACTGTATTTCCAAATAAGGTCACATTTGCAGGTGCCGGGGGTTAGGACTGGGAAGTATTTTGGGGGGAGACACAATTCAACCCACTACCTGTTTCACAGATCATTACTCCCATTTTACAGGTAAGCACTGGTCGGGGTCACAGAGCCAGTAAGTGGCAGATTTGAAATGCAAACCCATGGGGTCTGACTCCAGAGCTCATTTGGAAAGGTCACTAGAGGAGATAAATATTTATTGAAGCAAGTATATAGTTTTAGTTGCTAAGGTACCACAGGGGAAACAAGAAAACAGGAAACACAGACCCCAAACCTGTGCTAAGAACAACCAGGAAGCTAGTGTGACTGCAGCCCAGTGAGTGAGGGGGTCGGTAAGCAGGAGCTGAGATCAGAAGGTAATAGTGACCAGATGGTGTGGAACTTTCCAGTGACTTTGCTATTCAATTCAAACGAGATGGGAAACAAAGTGAAGGTTTTGAGTGAAGAAGTGACAGGATCTGCTGTCTGTAAAAGGACCCCAGAGTGACTATTGGATTGAGAGCTGACCCTTGCGGATCCGAGGCATGAACAGGGAGACAGTTGGAAGGTTACTGCAATAATTAAGCAACAGATGCCGATGCCTGGAGCAGGGAGCCAGCGGTGCTAGAGAAGTGGTGAGATTCTGTGCGTATTTTGAAGGAGCAGCCAGCAGGATTTGCTGGCGCGTTGGATGCAGGCTTTGCGAGAAAGAGGATGCCAAGCGTTTTGACCTGAGCACCTGGACAGCTGGAGTTGCCGCTGACCTGCTTGCTTCCCTCACTGGGTTCTTGTAAGAACCAAATGAAGTAAGTGGGAAAGTACCATGTGGCCCCGAAGCTCTGCCCAGTGCCTTTTGTTGTCGCTGTGGTTGTGGTTGTTCCTGTTCTGTGGTCTGAAACTATTCCCAGCTCTACCTTTACGAAGGTGGGGCCAGACTGGGTTGAGCGACTGTCAAGGAAATCAGTGTCTCAATTACGAGAAAATATAATCAGCTGATTATAATTTTAATTTGTCCTGTTTTAGTACCGCACTCTCTTCCTTGCCTGCGCTGAGTACATATTTGAGATTCAAGAAGCCTCTCTCTATCACAATGGACAAGACGATATCAATACAGACAGCAACAAAGGAAACAGTGGCAATTTTGAAATTATCTCCTTGAGATCCTTGTCATTTTTTTCCTTGAGCCATTGTATTTAAATGGAGGAGTTGCAGGCTCTCCGCTCTGCACAGCGTGAAGTATACAGTGACAGGCTACCGTTCTAGAAGCGATAAATTCATTCCCTTCCAACTTGCCCAGCTTTCTAGTAACATCCTTATCAATGTGACAGTTTCCTGTTGATTTTTTCTTAAAGGAGAGTAAGGTTCCATATTCGATTCATGAGTGTGCTGGTGAAGTCTCATTGCTTCTTTGGTTCGTTCATTCAAACATTTCGTGACCTTTATTAATACGAGGCAGCTTTATTTTCATCCTCCCTGTTTTACAGATAAAGAAACTGACATTCAGAGAGATGAAACTAACATGATCGAGGCCACACGGCTAGCAAGAAGCAGGGCTGATTTGAAACGCATCTGCCTCCTTACTCCAAAGTGTAACCACCGCGCTGGATGGTGGGTTTTCAAAGCCACTGGTTTCACAGAAACTAACCTTTATTTTTTTCTCCCCCTTTGCAAAACAGTTTTTATTAATCTTAGTGAAATGTTGGGATCACAGTGATTTTAATGAAAGTCTTATTACTTTCAAATGTTATATAAATGATCAACTAAGATATAATAGAGTGCAAATAATGAATATGAGGGGAGTTAATGAAAAAATTACAATTCATAATAAGCCTGCAGGACGCACGCGTGTGTCATAAACATAAAGACCTTTAACATTACAATAATTAATTGCTGGACTAGGAAGTTGCTGAAGCATGAAAGGCATGCTTAATTTGAAAGTCCTGAATTTTAGAAAAAGGATACTGATTTAAAATGGATTTCCCTTACCTACTGAGACCTCCAAAGTTTTTAGTAGCGGAGGTAATTTCAAACTGTTTACTCAAGAAAGACCACAGACACTGTATCTGCCTTTACATCAACATCTGAACGAGTAGGACTCAATTAAAAGGCATTTTTTGGATCCATGATAAATCTTCCCTGGTTAAATCAGCAACGGCACGATGGAGTACCACCCACACCATCCCAGTCTGTTTTCTGTGGCTTTTATCAGATTTTGAGATTTGCATTCCAACTACATACAATGGAGTCCATTACTACGAATGAGCCATACAACCCGACCCCTTTACTTTAAAGATACGGAACTAAAGTATCAGGAGGTTAAAGCGACTCACCCAAATCCACCTGGTTATCTAGTGACCCAGATGGAATAAAAGCAGAATGAAGGTGTCCTGCCTCCAACCTCAATACCTCATCAGCCATTACGTTAACACTGGAGAACACCTCCTCCTACGTATCCATTGTAAAACCTCGTCACGTGGAACATATCGGTCTCAAAAGGCATTGCCTATGAGAGGACATGCCAGGAGCAGGCAAAGTCATGAATGCCCTGCATTTCCTACAATTGCTGCTGTCTACGATTTTGGAGGAAAAGACCTGGGCCCCCAGCCTTTGGATGGAACTTTCTCCATGACATGTGGTCAGCCTTTAGATGTGTCAAATTTCTGGTCTCCTGTGTCCTTCACGATAAACATCCCAAACGTGACTGCCCCAGTCTGCTCCTGATCGTGACCTTTGGCCTTGTGTCCTGTTGCTTGCTCTGACGCCTTCTAATTCAAACTTCTCCCAGGTCCTATCTTCAACTCCTATCCTTTGCTACCCTTTTCACATGCCTCCCTGCATTCAATCAGCCTTTGACCTCTTCTTGGCAAGCTTTCAGTGCCACGAGCTACCTAAGTATTGGCCCATGTAACCTGTGACCTCCCTGGGTTAGCTCCAACTCAACAGTAAGGTTAGAACAATAAAAGACAGTCTATTTCAAACAGAGGGTGCTTCCGGAAGAACTTATCACCCCCAGGAGACAGTATAGACTGATATGGGATTTAGTACCTGCTTAATATAAGCAAATGGGTTCAATTCATTAGGCCTAGAAACTTCATTAAATATCTCAGGAACAAACAAGTCCCAACACTCCCTTAATAGTGTTAATAACAGAGAGAAATTTGCCCCCAAGATTTATTCAATTCTAGCCCTCTGGCACCTTTGTTGGAATCTCTTATTAAAACAAAACACAATGACAATAATAACAAAAGTCTAAGTGGAAATCAAACTGATCATGCCTTGTCTGTAATGCTGCCCACTGGCATTTGTAGAAATTGACTCTGATATTTTGAAATATCCCCTTCCTCGAGCAGTACATTGTTTTTCGGTTTTTGATTGAGCTTTGTTTCTTTGTTCCCTTATCTCCTTCATGACATGGCTTTTCAGGGTTCAAAGGGACAATACATTCCCCACAAAACTGGCACCCTACCCTCTAGGATGACTGTATCAGTTAGGGAGTTTGGGGTTGCAGATAACAGAAAACCCAACTCAACTTGGCTCACACAGTTAATGTTTCGTTCACATAAGAAGCTCAGAATGGATTGAAGACATTGGACAACAAACAGTCCCTGCAGGACAGTGTATTATCCCAAGAGAAGGGCCACGAACAAGAAGAGCCCTATGATTGTGCTGTTTCTAGATTGTGGTAGAGGGGGGACCCCTAACAGGAGCATGGCAGTCTTCCTGAGTTGAGGTGACAGAGGCAGAGCCATCCCCAGAGATCAAACAGGGCCAGGAATATTAACATGTTTCTATCAGCCAGAAGGGCAATCACTTTGCAATACACCGGGCATTGAACGCAGTACTCAGAAAGGTATTGCGACAGTAGTGGAGATAAATTACCCATAGACTAGGGTCGTCCTGGACCCACCTAATTTAAAAGCAAGCTTCTGAGGCAGAGGTCAGCAAACATTTCTGCAAAGGGCCAGATAGTAAGTATTTTAGGCCCTGCAAGCCATATGGTTTCTGTCCCAATTACTTAGGTCTGCTGTTGTCAAGCATGAATGGATGTTGCTGGTGACTGTGTTCCATTAAAACTTCATTTACACAGACAAAAAGTGGGCTGGATTTTGAATGTAGTTTGCTGATCCTGGTTCTAAACCACCAAAACTGTTTCCAAATATTTAACTGCCTCCCAAAACAAGGTCCCCAAATACTTAAAGGGATTAAAAAAATGACAACATCTAACAACATAAAAGTCACCATGCCTGTAATCCAATAAAATATTATCAAGGCATGCAAAAAACTGAGAACTATAGCCTCTAAAAATCAGAAAAATCAATCAACAAAAACATATCCCAGAAAGAAACAGATGGTCAAATTAGTAGATAAAGAATTAAAACAGCTGTTATCAACATATACTGGTTGTTTAAGAAGATAGAAGAAAGCGTGAGCACGATAAGGAGAGACATGGAAGATATCAAGAAGACCCAAAGCAACATTTTTGATATGAAAAATATAATGCCTTTCCTGAAATATATGCTTCAAAACTCATTTTATGAGGCCAGAATTACCCTGATTTCAAAACCAGACAAGGACATCACAAGAATAAAAAATTACAGGCCAATATCCCTGATGAACATAGATGCAAAAAGCCTCAACAAAATATTAGCAAACTGAATTCAATACATTAAAAGGATCATTCATCATGATCATCACCCATGGGGTTTATTCCAGGGATGAGAGGATGGTTCAATATGCACAAATCAATGTAACATACCACATCAACAAGAGGAAGGATGAGGGTCCCTGGGGGGCTCAGTCAGTTAAGCGACTGACTCTTGATTTCAGCTCAGGTCATGATCTTGCGATTTGTGAGATCAAACCCTGAATCAGGCTCTGTGCTGGCAGCACGGAGCCTGCTTGGGATTCTCTCTCTCCTGTCTCTCCGCCCCTCCTTCACTCTCTCTCTCTCTCTCTCCCTCAGAAATAAATACATAAACATTAAAAAAACAAAAGCAAAGTGAAGGATGAAAACCATATGACCATCTCAATAAATACAGGAAAAGCATTTGATAAAATTCAATATCCATTTATGACTAAAAGCCCTCAACAAAATGGGTATAGATTGAATACACTTCAAAATAATTAAGGCTGTATATGACAAGCCCATAGCTAACATCATACTTGATGGTGAAAAGCCGAAAGCCTTTCCTCTAAGATCAGAAACAAGAGGATTCCTATTCTCACTACTTTTATTCAACATATTATTGGAAGTTCTAGCCACAGGAATTAGGCAAGAAAAAGAAATAAAGATATCCAAATCAGAAAAGAAGTCAAACTGTTACTATTTGCAGGATATGATTTTATACATAGAAAACCTTAAAGACTCTACCCAAAAATTGTTAGAACTAATAAACTAACTCAGTAAAGTTTTAGGATACAAAATCAATATACAAAAATCAGTTGCATTTCTATACACTCATTATGAACTAACTATCAGAAAGAGCAATTAAGAAAACAATCCCATTTATAATTGCATGAAAAAGAATAAAATATCTAGGAATAAATTTAACTAAGGAAGTGAAAGACATGTACACTGAAAACTATAAGACAGCAAAAAAAGAAATAGAAAAAGCACAAATATTATGGGTATCCATGCTCATGGATTGGAATAATTAATATCGTTAAAATGTCCATACTGCCCAAAGCAATCTACAGATTCAATGCAATCCCTAACAAAATTCCAAAGGCATTTTTCATAACAATAGAACAAACAGTACTAAAATTTGTATGTGAACGACAAAAGACCCCAATTTGTCAAAGCACTCTTAGGAGAGAAAAAGAAAGCTGGAGGCATGACACTCCCCAATTACAAACTGAATTACAAAGTAATAGTAATCAGAACAATGTATTAGCATAAAAACAGACACACAGATCAATAGGACAGAATAGAGAACTCAGAAATAAGCCCACACAGATATGGTCAATTAATTTACAACACAGGAGGCAAGAATATACAAAGAGGAAAGAACAGTCTCTTCAATAAATGGTGTTGGGAGGGGCACCTGGGTGGCTCAGGCAGTTAAGCGTCCAGCTCTTGGTTTTAGCTCAGGTCATGGTCTCACGGTTTGTGAGTCTGATCCCTGCGGTGGACTCTGTTACTGTAGTATGGGGCCTGCCTCGGATTCTCTCTCCCCTCCTCTGCCCCTTCCCTGCTTGCTCTCTCTGTCTCTTTCACAAGAAATAAGTAAACTTAAAAAAAAAATAAATGGTGTTGGGAAAACTGGACAGCTACATGGAAAAGAGTTTAACTAGACACTATCTTACACTATGCATAAAAATGAACTCAAAAGGGATTAAATAATTGAATGCAAGACCTGAAACCATAAAACTCCTAGAAGAAAACATAGGTGGTAGGCCCTTTGACATCAGTCTTGACAATGAATTTTTGGATCTGACTCCAAAAGCAGATGCAAGAAAAGCAAAAGTGAATAAGTGGGACTCTATCAAACTAAAAAGCTTCTACACATCAAAAGAAATCATCAATGAAATGAAAAGGCATCTTACTGAAAGAGAGAAAACATTTTCAAATCGTATTTCTGATAAAGGGTTAGTATCCAAAATATATAAAGAACTCATAGAAATCAACAGTAAACCCCCCAAACAATCTGATTAAAAAATGGACAGAGGATATGAATAGACATTTTTCCAAAGAAGGAATGCAGATGGCCAACAGGCACATGAAAACATGCTTAACATCACTAATCATCAGAGGAACACAGATCAAAAGCACAGTGAGATATCACCTCATACCTGTTAGAAGAAGTAACAAGTTTGGCAAGGATGTGGAGAAAAGAGAACTTGTATGCCTTGTTGGTGGGAATGCAAATTGATTCAGCTATTATGAAAATCAACATGGAGGTTCCTCAAAAACTTAAAAATAGAACTACCATGTGATTCAGCAATCCCACTTCTTGCTTTTTATCTGAAGAAAATAAAACACTGATTCAAGAAGATATATGCACCACCATGTTCATCACAACATTATTTATAATAGCTAAGATGTGGAAACAGCCTGAATGGATAAAGAAGATATGAGATGTGTGTGTGTGTGTGTGTGTGTGTGTGTGGTATATATCTAATAAACCCTTTATAACATAGGAGGCAAGAATATACAATGAGGAAAGAACAGTCTCTTCAATAAATGGTGTTATATATTTATAAGTGGAATATTATTCAGCCATGAGAAAGGAGGAAATCCTGACATTTGCAACAACATGGATGGACCTTGAGGGAATTATGATCGGTGAAATAAGTCAGACAGAGAAAGGTGAATACTGTATGATCTCACTCATATGTGGAATATAAAATCTAAAATCTAAAAAACTAATCAACCAAACACAAAATCAAACAAAGGAACTCCCTGCTCCCCCTCCCCCTGCCCAAACCCTCCCCCACTAAACTCATAGGTACAGAGAACAGAATGGCGGTTGTGAGAGGGGAGAGGGAGAGGGAGAAGGATGAGTGAAGGGAGTCAAAAGGTGTAAGTTTCATGTTATGAGATAAGTAAGTCATGGAGATGTAACATATAGCATGGTGTCTATAGTTAATAAAATTGTATTGCATATTTGCAAGTTGCTAAGATAGTAAATTTTAAAGGTCTTCAACACAAGAAAAAAAATTTTTGTGACCATGTATGGGACAGATAGCTAGACTTATCGTGGTGATCATTTTGCAACGTACATAAATCATTATGGTGTACATCTGAAACTAATACAATGTTATACGTCAATTATACCTTAATTTAAAAAATACACTGGGTGGAATTCACAGCCAATTAGATGGTGCAGAAGAAAAGATCAGTGAACCTGAAAACATAGCAATAGAGACTATCCAGAATGAAACGCAGAGAGAAAAGACAAAAAAAAAATAACCAAAGTATCAGTGAGCTATAGATAAATATATCTAGAGAAAGTAGACAAAAATATTTGAAGAAATAAAGGCCAGGATTTTAAAAAATTTTTATGGAAATTGTAAACCTATTGATGCAAAGAAATGAATGGACTGTAAACGTAAGAAACATGTAGAGGTGCCTGAGTGGCTCTGCCGGTTAAGCATCTGACTCTTGATTTCAGCTCAGGTCATGATCTCAGTTTAGTGAGTTCGAGCCCCACATTAGGCTTTGCACTGACAGCACAGAGCCTGCTTGGGAGTCTCTCTTTCTCTCTCCCTCTCTCTCTTTCTCTGCCTCTCCCCTGCTGGTACTGTCTGTCTCTCTTAAAATAAAGTAATAAACTTTAAAAAAAAATTAAAAAAAAGAAACATGTAAAAAACTACATGAAAGCACGTTATAACTGAGTTGCTGAAAAACAGCGGTAAGAGTAAATAGAGAGAAACAAAGATAAAAATAAATGCAGGGGCGCCTGGGTGGCTCAGTCGGTTAAGCGTCCGACTTTGGCTCAGGTCATGATCTCATGGTTCATGGGTTCAAGCCCCGCGTCAGGCTCTGTGCTGACAGCTCGGAGCCTGGAGCCTGTTTTGGATTCTGTGTCTCCCTCTCTCTCTGCCCCTCCCCCACTCGTCCTCTGTCTCCCTCTGTCTCAAAAATAAATAAACATTAAAAAATATTTTTTTAAAAATAAAAGCAGACTTCTCAGAAAGAATGCAAGTTCGAAGATAATGTAGTGACAGCTTTAAAATACTGAAAGAAAGTAACTACTAGCCTAGGATTCTATATCAAGGGAAAATACGTTCCAGAAACAAAGGTGAACCAAAGATTTTCAAGCATCCAAATGATAGGGCTGAAAAGTACAGCATAGGAGATCTAGTCAATACTATTGTGATAATGTTGTGTGGGTGACAGATGGCAGCTACACTTGGGGTGAATATTGCACTGTTGTGCACTATTGTGTGTTGAATTGTTGAACCACCACCTTGTACCCCTGAAACTAATGTAATATTGAAGGTCAACAATACTTCAATAATACAAATTTAAAAAAATCAAATGATGACAGAACTAATCACCAGCAGACACTACCATGTGAAATGTTAGAATAAGTCTTTTAAGCAGAAACTAAAATGCTGGCGGATGGAAATTTGAATTTATATAAGAAATATGTGAGTAAATATAAAATATTTTTTCATATTTAAAACATCTCCTTAAAAAATTATGCTCAGAAAGTAAAAATATGATGTTGAGCTATGGCCCATCTATCCCTGCCGTGTTGAGGGTTTTTGTCAAGAATGTACGCTGTATTTTGTCAGGTGCTTTTTCTGTATCCATTGAGAGGACCATATGGTTCTTATTCTTTCTTTTATTAATGTGGTGTATCATGTTGATTGATTTGCAAATATTGAAGCACCCCTGCAGCCCGGGAATAAATCCTGCTCGATACTAGTGAATAATTCTTGTAACATAGTGTTGGATTCGATTTGCTAGTATCTTGTTGAGAATTTTTGTAACCATATTCATCAGGGATATTGGCCTGTAATTCTCCTTTTTAGTGCGGTCTTTAGTTTTGGAATCAAAGTGATGCTGGCTTCACTGAATGAGTATGGAAGTTTTTCTTCCGTTTCTATTTTTTGGAACAGTTCAAGAAGAATAGGTATTAACTCTTCTTTAAATGTCTGGTAGAATTCCCCCGGGAAGCCATCTGGTCCTGGACTTTTGTTTTGGGGGATATTTTTGATTATTGATTCAATTACTTTGCAGGTTATGGGTCTGTTCAAATTTTCTATTTCTCCCTGTTTCAGTTTTGGTAGTTTGCATGTTTCTAGGAATTTGTCCATTTCTTTCAGATTGCCCTTGGCCATAGCAACTTCTTACTAGACAAGTCAGCAGAGGCAAGGGAAACAAAAGCAAAAATGAACTATCGGGACTTCATCAAGACAAAAGGCTCCTGCATAGCAAAGGAAACAGTCAACAAAACTAAAAGGTAGCCTACAGAATGGCAAAATATATTTGCAAATGACATATCTGATACAGGGTTAGTATCCAAAATCTATAAAGAAATTATCAAACACAACACCCAAAAAACAATCCAGTTAAGAAATGGGCAGAAGACAGACATTTTTCCAAAGAAGACATCCAAATGGCTAAAAGACACATGAAAAGATGTTCAAAGTCACTCATCATCAGGGAAATACAAGTCTTAACCACGATGAGATACCACCTCACAGAATGGCTAAAATTAGCAACACAGGAAACAACAGATGTTGGCCGAGATGCAGAAAAAGGGGAACCCTCTCGCACTGTTGGTGGCAAGGCAAACTGGTGCAGTCACTCTGGAAAACAGTATGGAGGTTCCTCAAAAAGTTAAAAATAGAACTATCCTATGACCCAGAAACCGCACTACTAGGTATCTACCCAAAGGATACAAAAATAAGGATACATGCACCCTGATGATTATGACAGCATTATCAACAATAACTGAAATAGAAAGAGCCCAAGTGTCTATCGACTGATGAGTGGATAAAGAAGATGTGGTATATAGATACAATGGAATATTACTCATCCATCAGAAAGAATGAAATCTTGCCATCTGCAATGACTTGGATGGAGCTAGAGTATATTATGCTAAGCAAAGTAAGTCAGTCAGAGAAAGACAAATACCATATGATTTCGCTCATATATGGATTTTAGGAAACAAAACAGATGAACATACGGGGAGAAAAAAAAACAAAGAGAGGGAAGCAAACCATCACAGACTCTTAACCATAGAGAATAAACTGAGGGTTGCTGGAGGGAGGTGGCGAGGGGGGGTGGGCTAAATGGGTGACGGGTATTGTTATGAGGAGCACTGGGTGTTGTATGTAAGTGATGAATCACTAAATTCTACACCTGAAACCAATATCACACTATATGTTAACTAACTAGAATTTAAATAAAAATTTGGAAGGAAAAAGATGAAGTAAAAATAGTGATGTATTGTGGGGTTTATAGTGCATGTAGAATAAAATATATGATGAAAATAGCACTAAGGTGAGGTGTAGAATACTATATTCACATACATACTATATATGAAGTGGTTTAACATTTGCTTAAAGTTAGACTGATAAATTAAAGATTTAGCTGTGGTTCTAGGTCGCCCATCCTAGAACAATGTGGGGATATTTGTCACAATGTGGGGAGGGCTGCTACTGGCACCTAGTGGGTAAGGCCAGGGATACTGTTAAACATCCTACAATGCTCAGGACAGCATCGTCTGACAAATAATTATCTAGCCCCAAATGTTTCAGAGTTTAGAAATCTTGCTTTAGAACAACTGCGAAAAAACAGAAAACAAAGAGACAGATCTAGGAAGCTAACAAAGAAGACACAATGGAATCATTAAAAATAATCAATTAATCCAAAAGAAGACAAGGTGAGTAGAAAGAGGAACAAAGACTAGATGGGGCAAAAAAAGACAAATATCAAATTGGTAGATTTAAAACCAACCACATCTATAATCAACATGGTCTTACCATCTCAATTAAAGGTGGAGACGGTCAGATTGGGTTAAAAAAAGCAGAACTCAATTTTGTGATGTCTACCAAAAAAAAAAAACCCATAAAGCATAAAGTATGCTTAGTAAAACTAAGCATAAAGATAAAAGTGAAAGAATTTGAAAAGGTAAACCATACTAACACTAATCAAAAGAAAACTGGAGTGGCCTTATTAATCTCAGACAAGGAGATTTCAGAACAAGGAATATAACCAGGGACAAAAAGTTTCATTTCTTAATGATAAAAGGGGTCAGTTCATCAGAAGGACATAATAACAATACATGTTTATACATTTAACAGCAGAGCTTTAAGATACTTGAAGCAAAAAAGATAGCATTAGAAGAAGAAATAGACAAAGCCACATTTATAGTTAGGGACATCAACACCTCTCTCAATGGTGTGGGCAATATGAATGTAGCTGGAAAGTCAGTAAAGATATAGAAGTCTTGAATAATCATGATAAAAGAGTGGATGACTTTCCCCTAAGATCAAGAACAAGGCACGAAGGTCTGTTCTTACCACTTCCCTTTGGCATCGTGAAGGAGATCCTAGCTAGTGCCACAAAATAAGAAAAATAAATAAAAGGAATATAAATTGGAAAGGAAGAAGCAAAGCTGACTTGATTCATAGGTGAAATAATTTTCTATGTAGACAATTGTAAGGGATTTCCAAAAAAAGCTACCAGAACTAATAAATGTGTTTAGTTGATACATGCAACAATATGGAGAAGTCTGGAAATTATGCTTAGTTTAAAAAAATCACACGAGAGAACACATTGTATGATTCCATTTCTGTAAGATTCCAGAAAGTGCAAACTAGTGTATAGTGACAGAAATCAGATCAGTTTTTCCCTGGGGATGGAGCTAGAAGGAGGGAAGGATTGCAAGTGGACACGAGGGAACTTTGGGAGGTGATAAAAATGTATATTTTGTTGATCGTGTTGATGGGGTTATAGGTGTATGTATTTGTCAAAACTCATTAGATTGAACATTTTAAATATGTGCATATTACTGCATAAGGATCATATCTCAATAAAGTGACAAAATGTTAAAAGAAGGAGAAACGGAAGGGGGAGGAGGATGAGAAGCCACCTGCCATCTGGAGCTAAGGTAGATAACAGCACACAAGGACACTCTCTTCACACAGCCACTCACAGTGCTGGCTTCTCCCAAGGCTGGTTCCCCATGCTGCTCAAGATCAATGCTACAAACTTCCTTGGGCTCACCTACAGAAAGGAGAAACAGACTCCACAAAGTTCCTCTTAAGTCAGGAAAGCACATCTCCCAGAATCCTCCAGCAAACTTCTCTCTGTATCTCATTGGCCAGAATTGTGCCACATGCCTTTTCCCGAGCTGTCTGTCAGTCAGATCTACCCTGTTATTCATGCAGTAGAAGAGGGGGCTTAAGGGTTGAGGAATTAATCCCAGAGTTCACTACAGTGACCCTATTTTTCATTTCATCACGAAAGAAAATCTCTTTTTTCCTTCCACCCCCTCTGCCTCCCCTTCCCCTTCTCCTTAATAAAGAGATATTGCAGGCAAAAGCTACATATGAGTTCATAGATTCAAAAAAAGTGTTCAGACATACTTAGGAAGGATGTCTGTAATAGCTGTAAATAGGATTGAGAAGGTGGGCTCACTTTGCTACTATGGTGACATTCCCTGGGGACCATCTACATTCCTTGGGATCTGTTGGATGGGCTAGGAGCAAAAAGGTGTGACTGTCCCCAGGTTTCTCACCTCCTGACTTCAGGTGCTTACTAATTCAGATCTTGTAGGTGCCTCGTTAGCGCAGTAGTCAGTCTCATAATTCAGACCTTGTGATGAATCAACCATGACCAAGAGGAAGTGGATACATACATACATACATATATCAAAAAATAATATAGCAAATCCACATTCATCCAGCTCCATGATACAGTGTGTGCTTCGATTTCAAGAACAAAAATTGGAAATCTTCTTCTCTGATGCTATTTCTCATAAAGGCTCAGATATTAATCTTTTACAGGTTAAAAAGCAGTTCCAAATTTTCTAATTGACATTGTCCTAGACAATAAAGCAGACAAATTGTTTTAATAATACATTTTATTTTTGCCATGGGACTCACTATAGCTATTTTTGGACTGAATGGAAAAAAACCTCTGCCCATACACATTTTTATTTTTCCAGAACTGGTCCTTGTTTAAGAAGGATTGCTCACCACAGTGGTCTGCAGGGCAAGAGTTTGCTAAGCAATAGAAGAATTCACCCTGGGTTTCAGGGAAATGCTTAACCTACTTGGTAGAACTAATCACTTGAAAGTCTATTAATGGTATTCATTTACATGTTAATGTTCTAGTTACAAAGATGTTTTATCTGTTCTTTGGAAGAGGGGAAACTCTACTTAATTCACTTAGAATCCTTTGTTAACACCTGATAAGTGTCAGGAAGTAATAAAACTTTCCACAGGATCTGGGGAATCTGGAGATTAGTGGCTTAGTCTGGAAGCTCCCACTGCTAACTTACAATACTGTAGCCCAACCTGTTATACCCTATAAAACCCAGACCAAGGTCAAAGGGACAAAGTCCTGGGGTGGGGGGAGGGGATGTGTGGTGAAGTCCAGATTCTGGGGCCCTCAGGGCCATCAGCTTTCCCCTCTCCAGCAGGCCAAGCTGTAAAGCCTATCACAGGAGGCTGAGTGGAAAACTTTGGGGAAAGACAAAAAGTTGATGTTTGCCACCTCTCAGGGAATGATGACAGCACCCAGGCAGAAATATCTGGAGCTCAGCAGGATGTGTGAAGACCGGACTGAGAAGGAGAGGCAGGAGGTAGGAAGATGAGTGTGGGAGCTAAGGCGGGTGTCGGGCTTGACAAATTATTATTCGGCTGGCTTGCCTGAATTGTGACATACTATTTATTAAAGTGGAAAGAAAATTTTAAAAAGTGAGATGTCAGCCCCAACCCCAACCTTCCTGAGCACAGGCAGCTGGTGCAAAGCAGCCTTTGCATAGGCTAAAACTCCCAAACAACAGCAGTATGGGGAAGAAAAAGTCATGGAGCATATGTATTTATTTTTTATTTTTATTTTTATTTTTGAGAGAGAGAGAGAGAGAGAGAGAACATGAGTGGCAGAGAGGGATAGAGGGAGAGAGAGAGAATCTTAAATAGGCTCCATGCTCAGTATGGAGCCTGATACAGGGCTCAATCCCACCACCCTGGGATCATGACCTGAGCTAAAATCAAGAGTTGGATGCTCAACTGACTGAGCTACCCAGGAGCCTTGGAACATATTTAGACTTGTACAGACACAGGTACATGTGTGTTTCCATCACTTGGAATCTGCATGACCTGGAGACATTTCCTCTATCCCTTCAAAACCTCAGAGTTCTTACTGTAAAATGGGATAATGATACAGAAAAGAGTCATTGTCAGGATCAAGGCAGAGTATGGATAGAAAAGCATCTTGCCAATAACTTCCTAACATTATAACTATAACTATAAATGACAGTTGTGGTGGTGGTTGGATTGATATCTTATAGGTTTTAAGGTTTTATTCAATCCAGTATAATACATGGCTACTGGTCATCAATTTATTTACATTGAGAAATGAACCCTGTCTTTAGGGAGTCTGCAGGCTGCAGGAGTACAGATTCATAACCCAATAACTGAAAGATATTATTGGGGTTAGAGAACACACATGATCATCTTTACTGTAAGGAAAGGGGAAACAAGGGTCAGAAAGTCACATGACTTGCCCAAGGTCATGCAGCCAGGAAGGAAGGTCATAGCTCCATAGCTCCAGCTCAGTACACCTCAAGGATGGCTGCTCTCACCTATTCTCCTTCCTGGGACACAGTGAAGGGACTCTGAGATTGATGGTCTAGATGGGTTGAGGGACAGAAGGAGGGCTATTGATACGAATCCTGCCAAAATGTTATTGGACTTGGCACTCAAATACAAATTACAATCCAGGAGGTGAAGCATTGTGTTGGAGAGGTGGAGGCCGCCCTGATACCATTTTGGGCTTTGGGGGTGAAGCACCCTGGCTGGGATTCTCAGCTCTCCAATTTCAAGGTTCCAAGGAGAGAAGGCATGGTTCAGGTGTCGTTGACCCCCACGCCTTTACAGCCATGCTGCTTTCCTTGGGCAGGGGGGTCTGTTTTGTCTAAGGATGAATGGAGATGCTTCCGAAAGTGGCTACTCCTCCTAGCTGTGGGTCCTGGTACCAGTTTACCTGTTGGCTTAGTTTGGACGGTTACCGAATTCCTATAAGCCTCAGTTTCCTCCTCTGTAAAAATGTGACACGCCCTGCCTTACCTCACGAATTGCGTGCCTACCGTGTGCCAGATGCTCTGCTGCTGGGCACTTTACAAACATCAAAAGGATTAGGGAAACCATGGGGCACAGAATATATGTTCCATGAAAGCTGTGAGCAAGTTCAACAGTTCATTTCATCCTTAACCATGATTCCTTCATCATCCCGGTTGACAAATTGGGAAACTGGTACTTGGAGAGGTCAGATAATGGAATGGAGGTCACGTGGCTATTAAGAGGTGGATCTTACGTATAAATCCGACTTTTCCCACGTTCCTATGCTGCCTGCCTGTGAACTAAAAGTACATGAGATGATGATGATGATGGTCACTTATGGAAGAAGAATGTCAACATTGCCTGCAGCAAAAGACGCTCCAACCATCTCCCTCCACTGAGAAGGATAAAAATGCATCGGATTGCCCACGGGCCAACCCTGCAGCTGTCTGCTGGAACCCCCACCAAGCCCCGGGCAGGAATGGGGAGCCAGCTGAAGAATATAAACAGCATTGCAAATGGCCTCTGTTGGTGGAAGCGATGCACCATTGTCAGAAACAGTGAGCTCCAAGTGCAAGGGTCTGCGTGCCCTGGGTGGTGGCGCCAGTCATCCGCTTACATCTGATTAGGGAACACTGTCACGCTTAGTGGAGGTGCCTGATGTCATGATCAACTCAAGTGACAAGAGTACTCCTTTGGGCTTGAGCCGGCGACGCACTGTGGAAGAAGACAAAACTCTATTCTAGCAGGTGGGAAGTGGTTGGATATAAATATTTTAAGACAACAAATATGATTCAGAAGGCTAATTGGAACACAATGATGCCACCCAGGGCTCCCGGCGGCATGACACAGATGGGAGTAGGAATCTCTGCCTCAGCATTAAGAACACACAGTGTAAATCACATGGTGGGAGCTGTCCCCTGCAGGGCCACTCACCCAGGTCCTCGCTAAAAAGCTGGCAGGTGGGGTAGGGGAGGGGTAGCGTGGAGCAGGAGATGGCCTGGGTTTTCATCTGGGGTCCGTCTGCCTTCTTGAGAAAGTTGCTTAACCTTCCCAAGCCTCAGATTCTTTATCTATAAAATGGGTGGAGAGTCAAAGTGACAGTGGGCAGGGTTCAGCTAACTGTAATTACCTTTAATGTAATTAACTTAAAGCATTTTACTCCCTCCCTGCTCTCATACTGTGGGATTCTGGGAAGTTATAGCCACCATTTAGACTTTATGTTTTGTAGTTGAGAGATAATTGTCTAGGGGTTCAGCATCCAGACTCTGGAGCCAGCCAGACAGCCTGGGTTCAAACATAAGCTCTGCCACTGGGCGTGCTCTGGGCCCCCTGCTTTAGAAGATGCTTCTCTGGCCCTCTTCCATTGCTGTCCTTCCCTCCAGGGACCAGGAGGATGCACCCACCTGGAGTGCAGGTTTCTCATTCTAGACCACACTCTGGGGTCCTGGAACCATGGAACTCTGGCTGAATAACTCCAAGTCAGCTTCCAGGATCCAGAAGTCCTCACTTGTGGATCCACACGGTGGCTGTTTGCAGTGGAATGTCTGGAGCTTGGATGTGGGGGCTGAGGCATCCACATGCATGTAGGAAAGGTCCCTTGCAGTTTAAGACCGGGCTGGGGGGTAGGAAGAAAATGGGGGTAATCTGTGGGTCAGGGACTGCTCTCCCTAAGCCACTGGCTCTTGTCTGGGGCTCCAAGGAGTGTGAGAATTCTGAATTCAAACTGGGCTTTCCAGTCATTATACAGGTATATTTGTCAAGTAGGATGAGAGGACGTATCTCATTTTGTAATTTGTTACCTGGGCTCACAACTTGCAAATATTTAGACATAGGGTCTATGGGCCCCCATTGGTACTCTTACTATGAATGCCACACATGTTACCGGGGACCCCTGACCCTGGGACAATTGTTTAACCTCTTGGTACTAGGTTTCCTCATCTGTAAACCAGAAATGAATTAGAACTAACCTCATAGAGGTGGTGTATGATGAGTTGACACACAGAAACCAGTCCTATGCCCAGTGCATAGTGAACATTCAGTAACACGTTAGCTGTTGTTATTTTTATGTTACCCAGGTCTGGGGTTCTACCTCCCCATACCCTGCAGACTCTTGGCCCCTTGTTATAATGGCTTCACTTTTTCACTCTGTCCTGTCACCTGACACATGGCAGCCTGACCATAATACTGTTTGGTATATTGTTACCTCTTGTGGCCACCTCCAGCCTACATAGCCCTCACCAGCCTGGATGAATCTCCTGTGTCCTCTTTGGAAGCTCTCCAACTGGGGGACAAAAGACCCATCCTCCGCATGGCTGAAGCCAGCAAACAAACATCTACACCAAGCCGTTTCGGGCACAACCGAAATGGGAAAATAAAGGTCTCTTTAAATATTACCACCCCGGCTGGAGAACGATGCACAATCCCACTTCTAGAAAGCAAACGGATAAGTCTGCAATGCAGGTCCCAGGCCTTGGCCATGTCATTAACTGTCTTTCTTGGAGACCTGACTCATGATAAAAAGCCACTGGGAAGGACTGCTCTTTCCATTTAACTTTGCTATCATTAAAAAGCCTTCGGTAGTTCCTCCGATATGCTTGTTTTATTTTTCCGGCGTCATGCCAGTTAAAAGTAAGATAAATGATAAGTCTGTTAACGAATACCTCAGTTAATTTTATGGCAGAGAGAGCAGAGGAGGGAGCAGGGTGGGACCTTCCCCGTACTGTGGGCTCATAACCGTTCTGAGCATCAAACATTTATTAAGGACCAATAATAAAAGCCCCTGTGATGGTGTAATGGCTCATTCTAAATGCTTCCTGCTAATAAAATGAGCATTGATTTGAAAGACAATATTTAAATTCTATCCACAGTATGTCAAGGAAAGGACAACTGTGGATGAGGCGTGAGAACCACTTAGCCAAGCTGTTTAATCATCAGATGCCCTGCAAATTGTGTGCTCTTGGCAGGTGGGGAATGTTCACTCGGAAGTGCTACATCGGGGGAGGCACACACAGACTGGGTTTCAAATCCTGGCTCCCCATATTTGTGCTGAGTGACTTTGGACTTCGTACACAAACTCTCTAGAAAACAGATATTCGTACTCTCTCCTGCGGTGGTTTGGGATGATGTACATAAAGTGATGTAGTAGCATTGGTACATTGGGAGCTCCCACCCCATTCCCTTGAGCTTGAACATGGTCCTGCCCCCGGGTAAGCAGTCCTCAAGCTTCAGGCCACTTATTGTGCTATGAACAAAGGAGCAGGCTCGGAAGTCGGCACTCCTCTCCCTTGTAAAGAATTGCATCACTAACTACACTGACCACAGTCACCAACCTGGATACATGTCATACGTTTAATTTTTAATATGTTTAATTTTAATGTCATATGTTTTAATTTTTAATAAAGTGAACCTGGCAATGACATTCTCATGAGCATAGTCTTCCACTGGTCCCTCCGTGTCCACCTCAGGATGAAGCCCATACTCCCCAGCATCGCATCTGACACCTGTCTTCCACCTCCATGCCTCCCCGCCACCCACCCCCCTTCCACAGGCACTTCTAGCTCTAGCCCCGGGGCTCTGTGCCGACTTTCTGCTTGGCACCTGCGTCTCTGCTGGGATAACCCCTTGTACCTTTCGAGGGAGCTGAGAAGTCCTCCCTTTTGGAAGGCCTTCCCTGACATCCCCACCCCACGGAGGGTCAACCCAAGAGCCGTAACCCTTGATTACAACTGGCCTTCCATTGCCAGTTGTAATTGCCATTGATTGCCTTCCATTGACATTGCTTTTACATCTCTTTTGGGCCAAAGACGAGTCTCATGTCTGTAGGTCAAGCAGCTATAGCAACGCTGGGCATAGAGGCAAACAATTTATGGTTTTTTTGGTTTTTTTTTTTTTTGACTCAGCTCTCAGTCTCAAGGGAATCCTGTCCAGTCTCAGAGATTTAAAAACTATCTATATGCTGAGGACTCTCAAATCAATCTGGCCCAGTCCACGCCCCTAACCTCCAGACTCATGTTCCGAGCTGCCCACTTACATATCTCACTCAGATGCCCAAGCTTTTCCAGAAGTGAGCTCCTGATGGTCCTTCCCCAGCTGGGGAATCGAAAACTCCATCTTTCCACTGCTCAGACCCACAGCCCCAATGTCATCCCTGACTCCGTTTACTCCTCTTACCCCACAGGTCTGCTGTCACCGTGGTTCTGTCCCTCTACATTCAGAACAGATACAGAATCTGACTCCTTGTCCCCGTCCACCACTGTGGTCTAAGCCTTCATCTTTCTCATTTGGTTTATTGCAACTTCATGTAAGGGGCCTCTTCCTGTTTGCTGTTACCCTTGCCTCCTTCAGTTTATTCCCAGCACATCAGTCACAGGGATCCTCTGAAATTACGTGACTCCTCCGCTCAGGACCGTTCAGTGTCTCCCCACCACGCTTAGAGAAAATGCCAAAGTCCTTACCATGATTACCAGGCCCTTACATGATCAGGCCCCTAAGCTCACTTCCACTGTTCTTTGGATACCCCAGGCGAACTTCCCCCTCAGGGCTTTTGCACTGGTTGCTCCCTT
This sequence comes from Prionailurus viverrinus, assembly GCF_022837055.1. Lineage (NCBI taxonomy): Eukaryota > Metazoa > Chordata > Mammalia > Carnivora > Felidae > Prionailurus > Prionailurus viverrinus. The sequence goes on from NC_062574.1 coordinate 20,941,015, forward strand.
TGCCTGGAGTACTCCTTCCCCAGATCCATAAGGCTAGTCTCCTTACTTCCTCCAGGTCTTTCTTAAACACCAGCCTCTCAGGGAGGCCTTCTCTGGCCATCTTAAAATTTTTCCTGCCAACACATATTCCTGTTCCCAGACTTAGTTTTAATTCTTAGAACTTATTAATCACTATACTATGTCCTTTACTTATTTATCTTGTTTACTTTCTGTCTCCTCCAGGCAGTGAGAGCATGGATTTGGGTCTGTTATGTTTAATTATCATGTCCTCTGTACTGAAAGCAGTGCTGGCCCATGGTAGGTGTCCGTTAAATGTCCGTTAGTTGAATAAATGAATGAATGACAATTTTCGAGAAATTGCTTTCCCGATCTGGGTGGCCAGGGTGTGGCCAGCAGGTCAGTGCCCCCCGCTGAGGGCCCTCTGGGGGGAGGAGGGGAAGTGGAAAGCCGGGCTCGAGCTGGACTAGAATTAGAAAAACTGTATTAAAAAAGAATATCGGGGGAAAAAATTAGATACACGTTTCCATGGAAAGAAAATGTGAGTTTAAGATAATGATTGTGGGTTTCATTATCTACTTAAATAACGCAGTTATCTAAATTTCTCCTTCCAGTTTTATTTAGCTTAATTCTTGCCCTGGGGGTGTGTTCCCTCAGGTCTTTCCAGGAGAAGCAGCGCTTGAAAAGTCAGGGAGAGAAAAAAAAGCAAAGAATAGCCCTTAGATCCCACAACAATGAGCGGCTCACCGTGCCGGCTCAGATGAGCTCGGAACCTTCCCAGACGCTGAACCGGAGAACAAGAGAAGCCAAAGAACGGGGCGAGACAGCTGGCGGGGAAGGCAAAGGCCAGAGGGCTTAGAGGAGCAGCTCTGCCCTGATGCTCCTGGCGGAGGGGGCCAGGCCAGTGCGGAGGAAGAGGAAACCCGGCAGAATTCAGGCAGCAGAATTCAGAATGGGGATGGGAACTGCCGGATCCAGGGGTGCGACTTCTGGCCTCCACCTCCCTCTGGTGCTTGCCTCTGGCTTGACCACGGTGGCAAAGGTCCTCCTTCCTCTGTGCACCCACAACCTCTTCCTTACTGGGAGCTCCGTCAGCGCGTGTAGCACACTGCGCTAGGATAGATGGTTTCTACATGTGTTTTCTGCTCTGGGCTGGAAGCAGCATGACAGCAGGGACCGCATCAGTGGATTTTTATAGTCCCAACAGCTTAGCCCAGTGTCTGACACGTACCATATCACATATATATGATGTGATATATACACACATATCTGTACGTATGTTTGCACATGCATATGTGTGTCTGTGCGTGTATTCACACACCTCTTCAAGTCATAGGTTTTGGGTTGTTCTGGGCAGCAACCCCTCTGGTCCAGCCAGGCCCCAAGCTCCATCCTGGGTCCAGCCCGCCTGGCCAGAAGATTACCCGGAGCCACCTGAGAAGAAACTGGGTCTCTTCAGAACAATGCGGAGAAAATGTTTCCTTCTCTCTCCAGTGCCCACCCCTGTCCTCTTGGGATGTGTCGGGGTTGAGCGACCACCCCCTACCCCTCTTTAATTCCACCCATTGGAGAGGAGTGGCTCATCTGATTGGGGTGGGGGCTGACCTTCACTGGCATCTTAACTATGAGGGGTAGTGATGTACTTCACGGGCGGGTGACAGGTTTCGCCTTTGTTTTTGTCCCGGGGCCTCCCCTGCGCCATAGGACAGATGGGGGGACTCACTCCTCTGTTTTCCGCTCACACAGGCTGAGAACCCTAGAGTGGTATCCAGGCTGCAACTGGCCTGTCACTCTCTCTGGCTGTGTGGAGCAGGCCAGTGTCTGGCTGGGTAGGGTTTTCATGGTCTGCTCCGTTGCCCCAGGCAGGTTCCAAGGTCTAAGTAAGGCATGAGGGTTATTAGACCCTTATTTTAGCCTCAGATAAGCAATGTTCTCCAATCTGGCTCAAGCCAGAAGGCCCTGCATTTTGGGAGTTAGTAAGCATGAACCTGGCCTTGAATCAAGTTGATATTTGGTTGGCATCTGGCTTTCAATCCTTGCTTCTGTTTTCTATTCATCAGACCTGGAGGGGAATAGGGAAAGCCCTGGGTTGCCTGGCCTCTGAGAATTGGGCTTTGACAGGGACCCTGCACTAAGTCATGTTCTCCTAAGTCTGGATGTTATTTGGTCTTTTATCCTGTGAAACATCAAAGTCTTCCAGAAGAACTTAGCCTGTTGCTTTTCTGGTCAGTCCCTACCTGTGCCTCCCTTGTTCAGGTCTGGTCACTATGTCCTTGCTATAAGCAAGCTCAGTCCTCGTCCAGCCACTAAGTCAATGAGAGGCCAACCTGGCAGAGCGCGAGGAGCCCATCATGCCATCTGGACAGTATGGGAAGGAAGGTCAGCTGCTATCACCCCTGGGGGTCAACCAGAAAGACAATCTATTGTGGACATTCCTGGCGTCTACTGCCCAATATCCATTCACCTTCCTGGTAACTAGTCCCCAGTTTCCCTCTTGGGAATCACCTCTGCCACCCAGCCCATGTGCTTTGGATAAAGCAGACTCTACCTAGACTCCAAGGGTGGTGACTATGGCTAACACTAAGGGAACTGGTACATCTGATCCTGTGGCCCAGGTGGTTCAGAGGTGAGCATGTGATCCCGATCAAGCCAGTGTTAGCCAAGGAATCTCAATTCGTGTGTGTGTGTATGTGTGTGCACATGTGTGCTGTTGGTGGAGTGGGCTTTCATTTCCATTAAAGCTGAAGCTGGAAGGAGCAGAATTGGGAACTTCCAGTGGCCATCATAAAGGCACAGTCTGGCCAAGATTGAAGCCAACATGGAGGAAGCAGAGTCAAAATGGAGAGAGATAAACCTTACCTGGGTGATAGCATTTGATCCCTGGGATGAGCCAGGTCTGAAGGCTCATTGGTCTACCTGGATGGTCTGGTCAGTTCTGAGACCCAATAAACCCTCTAGTTTACTGAAGCATAATTGAATGAGGTTTTCCCACTTGCAACCAAAAAGTATCCTTACTGATTCAGAGCCTTCTGCCCCTACCAATTGCCATGCAGTAGACTCTCTCTCTAATCTTTCCCCTGTGGAGTTTGCAGCTTCCTCTCCATCCTCAGAGGTTATCAGCTTGATCCCTTGCTGGGAATAGAGCATCTGGAAACCAGATGCTCAGCCAAACCCTCATCCCTGTGACTGGTCCCTTGAGTATCCCTCATATCCTCTGACACTGAGAATAGCACAACCCACAAGCTCATGCCCCGTGCCCCTTGGAAATGCTGCCAGCATGGATCAGGGATCAGCAATTCCCAAAGTATGTTCTGGGGAACGCTGGTCCCATCAGATGCTCTTTTTGGAGATTAAAAAAAAAAAGGTGTGCAATTTGAAAAAGTTGACAAAGCCCTATATTTTATATTCCTCTCTTGGAGATTCACAGGCACATATGCTTATTAAAGATTCTGATAAGTACTACAGGAAAGAGAAGTGTTTGACACATCATAATTTAGCACTTTGAAACACATTTGACTACTGAACACATATGTTTTTGGTTGTAGGTATAATACCCATAACAACCCGAGAAACCCATATTTTAGGAATCTTGATTAGAGTTTGCAGAAGTCCCTTGGATCTGGCAGTTTGTATGACTGGTCTCCTTCTGGGGACCGGCCCTTCAGTCCTGGCTGGGTTTTGGTGCCTCCATACTGGCCTGGTGATATTGACATTATGTCTTCTGGCCAGAGGTCCCAGGGTGGTACAGGGCTGAGACCATGCAGGCGGTGCTGCTTCTTGGCATAGTATTCCCAAGGTGATGGCAGCAGGAGACAATTAGACTGGGCTGACTGTGTGTTCTTTCCCGGGCCACGTGGACCCGTGAAACCCCATTCCGAGACCACAGTCCAGATTTGGCAACAAGAGTGTCTGCACTTACATGTAAACAGGGAGCTCGACACTAAACCGTGATTGATGTTTCAAATCAAATGCTCTCAGGGTCAGGATGGTAGATGAGTTTCCAAGAATCAGGGCCTGTAATGAAACCCGCCAAGGTCATAAAATGCAGGACGGCCACAGGAGGCCTCCTGGAGGCTCAAACCCAGATGACAGGAAGACAGCTAAATTTTAAATCTTTTTTTCCCTCTCTCTCTCTCTCTCTCAAAACAGTAGCCTTGTACTTCCTAGGAAACAGAAATGTTTGCTTGGTATTGCCTCATAAATCCTCATGACCCGTAAGGAGGTTGAAGGAGCCAGCATGATTTGTTCTGGAATCGGGGGAAGGAGGGGAGAGGGGACAACACCACTCTTGAGTGCCTACTATGTGCCAGTCCCCATGCTAGCTGCTCCATATTCACGAATCTTTTTAATCTTCATACAATCCAATGAGAGAGTAGTGTTTCTATTTTGCTGGGGAGGAAGTTAAGAACCAGAAGGGTGAGTCTTTTTGCCTAACGGAGGTCTTGGGATTTGAACCCATGTCTGTCAGGCATCCAAAGCTGTCCCGGGCAGGGATTTCTCAGTGGAGTATGTCAGTTAGTCGATCTTTAGGTGGGGTTGTTTCCCCTTTCTACCCCTCAACAACCCTTCAGCTCTGTGTCCCAATCAAGGTAGAATATCTTCCATAGGTTCTAGTCTCTCTGACTGAAGGAGGTGAGGATGTGAAGGGATGCTAGTAAACTGGAGCCGGGGTGAAGTTCCAGGTTACCCAGACACCCCGGATTGGAGAAGCCACTTTCAAACTGACCATGCATAAGTTATTAGGGATAAGTATTGCCAGAGAGCTAGCAGGCTGGTTCACTCCCAGGAAGCATCAACATTATTATTATTTTTATTTTGCATATCCCAAACAGTCATTCCAGTGGGTGGTGGTGAAGAGCTCACTGGATTGAAAGCCAAGACATCAGGGAGGAGCCAAGATGGCGGAACAGCATGGAAGTTTTTTGTGTGTCTCGTGTCCATGAAATACAGACCAACACTAAACCATCCGGCACACCTAGAAAACTGATCTGAGGATTAACACAACAACCTGCACAACCTGAACCACAGAAATCAGCAGGTATGTGGCGTGGAGAGGTGAACTGGGAGAGAGGAGCCGCGGATGACAGGGAGCCGCTTTTGTGTGCGGAGAGGATGGAGACGGGGAAGGGAGAATATGGGAAAAGCACCCCCCCCCCAAAAGCAGCTGGAGAGAAAGTGGAAAAGTAGAAACAGACTCAGGGACTGAAATAAAAAGGGGGAAAGGAGAAAAGAGAAAGAAGAGGGTTTAAATTCTATTAAGACCATAAACAGGGGGAGCACAGAGTCTGAAACTCTGCAGCTGATACCTGGCGGTGCTCTGGTGGGAAGGGGGAATCCCCAGGAGTGGAGTGGAGTCCAGGGTCTTCAGGCCACACGGGAGTTCAGGAAGTTCCCCTGCTGGGAGGACACCTGGTAGAGGTTGTGTGGGTCCCCCAAAGGTAAGGCCTCAGTGGACCTGGGAGGGTACCACATTCGCTGGTGCTGGAACAAGGTCGTTAAGGGTGAAGCCTGGTGCCAGATGCACTTTGTGATTTGCCATAATCCCTGAGGTGCTGCTGCTACACCTTCTCGCAAACTTTTTCTGGGGTGGGCTGGCACCTGGCTGCAGTCTCTGGGCACTGGCAGCAACAGGGTCCTGCGAACGTTCCTGGGTGCACCCAGCACCCAGCCAGTGCTCAGTGAGACCCTCCGCAGAGGGGTGGAACGGGTCAAAGCCGCGGTCCCTCAGAAGTAAGGGGTCAGGAAAAACAGCCACATCTGAACAAAACTCAGGAGGGAGGTGCTGCCTGGGGCTTGGTCACAGACCGTGTAAAAGCGGGGAGTGGATGCCGAAGACAAAGGACAGTGCGTGACTGCTGATTGGGGAGAGCAGAGTTCCGATATTAGAGACTGGGTAGCTGCGTGACGCCATTTTCACCGCTTCTGCGCATGCACATACGCAACTATGAGCGCCACAACACTCCACCCCAGTAAGGTAGCAGCGCCATCTACTGGACAACGGAGCCGTTACACTGAGCCCCGCCCAACTGGGCCAACCTCGCTCTTTAGGAACACAAGTCTCTCCGCCTGCTTAGTTTACAGACTATAAAGCGCTACATAGTCTGACTTCTAGGGAAAAACGAAGTAATTTCACACGTATTTCACTCTGTTCACCTGTCCATCTATTCAATTTGCTTTCTTTCTTTTTTTTTCTTTTTTCTCTTTTTCGTTTTGTTTCTTTTTCTTGAATACAGAAAGAGAACATTCATTTTTATTTTCAATTTTTATTAAATATATTTTTATTTAAATTTTTCTACTATATTTTTTACTTTTGTGTCAATTTTTTCAAATTCTATTTTACTTCCATCATTTCATTTTAGTCTACTTCAGTGTGTTCATTTTTCTCAAATTTTCAAAAGATTTCTTTTTTTTCTTTCCCCTTTTTTCTCTAATCTATCGAGCCCCTTTCAACACCCAGACCAAAACACACCTAGGATCTATCATAATGTATTCTATTTTGTGTGTGTGTGTGTGTTTAATTTTTTAATTTTAGTATTTTTAAATTTTAATTATTTTTAATTTTAATTTTTTTACCTCATTAATTCCTTTTCTCCCTTCAAAATGATGAAATGAATGAATTCACCCCAAAAGAAAGAGCAGGAAGAAAAGACAGCCAGGGATTTAACCAACACAGATACAAGCAAGATGTCTGAACCAGAATTTAGAATCACGATAATAAGAATTGAGTTGAAAATAGATTAGAATCCCTTTCTGGAAAGATAAAAGAAGTAAAAGCTAGTCAGGATGAAATAAAAAATGCTATAACTGAGCTGCAATCTTGAATGGATGCCACAGTGGCAAGGGTGAATAAGGCAGAACAGAGAATCAGTGATATAGAGGACAAACTTATTTTTTTAAAAAAAAATTTTTTTTTCAACGTTTCTTTATTTTTTTTTTGGGACAGAGAGAGACAGAGCATGAACGGGGGAGGGGCAGAGAGAGAGGGAGACACAGAATCGGAAACAGGCTCCAGGCTCCGAGCCATCAGCCCAGAGCCTGACGCGGGGCTCGAACTCACGGACCGTGAGATCGTGACCTGGCTGAAGTCAGACGCTTAACCGACTGCGCCACCCAGGCGCCCCTAGAGGACAAACTTATGGAGAATAATGAAACAGAAAAAAATAGGGAGATTAAGGCAAAAGAGCATGATTTAAGAATTAGAGAAATCAGTGACTCCTTAAAAAGGAACAACATCAGAATCATAGGGGTCCCAGAAGAGGAAGAGAGAGAAAAAGGGGTAGAAGGGTTATGTGAGCAAATCATAGCGGAAAACTTTCCTAACCTGGGGAAAGACACAGACATCAAAATCCAGGAAGCACAGAAGACTCCTATTAGATTCAACAAAAATCGACCATCAACAAGGCATATCAGTCAAATTCACAAAATACTCAGGCAAGGAGAGAATCACGAAAGCAGCAAGGGAAAAAAGTCCCTAACCTATAAGGGAAGACAGATCAGGTTTGCAGCAGACCTATCCACAGAAACGTGGCAGGCCAGAAAGGAGTGGCAGGATATTTTAGGTGTGCTGAATCAGAAAAATTTGCAGCCAAGAATTCTTTATACAGCAAGGCTGTCATTCAGAATAGAAGGAGAGATAAAAAGTTTCCCAGACAAACAAAAATTAAAGGAGTTTGTGACCACTAAACCAGTCCTGCAAGAAATTCTAAGGGGGATTCTCTGAGGGGAGAAAAGATGATAAAAAACAAACAAACAAACAAATAAATAAAGACCAAAAGCAAGAAAGACTAGACAGGACCAGAGAACACCACCAGAAACTCCAACTCTACAAGCAACATAATGGCCATAAATTCATACCTTTCTGTACTCACTCTAAATGTCAGTGGACTAAATGTCCCAATCAAAAGACATAGGATAACAGAATGGATAAGAAAACAAGATCCATGTATATGCTGTTTACAAGAGACCCACTTTAGACCTAAAGACACCTTCAGATTGAAAATAAGGGGATGGAGAACCATCTATCATGCTAATGGTCAACAAAAGAAAGCCGGAGTAGCCATACTTATATCAGACAATCTAGACTTTATTTTTTTTTTTATTTTTTTAATGTTTATTTATTTTTGAGACAGGGAGAGACAGAGCATGAACGGGGGAGGGTCAGAGAGAGAGGGAGACACAGAATCTGAAACAGGCTCCAGGCTCTGAGCTGTCAGCCCAGAGCCCGACGCGGGGCTCTAACTCATGGACCGCGAGATCATGACCTGAGCCGAAGTTGGACACTTAACCAACTGAGCCACCCAGGCGCCCCAATCTAGACTTTGAAATAAAGACTGTATCAAGAGATGCAGAAGGGCATTATATCATAATGAAAGGGTCTATCCACCAAGACGACCTAACAATTGTAAACAAATGTGGGAGCACCCAAATATATAAATCAATTAGTCACAAACATAAATAAACTCATTGATAGTAATACTGTAATCGCAGGGGACTTCAACACCCCACTCACAACAATGGGCAGATTATCTAATAAAAAAATCAATAAGGAAACAATGGCTTTGAATGACATACTGACCAGATAGACTTAATACATATATTCAGAACATTTCATCCTAAAGCAGCAGAATATACATTCTTCTCCAGTGCACATGGAACATTCTCCAGAATAGACCACATACTGAGACACAAATCAGTCCTCAACAAGTACAAAAAGATCGAGATCATACTGTGCATATTTTCACAACACTATGAAACTCGAAATCAACCACAAGAAAAAATTCGGAAAGGTAACAAATACTTGGAGAGTAAAGAACATCCTACTAAAGAATTAATGGGCTAACCAAGAAGTTAAAGAGGAAATTAAAAAGCTCATGGAAGCCAATGAAAATGATAACACCACTACCTAAAACCTCTGGGATGCAGGAAAGGCAGTCATGAGAGGAAAGTATATAGCAATCCAGGCCTTCCTAAAGAAGGAAGAAAGATCTCAGATACACAACCTACACTTACACCTTAAAGATCTGAAAAAAAAAAAAACAGCAAATAAAACCCAAAACCAGCAGAAGACAGGAAATAATAAAGATTAGAGCATAAATTAATGCTATCAAAACCAAAAAAACAAAAAACAAAACAAAACAAAATAAACAGTAGAACAGATCAATGAAACCAGAAACTGGTTCTTTGAAAGAATTAACAAAATTGGTAAACCACTAGCCAGTTTGATCAAAAAGAAAAAGGGAAGGACCCAAATGAATAAAATCAAGAATGAAAGAGGAAACATCACAATCAACACAGCAGAAATAACAATAATAAGAGAATATTATGAGCAATTATATACCAATAAAATTGGCAATCTGGAAAAAATGGACAAATTCCTAGAAACATATACACTACCAAAACTGAAACAGAAAGAAATAGAAAAATTTGAACATACCCATAACCAGTAAAGAAATCGAACTAGTAATCAAAAATCTCCCCCAAAAAACAAGAGTCCAGGGTCAGATGGCTTTCCAGGGGAATTTTACCAAACATTTAAGGAAGAGTTAACACCTATTCTCTTGAAGCTGTTCCAAAAAATAGAAATGGAAGGAAAACTTCCAAACTCTTTCTATGAAGCCAGCATCCCCTTAATTCCAAAACCAGACAGAGACCCCACTAAAAAGGAGAACTATAGACCAATTTCCCTGATGAAAATGGATGCAAAAATCCTCAACAAGATATTAGCCAACCAGATCCAACAATACATTTAAAAAATTATTCACCACAACCAAGTGGGATTTACACCTGGGATGCAGGGCTGGTTCAATATTTGCAAAACAATGTGATTCATCACATCAATAAAAGAAAGGACAAGAACCATATGATCCTGTCAATAGATGACAGGAAGGAAACATTTGACAAATTACAGCATCTTTCTTGATAAAAACCCTCAAGAAAGTAGGGACAGAAAGATCATACCTCGAGATCATAAAAGCTATATACAAAAGACCCAATGCTAATATCATCCTCAATGGGAAAAAACTGAGAGATTTTCCCCTAAGGTCAGGAACAGGACAGGATGTCCACTCTCGCCACTGTTATTCGACATAGTATTGGAAGTCTTAGCCTCTGCAATCAGACAACACAAGGAAATAAAAGGCATCTAAATCGGCCAGGAGGAGGCCAAACTTTCAATCTTCACAGATGACATGATACCCTATATGGAAAACCCAAAAGATTCCACCAAAAAACTGCTGGAACTGATTCATGAATTCAGCAAAATTGCAGGATATAAAATCAATGCACAGAAATCGGTTGTATTCCTACACACCAACAATGAGGCAACAGAAAGAGAAATCAAGGAATCTATCCCATTACAATTGCACCAAAACCCATAAAATACCTAGGAATAAATATAACCAAAGAGATGAAAAATCTAAACACTGAAAACTATAGAAAGCTTATGAAAGAAATTGAAGAAGACACACACACACACACACACACACACACAAAAGGAAAAAGATTCCATGCTCCTGGAGAGGAAGAACAAATATTGTTAAAATGCTGATACTACCCACAGCAATCTACATATTCAATGCAATCCCTATCAAAATAACACCAGCATTCTTCACAGAGCTAGAACAAACAATCCTAAAATTTGTATGGAACCAGAAAAGACCCCGAATAGCCAAAGCAATCTTGAAAAAGAAAACCAAAGCAGGAGGCATCACAATCCCAAACTTCAAGCTGTATTACAAAGCTGTAATCATCAAGACAGTATGGTACTGGCACAAAAATAGACACTCGGATCAATGGAACTGAATAGAGAACCCATAAGTGGACCCACAAACGTATGGCCAACTAATCTTTGATAAAGCAGGAAAGAATATCTAATGGAATAAAGACAGTCTCTTCAGCAAGTGGTGCTGGGAAAATTGGACAGCAACATGCAGAAGAATGAACCTGGGCCACTTTCTTACACCAAACACAAAAATAACCTCAAAATGGACGAAAGACCTAAATGTAAGACAGGAAGCCATCAAAATTCTCGAGGAGAAAGCAGGCAAAAACCTCTTTGATCTTGGCTGCAGCACCTTCTTACTCAACACGTCTCAGGGGGCAAGGGAAACAAAAGCAAAAATGAACCACTGGGACCTCATCAAAATAAAAAGCTTCTGCACAGCAAAGGAAACAATCAGCAAAACTAAAAGGCGACTGACAGAATGGGAGAAGATATTTGCAAGTGACATATCAGATAAAAGGCTAGTATCCAAAATCTATAAAGAACTGATCAAACTCAACACCCCAAAAACAAATAATCCAGTGAAGAAATGGGCAAAAGACATGAATAGACACTTCTCCAAAGAAGACATCCAGATGACCAACTGACACATGAAAAAATGCTCAACGTCACTCATCATCAGGGAAATCCAAATCAAAACCACAATGAGATACCACCTTACACCTGTCAGAATGGCTCACATTAACAACTCAGGCAACAACAGATGTTGGCGAGGATGCAGAGAAAGAGGATCTCTTTTGCACTGCTGGTGGGAATGCAAGCTGGTGCAGCCACTCTGGAAAGCAGTATGGAGGTTCCTCAAAACATTAAAAATAGAACTACCCTATGAGCCAGCAATTGCACTACTAGGCATTTATCCAAGGGATACAGGTATGCTGTTTCGAAGGGACACATGCACCCCCATGTTTATAGCAGCACTATCAACAATAGCCAAAGTATGGAAAGAGCCCAAATGTCCATCAATGGATGAATGGATAAAGAAGATGTGGTATATATATATACAATGGAGTATTACTCGGCAATCAACAAGAATGAAATCTTGCCATTTGCAGCTACGTGGATGGAACTAGAGGATATTATGCTAAGTGAAATTAGTCAGTCAGAGAAAGACAATGTCATATGACTTCACTCATATGAGGATTTTAAGATACAAAATAGACAAACGTAAGGGAAGAGAAGCAAAAATAACATAAAAACAGGGAGGGGCACAAAACATAAGAGACTCTTAAATATGGAGAATAAACAGAGGGTTACTGGAGGGGCTGTGGGAAGGGGGATGGGCTAAATGGGTAAGGGGCATGAAGGAATCAACTCCTGAAATCATTGTTGCACTACATGCTAACTAATTTGGATGTAAATTAAAAAAAAAAAAGAAAGCCAAGACATCAGGGGTCCTAGTCTTGGCTCTGCCCATTCCTAGCAGCGTGACTCTCCCACCTCCTCTCTGGGATTCAGTTTTCTCATCTACTAACTGGGTTTAACAATTCCTTCTCACTTGACAGTGACAAGAGCTGACATGTGATTCAACTCAACCGGGATTTACTGAGCACTAGGTATGTGCCAGGCACTCTACCTGGTCTGAGGAGGAAAGCTCACAAAGGTGGATCCCATAAATACATGGACTATGTCCAGGTAGTGCAAAGCGAATGGATGGAGGTGGTGAGCAGTGGCTTACATTTCAGTAGTATTCTAGAGCGTTCCCATTCATAACTTCACGGAAAGCATCTGATGACTGTCTGAAGTAGGCAGAGCAAATATTCTTACTCTCATCTGACAGATGGAGGAGACTAAGAAAGTTAAGTGACTTGCTGAGTGGTGATTATAATGTCTAAAGTCTGTGTCCACAATTCATTTGCAAAGGGTTTTCAAATCTGTCATCGTGGCATGCCATTGAATCTTCAAAACCTCCTGTGTAGTAGAATTTATGAGTATTAGACCTGTATTACAAGTGAGAAAAGAGGCAGGGTCAGAGAGTCAGCTCCTGGAGAGGAAGAACCAGACCGTCTTGATCCACATGTCCTCAGCACCAAGCATGGTGTCTGACAATGAAAGCCAGCTTCCACACTCAATAGCAGAAAAAAAACCAAAAAACGAATAACCCAATTACAAAATGGCTAAGGGCTTGAATAGATGTGTAAATGGCCAAGAGGCATATGACAAAATGCTCAATGTGGCTAATCACCACGGGAAATGCAAATCAGAACCACAATGAGATACCACCTCCCAGTCGTCAGGATGGCTAGTATCAAAAAAAAACCCCAAAAGCCAAAAAACAAAGGACAGCAAGTATTGGTGAAGATGTGGAGAAACTGGAACCCTTGCACATTATTGGTGGGGATGTAAAATGGCAGCTGCTATGGAACACAGTATGGAGGTTCTTCGAAACACGAAAAGCAGAACTACCATATGATCCAGCAATCCCATTTCTGGGTATCTATCTCAAAGAATGGAGAGCAGGATCTTAAATAGATAGCTGCATTCCCATGTTCACTGGAGCATTATTCACAATAACCAAGGGGTGGAAACAACTGAGTGTCCACTGAAAGATGAAGGGATAAAGAAAATGTAGTTTGCACATACGAAGCTACACTCTTCATTCAGCCTTAAAAAAGAAGGAAATTCTGCGATGTGCAATGGCACGGATGAACCTTGAGGACGTTATGCCGAGCGAAAGAAGACAGTCACAGAAAGACAAATGCTCCTCTAACATAGTCACTTTTTAAATAATTTTTTAAAAATGTTTATTTATTTTGAGAAAGAGAGAGAGTGGGGGAGGGGCAGGGGGAGACAGAATCCCAAGCAGGATCCGTGTTGTCAGCCCACAGCCCGCTGTGGGGCTCCATCCCATGAATGGTGAAATCATGACCTGAGCCGATATCAAGAGTCGGTGGCTAAGCCGATTGAACCACCCAGGTGCGCCTAAAATAGTCAAGTTCATAGAATCAAAGAGTGGAATGGTGGCTGCCAGGGGCTGGAGGGAGGGGGAAATGGGGAGTTAGGAATCACAGGGCATCAAGTGTCAGTTAAGCAAGATGAACGAACTCTAGAGATCTGCCGTGAAACACTGGACGGACAGTCACCGGTGCTGTATCGTCCACTTCTCACTTGTCACGTGGATCTCGTGTTGAGGGTTTGTGCCACAATAAGACAAAATAAATAAATAAATAAAATTAAGTACTTAAAAAAAATGTGGCTCATAGTTGACACTTTTGATGTCCTGCCCACGTCCCCTTGGGCTTCATTTTATGGTGGGATAGCCCCATTTCCAGCTACTAGCACCTGTGTTTCTTTGCCTGCAGGCTTTCTCTGACCATACACAGGGCAGGGGAGAAATTCCAGAAAGTTAACGCTCCCTGGAGCCACCTTCAACCAGGCTGTCAGTAATTGGGACATGAATACCCCCACTCCCTCACCTTTCAGGTGTGATAACTCTGAGGTTCATGTCCCACTGGCTCCCAGCATTCCCTGAGGGATTAAAGTCCAATTGGCTGTGGTGCTAACTTGCCTAATCATGACTTGTTTTGGTTATTTTCTTCCCCTGTCTCACTGCTGACTTCCCTATGGGTGTTCCCTGGGATCATCGCCCAAATAAACTCCGTGTCTTTTTCTTTCAGGGTCTGCTCCTAGGGGAACCAGACTAAGACCGGATTCGCTAACAGTTTAGGGGGTGAGTTCGTGAGTGGATGGACACACGAGAGGATGAACCTCACCCCTGATCCCTGACGGGGAAGTTCCAGTGGGCCTCGATGTGTCTGTTTCACAGGAACTGGGGCAAGTTCGGGAAGGAGCTGCATCTCATCAGCTGGTGTCGGTGTGAGGAAGCAGAGAAAATCTGCCATAAATCCTGTGCTGGAGGGGTTGCTACAGGAACGTGATCCCTAGCCGGGTAATGAGTCTGTGAGAAGACAGGACTCTCTCACTCAGGTCCCCTCCCTTGGCTGCCCACTTCTCTGGGAACAAAATCCAAACTCCTCACTCAGGCCTTGCTGTCCTCTCCCACCCATCCTGGACCCTTTTGCCTTCACCAGGGGGGCTCCAGCCTCACATGTTCTGTTCCTTGAACACGTGGAGCTCCCCCTTCCCTTGGGGAACCTTTATTCTCACTGGCCCTTTGCCTGGAACCATCATTCCCCCAGAGCTTTGCCTGACTCACGTTTTCCCTTTCCGTTGGGTTTCAGCTTAAAAGTGACCTCCCTGGAGAGATCTTTTCCACTAACCAACTTAGTGTCCCCTTATTATATCACCTCATTCTATTTCATCATAAAACTTGTAGCTCTGGACAATGTGTTACTGTTATTATTATTAATGTAGTTTCTGTATATATTTCGTTCACTGATTCAGCCTCAGCCGTTGGAGTAGGGGCTGGTGCATAGTAGGTGCTCAATAAATATTTGCTAATGAATGAATGAATGATTAACTAATAAGAAGATGGCAGTGGACAGAGGTCTGGAAGAATTCTGGAGCATGACGGCCAGTGCCTTTGGCTACATTTTAATGGCCTGGTGAAAAATTTTTGGACCACCTAGCTGTATTTAAAGAACTGTATTAGATAGGGGCGCCTGGGTGGCTCCGTCGGTTGAGCGTCTGACTTCGGCTCAGGTCGTGATCTCGCGGTCCAGGAGTCCGAGCCCTCCATTGGGCTCTGTGCTGACAGGTCCGAGCCCGGAGCCTGCTTCGGATTCTGTGTCTCCCTCTCTCTCTGCCCCTCCCCCGTTCATGCTCTGTCTCTCTCAGTCTCAAAGATAAAATAAAACGTTAAAAAAGACTACAAAAAAAAAACTTTATTAGATAGAGAGGAGTAATGCGAATGGCTCAGGATGACTCAGGTAGGAGTAGGAGATTCGGAACCTAAACCTGGGCTCCTGACCACGAACCCTGTGCTTTTGCCCCCCCCCCCCATCCTGTAGGCGTCCTCTAAGGGCCACCCAGAATGCTTGGAATAAGGCCTTCTGACCGTGTAGCCTAGTCTTCTACTACATCACATAGATGTGGGTATTCTTCCTGCTGCTGTGACATTTAAAACTTTATTTAGATATTGTCCCAGTTTTATCTTTTGCCGGCTTGTGAGCAAATATATAGGTCGGCCCTACAAATAATTTGCCCTTGAAAACATGTCAGATAAAAAAGACTGTCGTCCCCCTCCTCCCAAAGCCTCCGGACCATAGTTTTTCAACTTCAGCACTACTGACATTTTGAGTTGGATCGTTCTTTGTGGTGGGGGCTGTCCTGTGTATTTGAGGATGTTTCGCAGCACCCCTGGCCTCTATCCAGAAGCTCCTTCCAGTTATGACAACCCACAATGTTTCCAGACACTGTCAGCTGTCCCCTGGGGACAAAAAGCGCACCTATTTAAGAACCACCACCTGAGCTGTAAGAAGGCAGGCACTCTGTCTATTTTTGCTTAGGATTGTGTCCCTAGTATCTGGCCCATGTTAAGTGCTTTATAAATATTTGTTGAAAGAAAGGATGAAAAAATGGGTGAGTACGTGAATGACTGAACGTACGAATCCAGACAGTGTTCTTGGACTGAGCTCTCCAAGTCCCCCGCCCTCAGCAGCTCCCTGCCGCCTGCGCCCCCTTCCCCATCTCCCTGGCATCACATTACCGGCCAGTCCCATCGGCCGGTCAGAGCGAGCTCCAGTAGGGGTATTCCATCTGGCTTCCCGTAAACTACCTCCAAACAGGCGGCAGCTCCCAAGTTGGTCTGTCTCGGCCCCGTGTGCGGAATCCAGAAACTCCTAACCTTACACCCCAACTGAAGCAGGGAAAAGAGGCAGAACACAGGAGTGCCTGTAATGGGCACCCCCATTCCTCGGGGGTCACTCACACCCTTGGGGATCCAACCCAAGATGCTGCAGCAGAGGAAATCGCTGAGTCGCCACTTTCCTTGTGTGCTGCACGCCACCCCCCCCCCCCCCCCATATTTCTCTATTTTGCAGACACCGGCGGAGCGAACATCCATCGGGGAACATTACGCTGTATAATGAGGCAACCGCACTCAGATCCCAAATAAGAAAATGGAAGCTTCTATTAGGCTTTAAGCTGCCTGAGCTCACTCAGCCTCTGCTGATGAAAATATGAGCGGTGTCTAAGGCTGAGACTGCTTCCCCACGTGCTCTGGTAAATATCTAAGTATCTCCAGATTCCTCTCTGCCTTCTCAACTGCGTGCATCACTTCTGACATTTATGAGTTATCCATGATGCTTGCAAGATGAAGCCACCACGAAAACGTTCCATCTGCACTCATTCCCACACCCCCTCCCCAACTGGGGCTGAGCTGGAATCTCGTAGACTGTCACAGCTCATCCCATATGGGTGAGATGTGAGGCCAGCTGCAGACCTTTTAGGGCGCTGCCCCTCACCCTTCGCCGCTCACCCCTACTCGCACTGCACGTGCTGGGAGACTCCATTTCATCCCCACAAGGCCTGGCCGGGCGAGAGTCTTCCCGCGACCGGGGGATGCGAGGGCTGACAAGGAGGAAGGATGCTCGGTTCTGCCCTCCAAGGAAAGGCCTCAGCATTTATTGGGCACCTACTGTAGGCACTGTACATATCCTCAAAAGAAAACAGGGTGTGGGATGGTGTCCTTGTTTCACCATCTGGGAAACGTGTACGCCTGGAGTCACATGGCCACTGCAGGGATGCGCCCAGTGACAGATGACAGGGAGTGACAGACGCTTAGTGACTGTCATTAATTGCATGCTACAGGTGAGGTGACGAACTGCTACATAAAGGGGCAAGCAGCGTCCTTCGTGCAAGCAGAGCAAGAGAGGATTAATTCACGCGAGGGACTGCGTGGGTCCAGGAGTGGAAGAACAAACAGGATTTTCATGGCGGGAAAATGGGACGCTCCCTGGGCTGAAGGACAGCCATGCAAAAGTACAGAAGTGGGTGTCCTTCGGCGGAGAAGGGGTGCGTGAAGAGGGAGGAGGGTGCGAGTGGGCAGCTGGGTGCGGGACCAGCTCAGTGGTACCGACGGCTCGTCCTGCCCAGCGCGGTGTTCAACAAGGTCAGGCTGGTAGCTTGAGATCAGCCATTTCAACATTTACACCACGCAAGTGGGCAATCAGGACTCTTTTCCCCCCGAAGCCCAGCTGCTGAACATGGAGGAGCTCGCACTGAGGACTGGGGGACATTACTTCCAAGGTGACTCCAGGGACCCCGGTCGTATGGAACAGGAGGTTGGTTATGGTGTTGAGGAGGGTGAAGCCTCCAGGAAGGTGAGCCAATGGCTGGAAATTGAGACCTGTGGTTCAGAAGATCAGAAGTGACTGCTTTTTCTCCCCGCCGCCCCCCACCGTGGGAAGTGGAAACGTCCCACTAAAGAAAAGGAAACATCCCTTTAAAGGAAACGAAAAGAAAAAATCGAAGCGAAGATCTGACCTGGTGGAGTATCTTAGCAGAGAAGCAGGCAGAGCCCGCAGGTGCTTCTGTCTATTACTGATATTACATTATCACAAACTCACTTATTCAGAATTCTCTTACCATAGATCAGTGCTCTGCGTCTTCCATTACTAGCTAATCCAAACAGGCCTGGTGCAAACTTAATTTTGAGGATAATGGAGGCCCAATCTGTGTGCGCCACTGGCTGGCTCCCACATCCTACAGCATTTGCTGACTCTCTAGAATCAGTGAGACTGCGCCAGACCCATAGACCTTCCTCCCGAGAGTGAAGGAGGAGAGTTCTGGGATCCCCGAGCCCTTCTGGCTGCCTGCATTCAATACCTACGGTGCACCAGCTACGGTGCTGGGTGCCCAATGCAAATCGTGCCTGGCCGTCACCCAGTTCCCAAAGGGAGATCGTGTAACTTCAATCTGATGGAAGAGGAAACAGGAGAATCCCAGGAAGGTTGAAAGACCGAGGTCACGCAGTGAGCAAGTACCAGAGCTGAAATGTGAACCCACGTTTGTCTGCAAGGCTTATACTCTTTTTAAAAAATGTTTATTTATTTATTTTGAGAAAGAGCGAGCGAGCGTACAAGCAGGGGAGGGGCAGAGAGAGAGAGAGAATCCCAAGCTGGCTCTGTCCTGACAGCGCAGAGCCCAACGTGGGGATCGATCTCACAAACCTCAAGATCGTGACCTGAGCTGAAATCAGGAGTTGGATGCGTAACTGACTGAGCCACCCAGGCACCCCTGTACAGCTTATACTCTTAACCACATCTTGTTACTGCCTATGGTGACCTGAGTAATGGCTCCCAAAGACATCCACATCCTAGTCCCTGGAACCTCACAAAAAGAACTTGGCAGATGGGATTAAGTTAGGGTTCTTGAGATGGGAAGATGATCCTGGATTATGCAGGATCTAATCCCAAGGGCTCTTAGAAAAGGCAGGCAGATGAGGATTTGAGAACAGAAAAGATGGCAGTGTGGGGATGGGGCCGAGACTGATGTGAGGGGCCACAAGCCAAGGAATGCCAGCAGCCACCAGAGGCTGTGAGAGGCCAGGACTGAATTCTCTCCTGGAGCCTCCAGAAGGAACCAGGCCTGCCGACACCTGGATTCTCACCCTGTAAGACTCATCTTGGACTGCTGGTCTCTACCACTGTAAGACATTACGTTTCTGTTGTTTTAAGCCACTCTTTGTGGTCATTTGTCACAACAGCTGTAGGAAACTCATCCACCTCCTGAAGCAGGAGGAAAGAACTGAGTTGAGATGTCAGTGCAAGGAAGGAATGGAATGAGGCTGGACCTCTAGGTGTCCTCCCTTTCCTGACACCCGCCCCTCCCAGCTGCACTGACCTCCATCTGAACCAACACAATCCATAATTTCTTGACCGCCCCCCCCCCAACACCCAGGGGAAGGGAGGACGCTGAATGTCCGATGACAGCACGCTGGGGCTCTATCTAGGCTCCGCCAGCCACCTGCCGTGTGATCTCAGGTGAAGCACTTTCGTTCTCCAAACTTCTGAAGATGGCGTGACTTTTCAGATCCAGCTTTTAGATTTTTATATCCGTGTGCTAAGCAGACTAATCGTGTAAGCACCGTTTGGACAGAATTTTGAGGCCTCCAAAGGAGCATCCCAAACAACGCTGCACAGACTATTCTTACTTGTCTTGTATGCAAACAGGTTTCTGTGGCTCCCCCTGGAGGTCTCTGGAAGCTGCAAGCTGGGGAGCCATCCTTCAGGGAGAAGCTCCAATGCTGATGAATTTGGGATTTCTCTGGCTGCTACAGCCAGAGGGTGGGCAAAGACTGGTCTTATGAACTGAGGGTGGAAAAAAAGAAACAAACCCAAAAACATGTGCTTGGAAACACTGGAAACAACTCTTGGAAGCCTGGAAATGTGAAGGCTCTGAAACAGGCTGGCAGGGATGAGAGGAAGTGGCAGTTAGAAGGATGGGAAGGGACGATGCTGGGTCAGGAGTCTGGGCGTTAAATTCCCAGCAGTGATGGAGTCCCAACAGCCTTCTTCTTCTTTGTTTTCTTTTCAAGATTTTGTTGTAAGTAATCTCTACACCTACCATGGGACTTCAACCCACAACTCCAAGATCAGGGGTCACACGCTCCACTGACCAAGCCAGCCCAGTGTCCCCTGCCGTTTATTCTTTGAATAGTGGTTACTCTTTTAGCCACTGGAGGCTGGGCCTGGAAGCAGCCTGGCAGTAAAGCTCAGGGGAACAGAGCGTGGCTTAACTGAGAACTGAGACCCAGGTTTCCAAAGGCCTAGACCCTAGTTCAAATCCTGTCCCCATCCGTTTTTTGGGACTTTAAGTTTCTTACATTTTTTTTAATGTTTATTTTTCAAGGAGAGAGAGACAGAGCACAAGCAGGGGAGGGGCAGAGAGAGAGAGGGAGACACAGAATCCGAAGCAGGCTCCAGGCTCGGAGCTGTCGGCACAGAGCCCAACGCAGGGCTGGAACTCACGAACCGTGAGATCGTGACCTGAGCCGAAGTCAGATGCTTCACTGACTGAGCCACCCAGGTGCCCCGGGACTTTGAGTTTCTTAGACGTTCAACTTCCGCAGGTGAGTGAGTGAGAAGAGCTCCTTGGAGCTGGGGAGCCCCCCACTCCTTAGGCGGGGGGTCCTAGCTGCCAATTTCTCTGAGCCTTAGCTTGCTCAGCTGAAGAATGAGGTCGCTCACCAGAGGGCTGACAGAAGGTTCAGGGAGATAAGAGCCTAATCCAGTCCCTGGAAGGCCGATTCCCTCTTGCCCATGCAGGCTTTCTCCTCAGTTGGGAGCATGACAAGGCACAACAGGACGGCAGACGTGAGTGCCGCTTCTTTTCGAAGGTGGCTACATCTACGCATCACGGTGACCACTGGCTGGAAAACATGTCTCTGTGTCCCCTACCGGCTGCTGTTCTGCCACGTGTAGAGCACAGTTCCCGTGCATCTTTCACCCCCCCAAGTGAGCATGATGCCAACAATGGGTGGGGCCCAAATGAACAAAAGCCTGCTCTCCACGCTCCCATCTGAGACCCCTACCAGCAGCCCGGGGCTCCCCGTGGAATGTCAGTAGGACACAGGCTCAGGTCGCTACACCCTGCCCCGTCCACAACCTCTTACCTGCCCCCCTGGTTGGCTCTTCCCCAAGATGTGGCCCCTTCTCAGGCAAAAAGTCAGCTGCCGGCTGAGCTGCTGGCCGAGGGCTGCCTTCCCAGAGACTGGGCCTGCTGGGCCGCCTGCAAAGAGAATGCAGGCAGCCTGCTTGCCCTCTGTTCCCTGGGGCTGGCAGAAGCCGTGTGAGAACGGGGTGTGGGTCAGAGCTCCCGGGTACCAGGCTCATCATCTGCTTCTTCCTCCCTGGGTTGGTCGGTGCTGGGTGTCGTTCCTGGAGAACACAACCATCACCCTGAAACCTGAAAGCGGGCCACCCCAAACTTTAATGTGCCTATGAATCACGTGGGGAGCTTGTTAACATGCAGATTCTGACGCTGTAAGTGTGGGGTGGGGCCCCTGGCTGTGTTTCTAGCAAGTTCTCCGGTGATGCTGATGCTGCAGGGAACTTAAAGGTCACCCGCAGCAATGACAAAAGGCTCAGGTCTCAAAAGGAAGGAAAGGGGAACCACAGCTGCACGTGTGCTGCGGGCCTGCGGCCCTTTCACCAGGTGGGTGGAAGTTGCTATTAGGTTAGAACCCTGATTTCACAGACAAGGAAACTGGAACCTCAGAGCCACAGACATGCAGCCAGAGTGACCCGGGTGGCAGAAGGAGGCCGGGACTGAGTTTGTGCGTCCAGCCCAGGCTTTCTCTCTACGAAGGTGTTTCCCAGTAAATGAAGATGAAAACTCTGTTGCAATCCACAAAAGACGAAATACATCTCATGAGTAAACCTATGGAAAACTGCTCGGTCTCCTTCCTCATCCCGAAAATACAAGGCAAAACAGTGTGGACTGACTTCTCACCACTCAAAATAGAATAGATACTTTGAAATAAAAAATTGCAGGTGGGGCCAGGTGTGGTAAAGCGGGGATTCTTGTGTACTTCCGGGGACAGTGTGAATGGGGACAATGGATTGAAAACGGGTGGCAACATGTGTCTAGAGCCTCAGACATGTTCCTAGACTCTGACTTGTAATTCTGCTTCTGAGAATCTGCCCTAACAAAGTCTAGAAATACGCCTTTCCCAGCATCATTCAGGGTAAGAAAATAGTAGAAAGAGTTTAAACATCGGACATGCATGAGCAGGGGAGAGGCAGAGAGAGAGGGAAACACAGAACGCGAAGCAGGCTCCAGGCTCCGAGCTGTCAGCACAGAGCCCGACGCAGGGCTTGAACCCACAAACTGTGTGATCATGACCTGAGCCGAAGTCAGCGCTTAACCAACTGAGCCACCCAGGCTCCCCATAAATATGTCTCTTCAAATGAACATAAATCTATTGCACTTAATCCAATGATTTCAAAGTCAAATGTACACTGAAATTTTGTAAATGATTCCTTGTTTTCTCATTGACTCCCATGATAATTTCGGAGACAAGTGAACTTCACTTCTGATTGATCACTGATTGGCAGCTTTGGCTTTTCTGTCCCCAGCTTCCATGGTTTAAATATGTCACAGAGTCTAAGCAAAAACTCAAAAGTCATCAGGAGGTGACACAGGAAAGAGACTTTACGAGGGATCATTCATTCCTTCAACAGACTGGGCTCTGTGAATACAGAGGTGAAAGACAGTCTACAGGTGGCCTACAGTCTGAAAGGGAGGGAAGCGGATCATTCCTATAGTTCGAGTGAGCAGACCTCCCCAACCAATTATCACTGGACATGGTGGGGAGGATGTGGAAGGCACCCCTTCGGCAGGAGATGTCCTGAATGGTGAGGGGATGTTTGGCAATGAAGGGGCAGAAAGGCACTCCAAACAGTATTTGCAAAGACTCAAAGGGGGGGACATTGAGAGCATCATGGATCAAGGAGCCACCCCACAGTCCGACCTGGCCTAAGGGTGCTGTGCTTGGGGGAGGGAACAGTTGAGTTGGCGACAGCAGGGATTGTCAAGGCTGTAGATGTCATGCTATGGGGTTTGGATTTTATTTGGAAGGCGATGGGAGCCCCAGGGGGGCTTTAAAGAGGGGAGGATCATGACCAGACCGGAAATGAATGAACACTCTCACTTCAGGGTGGAGGTGAGGTGATGGACGGTTAAACTCAGAGTGTGGTGGGGTAGTGAGAAGCAGTCCAGGGGTGTTTCACTAATTCAGGAGAGAAACAGTGAGGGGGTGGCAATGGGGTTGGGGAGAGCTGGACAGATGGCAGGGGTGGGGCGGGGTGGGGGGCAGAGGGAAGGAGTTGTCCATGGTAGTCAATAGCTACTACAGTTTGATTGGACGCGGAGGGTTGGAAAGAGGGAGGATCTCCCAGGTTTCTGGCTTGGGCAACTGGGTTGACTGTCAGAACATTAGTAATTGCTAATTCATGTATTTTTGCAGGTTCAAATTTCAGGGTCAATTAAAAGGTAATTTTATTGAACAAAATATAATTTAAATGTAACCTTCCAGGAATATATACATCTCTTGAAAATGTGGGTGCCTATCCACAGACCAAAAACTCATATCTTATCTACAAGCCATCATACAGGTGTAGAGGCCAGCTCCTTTCTGGTGCCTCTAGAAAGCCCTCAGCCAGCACCCACGTGCTTCACATGAGGGAGCAAAGTGGAGATATCGGCTCTGCTGTTTGAGAAATCCTGCTGCGGGGGTGGGGGGACGTTTCCCTTTGACTGGCCGCCCAAAAATTGCGGTGGGATACGCAGGGTGGAAAAAGGAGAGAGTTACGAAAGGACAATGGTTTCTGGGAAGCTCTCAGGTGGGGAAGGCTGGGCTTCTTTCTGTGGGTCACCTTTCCCCCCATAGCAGAAAGGAATCCTGGTTTTGTGATTTGCTCTTATAGATCTGTGAACGGCACACACACGCACCCGCGCACCTGCACGCACAGGCACACGCAGGGTACACACACATACAGAATGAGGCTCAGCACGACTGAGCAGTCTATCTTACAACATGATGCTTGGGATGGCTGAGCTGCACAGCGGCCTGCGTCTTTGGCTCCTGGGTGCTTGCCTGCCTTTTCCCCCAGGCCATGCCGAACACTTCTGCCGAACATTCTGTGCCTGCTCCCCCACAGCACTCGAGAACCTACAGCTTGGTGTCATGGGAGGAACCCAGACTCTAACTCCAGACGGAGTTGGATCCGAATCCAGGTTTCTTCCCGTCTTGGGTGACCTTGGGCCCCTCCTCTTTGACCCTGAGGCTTCCCTTCTATAAAACAGGAGTAACAGCATCATCCTGTAGGCTTGCTATGAGGATTAAATGAGATAATGCAGTAAAGTGCTCCCCTCTGCATCTTGGAAGAGGAGACTTGAGATAGGTCTAGTGATACATGCTGAGCACAGAGGACCTCTTGGGGTAATCCAGCACTGTGACAGTCCTGTATAATATGGTAATTTCTGCAGCAAAATCTCCTGTGATGGCAGAGACAGAGTCCTCTTTGCTAGATAGTGCAGCTCGTGCTTCTAAATGTCTTTATTTAAACTAAATTAGCTGTGCCGTTGACTCTGGTGCAGAACCACGGGCAGTGCTCCCAGCCCACCCCGCTGCCCTGCAAGGGCAGCTGCCTGGTGCAGTGTAGGTCCTGTCCCTGGGAATCTGGGAGCCGGGCTCAAAGGCAACTTCCTGCTGCTGCCGGCTGGGCACAGGTCCGGGGTGCAGAGAGCTGGGCTGCATCCCCGTTCTCCCACTACTTGCTTGTGACCTTGGCCAAGTCACCAGACTCCTGCACTCAGCTGAGAGTCTGTGCTCTCATCTGTGCATTCTCAGGGTCCAGCCCAGGGTCTGGCCCAGCAGGGGCCCGGAGTCTTCTGTGTGAATGAATGGATGCAGGTACAAACGTCTGTGCTCCTCACCTTCCGTAAAGAGTGGGTAACAAGTCCTACCTTGAAGAATCGTATCAGAGACTGGAATAGAAAATGCCAAGCAATGAACCTGGTGCGTAGTAGACGCGTGACATATGGGAGCTTACATTCTTATTCTTTTCGTTATTATTAGTCGAGCGCTGCCTCTGGGAGGAACGGTTTCCTCTGCCGTATCTGGCAGGGTGCCTCACTTGTAGTAGGTGTTCAGTCAACCACGGTAGATTTTTAAACATTTCCCCCCCTTTTCTTCCAGTGTGAACTGG
This sequence comes from Prionailurus viverrinus, assembly GCF_022837055.1. Classification (NCBI taxonomy): domain Eukaryota; kingdom Metazoa; phylum Chordata; class Mammalia; order Carnivora; family Felidae; genus Prionailurus; species Prionailurus viverrinus. Next base: position 20,966,404 of record NC_062574.1, read on the forward strand.
AAATCCGGTCGGGTTGCTTGGGGCATCTCTCCTCTCTCCTCTGTCCCAACTTTCCTCCCCCCTCCCCTCTTCAGGGGACCCAGTGATCTACTGAAGGGTGGTGGTGGTGGGGGGGGAATGATACTGTATTTGATGACTCAGGATCCAACACACATTTCCCAGCCCCGCTGGTGTAAGGAAGAGCCAAACCGGGCCCAGGGAATTATTTTCGGTATTTTCTCTGGCTATTCTCATCTCTAGCATTTTGCAGTGGGTGGTTAGAGCTGGTGATTTTCCTTTCTTTTGTGCAAATGAGACCAGAATAAACAGCATGGGGTGAGTCACTTCAGACTCTTAGTGCTTCAATTACTTAAAGACTCAAGGGCCTGGTGAAACTTAGAATGTCACCTTCAGAACAGTCATAAGCAAATGGAAAACGCTCCATATTTCTAGGTAGTCGATGCGTTCCCGGCACAGGAAATCTTGCACCAGCTAGTCCTAGCGCCCTGAGAACGGAGGCCGCGAGGCAAGTCTGCCTCTAGAAGGCACTCCTAGATGCCAAGTACTTTGGGGCATTATTTCATGTCTTACTTCATTTAATCTCTACAGTGACCCTATGAGGTAATACATTTAGTGCCTACGAGGTAATAAATAACAGCCTCCATGTATCTTTCTTGCCTACAGGGGTGCCGGACTCACTCTCCAAATTACATCCATTGTGTCCTTGGGCCCTTGCAGCAATCCTGGGATGTAGTTGCTGTTGCCTCTCTGTTTCATAGATGAGAAAACCAAAGTGCAGAGCAGTGAATGGGGGGGGGGGTAGGGGGTGGGGACAAGAAATGACCCCGAGTCTCTGTTTTAAAGCCTATAGTCTTGGTGCACCTGGCTGGCTCCGTCGGTGGAGCGTGCGACTCTCGATCTCGAGGTTGTAAGTTCGAGTCCCACGTTGGGTGTAGAGATTACTTAAAAATAAAATCTTAAAAAAATACTGAAGCACCATAGTCTTAAAGCCCTATGTTTAGCAAACCCTATGTTATGTGTCCCAAGGAACACTGGGGCCTCTTGAGATACTAATAATAGGTGATTGTCAGGGGAAGAAAGGGTCCTGTGGTGCAGGCATTTTGGGAAGTTTTGCTTGCCCAATTTCCCCTATTAGAGTCAGCACACGTTATCAAACGTCCCGAGAGAACTCGTGTTAAAGAAATTTGTTGACTCTGTTAGAATAGCCATTTCTCTAACGTGACTAACTATGTAGCCATTCATTTGTCCATTCATTTGTTCATTCATTCATTCTTTCATTCATTCCCATGATGCTCATCACCACCGCCCAGATGCCTGGTGCAGGGCTATGGACATGCTACACTGTTGACTCATAGAATAGCATGGTTTTACTCCAGTTTTCACACCAGGGTTAGTTCTCGGGGGAAAATGCCCAATCGAGAAAAATCAAAATTAAAAAAAATTACTGTCATGAGAACAGAATGTCATTTCCTCAAATACCTAAGGAATAACAGCCCTGCTGAGGTCTCATCTGGCACTGTTAGTTGAAGGGGCTCTAAGAGGTCCTCTCCCCTAACCCTTTCATTGAGTCCAGAGCCCTCACTCCGCCTGACCTCCCCAAGTGATCTTCTAGCCTCTGTTTACATACCTTCAGGGACAGGGAGCTTGCTACCTAACAAAGCGGCCTGTTCTACACAGACAGCAGCTGTTAGAAAGTCCTTTTTCTATGGACGTGAAATACGATTCCCAGCAGCTCTTATGCAGTGTTCCCTCTTGCCTCCATGAGAGCTAAAAAATTGGGAAGGCCGCTGTCACTTCCCTTAGAGTCTTCTGTTCTCCAGGCTAAACATCTCCACTTTCTCAATGAGCTGGTTTCCAGCCCCCTTTGGAGAAGTAGGTAAATTGAGAAAGCACACAGGCTTTGGGGCTTCAAAGTATCTAGTAACTGATAGCTGTGTGACCTTGGGTAATTTGTTTAATTTCTCCAAGTCTGAGGTGTTTTTTTTTTTTTTTGGAAAAAAAATCGATTTGCCACACGGAATTTTTGATGATTAAATAAGATAATGTATGCAACAAGCCGACACAGTTCCTGGCACTGGGTAAGTGATCAATGCATATTATTGATCCCGCCTGTCTGCTTCCTCCACCTTTCTAGACTCTCTCCTCTGTCTGCACGGTACGCTCACCCTTGTCACCATCCCCATAGCGATGTCGAGAGAGTTCCAGGAGGAGTTACACCCCCAGAGCAGACAGTGCCAATAATCCCCTCATTACAGAAACGAGTTCTAGTCTTGGCTCTCCTGTGAACCCAAATGTGATCTGGGTCAAGGCATGTTCTCTCTCCGCATCTTGGTCTCCACATCTGAGGCCCAACTCCGATATTCTGGAGTGTTCATAAATGTCCAAATGCTCTTCTGTATTACATAAAAGGCCAATAAAAGACCGGACTTTCAGAAAAGAAAATGGCAAAAACATTTTTTACTCCAAACGGAAGATGAAAACACTTCAAGGACCAGAAACCAGTATGGACTGTTCTTTTCTTTCCCTTGACCATTTGAGTTTATTGTTGATTGATCCTGAAATAATGAGGAATCTGTTGGATTAGACTTTGGATAAAGATTTTAGGCTTCTGGGTTCTGTTCCTACTTGGCACTGAAAAAAAAAAACACCCAGTTATTTAAGATGCTTATTTTCAAGGAGGCCAAATAAAATAAATTCTCTTGTAGATCTGACTTTGTAAGATCACCATAATGTGCATTATGAAGAGTGTATTAAATTGTTTTTTGTTTGTTTGGCCCAAGCGCAGAATTTATTTTTTGTTTTTGAGTTTTGAAAGGCAGATACTATAAAGGAAGAACATAATTTTTCTGAAATTTCATCTTAAAGATTATTATTCAGAATTTAGATTTCATTTCCCCATGAAAACAAAGTTATAAATGGTGATCAGATTCCCAGGCTAGCCCCACAGATGTTTACTACCCCTGCACAGTTGTTCATCATTTATACTCACCCCCCCCCGCCCCTTTTTAAGTTTATTTATTTCGAGAGAGAGAGTGAGCATGAGCAGGAGAGGGGCAGAGAGACAGAGAGAGGGAAACCCAAACAGGCTCTGTGCTGTCAATGTGGAGCCTGATGTGGGGCTCAGACCCACAAAGCGTGAGATCATGACCTGAGCTGAAATCAAGAGTCGGGATGCTCTCAGTAGTTAAAAAGTAAAATGGTGATTAGGGAATCCTAGTGCCTCTGGCCTCGACCTCATGGCTTATTAACGACCCTGGCAAGAATTAATGAAAAAAAAAAGCCTGATGAATAGACAAATAAAGTGTAATAGATCCATACAGTGGAATGTTATTTGGCAACATAAAGGAATGAGGTACTGACATAGGCTACAGCATGGATGAACCTTGAAGATGTTACGCTAGTTGAAAGAAGCCAGTCACAAAAGAATACAGAGTGTATAGTTCCAAGTATATGCAATAGCAAATGTGTGGAGACAGAGAATAGATTATCCGTTGCTTAGGGCTGGGGAGAATGGGGAGTGCCAGGTAATGGGTATGGATTTATTTTGCCGAGAGTGCAAACATGTTCTAAAATGTAGTTATGGCGATGGTTGCACATACCTGTGAATATAATTTAAAAAAAAACACTGAATTGCTCACTGCAAGTGGATAATTGGATGGCATGTAAGTTGTATCTCAGTAAAGCTTTTTTTAACAAGCAGAATTAAGCAAAGAAATCGAGGGAATATTTCTCTCTTTTTTGTGCTCCAAAGAGAGTTTTCTCCACTCTTCTGGCTTGGTACTAAGGTGCTGTTCACATAAACATGCAGGAATCTTTGTAACGTGAGGATTTTTAATGTAGGCAGAACTTTTATAATATGCCTCTTAAGACAGAGCATCTTTTACAGTCTAAAAGTATTCATTCAGTCATTCATTCATTCATTCACTCATTCATTCCTACAACAAGTTTCGCCTGACCACTAATTCTGACTGCCAAGTTCACATCAAGAAATCACATTTATATGAGGGAATGCGATGCTAATCAGGGAGCCAGGTTCACACCAGGGAATGAGATTCTCATCAGGGAGCCAGATTCTCACCAGGAAATCAGGTTCATGTCAGAAAGCCAGGTTCACAGTAGGGAGCCAGGTTCCGAAAAACACTTTGATGTGCTAAAAGCCTTAATTAGTTATTTTTTACATTCCAACCTGCATCTCACACAACGGAATCCCAATACATTGAATTACCCCTTCTCCCCTCCCCGCCCCTTTCAAATATTTGTTCTGTAACAGAAGATTTGTTTTTAAAGGGGAAAGAAAACAAACATCCAAACATTTGACGTTAACGAGCAAATCAATTAGTGTACTTTATGGAAAATTCCAGCATGGCTGCAAAGAGGGAATTTGCGTGGGGCGTTTAACTGTGTCTTTACAGAATATTTGGTACCATACAAGAGAGCCCTAAGGCCAAGAAGCCTAAACAGAAATGTCCAAGGCAACCACCCATGAGAGCTCTCTTAGAGATGGGGAGACAGTGTTCCTGAAAAGATCATGCAAGTGACGTGCAGCACCCCGAATCTTACGGTGGGCCCCCACCATGCCAGACACTGTGGCGGGGTCACAGATGATGGAGACCCAAGCTCTGCCTTGAAGGGTCAGAGTTTGTGGGAGAAGGTAAGTCAAGGCCCAATGCAGATTCTGCGTTCTAGAACATCTGATTTTTGCATACGCTATTCTGACAGACTGGGGTCTGGGGACATCTCCAGTCACCTCTGTTTCGTTTCTTTTCAAGGATTTTACTAATAGACCAGCTTCTGGGAAAGAGCTCTGACTGTGGATTATATGAGGCTCATACACATGGTCCCAATATGGAAAACAACTTCAAATGCAAGCCAAGAACACAAGGTCAGGTGTTGTGCATTTAAGCTTGGCGAAATCCTATCATAAAAACCGATGGGGCTATGTTGGAACTGGCGTTCCCCCTCCAACTCATGTTAATTATTATGCTCTTGCTTTCTGGGTCCTGAATTATTCATGAGGCCAGATATAAAATATGATGATTGGTAATCTCCAGCTGTGGTGCCTGAACGTGCAGATGCGGCACCTGTCTCTGGGAAACACAGACTAGGGTAAGGAACCCACAGGTCTCAGGGCCTTGGGGGAGCAGGAGGCAGCAGGGCGCGGAAGAGGGGCCAGAAGAGTGAGAGAAAGGGAGAGTGATGTTGCTCTTAGAGAAGATGGAAATGAGCTGAACCACAAAGAGGGAAGGGGAGAAGGGCTAATTCAAAGTATTTTGGTTCGTTTCTGAGAGATACAGGCGGGGATGGAAAATATAGGTAATTCAGCGGCTCCTGTTTGGCTCAATCAGTTGAGCGTCTGACCCTTGGTTTCGGCTCAGGTCATGATCTCAGGGTTTGTGGGATCGAGCCCCACATCAGGCTCTGTGCTGACAGTGCAGGGCCTGCTTAGGATTCTCTCTTTCTCTTTTCTCCCTGCCCCTCCACCCCCCCCCCCCCAAAATAAATAAACATTTAAAATATAGCCAATGCAGGCTAAAATATGG